>NC_086446.1:640673065-641388065 GCF_028390025.1 Pseudophryne corroboree
ATACATACATGTGTGTGTGTGTCAATGTGTCAGCATCTTTTTTTGTTTCAGCATTTGTGTGTCAATGTCAGTGAGTCAGTGTCTGTGTGTCAGCATCAATGTATCAATGTCTGTTTGTCAGCTTAAGTGAGTCAGTGTCTGTGTGTAAACATCTGTGTGTCAGTTTCAGTGTCTGTGTGTCAGCATCTGTGTGTCACATCTGATTGTCAGTTTATGAGTGTCAGCATCTGTCCATGTGTCAGCATCAGTGTGTCAGCATATTTTTTTGTATCAGCGTCTGTCTGTATGTCAGCTCTGTGCAATGCCCTCCCATGCACAATAAGTCTCTGCCCTTTACTCTAAACCTTCAAGCGTTTCCTGAAAACACACCTCTTCAGGCTAGCTTATCACATTCCAGAACTGCTCACTGAACCTTCATAAGCTTTCCTATCCGATTATATCCACCCTGGTTCATTATTGCTGATATGATAACAGACAGCCCACCTAGAATCTTTGCAATCCGCTGGACAACTTGCAAAAGATGGCACCTATCCTTGTTTATCAATGCCTATTTCCCTATAGATTGTAAGCTTGCAAGCAGGGCCTTCCTACATCTATGATTTTGTTATTACCCAGTTTTGTTTTATCATTGGGTCCAATTTTAAAGTGCAACAGCATTTGTTACATTACATAAGAAACTGTTAATAGATAAATAAATAAATGCCAGCATCATTCTGTGTGTCAGTGTGCTAGCCCCCTAGACACAGTACCCCCCTAAACCCCGGGACATACACTATCCACCCTTTAGGCCTTATAAGATTGGATCCTGCCCACCTTGACAGACCCCACCCCAACAACAGACCCGCCCCCATTAGGGCTGCTCTCATTAATTTCCCGGGCTTGTTTTCCATCCCAATCCATCCTTGATGGGTGCAGATGCAATCATTACTATAAGTTTACATTTCTATTATAATTAAATATCATAAGAGGTTTGTTTGCACATATTTGGCCAAAGATACAGGCCTGCCCACCGTGTCCAGGTCACTTCTGTCAGGAAAGTCCCTAACAATATACTGTTAGCCTCAAGAAAGTAAAAACATGGGTTTAGTACCAGCCAATTAGGACAGAACTGCGGTGGAAATAAAACTTGAAATATGTGCTGGTTCCTGTGGATGGACTGTCTTAGCTTAGTGCTAGAGATTGCCATTGCTGGAAGTATGTGTGTACAGGCTCACCAGCAGATGCCCTACAACTACATACAGCCATTTTACTTAACCAGTGGAGTGGTTTTACTGAAAATAAAGCAGCTACAGCTGTACTCACTGTTATACAGACTGGTAGATGGAGCTGAGCTTGAGCATATCTAGGTGTCATAAAGGTCAGTGTATGTAGGTACTGGGCAGCATTGCAGGTTGTTGGAACAGCGTGTCCTGCAAATCAGCAGGTAATCACTGATCTTACAAAAACTAAGTGGAAGACTACTCTCCCACTGTGGTACTCTAACACAGTAACACAGTAATAACAAGATGGCTCCACACTTCTTCAGTAGTAGCCTTGGTGGCCATTTTTGTACAGGGAATAAAGCCTTTCTGGAGGAGTAGCAACATGGAATCTGCGCAGTTGTGCACTCCACAGTCAGCAGCTAAGTAAGAGACTGTTTTGCTAGTGTAAGTAGCCTGTTATCCTAAAAGTAGACTATTAAAACAAAATTATGTGGTTAAATCATCTGTTTTTATTGGTGGTAAAAACAAGATGGTGGAATTCAGCAGAGGCATATCTACCTGTTGACCAGGATGGCACTCGCCAGGGGCGTCAGCTGAGGAGGGGCGCCATCCGATGGTGCCACCCATGTCCAGGAGGTAGATACACTTTGCACCTTTGTTCCCCCTTCCCCTGGCAGTTCCTCACCCTCCCTTGCATCAACCACTGCAGGCAGCAGCTGGAGCCACTGTAAGGTGCCGGGGTCCAACGCCGCACTGCATTACAATAAAGAATATGTTGCATAGACTACAGCTCCCAGCAGCCCTTGCTGCTGGGAGCTCACAGAAGCAAGGGCTGCTGGGAGCTGTAGTTTATGCATCATTTCTTTATTGTAATGTGGTGCGGTGCTGGACCCCGGCGCCTTACAGTTGCTCCAGCTGCTGCCTGCCGTGGTTGAGGAACTACCATAGGGGAAGGGGGAACAAAGGTGCTGCCTCTACAAATATATATATATATATATATATATATATCAAACACTTTACCCTTATCTTGCACTGTATTGTGGCTGCACCTCATGAAAAACCCTCCTGCTAGCAAAGGATTCACATAAACACAGTACCAATAGATTTCTGAGGGCGCACAGATTAAAATTATATTGTTAAATTCAAACCAATTTTAAATATCTAAAATATTTATTAAAACCTATTCAATTACAACTTAAGGTAATAGCTCACAATTCATATTACAGGACAGATGATACAATGGTCCCCTTAAACACCAAGGGTAGTCAAGATACCAAAGTTCATTTATTCAGACGAAATTGCTCTTTCAACCCAACTCGTTTCATCCTCAAAAGGACTAATCTGGGGTATGAAAAAGATTTTTTTCTCCTAAAAGACTATTAAACAGAACTCCTTGTTGGAATCATCCTCTCTATGCCAGTAATAGCCATTAATTTAACCTGTTTTTATCTTACATTGCATCTAACGATTACAATCTAACTTTTACCTCTAATTCAAACAAAGAAAGTATTGAATATTTGGATCTGGTGCTTTCCCATTCGGATAACCAAATAATCACACAGAATTTCGTGAAAAAGGTGAACACAAATAGCTACGTCCATTACAGAAGTAACCACCTCAAAAAATGGAAGGATAACATCCCTTACTCACAGTTTCACAGAATCATAAGGAACTGTAAAAAGTCAGAAGACAGTGCGCAGCAACTACAGATCTACACAAACAGATTTGTAGAAAAAGGTTACCCACCACACATTTTGAGGGAGGCTAACTACAAGGCAGAAAAATTGGACAGAACACAATTGCTTAAGTATAAAGAGAAAAATGAGAACAAAGATAAAGTACAATTTATAACAACCTATAGCAGACATAAAAATGCTAATAGACAATCGCTCAGGAAACATTGGGACTTACTACTCATGGATCCCATTTTAAAGGATTTTCTGCCTCCCCATCCTCAAATAGTTTTCAAAAAGTCATACAATCTGAAGGACATCTTGGCTCCAAGCATGTTGCAGGACACTAAACAAACTGGCTCATCTATGCCTAAATGTACAGGCTGCTAAAAGTGTGGACACTGTAATGTATGCCAGTATATACACCCTACCAGAAGAACCTTTGTCGGCAAGAACCCCACTAAAGAGCACAGAATCAAACAATTTATCAATTGCAACACAGTTATATATGTATTAGAGTGTCAATGCAAACTACAGTATGTAGGCAAAACAAAGAGGCCTCTTAAAATAAGGATCCAAGAGCACATCAGGAACATTAAGAACAAAGTGACCACACATGCGGTCTCCAAACATTTTCTGACACACCATCAATCAGATCCAGATTAACTGACTTTCAAAGGTATAGAGATGGTAACATTGGGACCCAAAGGTGGTGATCTATTCAACCTACTGTCTAAACGTGAAATGTATTGGATATATGAACTAAACACTTTGAATCCGGAAGGCTTCAACGAGTGCTATGAAATAGCCAATTTCCTCTGAATCAAATGAGGTGCTGTAACCATCTTTTTAATTCTAGTATTACAGTTCGACTAGTGATAGTTACCATTGTGCTGGCCCAACGCTACTTTGTAATACTTACACAACACATTGTATTTTTAATCTGTGAATAAAGCTAATTAGATCACATACTGTAGTCTTGTGGTCATTTGTATGCGATCGCTCTGATTACTACAATCATACCACACTGGGCATGCCCAATCTCGTTCGATCTTGGAAGCTAAGCAGTGTCGGGCTCGGCTAGTACCGGGATGGGCGACCTTGTGGGAAGACCGGGAGTTGTAGGCTAAATAAGAGTGGATGTATATATGACCGACTTTATTTGTAAAAGATACACATTTGATAATATATATGATCAATACCTTCAGATAGATATCACTTTCAGACTAAAACTATATACGTATACATTATCACATGATGTTCCTCACTATAATGACTATAACGTTTACATACACCTAATATATACTAACAATAAGAAGATTTTTTTTCATGAAGGAGTGAGTCTCTGGTGTATAGCACAATGTATCTAGTAATAGTATGTTGATATTATATTTTATTTATTATTTTTTGAAAATCTTCTTCATTCTATGAGTATCTCATTTTTTCTGGAGATAATATGGAGCAGAGGCGGAACTACCGGCAGTGCAAGCAGTGCGTTGCACTGGGGCCCGCCTCTGTCCAGGGGCCCAAGCATGTAATTAGTCAAACTGACTCATTACATGCCGCTGTGCGCTGCGGGCAACCGCTGCCCGCAGCGCACAGCCGCCCGGAGAGGAGAGGAGCAGCCGCACGGACGGGGGAAGGAGGAGGAGGGAGGTGAAGGAGGGAGCCGCAGCAACGCTTTGTTACTGGTGGAGGCGCTGCTGCTGCTGCCCCTCTGCTTCACTATAGGCTGTCTTCCGAGAACAGCCTATAGTGAAGCAGAGGGGCAGCAGCAGCAGCGCCTCCACCAGTAACAAAGCGCTGCTGCGGCTCCCTCCTTCACCTCCATCCTCCTTCTCTCCAGCCCGGGAATCGTCTGACGCTGCACCTGAGCACCTGAGCCTGAGCCAGCGGAGAGGGTAAGTATAATTCTTTCTTTCTTTCTTTCTTTCTTTCTTTCTTTCTTTCTTTCTTTCTTTCTTTCTTTCTTTCTTTCTCTTTTGTTTCTTTGTTGGGACTGCCTGCCGCTATGTGTAAAAATGGGGGACTGCCTGCCGCTATGTGTAAAAATGGGGGACTGCCTGCCGCTATGTGTAAAAATGGGGGACTGCCTGCCGCTATGTGTAAAAATGGGGGAATGCCTGCCTCTATGTGTAAAAAGGGGGAATCTGCCTGCCGCAATGTGTAAAACTGGGGAATCTGCCTGCCGCAATGTGTAAAAAGGGGGAATCTGCCTGCCGCAATGTGTAAAAAGGGGGAATCTGCCTGCCGCAATGTGTAAAAAGGGGGGACTGCCTGCCGCTATGTGTAAAAATGGGGGACTGCCTGCAGGTATGTGTAAAAATGGGGAATCTGCCTGCCGCTATGTGTAAAAATGGGGAATCTGCCTGCCGTAATGTGTAACAAGGGCACGCTATCTGCCGTTATGTGTAAGAAGGGGACGCTGTCTGCCGTTATGTGTAAAAAGGGGACGCTGTCTGCTGTTATGTGTAACAAGGGCACGCTGTCTGCCGTTGTGTAAAAAGGGGACGCTGTCTGCCGTTATGTACTTATGTGTAAAAAGTGCACGCTGTCTGCCGTAATGTGTAAAAAGGGGGATGCTGTCTGCCGTAATGTGTAAAAAGGGGGACGCTGTCTGCCGTAATGTGTAAAAAGTGTACGCTGTCTGCCGTTATGTGTAAAAAGTGTACGCTGTCTGCCGCTATGTGTAACAAGGGCACGCTGTCTGCCGTTATGTGTAAAAAGGGGACGCTGTCTGCCGTTATGTACTTATGTGTAAAAAGTGCACGCTGTCTGCCGTAATGTGTAAAAAGGGGGACGCTGTCTGCCGTAATGTGTAAAAAGGGGGACGCTGTCTGCCGTAATGTGTAAAAAGGGGACGCTGTCTGCCATAATGTGTAAAAAGAGGAATCTGTCCGCTGTAAGGTGTAAAAGGGTCTCTACCTGGTGTAGTGGTGCTACTGTGTGGCGTAATTTGAAGAATGGAGACTACTGTGCACCGTTTTATGAATTGGTATTATTTTGTGGCCACACCCCTTCCCCACGAAGCCACGCCACTATGTATTTTTGCGCGCGCCTACGGCACGCACTGCCCCTGTTTTGCATGCAGGGGTTGGGCTCCAATGCCGTTTCTTGCACACAGTGCTAAAATGTCTAGTTACGGCACTGTTGCTAGGTATCCATTTCTATGGCCCTGAGCAGGTCCCCCTCACCAGATCCTCTCCAGGGGTGGACTTGGATGGGATGTGGGGGGGATGTGGGGGGGGAAAAGCATTTTGTCGCACCTGGGCCCACCGCTCGCTAGTTCCGCCACTGATATGGAGTGTCATTAGGCATTGTATTATTATGACCCCTAGAGCCTAATAGAAAAATGATATATGATTGGATATTCAGTATAATACTAATACAGTCCAGTTCTATACTTCTTAAGATACATAGCAGTTTTTCCCCTATTTTGCTACTAAAACTTGTTTTTCACCATATCGTTCTTATATGTTCTCCGGAGAACACAGCTTTAATTAATCAGATTCTAAGAAAATGACAGGTGGACTTCACTGTATCAAATACAATTATTTTCAAAAGCACACTTCAAGAAAATGGCCATCGCTGACCATTTCAATAGACACTAGGCAGCCAATCTCCGGAAGTACATCACCAGAATGGACGTGTGCATTCCACAAGGCAGAAGAAGTAACCCCAGCCAGGATCCAGACAGGATGTGCGTAACCGGAAGTAGATGAAAATGTCCGCTGGAACGCGGAAATGACCCCTGGACATGCTCAGTCAATCCAACAGGACACAGGAAGTGGGGCGGAAATGACGATTCCAAGACAAAACAGGAAGTCCCGGACTAATAAGATTATTTATATTATTGGACGCTTTTTATAGTGAATATTTAGATTTCAAAGTTATACACATTATCATTGTCCCTCTACCTTACCGTCTGTATAATTTATTTTATAATAACTGGCCTAGATGAACGCAACCATCAGCATCAGTGCCCCACAGGAAGTGATGTCACTTCATATCTCTGTAATTGAAAATGGTATTTATTCCAGTCTAGTACCATTCCCTCTCTACCCCTTTATAAAGTCCAGCAGGTGAAACGCTTTGGCGATCCTAAATGCACCTCACCTCAAAAAGATAAGCATTTTCTATGGCTACTCTCCAAAATACTTTTTAACTACTCTGTTTTAAATATGGTAGTTTGACTTTTTAAATTTAAGCAGTTTTTTTCAACTGTTTCCATTTTTTTTATTTTTTGGGTCTGTTTTATATGATCCTGTGTGACATATTTTAAACCTTGCTGTCTCTTGTTGTTCTAAATAAAAAAATATTTATATACTAAAGAATGACCTTTTTACTACACATCCTGGTTTAGATTGTGTGTATATATAATCACTGTCACCCTAACTTCCCCATCCTTACTGTATATCTATATCTATCTATATATATATATATATATATATATATGTAAACAGCGGCACTCAGAGATCTTAATTAACTGGAAAGTGTATTAAATAAACATCATATGTGACATCAACAATTCAGGGCTGCAGTGCCCCTTTGTCAAGATGCAAGAATGGGCACCGGAGCAGAGTATTTATTATGAGGAAGTGCCGGTCCTACAACTCTTATTTATTTTTATATATATATATATATATATATATATATTTATATATACATACATACACACACACACACACATACATATTACACACACATATTACACACACATTACACATATATATATATATATATATATATATACACACACACACATATTACACACGCATATATATATATATATATATATATATATATATACACACACATAGATAGATAGATAGATAGATTATAAGGGCACGGTCGTGACCTTATATTAAGGCTGAATCGAACAAACGGAATTCTCCCATCGGGAACTTCTGAGATGGGGCATGGTGTTTGAAGGGTTACACCTCAAAAATTATAAAAGGATTGGACGTACTGAGCTGAAATTTGTCATGGACACGTAGAATCGTCACCAGGTGCTGCATGCCAAATTTCAGGGCAAAAGAATAAAAAATGAGGAATTGGGAGTAACCTAAACTTTCAACTATCCGTTTTTTACTGCTACTTGCCGTATGGCTTTTTAGCACCATTTTCCATGTAGTGTATGGGAAGATTTTTGGGAAGGCATAACTCAAGGTAGAGGATGAATTAAAACTTGGGGATTATTTTGGTAGATAGAGCTTGTCCCAGTGTAGTGCCTTTTGGGGTTAAGGTTTTTAAGAAAGTTACAGGTTTCTTTTTATTTAGTAAATTTTGCCCCATTATAGAGATAGGGAATTTCAATTTGTTGCCCCTGCGCAGTACATAGCCGCCTGCAGGGGGTGCACAGTGTCTTCACTTGGGTGTACAAACATGGCCGACTCCTGCCCGCTAACTGAAATTCTTGTGTGTTAGGGGAATTACGGTGTTTATGCTATACAGGGGGTGAGGGGTTTTGTGGTTGATGGGGTGGGGTGCACGCTGTGCGATTATTAGCCCTGACACTGCGCTGAGTACAGAGTTTAGTAAGGTCAGTGCTTTGCCAGAGGCGGCTGTAAGAGCTCAGTGACATCATCTAATTTATTCACTGCACTTTCGGGAAATTCAAAACTGAAAGTGCTCTGTGTGGCAGACGGGTTTGGTGTCCTGCTGCTGGCTTTCAAACAGTGGCTACAGTATAGGGGCGGACTGGTCCATGGGTAGATTCCCAGGTGGCCGGTCCCATGCACACTAAGGCTCATACTGAAATGCTGGCTGTGCTGGTTCAAAATGCCAGCTGGAAGCCAACCTTTTGGGAGCCGCTCTGGGCAATGTTGCATAATCTCGGCCAGGTGCGGGGCCTAAATGGAGCCAGGGGGCGGAGCTACACAGGTCTCAGGCTGCTGCTTACTCATTGTTGCTTCTGCTGCTGTGAGAGGGAGAGGATAGAGAAGGAGTTGCTGACTTGCTGCCTATCCAGAGCTGGCCCAGTCAGTGAGTCTGCAGTGCACTCTGTTGTAGTTTGTAAGGTGAGAGTGAGTGGAGGTGTGTGTCTTCCATCTGAGCTTCTGTGTATGTCTCTCCCTGTGTATCCTGTGTAGTGTGCAGTGGGTTTCCTTTTATAGCCTCAATGTGTAGTGTGCAGTGTGTGTGTGTCTCCCTGTACAGCGTCATTTTGTGTCTGTAGTGTGCAGTGTGGGTGGTTCCCTATATAGCCTCATTGTGTGTCTGTAGTGTGCAGTGTGTGTGTGTGTGTGTGTGTGTGTGTGTGTTTCCCGCTATAGCATCATTGTGTGTCTGCAGTGTGTTTCTATCTCCCGGTATAGCCTCATTGTGTGTCTGTAGTGTGCAGTGGTTGATTGCAGTGCAGTTGAGGTACTGTCGGTACAGTGAGTGGGTGGCGCTGGTGGCTCATTTATACTCCGGGCACCCTGCGCTCTCCACCCCTGCCCCATCGCATATGCTCCCATCAGCTCCTCATCTCCCTGTGCACTCCCCCTGCACCGTGTTTCCAGACCCGGGGGCTGTGTATGGACTGCACCCCGGCCCCGCTGCTTGTGTGGTCTGAGTGTGGTCTATAATAGGCTCCGAGGCGACATACCCACACCTGCATCTATACATGCACATGCTGAAACCTGGACGTACACCGATGTACCCACACCTGCATCTATACTGTACATGCACATGCTGATACCTGGACGTACAGCGACGTACCCACATGTCCATCTATACATACACGTGCTGACATCTGAATGTACACCGATGTACCCACACCTGCATCTATACATACACGCGCTGACACCTGTATGTACACTGACCTGCATCTATGCATACACATGCTGACACTTGGACATACACCAATGTACCCACACCTGCATCCATACATACACGCGCTGAAAATAGAACGTACACCGACGTACCCACATCTGCATCTATACATACACGTGCTGACACCTGGATGTACACCGACATACACACACCTGCATCTATACATACACACGCTGACACTAGAACGTACACCGATGTACCCACACCTGCATCTATACATACACATGCTGACACCTGGATGTATACCAACCTGCATCTATACATACTGTACACGCGCTGACACCTGGATGTACACACACCTGCATCTATACATGCACGCGCTGACACCTGGATGTACACACACCTGCATCTATACATGCACATGCTGACACCTGGACGTACACACACCTGCATCTATACATACTGTACATGCGCTGACACCTGGACATACAAGCACCTGCATCTATACATGCAAGCGCTGACACCTGGACATACACACACCTGCATCTATACATGCACTCGCTGAGACCTGGACGTACACCGACGTACCCACACCTGCTTCTATACATACACGCGCTGACATCTGGACATACATTGACCTGCATCTATGCATACACATGCTGACACTTGGACATACACCAACGTACACACACCTGCATTTATACATACACGCGTTGACAATAGAACATACACCGACGTACCCACACCTGCATCTATACATACACATGCTGGCACATGGATGTACACCGACTTACACACACCTGCATCTATACATACACGTGCTGACACTAGAACGTACACCGACGTACCCACACATGCATCTATACATACACATGCTGGCACATGGATGTACACCAACCTGCATCTATACATACTGTACACGAGCTGACTCCTGGATGTACACACACCTGAAACGTCAGCGTGCGGATGTATGAGTGCGTCAGCGTGCAGGATGTATGAGTGCGTCAGCATGCATGATGTATGAGTGCGTCAGCGTGCAGGATGTATGAAAGCGGCAGCGTGCGGATGTATGAGAGCGGCAGCATGTGGATGTATGAGAGCGGCAATGTACGGATATATGGATGTATGAGAGCGCAGTGTATGGATGTACAGTATAAGAGACAGAATGAAATAGAATGAGGTAGCGTGTGTGTGGCAGAAATAAAACGAGATAGCATGTGTGTAAAAGAGAGCAAGAATTAGAGAGAAAAAGGAGAGCTGTGAAGTAATATGAGAGAGATCAGAGAGTGTATGAGTGAGAGGTGGCAGTCGGTATGAGAAGGCAGTGGCAGCACCCTTCAACCCAGCACCGCACTGCTGCTGCTATCAGTCATGAAGGGCCTTCTCTGAACCAGAGAGCCAGCCAGTAGGCGTAAAGTATGTAAGTACCAGAGTGTGTTTTTAGCTGTGTGCGTATCTTGCTATATCTGTGTGTGTGTGTGTGTGTGTGTGTGTGTGTACAATTGTTTTGCTATGTGTGTTTAGCTGTTTGTGTATTTTGTCAAACGTGTGTATGTGTGTTTTGCTATGTGTGTGTCTTTTACTATGTGTGTGTATATACAGGGCCGGCCCGACTGTTACATATCGGGGAGTACCATATGTGGAGGGTGCTGCCGCTGCCTTCTCATCTCCTCCCGAGGTGTGCTCGCACCCCTGCTGCACTGCCCCAAGAGAGAGTCTGGATCACAGGGTGAGGTGAGTGGGGAGCCAGGGAGGGAAACCACTAGCACAGGGTCGCACGTTGCGGCTGCCATCTTTCTGCAAGCACACTTTCTCTCTGTCACCTCTGCCTCAGTCACCCACTATATACCTGTCACCCACTGTCTCCCTGTGACCCCTGCCTCAGTCACCCACTATCTCCCTGTCACCCCTACCGCAGTCACCAACTATCTCCCTGTCACCCCTGCCTCAGTCACCCACTATCTCCCTGTCAGCCCTGCCTTAGTCACCCACTATCTAACGGTCACTCCTGCCTTACTCTCCCACTATCTCCTTTCACCCCAACTTCAGTCACCTACTATCTCTCTGTCACCCCTGCTTCAGTCACCCACTATATCCCTGTCAACCCTGCTTCAGTCACCTACTATCTCCCTGTCACCCCTGCTTCGGTCACCCACTATCTCCCTGTCACCCCTGCTTCAGTCACGAACTATCTCCCTGTCACCTCTGCTTCAGTCACCCACTATCTCCCTGTCACCCCAGCTTCAGTAACCCACTATCTCCCTGTCACCTCTGCTTCAGTCACGTACTATCTCCCTGTCACCTCTGCTTCAGTCACCCACTATCTCCCTGTCACCCCAGCTTCAGTCATCCACTATCTCCCTGTCACCCCTGCCTCAGTCACCCACTGTCTCCCTGTCACCCCTGCCTCACCAGACCCACTATCTCCCTGTCACCCCTACTTCAGTCACCCACTATTTCCCTGTCACCCCTGCATCACCAGTCACCCACTATCTTCCTGTCACCCCTGACTCACCAGTCCCCCACTATCTTCCTGTCACCCCTGCCTCACCAGTCACCCACTATCTTCCTTTCACCCCTGCCTTACTCACCCACTATCTTCCTGTCACACCTACTTCAGTCAACCACTATCTCCCTGTCACCCCTGCCTCACCAGTCACCCACTATCTCCCTGTCACCCCAGCTTCAGTCATCCACTATCTCCCTGTCACCCCTGCCTTAGTCACCCACTATCTACCGGTCACTCCTGCCTTACTCTCCCACTATCTCCCTGTCACCACTGCTTCAATCACGTACTATCTCCCTGTCACCTCTGCTTCAGTCACGAACTATCTCCCTGTCACCTCTGCTTCAGTCACCCACTATCTCCCTGTCACCCCTGCATCAGTCACCCACTATCTCCCTGTCACCCCAGCTTCAGTAACCCACTATCTCCCTGTCACCTCTGCTTCAGTCACGTACTATCTCCGTCACCTCTGCTTCAGTCAGCCACTATCTCCCTGTCACCCCAGCTTCAGTCATCCACTATCTCCCTGTCACCCCTGCCTCAGTCACCCACTGTCTCCCTGTCACCCCTGCCTCACCAGACACACTATCTCCCTGTCACCCCTACTTCAGTCACCCACTATTTCCCTGTCACCCCTGCCTCACCAGTCACCCACTATCTTCCTATCACCCCTGCCTCACCAGTCACCCACTATCTTCCTGTCACCCCTGCCTCACCAGTCACCCACTATCTTCCTTTCACCTCTGCCTCACCAGTCACCCACTATCTTCCTGTCACCCCTTCCTTACTCACCCACTATCTTCCTGTCACCCCTACTTCAGTCACCCACTATCTCCCAGTCACCCACTATCTCCCTGTCACCCCTGCTTTAGTCACCAACTATCACCCTGTCACCCCTGCCTCAGTCACCCACTATCTCCCTGTCACCCCTGCCTCACCAGTCACCCACTATCTCCCTGTCACCACTGCTTCAGTCACCCACTATATTCCTGTCACCCCTACTTCAGTCACCCACTATCTCCCAGTCACCTACTATCTCCCTGTCACCCCTGCTTCAGTCACCCACTATCTCCCTGTCACATGTGCTTCATTCAACCACTATCTCCCTGTCACCACTTCTTCAGTCACCCACTATCTCCCTGTCACCACTGCTTCAGTCCCCCACTATCTATGTCACCCCTGCCTCAGTATCCCACTATCTCCCTGTCACCCCTGCTTCAGTTATCCACTATATCCCTTTCACACCTACTTCAGTCTCCCACTATCTCCCTGTCACCCCTACTTCAGTCATCCACTATCTCCTGGTCACCCCTGCTTCATTCACCCACTAGTTTCCTGTCACCACTGCTTCAGTCACCCACTATCTTCCTGTCACCCCTACTTCAGTCACCCACTATCTACCTGACAACCCTGCTTCAGTCACCCACTATCTCCCAGTCACCCACTATCTCCCTGTCACTCCTGCTTCAGTCACCCACTATCTCCCAGTCACCCACTATCTCCCTGTCAACCCTGCTTCAGTCACCCACTATCTCCCTGTCACCACTGCTTCAGTCACCTACTATCTTCCTGTCACCCCTACTTCAGTCACCCACTATCTTCCTGTCACCCCTTTTTCAGTCACCCACTATCTCCCAGTCACCCACTATCCCCCTGTCACCCCTGCTTCAGTCACCCACTATCCCCCTGTCACATGTGCTTCATTCAGCCACTATCTTCCTGTCACCACTGCTTCAGTCACCCACTATCTCCCTGTCACCACTGCTTCAGTCACCCACTATCTCCCTGTCACCACTGCTTCAGTCACCAACTATCTCCCTGTCACCCCTACCTCAGTCATCCACTATCTCCCTGTCACCTCTGCCTCTCCAGTCGTCCACTATCTTTGTCACCCCTACTTTAGTCACCCACTATCTCCCTCTCACCCCTGCCTCAGTCACCCACTATCTCCCAGTCAGCCCTGCCTCAGTAACCCACTATCTCCATCACCTCTGCCTCAGTCACTCACTATCTCCCTGTCACCCCTGCCTCAGTCACCCACTTACATTTTTTTTGTGGTGCGTGCTATCCCTATTTTTAATAAGGGAGAGGGGCCCACCATACTCTAGTTCCACCCTTGTCTGTCTCTGTCTCTCTCGTTGCCCCTGGTTTCTCTGTCTCTCTCACTGCCCCTGGTATCTCTGCCTTTCTCACTTCCCCTGCTCTGTCTGTCTGTCTCTCTCTTGCTGCCCTTTGTCTGTTTGTCTCTCTCTTGCTGCCCTTGGTCTGTCTGTCTGTCTGTCTGTCTCTCTCTTGCTGCCCCTGGTCTGTCTGTCTGTCTCTCTCTTGCTGCCCCTGATCTCTCTCTCTCTCTCTCTCACTGCCCCTGGTCTGTGTCTCTCTCGCTTCCCCTGATCTGTCACTCTCTCTCTTTCTCTCTCACTGCCCCTGGTCTGTTTCTCTCTTACTGCACCTGGTCTGTGTGTGTGTGTGTGTGTGTGTGTGTCTGTCCCTGTTCTTTCTGTCTCCTCTCTCTTCCCCATGTCTCCCTGTATCTCTCTGGCCATGGTCTCTCTCTGTCTCCCCATCTCTCTGTCTCCTATGTCTCCCAGTCTCTCTCTGGCCCTAGACTGTCTCCCTCTCTCTCTCTACCTCTGTTCTCTCTCTGTCTCCTCCACCTCTCTCTCTACCATGTCTTCCAGTGGCCTTCTCTCTGGTCCTGGTCTCTATCTCTCTGCCCAATGTCTCCCTCTATTTCTGCTCATCATCCCTCACTGTCTCTGCCCCTGGTCTCTCACCCATGTCTCCCTCTTGCTGTCTGGCCCAGGGCTCTGTCTCCCTCTCTAATGTCTCCTCTCACTGCCCCTGGTCTCTCTCTCTCTCTCTTTGCTCCTGATCTCTCTCTCTCTTTCTCATGTCTCTCTCTCTCTCTCTCTCTCTCACTATCCCTGGTCTCTCTCTGTCTCTCTCTCTCTGTAATGGCCCCTGGTCTCTCTCTGTTCCCTCTCTCATTCCCCATCTATATCTGGCTCTGTTCTCTCTCTCTCTCTCTCTCTCTCTCTCTCTCTCTCTCTCTATGCCCCTGGCCTCCACCTGTCTGTCTCTCTGCCCCTGGTCTTTATCTGTCTCCCACCATGTCTCCTGGTTCTCTTTGTTCCTGGTCTCTTTGTCTCCCCGTCTCTCTCTTCCTCCATGTCTCCCAGTGTCTCTCTGGCCCTGTTCTCTCTCTGTCTCCTCCACCTGTCTCTCTCTTCCATGACTTCTAGTCTCTCTCTGTCTCTGCCCCTGGTCTCTCTCTGTCTCTGCCACTGGTCCCTCTCTGTATCTCTCTCTTCCCCATATCTCCCTATCTCTGTCTGTCCCTGGTTTCTCTCTCTCTCTGCTCCTGATACCCCCTCTCTCTCTCTATCTCTGTCTCCATCTCTCTCTCTCTCTCTCTCTCTCTCATGTCTCCATCTCTCTCTGCCCCTGTTTTTTTTGTCTATGGAATATATATATATATATATATATATATATATATAGTGCTTGAAGTGGGCCGGTATTCCATGGTATGGTATACCGGCACTGAGTTTGAAGACCCCCGCCGCTGCATCGAGCTCTCACTCCTATGACCACGGTGCTACTATTTTAAATGTGCCGCTGACCGGCAGACAATCGGGAGCAGTCACGTGGCCACTCCTGATTGGCTGCCAGTCTGCGGCAGATATGAAATAGTAGCGCAGCGGTCATAGGAGCCACAGTGCCACTGACCACAGCCTCTTCCTCCTTGCACCGCCACTGCCATCTGCCTCCTCCCCTGCTACACCACTGCCCTTAGCCGCCCTCAGTATTTCTCCGCACCTCTGCCTCCTCTGCACCATGCCGACCACAGCCTCCTCATCCTTATTTCACACAGCAAACCTCAGCATACTTAGTACCGCTGCTGCTAATAGGTAACTTTACTCTGCTGGCTTACTCTCTTCCTAGTCCCTATGGTAAGCTCTTGCTGTCCCTCTCCCTGTCCCTTTGTACCTGCTGTGACTTTGCCTGTCACTCTCCCTGTCCCTATGTTGTTGCTGTCACTTTCCCTGAATTTTGTCTCATTGCATATGGCATATTGTGATTTTCGGCTGCTACCGTGTGCTATAATGTGAATTTTTGCTCATACCGTGTGCTATAATGTGAATTTCGGCTCATTCTGGGTGGTATAATGTGAAAGGGGCACCAGTACTAGATAGTATAAGGGGTCATACTATTGTGGTGCATAATGTGTATAAGGGGTATTTGCATAAGTATGTATATATATATATATATATATATATATATATATAAAGATAGATAGCTGGCACTCTGGATGAGGAGTGGTGTTTGTGTGTGTGTGTGTGTGTGTGTGTGTGTATATATGTACACACGTAGTTACACGCACCTTACCTATATCAAATATTGAGGGATGCACCTGTCCCTTACTTTGCCTGGTGTGCTTGGACCCCTAGATACACCCCTGCAATTTGGGTATGTAGTTATGTGACCAGCAGTCAGGAGACTGATGGTCACAATACCGACGGCTACATCCCACCCCCTCTAAATCCCAACAGACGAGCGCAGCTTGCCACTGAGCACTTCATTATGACCCCTGCCGGCATTCTGCTACCGGGATCCCATGGTCGGTATGCTGACCGCCGGGATCCCCAGCACTGGTAACACATACCCAACCCACAGTTTACCAGTGGATTATAGTTTTACACAGTTTGTTCCAATTTCTACTATATGAAAACCTAATCTATGTATAACATTAACTTTAATAAATGGAAACGTTATGCCTTATCTGTGCAAACATTCCCATGTAAGTATATTAGGGCCAAAGTTTTATGTATTTATGATCACATTTGGCCATGCACAGACACTAACTAAAATGTTATAAGATAGAGTATGGTAATATTCTTAATGATAATAGTATAATAGATATTTTAATATACTAATAATAATCTGATAATAATAATAATAAACTGATAATAATTGGTGACAGGATATCAGACATATATGTGGATGAGCACCTGGGATCCAGTGATCATCAAGCAGTATAGTTTAGAATAAAGACAGGATCCAACTCCTGTCACACAAAAACAAAGGTGTTGGATTTTAGAAATGCTGACTTTGCAAAAATGGGGAGATGTTTAAGTGATTCATTGGCGGACTGGAGGAACTTGGAAAAGGTGCTGGAGAGGTGGGAAAAACTGAAAAGTGCAATACTAAGGGCAACAGACCTTTGTATCAAAAGGGTAAGGAAAAGCACCAGGAAAAGTAAGCCAGTGTAGTTCATAAAAGAAGTATCAACTAGTGTGAAAGAAAAAAAAATGCCTTTTAGAAAATACAAACAGACTCATAATAATAATGACAAAGAGGTGTACATTGACAGACGGAAGGATGCTAAGAAAGTGATCAGATGTGCCAAGGCAGAAGCTGAGGAGACAATGCCCCAGTCAGTAGATAAAAGGGGCAAAACTTTTTTAAGTATATAAATAATAGGAGAAAATCAAATGGAGGAATAATAAGACTTAAGACAGAGAGTAAGAATTTGGTGGAGGGCGACAAGGCAATAGCAGATCACCTAAATAATTATTTTTGCTCAGTATTTACTACAGAAGGAGTAGGAAGGGGCCACAGTTAAGGTGCAAGGACATTCATAAAAATACGGTACATGAAACTACATTTACAGAGGAGAAGGTCCTAATAGAACTTTCAAAACTAAAAGTGGATAAATCAATGGGGCCAGATGGGATACACCCAAGGATACTAAAAGAGCTAAAATATGTGCTGCTGGCACCATTAACAGAATTATTTAACCACTCATTAAATACAGGTGCCATTCCAGAGGACTGGAAAAGAGTGAATGTAGTTCCACTGTACAAAAGTGGAAGCAAGGAAGAAGTAAGTAACTACAGACCAGTAAGCCTTACATCAGCAGTAGGGAAAGTAATGGAAAAACTATTAAAAGAAAGAGTTGTGGAATATCTTAAATCAAACAACTTACAGGATCCAAAACAGCATGGATTTACTGGTGGGAGATCATGCCAAACAAATCTTATTGACTTTTTTGACTCTGTGATGAAAATAATAGATCAAGGGGGAGCTGTAGATGTAGCATATCTAGACTTTAGTAAGGCATTTGACACTGTCCCACATCTCAGACTGCTAAATAAACTTGAAAGTGTGGGGGTGGATTATAAATCAGTTAAATGGATAAGAACCTGGTTACAGGATAGGAAACAGACAGTTGTAGTAAATGGAGTGCAATCTATGGAGGGAAATTTTACCAGTGGCGTACCCCAGGGATCTGTACTCGGACCAGTTCTATTTAATATCATTGTTGGTGACATTGTAAATGGTATTGAAGTGAAATTATGCCTTTTTGCAAATGATACAAAGATATGCAAAAGGGTAGACACACCGGGAGGGGTAAAACATTTGATTGATGACCTAGCTAGGCTTAAAAAATGGTCAAAAACATGGCAACTACAGTTTAATGCTAAAAAATTCAAAATCATGCACTTGGTTCTCAAAAACCCAAAGGCTACATATTGTATCAAGGGTACTATAATGGAAACTACTGAGGAGGAAAGGGATTTAGGAGTCACTATTTCAAGTGACTTAAAGGCAGGAAAGCAATGCAACAAAGCAATGAGAAAAGCAAGTCAGATGCTTGGTTGCATAGGGAGAGGAATCAGTAGAAGTAAAGAAAAGTAGTAATAATGCCACTGTATAGGTCATTGGTATGGCCTCATCTGGAGTACTGTGTCCATTTCTGGAGACCATATCTCCAGAAGGATATAAATACATTAGAGAGTGTACAAAGAAGGGCAACTAAAATTGTGCATGGCCTACATCACAAAACTTACCGGGAAAGGCTAAAAGATCTTAACATGTATAGTTTGGAGGAGAGAAGGGAAAGGGGGGACATGATAGAAACTTTCAAACATACCAAAGGTTTTAACAAAGTTCAGGAGGGAAACATTCTTCAAAGGAAGAGTTGTGTTAGAACTCGAGGACATACACTGAAACTGGAGGGAGGCAGGTTCAGGCGAAATTTAATGAAAAATTACTTCACAGAAAGGGGGTAATTCCAAGTTGATTGCAGCAGGAATTTTGTTAGCAGTTGGGCAAAACCATGTGCACTGCAGGGGAGGCAGATATAACATGTGCAGAGAGAGTTAGATTTGGGTGTGGTGTGTTCAATCTGCAATCTAAATTGCAGTGTATAAATAAAGCAGGTAGTATTTACCCTGCACAGAAATAAAATAACCCACCCAAATCTAACTCTTTCTGCACATGTTGTATCTGCCTCCCCTGCAGTGCACATGGTTTTGCCCAACTGCTAACAAAATTCCTGCTGCAATCAACTTGGAATTAGTGATGTGCACCGGACATTTTTCGGGTTTTGTGTTTTGGTTTTGGATTCGGTTCCGCGGCCGTGTTTT
This sequence comes from Pseudophryne corroboree, assembly GCF_028390025.1. Taxonomy (NCBI): domain Eukaryota; kingdom Metazoa; phylum Chordata; class Amphibia; order Anura; family Myobatrachidae; genus Pseudophryne; species Pseudophryne corroboree. The sequence goes on from NC_086446.1 coordinate 640,692,639, forward strand.
GGATTCGGACGCGTTTTGGCAAAATCTCACAAATATTTTTTTGTCGTATTCGGGTGTGTTTTGGATTCGGGTGTTTTTTTACAAAAAAACCCTAAAAAACAGCTTAAATCATAGAATTTGGGGGTCATTTTGATCCCATAGTTTTATTAACCTCAATAACCATAATTTCCACTCATTTCCAGTCTATTCTGAACACCTCACACCGCACAATATTATTTTTAGTCCTAAAATTTGCACCGAGGTCGCTGGATGGCTAAGCTAAGCGACACAAGTGGCCGACACAAACACCTGGCCCATCTAGGAGTGGCACTGCAGTGTCAGGCAGGATGGCACTTCATAAAAATTGTCCCCAAACAGCACATGATACAAAGAAAAATTAAAGAAAAAAGGGGTGCAAGATGGAATTGTCCTTGGGCCCTCCCACCCACCCTTATGTTGTATAAACAGGACATGCACACTTTAACGAACCCATCATTTCAGCGACAGGGTCTGCCACACGACTGTGACTGAAATGACTGGTTGGTTTGGGCCCCCACCAAAAAAAGAAGCAATTAATCTCTCCTTGCACAAACTGGCTCTACAGAGGCAAGATGCCCACCTCATCATCATCCTCCGATTCCTCACCCCTTTCACTGTGTACATCCCCCTCCTCACAGATTATTAATTCGTCCCCACTGGAATCCACCATCTCAGGTCCCTGTGTACTTTGTGGAGGCAATTGCTGCTGGTGAATGTCTCCACGGAGGAATTGATTATAATTCATTTTGATGAACATCATCTTCTCCACATTTTCTGGAAGTAACCTCGTACGCCGATTGCTGACAAGGTGAGCGGCTGCACTAAACACTCTTTCGGAGTACACACTGGAGGGAGGGCAATTTAGGTAGAATAAAGCCAGTTTGTGCAAGGGCCTCCAAATTGCCTCTTTGTCCTGCCAGTATACGTACGGACTGTCTGACGTGCCTACTTGGATGCGGTCACTCATATAATCCTCCACCATTCTTTCAATGGTGAGAGAATCATATGAAGTGACAGTAGATGACATGTCAGTAATCGTTGGCAGGTCCTTCAATCCGGACCAGATGTCAGCACTCGCTCCAGACTGCCCTGCATCACCGCCAGCGGGTGGGCTCGGAATTCTTAGCCTTTTCCTTGCACCCCCAGTTGCGGGAGAATGTGAAGGAGGAGATGTTGACGGGTCACGTTCCGCTTGACTTGACTTTGAACCTCTGCAGACTTGTGTCTGCCGGAAAGAGAGATCCAACGTAGGTTTTAAATCTAGGATCGAGCACGGTGGCCAAAATGTAGTGCTCTGATTTCAACAGATTGACCACCCGTGAATCCTGGTTAAGCGAATTAAGGGCTCCATCCACAAGTCCCACATGCCTAACGGAATCGCTCTGTTTTAGCTCCTCCTTCAATGTCTCCAGCTTCTTCTGCAAAAGCCTGATGAGGGGAATGACCTGACTCAGGCTGGCAGTGTCTGAACTGACTTCACATGTGGTAAGTTCAAAGGGTTGCAGAACCTTGCACAACGTTGAAATCATTCTCCACTGCACTTGAGTCAGGTGCATTCCCCCTCCATTGCCTATATCGTGGGCAGATGTATAGGCTTGAATGGCCTTTTGCTGCTCCTCCATCCTCTGAAGCATATAGAGGGTTGAATTCCACCTCGTTACCGCCTCTTGCTTCAGATGATAGCAGGGCAGGTTCAGGAATGTTTGGTGGTGCTCCAGTCTTCTGTACGCGGTGGCTGAATGCCGAAAGTGGCCCGTAATTCTTCGGGCCACCGACAGCATCTCTTGCACGCCCCTGTCGTTTTTTAAATAATTCTGCACCACCAAATTCAATGTATGTGCAAAACATGGGACGTGCTGGAATTTACCCAGATGTAATGCCCGCACAATATTGCTGGCGTTGTCCGATGTCACAAATCCCCAGGAGAGTCCAATTGGGGTAAGCCATTCTGCGATGATCTTCCTCAGTTTCCGTAAGAGGTTGTCAGCTGTGTGCCTCTTCTGGAAAGTGGTGATACAAAGCGTAGCCTGCCTAGGAACGAGTTGGTGTTTGCGAGATGCTGCTACTGGTGCCGCCGCTGCTGTTCTTGCTGCGGGAGGCAATACATCTACCCAGTGGGCTGTCACAGTCATATAGTCCTGAGTTTGCCCTGCTCCACTTGTCCACATGTCCGTGGTTAAGTGGACATTGGGTACAACTGCATTTTTTAGGACACTGGTGAGTCTTTTTCTGAGGTCTGTGTACATTTTCGGTATCGCCTGCCTAGAGAAATGGAACCTAGATGGTATTTGGTACCGGGGTCACAGTACCTCAATCAAGTCTCTAGTTGCCTCTGAATTAATGGTGGATACCGGAACCACGTTTCTCACCGCCCAAGCTGCCAAGGCCTGAGTTATATGCTTTGCAGCAGGATGACTGCTGTGATATTTCATCTTCCTCGCAAAGGACTGTTGGACAGTCAATTGCTTACTGGAAGTAGTACAAGTGGTCTTCCGACTTCCCCTCTGGAAGTAGGCGTTACACTCAAGGATGCATCGGAGGAATCCCAGGCAGGAGAGGACTCGTCAGACTTGCCAGTGACATGGCCTGCAGGACTATTGGCTTTCCTGGGTAAGGATGAAATTGACACTGAGGGAGCTGGTGGTGTGGTTTGTAGGAGCTTGGTTACAAGAGGAAGGGATTTAGTGGTCAGTGGACTGCTTCCGCTGTCACCCAAAGTTTTTGAACTTGTCACTGACTTATGATGAATGCGCTGCAGGTGATGTATAAGGGAGGATGTTCCGAGGTGGTTAACGTCCTTACCCCTACTTATTACAGCTTGACAAAGGCAACACACGGCTTGACACCTGTTGTCCGCATTTGTGTTGAAATAATTCCACACCGAAGATCTGATTTTTTTTGTATTTTGACCAGGCATATTAATGGCCATATTCGTCCCACGGACAACAGGTGTCTCCCCGGGTGCCTGACTTAAACAAACCACCTCACCATCAGAATCCTCCTTGTCAATTTCCTCCCCAGTGCCAGCAACACCCATATACCATCCTGGTGTACTTCAACAGTGACATCTTCAATTTGACTATCAGGAACTGGACTGTGGGTGCTCCTTCCAGCACTTGCAGGGGGCGTGCAAATGGTGGAAGGCGCAAGCTCTTCCCGTCCAGTGTTGGGAAGGTCAGGCATCGCAACCGACACAATTGGACTCTCCTTGGGTATTTGTGATTTAGAAGAACGCACAGTTCTTTGCTGTGCTTTTGCCAGTTTAAGTCTTTTCATTTTTCTAGCGAGAGGATGAGTGCTTCCATCCTCATGTGAAGCTGAACCACTAACCATGAACATAGGCCAGGGCCACAGCCGTTCCTTGCCACTCCGTGTCGTAAATGGCATATTGGCAAGTTTACGCTTCTCCTCAGACGCTTTTAATTTTGATTTTTGGGTCATTTTACTGAACTTTTGTTTTTTGGATTTTACATGCTCTCTACTATGACATTGGGCATCGGCCTTGGCAGACGACGTTGATGGCATTTCATTGTCTCGGCCATGACTAGTGGGAGCAGCTTCAGCACGAGGTGGAAGTGGATCTTGATCTTTCCCTATTTTAACCTCCACATTTTTGTTCTCCATTTTTTAATGTGTGGAATTATATGCCAGTAACTATCAATAGCAATGGCCTACTACTATATATACTGCGCACAACTGAAATGCAACACAGGTATGGATGGATAGTATACTTGACGACACAGAGGTAGGTAGAGCGTGGCCTTCCGTACTGTACTGCTATATATACTGATGGTCACTGTCAGCAATCTGCAAAACTAAAATGCACCACAGGTATAGAATGTAGATGGATAGTATACTTAATGATGACACAGAGGTAGGTACAGCAGTGGCCTTCCGTACCGTACTGCTATATATAGTATACTGGTGGTCACTGTGTTAGCAAACTGCAAAACTAAAATGCACCACAGGTATAGAATGTAGATGGATAGTATACTTAATGACGACACAGAGGTAGGTACAGCAGTGGCCTTCCGTACTGCTATATATAGTATACTGGTGGTCACTGTGTCAGCAAACTGCAAAACTAAAATGCACCACAGGTATAGAATGTAGATGGATAGTATACTTAATGACGACACAGAGTTAGGTACAGCAGTGGCCTTCCATACCGTACTGCTATATATAGTATACTGGTGGTCACTGTGTCAGCAAACTGCAAAACTAAAATGCACCACAGGTATAGAATGTAGATGGATAGTATACTTAATGACGACACAGAGGTAGGTACAGCAGTGGCCTACCGTACTGTACTGCTATATATAGTATACTGGTGGTCACTGTGTCAGCAAACTGCAAAACTAAAATGCACCACAGGTATAGAATGTAGATGGATAGTATACTTAATGATGACACAGAGGTAGGTACAGCAGTGGCCTTCCGTACCGTACTGCTATATATAGTATACTGGTGGTCACTGTGTCAGCAAACTGCAAAACTAAAATGCACCACAGGTATAGAATCTAGATGGATAGTATACTTAATGACGACACAGAGGTAGGTACCGCAGTGGCCTTCCGTACCGTACTGCTATATATACTGGTGGTCACTGTGTCAGCAAACTGCACAACTGAAATGCACCACAGGTATAGAATCTAGATGGATAGTATACTTCTTTTTTTTTCAATACAATTTTTATTGTTTAAAGATAAAGGTATATATAATACAAAAACAGTATTGTCATGAAATCAGAACGTAAGAATCCAAATGTATAGAAGCGATCCTTGTGTTGTTGTAGACAGTAACCTATAACATAAGCCAATAGAATACAACAACAAAGAAATTGCATGTTAGGTTACAGCTGAGGATTCAAGCATAATAAATTCTCTAAAACAATAATGACAGCAATAATGAAAACAATAGGGACAGAAGAGTGATGGGGGAGGGCTGGAAGGGAAAGGGAGATGTCTGATCTTAAATAAGAGAAGGGTATCCTTCGTAATATAGAAAGGCACAGAAAAACGTATCGAGTGAGTCAAAGTGAAAGTGCATATGGTATTAAGACATAGCGAGAATGCGTAATAATTGCCATTCTGTATTTTCATATACTTTCATAATACGATCCTGAGTAGGCAAATCTAGGGATTGTATAAAAGGAGACCATTTATCATAAAACTTTTCAACATGTTTACCAATATCAGGGAAAGTATTATTTCTATCAAAGTAGAGGTGTCGAAGTAGCTTTAGTTTAAGTTCTTGTAAGGTTGGGGAAGAGGGAGATATCCAATGTATAAGAATAATTTTCTTTGCAAGTGTCACAATGGTCACCAACAACGGTATATGGGGGAAAATTGGATTGGGGAGCCAATTTTTGAAGTTTGCACATAGGCAAGCTTATGGATCAGGAAGAACGTGTGTGGAAAATAAAGAGTTTAAATAAACAGTTACCTTGTTCCAGAAACGCCTTATCTTACCACATTCCCAAAAACAATGGAAAAAAGTAGCGTGAGAAAAGCGACATTTTAAACATGCATCAGATGTGTTTGATGACATATGTTGTCTTTGTGCTGGGGAAATGTAAGCTCTGTGTATGGTTTTCCAATGCACTTCTTGAAGATATGAGGATTTCAAATATTTAAGAGTCTTATGACAGTGTTTAGTGAGTACCAGGGTGGAATCAATGTCAGGGATATCAGTATGCCATGTTAACGCTAGTGATTGCCATGTTTTTGTAGTAGAGGTAGGCAAAAGCATAGAATAAAGAAGTTTGGTACAATAGGGGATACTGTTAAGAAGGCGTAGAAAGGAATTAATAGAATCAGTAGAATGTAAATTCCTAGTACTAGAATCTAAAGAAAGAACATAATGTCGCGCTTGTAAAAACATGAAGAAATTAGAAGTGTGTAAAGAGTATTGTTGTTGAAGGGTGGAAAAAGTGAGTATATTGCCTCCAGGATCAAATACCTGTGAGGTGAGAGATAGACCTTTGTCTTTCCATGTGAGGAAAATTGGGTTGTAATGTGAAGGAGAAAACGAAGGGTTTCCCCAAAGTGTGTTGTATGGAGAAGAAGATGGTTTTCTCGCTAGTTTTTTATTAATAGTCAGCCAAGCTGAGTAAGTGTCTTGAAATAAAATATGATGTAGAATATGGGTGGGAATGTCAGATTTCTTGGAATGAAGAAGGGCACTAAGAGAGTATGGACTAAAGAGTGCTGTATCTAAAGTGTAAGAAGTGTAAGAGGATTTTGAGAGTAACCAGTCGGAAATGTATCTAAAATGAGTGGCTAGAGTATAAAGTTTTAGATTTGGAAGGGACATACCTCCGTGAGATCTATGAGTTTGTAGTTTATGAAAAGCAATTCTAGGGCGCTTATTTTGCCATAAAAACTTTTAGGTAAGTTGATCAAAACGTTTCAAATCTGAGATAGAAAGACTAATCGGCAACATTTGTAATAGATAGAAAATTTTCGGGAAGATGACGCTTTTAACAATTGCTATTCTACCTAGGATAGATAATGGGAAGTTAAGCCAAGAATCATAAAGTGAAAATATTTTCGAGAGAGTTGGAGTATAATTGAGTCTATATAGAGAGGAAAGATCAGAGGGAATACGTAAACCTAAATATTTAATATCTGTTTGAGTGAAGGTAAAGATAAAGAGTCAGAGGGAAGCAGTGTGGTGGTATCTGGATCGCTAATTGTTAGAATTTCCGATTTAGAGGTATTTATCTTAAATCCTGCTTTGGCGCCAAAATTGGATATTAAGGAGAATAGTGAGGGTAGGGAGGTAGAAGGGTTGGTCAAAAACAGTAATAAGTCATCTGCGTAAAGGGCAATTTTTAATGTGACATCACCGATTGAAATAGCTTGAATATTAGGGGAGTTCCTGATAGAGATTGCCAAAGGCTCGATAGCTATAGCAAAAAGTAAAGGAGAGAGGGGACAACCTTGACGTGTACCTCGAGAAACAGTAAAAGGAGTTGATAATTGGCCATTGCAGTAAAGCTGAGAAACAGGTGAGGTGTATAAAGTTTGAATAATTGAAATAAAAGATGAAGAGTAACCAAAAAGCTGCATAGATTTAAAAAGATGGGACCAAGTCAAGAGATCAAAAGCTTTTTCTGCGTCTAAAGCTAGTATGATATTATGAGCAGGTGAGGGAAGCGGGTTTAAGTGTTGAATCACAGAAATCACTTTGCGTACATTAGTTACAGAGTGACGGCCCCAAATAAAACCAGATTGGTCTGGGTGGATTATGTGAGGGAGGGAAAATTTAAGACGATCGGCTATAATTTTTGTAAGGATTTTGTAATCTAAATTTAAAAGCGAAATTGGGCGATAAGAACTTGGAAGAGAGGAATCACGGTCAGGTTTTAGGAGAACCTTTATTATAGCGCTATTAAAATATAGGGGGAGGGTCCCAGACTGAATTATGGAGTTGTACAATGCCAGAAGGTGGTTTTCAATTTTGTCTAGTAACAACTTGTAAAATTCGCTAGAAAAAACGTCTGGCCCAGGGGCTTTATTGGGTTTTAAGTGGTTAACTGCGAAGCGAACCTCCTCTAATGTAATAGGTTCGGTGAGAGAATCTAGAAAGTTAGAAGGTATTTGAGGGAGATGGGGGAAAGACCAAGGTTGGAGATACTGATTATGTGGAGGTGTACAGTCAGAATAAAGAGATTCTTAGAATTACTTCATGATTTTAGCTATACATTGAGGATCAGTAGTTAGGGAGCCATCAGGGAGTTTCAAGGGATGTACCATCATGGGAGGAGAAGTACCTTTCAAAATATTAGTAAGGAGTTTACCTATTTTATTTCCAAATTTATGAAAACGAAAGTCAACTTTGAATTTGTATTTATCTCCCATTGCAGAGAGAAACTCATTAAATTGGAGTTTTATTGTGGAATACACAGATTTCGTGAGTGGTGAGGGGTGGGTTTTGAAAGCTTGATAAGCTTCAGAAAGGGAATGTTGCAACTCTAAGTAAGATTGTGCATACTTTTTTTTTAGAGCGGTGGAGTATGAGATAATGTCCCCTCGGAGTACTGATTTAGCTGTTTGCCAAAATAAGGGAGGGTCTGTTTCGGAGTGTAGTTTATTTGCGAAATAAAAGGAATCCCAAGCCCCTTGTAAGAAGTCACAAAACTTCGTAGAATTAGATAAATGAGATGGAAATCTCCATTGAGGAGTCGATGTGTGTTTAGGTTGTAATATGAAAGATAACCAAATCAATGCGTGGTCAGAAATAAAAATGGGTTCGATGGCCGATTCTGTTACTGTTGGGAATAGATGTTGTGAAATAAGCATATAGTCTATTCTAGAGAATGTATCATGAGCGGAGGAGTGGCAAGAAAATTATCTTTCAATAGGATGAAGTGCACGCCATATATCAATTAGTTGTAAGTTTTCAGAGAAAAGAGGTATCCCGAGTTTAGGAAGGTGTTGGGGTGTCTTGAAAGTATTGGAGCGGTCTAAGTATGCAGAGGAGATTAAGTTGAAATCACCACAAACCAGAAGGTTATCATTGGCGTAAGGAGTTAATTTAACTAGGAGCGTCTGAAAAAAGGCTTTGTTGTATATATTTGGGGCATATATATTGCAAAAGATGAAGACACGTGAGTTAATGGATAATTTGACAATTAGAAAACGACTGTTAGGGTCTATATCGGAAGAAAGAACTTGTATGTTTAGGTTACGCTTTGCTATGAGAACAACTCCTCTAGATTTGGAGTTGTACGGGGCTGCCGCTATGAGGGACCAATGTGACATCTGCACTTTCAAAGACTCCTGTTGTGTCAAGTGAGTTTCCTGTAGAAAAGCAATATTAATATTTATTTTGGATAAATACAAGAGTATTTTACGGCGTTTAGCCGGGGAATTAATACCACCAACATTTAGCGTACCAATTTTAAGGTCATCCATTCACAAACCAGAAAAGGGTAGAAATTAGAAATAGTGTGTCGTTAATAGTTTCGTTAAAGATCAGAATCAGAAAAGTGGAAATGGGGATAGGAGGGGGAGGGGCATAGGAACAATACATGGAAACATAGTGAAGTGTGATAAATGTTTGACAAGCAAACAAACTTCCGAACAGTAAATAAAGTAAGAAAACCAAGATTAGACTCTGCATATATTCTAATCCGGTGCAGTACTCCAGATAACTCCCCGACAGTCGTATCTGGGTAATTAAACATAATAATATAATGGAGGTATGCCAATACGTTATAAAGAGAAAGTCGTAGGACGGTATGTAAAATACAGCATAGAAAGATATATACCTCTAGGTTAATATAATTGTTAAAAGGACAAATGAGTGTTAGTACAATGAGAAAGCCCGCATAGGTAACCATGCACTCTAGATATCATATTTAACTAAATAGAACTTGAGGGATTCCATCACAAGTACCCTGTTTAAGCAGGGGAAATCAGAGAGTGAAATCATACTCATGCTCCCATTATCAAATAGAGCAAAACAAAGAACAAAACCATAACTTCTAGAATATAACTAAAAAATTAGGTGTCCACGGTAGTGATGACATCTGTGATGTCGGTGTGATCTTCTGTGGACTCTTCACGAAGGTACGCAGCTGCATCTTCCGGACTGATAAAATCTAGATGCTTGTCTCCATCATAAATCCGAAGTTTAGCCGGGTAGAGCATGGAGAATCTGCGTTTAACGGATACTAATTTTGTGCAGATTGGGTTGAAGGCCTTTCGAGCTCTCATCAGCTCGGCAGAAAAATCTTGAAATATAAACAATCTGTTGTTTTCCCATTGAAGGGATCGAAGTTTTCTAGACGCTGTCCAGAAAGCAACTTTGTGAAGATAATTAAGGCATTTAAACAAGGTGACCCGTGGACGGCCGGAAGGAGAACGAGGAGGTGGACCCACACGGTGTACACGTTCAATTACTAAGTCTTTACAAGATTCAGTGATACCAAGTAAAGTGGGTAAAGTAGATCGTACAAACTGGACGAGGTCATCTCCCTTGACAGTTTCTGGAAAACCAACCAGCCTAATATTATTTCTTTTGGACCTATTTTCTGCGTCGTCCAGCTTCATCCAACGCTGATCATTTTCCTTTTCAAGATGTTTAATGCTGCCTTGCACATCTGCCATATCATGACAAAGACCTCCGATCCTGTTCTCATTAACGTAGACTTTATGTGAGAGATGTTGTAATTGAAGTGAAATATCCGACACTGCTTTGGATAATAATGGTGACATAGCTTGTGTTATGGCTTCCGACAGATCTGCGTATGTTATTGGCGAATAAGGAGACTGATCAGTTGACGGTGTGCAAGAAAGGGATTGTGACGCTATCAGCTTTTTGGGAGCTGGAGACGAAGGAGGAGTAGTGATGCCTGGTGCCATAATTGTATTGGCCCTCCTTTTTTCTTGTCTAACAGAGAGGGAAGAAGCAGGGACTTTAACTAAAGAGTTGGGGGACAGGAATCGGTCCATTAGTAGCTATAGGTATTGAAGAGAAGGAGATACGTGTGGTTTCGAATTGTCTCTGTGTTCAATGCAGGGAATGTTATAAGTATGCTGAATGGTGTTTGGAGACACTTAGAGAGAGGCCTCTATTAGATAGCAGATGTGTAGAACAACTCAGCGGGAGGGCTGTGTAAAATATATTAGAAGCACTGTACCTTATGTAAGTAGCGCCACTGAGGAGGATAATCAGCTGCCAGATGGCTATTTACACTGGCCGTTTCATACTATGTCCCTGCAGCCACGACAGGGTGCTCTGAAGCACTGAGAATGAGAGCGGCTGCGCTGGTAAGATGATATCCGGCTCCCGCACCCGCTAGCAGGATCGAGAACTCTGCTGGTGGGACGTGCTGGCGGACGGGGTCACTCGTCTGTAAGGGCACGGCTCCACGGAGTCGCCGCCTCCTGCTGATAGCTCCGGGCAGACCGCTACTGTGACGTGCAGACAGACGTAGGCCTCTGGATGCAGGGCAGCGGCTCGATGCAGCCGTCTTCCTTCGGCGGAGCTTAAATCACCGCTACTGCTGAGGGCTATGAGGGTTAGTTGTGCAGGGGAGACTGAAAAACAGTCGAGATAGCGATATTTCTGCCGGGGGTTAGCGGAGCACTGCTGTGATGCGACTTCACAGCATGAGACCGGAACCGGAAGTCCTCTATGGATAGTATACTTAATGACGACACAGAGGTAGGTACAGCAGTGGCCTTCCGTACCGTAATGCTATATATTATATACTGGTGGTCACTGGTCAGCAAAACTCTGCACTGTACTCCTCCTATATAATATTATACTGGTGGTCCCCAGTCCCCACAATAAAGCAGCACACTGAGCACAGATATGGAGTGTTTTTCAGGCAGACAACGTATACTGGTGGTCACTATCAGCAAAACTCTGCACTGTACTCCTGCATATAATATAATACAGCTGCTCCCCAGTCCCCACAATTAAGCAGTGTGAGCACAGATATATGCTGCACACTGAGCACAGATATGGAGTGTTTTTCAGGCAGAGAACGTATAATACTGGTGGTCACTGGTCAGCAAAACTCTGCACTGTACTCCTCCTATATAATACTGCTGGTACCCAGTCCCCACAATAATAGACTATAATAGAAAGGCGTTGACAGCAATGACTGAGAACGCCAGTTAACCAGCTCTACACATATAGTTGGTCATTGCCTAAAAGGGTGGTTCTGCATACGTTGACAGCATAGACTGAGAACGTTGAGCATTACTATATGCCAAACAGCCTACCAATACCCTAATGTATATTATGGTCTGAATATTGCCATTAACCAGCTAATCTCACACGTACATGTTATCAATATATGCTCTTTTATAGGCGCTGACAGCAGAGACTGAGAGCGCCAATTAGCTGGGCATATAAAGGCACCATCTATACTACACCCACTAATGCATGTGATGTCTGGAAATCCCTTAATTGTTTCATAACTGGGGAATAGCTTTCATAAAGGAATATAGAGCATTTATATTAAAAACTCACATGTGGCAACACTAGCTGCCCACCAATTTTTCCCATTGTGGATTATTTAATGTATCAGAGGATAGTTGCCTGAGATCTTAAAAACCTCAGACAACACATATGTGATTACTACACTAGTGTTCGCACTTAATAAACCCAATTGATTATTGGAATTATAGTCTGACAGCACTGACTTAATTTGTGTATAAGGTCATAGAACCTAAAAATATTTCATTGATTTCATTGGACATTGCACAGCACAGTGGACTAAGGGAGTGTGGTTTTTTAACAATACATGTTACACTGTGTCCTGCACCTGTCTTTAGCAATTTTAATATTTCACAGTTATTGGCTCTTTTAATTTAATGAAATAAAAGTTATATTTTATTGTATGATTAGTCATTCCTTGTGCGCCACCCAAAAGCCCAATCTCTTTCCTTCCCTCTAAAACTTGTTTCATATATTGGCAACAATATATGGTGTGGCAGCACCCCCACAAATTGTGACCAGATATTAGATGGCATGATATAATTTTGGGGTATCTTGTATGCAATTGTTATAAATTTCAATACTAGTGCAGTAGACTTCCCACTTCCCCTTTTCCCTGTGATTAATACTTTAAAGCTGAGATTTCAGCATTTCCAGTTTCTACTAGCACAGTTAACCTTAAATTTATACCTAATACTTCAAAATCTAATTCAATTACTTATATAGATTTGTATCAGACATACCAGAATGTCTTCCTTCAGTCTAACTAAGGATCTGGATGATAGACGTGAAAGACTGAAAAACAGTCTGGACTCAGCCTTTGGCAATGAGATCTATAATACTGATCCATCTAATAGGGACTGGTCAGATGACCTTTTCTCTTTGAAACAGCTATTGATCAAACAAGGGAAAACGTGGTGGAACAGACTGATGTTTGACAGCTATATCAAACATAATATCACCCCACGAGGCTTAAGACCACGTGTGTTCCCAACATTTGAGTTGGCTAATGCCAATCTCAAGAAGGAGTGGGAAATGATATTAACACAATGTTCTAAGGAACTAATAAAAATATTAATTAAACACGATGAGATACTGTTAACTCAATATGCACAAGAGATCTCTATTTTGGGGGAGAAACTTAAAAGATTTTAAAAGGATTGACAAATTTCAAACCATGTATAACAAATATAAGAAAGATGTGGAGGATATGGAGTTGGAGGTCATAGAGAGGAAGAAAAAGAAACTCTCTAGGGATAAGAATGACTTTGCCCAGGACAAAGTTTACAGGTGGAAATCTTATCCACAAAGAAATAGGAATACTAACCAAATGAATTATACGACCTCAGATGTCGAATCTTCAGAGGGAGAGGAATTGGCTAATCGGAGAAGACCCCACAACAGGGATTTTTTAGAGCAAACCCCAAGGGGGGCTCAGGATCACACCAGTATGGAAGAGTTAAGATCAGGAGGGGGAAGGGGGGTCAGAAGAAAGCGAGACAGCAGAGATTGGAGGGAGGAACCCAGGGAGCAAAGGAGAAGGAGATAATTAATGATGATACATTACGGATCATTAACCTTACAGAGAGAACTCTCACTAGTGATCAAATTAGTCTTTTGAGTAAGGGATTATCCTTCTCACCTACATATAGACCTGATAGATTCGAATGTGAAAAGGATTTACAGCTTTTCATGAGAAAAATATTGTTGAAAAAATTCTTCCTCACACAACAACAGCTGAGAGAAGAAAACTCCACCCTAGAACTTATCCTTTCCTCAGACACATCAACAGTATCCCTGACAACTGAAGATCAAGTAGCTCTTGAGATACTGGAAGAGTTGGAGTCAGGGACGGAACCTCCCCCCACTCCCTCTCCATATGATCCCCTTAAAATAAAAAATAGATCCTCCTTCTTCCCAGAATACAAAATTTCCCCATCAGCCAAAGTCTTCTATGACCTGGTTTCCAGTGACCTAGATCTTTTGTTCACACGTGAACAACAATTTCAATCAAGCAATGACAATCTGACGAGAGGAGAAAGAGTGGCACTACAAGAAATTGCCAAATGGCAAGATGTTGTCATTAAACCCTCTGATAAAGGGGGAAACATTGTGCTATGGCCCAAACAAATGTATGTTGCAGAATTAAGGAAACAGTTGGGTGATCAAGATTGTTACAAATTACTGATCTTCAATCCTACCAAAAACTTTCTCTGCCTATACAATTCTATCATTCTGACCGCACATCAAAAAGGGATCATAAAGAAAAAAGATTTTGAATTTCTGAAAACAGATAATCCACGGGTGGCAACTTTATATCTGTTGCCAAAAGTGCACAAGGATGAAAGAACTCCCCCTGGCAGACCGATTGTCTCTGGTGTGGGAAGCTTGACAGAAAAGGCGAGTACATATGTTGATCAATACCTCAGACACCACGTACTGACGCTACCTTCCTACACCAGAGACACCATGGATGTCTTGAAGAAATTACAGGATATGACTGTTAATCAGGGAACGTGGCTGGCCACCTACGATGTTGAAAGCCTATACACCAGCATCGATCACAACAGGGGATTGGCAGCTATTAAATATTTTCTGAATATGGGGACTCATTATGAGTTCAATGATTTTTTAATCTCCCTATTACAGTTCATACTAACGAAAAATTATTTCATTAGCAAAGAACGCTTCTACCTCCAAGTTAGGGGGACAGCGATGGGGACAGCTTGTGCCCCATCGTATGCGAACCTCTACCTTGGATGGTGGGAGAAGGAATATGTATTCAATGAAATATTGGAAAATTACACACAACATATCCTACTTTATCTTCGCTATATTGATGATATCCTGATAATCTGGGAGGGAGGAGCAGAGATGTTGGAAGAATTCATTACCATCTTGAAAAACAATGATCTTAACCTGAAACTGACAGGAGAGAAAGATCAAAGAGAAATCCATTTCCTGGATTTGAATATTAGAATAGAGAATGATGGTAAAATCAGTACTGATGTTTTTCGTAAAAAAACAGCGACCAACAGTATCCTACATTCTAATAGTTCTCACTTACCTGCAACCATCAGGGCAATTCCCAAGGGGGAATTACTCCGCACAAAGAGAAATTGTTCTAATGATATGATTTATCATGAACGGGAAACTCAGGTCTGCAATCGATTAAAGAAACGTGGATACAGCAACAAGATCATTAAATCTGCTGTTAACAGCGTCAAATCATACACAAGAGACTCACTCTTAACCCCCAAAGAGAGATCTCACAAAGAAGAAACAGTCAGATTCGTAAGTACATTTAATCCTAAATGGAAGGAAATAAATGATATATTACAGAAGCACTGGTCAGTATTACGAACTGATGAAGTCCTGAGGCAGGTCTTACCCAGCCGAGTACAGAGTAGTTGGAGGAGATCTAAAAACTTAAAAGACCTAATTGTACAGAGCCACTTTACCACCCCCTCTAGACAACTATATAACAAGAAAGGATCGTACCAATGCGGTCGATGCAAAGCCTGCCAGTACATGATATCAAAACAATCATTCACAGACAAATTTGGCAAGAAGTGGTTGATCCAGAATTTCATCAATTGCACTACGATGGGCGTGGTGTACCATCTTGAATGCCCATGTGGCAAGAGATATATTGGAAAAACCATTCGCCCACTGAAAGTTCGAATTTTGGAGCACGCCAATAGCATCAAAAATGCGAAGAAGGATGCAGGAAGATTCAGAACTCTGACATCGGTGGCCAAACATTTTTTTACAATACCATGGAAGTGATACTGGAGGCCTAAAAGCATATGGCATGCAACGTATACAGCTAGGTATCAGGGGGGGTAATTTGGATAATGAGCTGTTGAAATTAGAGACCAAATTCATCTTTTTGATGGATAGCATGCAGCCAATAGGGCTGAATGAATATAACAGCTATCTCCCATTTTTGTAAGAAGTCTTTTCTTTTGTCCTCTGTTGAATCAAGAATTACACTCTTCCAACACAATACTATGTACAGTAGGATCATAGACCACATACATATGCATAGTTCTCTTGTTTCCTTCTAAGGATTTTGTTTTTCCTTAGAACTATTGTAATCCCAAATTATCCTGTGGCTATTTATGGAATAGGATCATAATTTGGCATTATTTATTCTTGGGTCAGAGTCGCTACTTTTAGGATAATTTGATCAATTAATAGACACTTATTGAAGGCTGAGGATACTCAAGGCTGTGAAAATGTATCCAATACTTACACATTTATCAGACGGTTAGACACTGAGAATTGATGCGAAAGGACATATGATAAATTCATAATAACGAATGCTTATGGTACGAATGTCCGGGCTTATCATTTTGATTTTAAGGGATAAAGATACTGATTCATTGGAATATTATTGATAATTAAGTTTCTTACTCTGGATTTAAGGAATGAATTATTGATGTAAGATCAGATGTGCAAATTCTTTCTAAAGAGACACTTCTCAATACATTAGTAATATCTCATATTCACAAGGACTTCACTGGGAAATATTAAAACGTGACATGCTCTGATTAACTAGGAATTGAATGATACTTGCCATGAGGGCAATATTTACGAGTGTGAGAAACACTATAACAATATGTCAACCTAGGGCATATCACATGGCACAAGATGCCTACCAAACAATGGACATACAGAACATAGTAGTCAATTTAGTACAATGCATAAAATAAGCATACTTGGTGAGTAGAAGTTTATAATAATATGACAAAATATAATGACAACAATAATGTATAATTATATTAAACTATAAGTGCTCAATGTAATTTTAATGATATATCATTGATTGAAATTAAAAGGAAAAGATATTCAGGATTCTTTACACAGCACTGTATAGTGATCACTGATATTACCCATGTGGTAGTATCCACAGTTGTAGAATCACCATGACACAAATTATTCACTTATCATCACCTAGCCTTACACTTATCCCTTACACCACAAAAAACAAAAAATTAAAAAAAAACAAAAACAAACTAATAAATTAAGATATAAAAATAAAAACAAAAAAATTTTATTAAAATATTTTCTTTAAAACTAGTCACATTTTTTAATTTATCACTCACAGTATAGAGATCATGAAGTTCACACTAGCTCATTAATATCACTTTCACATTATCAGTTCATCACATTTAAGTTCACACATAATTTTGGTTGTAGTGGTTTATCACATTCACGTTTAATTAAATTCACGTCTTTCATCTCTAATATATATATCAAGTATGGTATATAGTCAGGAATTTATGGAGTCTCTCTTTACAAAGGATAGTATTATTAGAAGGGGGTAATGATGAATCAGCTCATAGAACATAACCCCTTGGAATATATAACACAATATAGAAGGTACGTTAATATCTAGATCCTTTAACCAGAGAAAAGGAGCCCACACTGATAGACAGACATTTTACATTAGACTCTCCCTCTAGAGATCTCAGTATCGGGACCGTGATTGGTCCGCAGCAGTCATGTGATCGGACTCGCTGTGTTGCTAGATCCCGAATGACGGGCGCCGCACCATGACAGGCCAGAGCTATCACGTGACCGGGAAACGCCACTGTGATTGGTGCGGTCTCATGATTATATTCTAATCGTTGGAGGCATTCTGGTTAGCCCTGACGAAACTAACTGTGAAACGTGCGTCGGCGATTCACACTCCGTCCATGTGTTCAACAAATTGTGCATGTCATATTTAGATGTGTTTGTCAGAACTTTAAAAAAAATTTCATGTGCGGACTTAGTTATATGAGGGACCTCACTTGCCTTTGTCAAGGCGGGACAGGCTCTCTAACTAGCTCTATCAGTCAAGTTCATTCCATTATGTAAGATATAGCCCAGCACTGAATGAATAGCTGACCTGCATACCATATACTGGGGAAATTTACCTGGCACTTGTATACAATGGGAGCGCAGCTGCTACTTTAAAACATAGATTGAGAATCATTAGGTAGCAGTGATAGATAGCAACATTGTATATACAGCTCAGCATGCAGTGAATGTATTTATTCTCAAGACATACATAGTATGGTTACACCTGATAAGGCTTTAGCAGTGCAAAGGCATCAATAATTACTATATAAAGGCTTGCAGAAACGGCTGCTTGACTGTGAATCACATATGCAACATTCCAAAGTAAATGCAACATTGTATAGATACATTGGAATTTAAATTTATTCTGAAATATACTATGTTGCAAAGAATGGTTTAACTACTGATGTAAGCCTGGTGCATCACACATCTATTAACTATTATTGTGAATACCATTCTCTGCTATAAAAAGAATATAGGCTCATTCTCTGTGACTTGAAAGCACTTATACTGATAGTGTATTACTTTCCCCAGTTTATAAGTACTTTAATTAAGGTGAAACAATAAATCCTATAATTGATTGAATAGACACACATATAGAAATGATATCCGTTTTTAGTGGATATATTTAATATAGGTGAAATCGTGAACGCTGACAGCATGACTGAGAGCGCTATCTAATACTACATTCAGATTAACCTATTTTACCACATCAATACATGTTGTGTGTAGACTATAATAGAAAGGCGTTGACAGCAATGACTGAGAACGCCAGTTAACCAGCTCTACACATATAGTTGGTCATTGCCTAAAAGGGTGGTTCTGCATACGTTGACAGCATAGACTGAGAACGTTGAGCATTACTATATGCCAAACAGCCTACCAATACCCTAATGTATATTATGGTCTGAATATTGCCATTAACCAGCTAATCTCACACGTACATGTTATCAATATATGCTCTTTTATAGGCGCTGACAGCAGAGACTGAGAGCGCCAATTAGCTGGGCATATAAAGGCACCATCTATACTACACCCACTAATGCATGTGATGTCTGGAAATCCCTTAATTGTTTCATAACTGGGGAATATCTTTCATAAAGTAATATAGAGCATTTATATTAAAAACTCACATGTGGCAACACTAGCTGCCCACCAATTTTTCCCATTGTGGATTATTTAATGTATCAGAGGATAGTTGCCTGAGATCTTAAAAACCTCAGACAACACATATGTGATTACTACAGTAGTGTTCGCACTTAATAAACCCAATTGATTATTGGAATTATAGTCTGACAGCACTGACTTAATTTGTGTATAAGGTCATAGAACCTAAAAATATTTCATTGATTTCATTGGACATTGCACAGCACAGTGGACTAAGGGAGTGTGGTTTTTTAACAATACATGTTACACTGTGTCCTGCACCTGTCTTTAGCAATTTTAATATTTCACAGTTATTGGCTCTTTTAATTTAATGAAATAAAAGTTATATTTTATTGTATGATTAGTCATTCCTTGTGCGCCACCCAAAAGCCCAATCTCTTTCCTTCCCTCTAAAACTTGTTTCATATATTGGCAACAATATATGGTGTGGCAGCACCCCCACAAATTGTGACCAGATATTAGATGGCATGATATAATTTTGGGGTATCTTGTATGCAATTGTTATAAATTTCAATACTAGTGCAGTAGACTTCCCACTTCCCCTTTTCCCTGTGATTAATACTTTAAAGCTGAGATTTCAGCATTTCCAGTTTCTACTAGCACAGTTAACCTTAAATTTATACCTAATACTTCAAAATCTAATTCAATTACTTATATAGATTTGTATCAGACATACCAGAATGTCTTCCTTCAGTCTAACTAAGGATCTGGATGATAGACGTGAAAGACTGAAAAACAGTCTGGACTCAGCCTTTGGCAATGAGATCTATAATACTGATCCATCTAATAGGGACTGGTCAGATGACCTTTTCTCTTTGAAACAGCTATTGATCAAACAAGGGAAAACGTGGTGGAACAGACTGATGTTTGACAGCTATATCAAACATAATATCACCCCACGAGGCTTAAGACCACGTGTGTTCCCAACATTTGAGTTGGCTAATGCCGATCTCAAGAATGAGTGGGAAATTATATTAACACAATGTTCTAAGGAACTAATAAAAATATTAATTAAACACGATGAGATACTGTTAACTCAATATGCACAAGAGATCTCTATTTTGGGGGAGAAACTTAAAAGATTTGAAACGATTGACAAATTTCAAACCATGTATAACAAATATAAGAAAGATGTGGAGGATATGGAGTTGGAGGTCATAGAGAGGAAGAAAAAGAAACTCTCTAGGGATAAGAATGACTTTGCCCAGGACAAAGTTTACAGGTGGAAATCTTATCCACAAAGAAATAGGAATACTAACCAAATGAATTATACGACCTCAGATGTCGAATCTTCAGAGGGAGAGGAATTGGCTAATCGGAGAAGACCCCACAACAGGGATTTTTTAGAGCAAACCCCAAGGGGGGCTCAGGATCACACCAGTATGGAAGAGTTAAGATCAGGAGGGGGAAGGGGGGTCAGAAGAAAGCGAGACAGCAGAGATTGGAGGGAGGAACCCAGGGAGCAAAGGAGAAGGAGATAATTAATGATGATACATTACGGATCATTAACCTTACAGAGAGAACTCTCACTAGTGATCAAATTAGTCTTTTGAGTAAGGGATTATCCTTCTCACCTACATATAGACCTGATAGATTCGAATGTGAAAAGGATTTACAGCTTTTCATGAGAAAAATATTGTTGAAAAAATTCTTCCTCACACAACAACAGCTGAGAGAAGAAAACTCCACCCTAGAACTTATCCTTTCCTCAGACACATCAACAGTATCGCTGACAACTGAAGATCAAGTAGCTCTTGAGATACTGGAAGAGTTGGAGTCAGGGACGGAACCTCCCCCCACTCCCTCTCCATATGATCCCCTTAAAATAAAAAATAGATCCTCCTTCTTCCCAGAATACAAAATTTCCCCATCAGCCAAAGTCTTCTATGACCTGGTTTCCAGTGACCTAGATCTTTTGTTCACACGTGAACAACAATTTCAATCAAGCAATGACAATCTGACGAGAGGAGAAAGAGTGGCACTACAAGAAATTGCCAAATGGCAAGATGTTGTCATTAAACCCTCTGATAAAGGGGGAAACATTGTGCTATGGCCCAAACAAATGTATGTTGCAGAATTAAGGAAACAGTTAGGTGATCAAGATTGTTACAAATTACTGATCTTCAATCCTACCAAAAACTTTCTCTGCCTATACAATTCTATCATTCTGACCGCACATCAAAAAGGGATCATAAAGAAAAAAGATTTTGAATTTCTGAAAACAGATAATCCACGAGTGGCAACTTTATATCTGTTGCCAAAAGTGCACAAGGATGAAAGAACTCCCCCTGGCAGACCGATTGTCTCTGGTGTGGGAAGCTTGACAGAAAAGGCGAGTACATATGTTGATCAATACCCCAGACACCACGTACTGATGCTACCTTCCTACACCAGAGACACCATGGATGTCTTGAATAAATTACAGGATATGACTGTTAATCAGGGAACGTGGCTGGCCACCTACGATGTGAAAGCCTATACACCAGCATCGATCACAACAGGGGATTGGCAGCTGTTAAATTTTTTCTGAATATGGGGACTCATTATGAGTTCAATGATTTTTTAATCTCCCTATTACAGTTCATACTAACGAAAAATTATTTCATTAGCGAAGAACGCTTCTACCTCCAAGTTAGGGGGACAGCGATGGGGACAGCTTGTGCCCCATCGTATGCGAACCTCTACCTTGGATGGTGGGAGAAGGAATATGTATTCAATGAAATATTGGAAAATTACACACAACATATCCTACTTTATCTTTGCTATATTGATGATATCCTGATAATCTGGGAGGGAGGAGCAGAGATGTTGGAAGAATTCATTACCATCTTGAATAACAATGATCTTAACCTGAAACTGACAGGAGAGAAAGATCAAAGAGAAATCCATTTCCTGGATTTGAATATTAGAATAGAGAATGATGGTAAAATCAGTACTGATGTTTTTCGTAAAAAAACAGCGACCAACAGTATCCTACATTCTAATAGTTCTCACTTACCTGCAACCATCAGGGCAATTCCCAAGGGGGAATTACTCCGCACAAAGAGAAATTTTTCTAATGATATGATTTATCATGAACGGGAAACTCAGATCTGCAATCGATTAAAGAAACGTGGATACAGCAACAAGATCATTAAATCTGCTGTTAACAGCGTCAAATCATACACAAGAGACTCACTCTTAACCCCCAAAGAGAGATCTCACAAAGAAGAAACAGTCAGATTCGTAAGTACATTTAATCCTAAATGGAAGGAAATAAATGATATATTACAGAAGCACTGGTCAGTATTACGAACTGATGAAGTCCTGAGGCAGGTCTTACCCAGCCGAGTACAGAGTAGTTGGAGGAGATCTAAAAACTTAAAAGACCTAATTGTACAGAGCCACTTTACCACCCCCTCTAGACAACTATATAACAAGAAAGGATCGTACCAATGCGGTCGATGCAAAGCCTGCCAGTACATGATATCAAAACAATCATTCACAGACAAATTTGGCAAGAAGTGGTTGATCCAGAATTTCATCAATTGCACCACGATGGGCGTGGTGTACCATCTAGAATGCCCATGTGGCAAGAGATATATTGGAAAAACCATTCGCCCATTGAAAGTTCGAATTTTGGAGCACGCCAATAGCATCAAAAATGCGAAGAAGGATGCAGGAAGATTCAGAACTCTGACATCGGTGGCCAAACATTTTTTACAATACCATGGAAGTGATACTGGAGGCCTAAAAGCATATGGCATGCAACGTATACAGCTAGGTATCAGGGGGGGTAATTTGGATAATGAGCTGTTGAAATTAGAGACCAAATTCATCTTTTTGATGGATAGCATGCAGCCAATAGGGCTGAATGAATATAACAGCTATCTCCCATTTTTGTAAGAAGTCTTTTCTTTTGTCCTTTGTTGAATCAAGAATTACACTCTTCCAACACAATACTATGTACAGTAGGATCATAGACCACATACATATGCATAGTTCTCTTGTTTCCTTCTAAGGATTCTGTTTTTCCTTAGAACTATTGGAATCCCAAGTTATCCTGTGGCTATTTATGGAATAGGATCATAATTTGGCATTATTTATTCTTAGGTTAGAGTCGCTACTTTTAGGATAATTTGATCAATTAATAGACACTTATTGAAGGCTGAGGATACTCAAGGCTGTGAAAATGTATCCAATACTTACACATTTATCAGACGGTTAGACACTGAGAATTGATGCGAAAGGACATATGATAAATTCATAATAACGAATGCTTATGGTACGAATGTCCGGGCTTATCATTTTGATTTTAAGGGATAAAGATACTGATTCATTGGAATATTATTGATAATTAAGTTTCTTACTCTGGATTTAAGGAATGAATTATTGATGTAAGATCAGATGTGCAAATTATTTCTAAAGAGACACTTCTCAATACATTAGTAATATCTCATATTCACAAGGACTTCACTGGGAAATATTAAAACGTGACATGCTCTGATTAACTAGGAATTGAATGATACTTGCCATGAGGGCAATATTTACGAGTGTGAGAAACACTATAACAATATGTCAACCTAGGGCATATCACATGGCACAAGATGCCTACCAAACAATGGACATACAGAACATAGTAGTCAATTTAGTACAAAGCATAAAATAAGCATACTTGGTGAGTAGAAGTTTATAATAATATGACAAAATATAATGACAACAATAACGTATAATTATATTAAACTATAAGTGCACAATGTAATTTTAATGATATATCATTGATTGAAATTAAAAGGAAAAGATATTCAGGATTCTTTACACAGCACTGTATAGTGATCACTGATATTACCCATGTGGTAGTATCCACAGTTGTAGAATCACCATGACACAAATTATTCACTTATCATCACCTAGCCTTACACTTATCCCTTACACCACAAAAAACAAAAAAATAAAAAAAAACAAAAACAAACTAATAAATAAAGATATAAAAATAAAAACAAAAACTTTTTATTAAAATATTTTCTTTAAAACTAGTCACATTTTTTAATTTATCACTCACAGTATAGAGATCATGAAGTTCACACTAGCTCATTAATATCACTTTCACATTATCAGTTCATCACATTTAAGTTCACACATAATTTTGGTTGTAGTGGTTTATCACATTCACGTTTAATTAAATTCACGTCTTTCATCTCTAATATATATATCAAGTATGGTATATAGTCAGGAATTTATGGAGTCTCTCTTTACAAAGGATAGTATTATTAGAAGGGGGTAATGATGAATCAGCTCATAGAACATAACCCCTTGGAATATATAACACAATATAGAAGGTACGTTAATATCTAGATCCTTTAACCAGAGAAAAGGAGCCCACACTGATAGACAGACATTTTACATTAGACTCTCCCTCTAGTGATCTCAGTATCGGGACCGTGATTGGTCCGCAGCAGTCATGTGATCGGACTCGCTGTGTTGCTAGATCCCGAATGACGGGCGCCGCACCATGACAGGCCAGAGCTATCACGTGACCGGGAAACGCCACTGTGATTGGTGCGGTCTCATGATTATATTCTAATCGTTGGAGGCATTCTGGTTAGCCCTGACGAAACTAACTGTGAAACGCGCGTCGGCGATTCACACTCCGTCCATGTGTTCAACAAATTGTGCATGTCATATTTAGATGTGTTTGTCAGAACTTTAAAAAAAATTTTCATGTGCGGACTTAGTTATATGAGGGACCTCACTTGCCTTTGTCAAGGCGGGACAGTCTCTCTAACTAGCTCTATCAGTCAAGTTCATTCCATTATGTAAGATATAGCCCAGCACTGAATGAATAGCTGACCTGCATACCATATACTGGGGAAATTTACCTGGCACTTGTATACAATGGGAGCGCAGCTGCTACTTTAAAACATAGATTGAGAATCATTAGGTAGCAGTGATAGATAGCAACATTGTATATACAGCTCAGCATGCAGTGAATGTATTTATTCTCAAGACATACATAGTATGGTTACACCTGATAAGGCTTTAGCAGTGCAAAGGCATCAATAATTACTATATAAAGGCTTGCATAAACGGCTGCTTGACTGTGAATCACATATGCAACATTCCAAAGTAAATGCAACATTGTATAGATACATTGGAATTTAAATTTATTCTGAAATATACTATGTTGCAAAGACAGGTTTAACTACTGATATAAGCCTGGTGCATCACACATCTATTAACTATTATTGTGAATACCATTCTCTGCTATAAAAAGAATATAGGCTCATTCTCTGTGACTTGAAAGCACTTATACTGATAGTGTATTACTTTCCCCAGTTTATAAGTACTTTAATTAAGGTGAAACAATAAATCCTATAATTGATTGAATAGACACACATATAGAAATGACATCCGTTGTTAGTGGATATATTAAATATAGGTGAAATCGTGAACGCTGACAGCATGACTGAGAGCGCTATCTAATACTACATTCAGATTAACCTATTTTACCACATCAATACATGTTGTGTGTAGACTATAATAGAAAGGCGTTGACAGCAATGAATGAGAACGCCAGTTAACCAGCTCTACACATATAGTTGGTCATTGCCTAAAAGGGTGGTTCTGCATACGTTGACAGCATAGACTGAGAACGTTGAGCATTACTATATGCCAAACAGCCTACCAATACCCTAATGTATATTATGGTCTGAATATTGCCATTAACCAGCTAATCTCACACGTACATGTTATCAATATATGCTCTTTTATAGGCGCTGACAGCAGAGACTGAGAGCGCCAATTAGCTGGGCATATAAAGGCACCATCTATACTACACCCACTAATGCATGTGATGTCTGGAAATCCCTTAATTGTTTCATAACTGGGGAATATCTTTCATAAAGGAATATAGAGCATTTATATTAAAAACTCACATGTGGCAACACTAGCTGCCCACCAATTTTTCCCATTGTGGATTATTTAATGTATCAGAGGATGGTTGCCTGAGATCTTAAAAACCTCAGACAACACATATGTGATTACTACACTAGTGTTCGCACTTAATAAACCCAATTGATTATTGGAATTATAGTCTGACAGCACTGACTTAATTTGTGTATAAGGTCATAGAACCTAAAAATATTTCATTGATTTCATTGGACATTGCACAGCACAGTGGACTAAGGGAGTGTGGTTTTTTAACAATACATGTTACACTGTGTCCTGCACCTGTCTTTAGCAATTTTAATATTTCACAGTTATTGGCTCTTTTAATTTAATGAAATAAAAGTTATATTTTATTGTATGATTAGTCATTCCTTGTGCGCCACCCAAAAGCCCAATCTCTTTCCTTCCCTCTAAAACTTGTTTCATATATTGGCAACAATATATGGTGTGGCAGCACCCCCACAAATTGTGACCAGATATTAGATGGCATGATATAATTTTGGGGTATCTTGTATGCAATTGTTATAAATTTCAATACTAGTGCAGTAGACTTCCCACTTCCCCTTTTCCCTGTGATTAATACTTTAAAGCTGAGATTTCAGCATTTCCAGTTTCTACTAGCACAGTTAACCTTAAATTTATACCTAATACTTCAAAATCTAATTCAATTACTTATATAGATTTGTATCAGACATACCAGAATGCCTTCCTTCAGTCTAACTAAGGATCTGGATGATAGACGTGAAAGACTGAAAAACAGTCTGGACTCAGCCTTTGGCAATGAGATCTATAATACTGATCCATCTAATAGGGACTGGTCAGATGACCTTTTCTCTTTGAAACAGCTATTGATCAAACAAGGCAAAACGTGGTGGAACAGACTGATGTTTGACAGCTATATCAAACATAATATCACCCCACGAGGCTTAAGACCACGTGTGTTCCCAACATTTGAGTTGGCTAATGCCGATCTCAAGAAGGAGTGGGAAATGATATTAACACAATGTTCTAAGGAACTAATAAAAATATTAATTAAACACGATGAGATACTGTTAACTCAATATGCACAAGAGATCTCTATTTTGGGGGAGAAACTTAAAAGATTTGAAACGATTGACAAATTTCAAACCATGTATAACAAATATAAGAAAGATGTGGAGGATATGGAGTTGGAGGTCATAGAGAGGAAGAAAAAGAAACTCTCTAGGGATAAGAATGACTTTGCCCAGGACAAAGTTTACAGGTGGAAATCTTATCCACAAAGAAATAGGAATACTAACCAAATGAATTATACGACCTCAGATGTCGAATCTTCAGAGGGAGAGGAATTGGCTAATCGGAGAAGACCCCACAACAGGGATTTTTTAGAGCAAACCCCAAGGGGGGCTCAGGATCACACCAGTATGGAAGAGTTAAGATCAGGAGGGGGAAGGGTGGTCAGAAGAAAGCGAGACAGCAGAGATTGGAGGGAGGAACCCAGGGAGCAAAGGAGAAGGAGATAATTAATGATGATACATTACGGATCATTAACCTTACAGAGAGAACTCTCACTAGTGATCAAATTAGTCTTTTGAGTAAGGGATTATCCTTCTCACCTACATATAGACCTGATAGATTCGAATGTGAAAAGGATTTACAGCTTTTCATGAGAAAAATATTGTTGAAAAAATTCTTCCTCACACAACAACAGCTGAGAGAAGAAAACTCCACCCTAGAACTTATCCTTTCCTCAGACACATCAACAGTATCCCTGACAACTGAAGATCAAGTAGCTCTTGAGATACTGGAAGAGTTGGAGTCAGGGACGGAACCTCCCCCCACTCCCTCTCCATATGATCCCCTTAAAATAAAAAATAGATCCTCCTTCTTCCCAGAATACAAAATTTCCCCATCAGCCAAAGTCTTCTATGACCTGGTTTCCAGTGACCTAGATCTTTTGTTCACACGTGAACAACAATTTCAATCAAGCAATGACAATCTGACGAGAGGAGAAAGAGTGGCACTACAAGAAATTGCCAAATGGCAAGATGTTGTCATTAAACCCTCTGATAAAGGGGGAAACATTGTGCTATGGCCCAAACAAATGTATGTTGCAGAATTAAGGAAACAGTTGGGTGATCAAGATTGTTACAAATTACTGATCTTCAATCCTACCAAAAACTTTCTCTGCCTATACAATTCTATCATTCTGACCGCACATCAAAAAGGGATCATAAAGAAAAAAGATTTTGAATTTCTGAAAACAGATAATCCACGGGTGACAACTTTATATCTGTTGCCAAAAGTGCACAAGGATGAAAGAACTCCCCCTGGCAGACCGATTGTCTCTGGTGTGGGAAGCTTGACAGAAAAGGCGAGTACATATGTTGATCAATACCTCAGACACCACGTACTGATGCTACCTTCCTACACCAGAGACACCATGGATGTCTTGAAGAAATTACAGGATATGACTGTTAATCAGGGAACGTGGCTGGCCACCTACGATGTTGAAAGCCTATACACCAGCATCGATCACAACAGGGGATTGGCAGCTGTTAAATATTTTCTGAATATGGGGACTCATTATGAGTTCAATGATTTTTTAATCTCCCTATTACAGTTCATACTAACGAAAAATTATTTCATTAGCGAAGAACGCTTCTACCTCCAAGTTAGGGGGACAGCGATGGGGACAGCTTGTGCCCCATCGTATGCGAACCTCTACCTTGGATGGTGGGAGAAGGAATATGTATTCAATGAAATATTGGAAAATTACACACAACACATCCTACTTTATCTTTGCTATATTGATGATATCCTGATAATCTGGGAGGGAGGAGCAGAGATGTTGGAAGAATTCATTACCATCTTGAATAACAATGATCTTAACCTGAAACTGACAGGAGAGAAAGATCAAAGAGAAATCCATTTCCTGTATTTGAATATTAGAACAGAGAATGATGGTAAAATCAGTACTGATGTTTTTCGTAAAAAAACAGCGACCAACAGTATCCTACATTCTAATAGTTCTCACTTACCTGCAACCATCAGGGCAATTCCCAAGGGGGAATTACTCCGCACAAAGAGAAATTGTTCTAATGATATGATTTATCATGAACGGGAAACTCAGGTCTGCAATCGATTAAAGAAACGTGGATACAGCAACAAGATCATTAAATCTGCTGTTAACAGCGTCAAATCATACACAAGAGACTCACTCTTAACCCCCAAAGAGAGATCTCACAAAAAAGAAACAGTCAGATTCGTAAGTACATTTAATCCTAAATGGAAGGAAATAAATGATATATTACAGAAGCACTGGTCAGTATTACGAACTGATGAAGTCCTGAGGCAGGTCTTACCCAGCCGAGTACAGAGTAGTTGGAGGAGATCTAAAAACTTAAAAGACCTAATTGTACAGAGCCACTTTACCACCCCCTCTAGACAACTATATAACAAGAAAGGATCGTACCAATGCGGTCGATGCAAAGCCTGCCAGTACATGATATCAAAACAATCATTCACAGACAAATTTGGCAAGAAGTGGTTGATCCAGAATTTCATCAATTGCACTACGATGGGCGTGGTGTACCATCTAGAATGCCCATGTGGCAAGAGATATATTGGAAAAACCATTCGCCCATTGAAAGTTCGAATTTTGGAGCACGCCAATAGCATCAAAAATGCGAAGAAGGATGCAGGAAGATTCAGAACTCTGACATCGGTGGCCAAACATTTTTTACAATACCATGGAAGTGATACTGGAGGCCTAAAAGCATATGGCATGCAACGTATACAGCTAGGTATCAGGGGGGGTAATTTGGATAATGAGCTGTTGAAATTAGAGACCAAATTCATCTTTTTGATGGATAGCATGCAGCCAATAGGGCTGAATGAATATAACAGCTATCTCCCATTTTTGTAAGAAGTCTTTTCTTTTGTCCTCTGTTGAATCAAGAATTACACTCTTCCAACACAATACTATGTACAGTAGGATCATAGACCACATACATATGCATAGTTCTCTTGTTTCCTTCTAAGGATTCTGTTTTTCCTTAGA
Organism: Pseudophryne corroboree; assembly: GCF_028390025.1. Taxonomy (NCBI): domain Eukaryota; kingdom Metazoa; phylum Chordata; class Amphibia; order Anura; family Myobatrachidae; genus Pseudophryne; species Pseudophryne corroboree. The sequence goes on from NC_086446.1 coordinate 640,722,604, forward strand.
ACTATTGGAATCCCAAGTTATCCTGTGGCTATTTATGGAATAGGATCATAATTTGGCATTATTTATTCTTGGGTTAGAGTCGCTACTTTTAGGATAATTTGATCAATTAATAGACACTTATTGAAGGCTGAGGATACTCAAGGCTGTGAAAATGTATCCAATACTTACACATTTATCAGACGGTTAGACACTGAGAATTGATGCGAAAGGACATATGATAAATTCATAATAACGAATGCTTATGGTACGAATGTCCGGGCTTATCATTTTGATTTTAAGGGATAAAGATACTGATTCATTGGAATATTATTGATAATTAAGTTTCTTACTCTGGATTTAAGGAATGAATTATTGATGTAAGATCAGATGTGCAAATTCTTTCTAAAGAGACACTTCTCAATACATTAGTAATATCTCATATTCACAAGGACTTCACTGGGAAATATTAAAACGTGACATGCTCTGATTAACTAGGAATTGAATGATACTTGCCATGAGGGCAATATTTACGAGTGTGAGAAACACTATAACAATATGTCAACCTAGGGCATATCACATGGCACAAGATGCCTACCAAACAATGGACATACAGAACATAGTAGTCAATTTAGTACAAAGCATAAAATAAGCATACTTGGTGAGTAGAAGTTTATAATAATATGACAAAATATAATGACAACAATAACGTATAATTATATTAAACTATAAGTGCACAATGTAATTTTAATGATATATCATTGATTGAAATTAAAAGGAAAAGATATTCAGGATTCTTTACACAGCACTGTATAGTGATCACTGATATTACCCATGTGGTAGTATCCACAGTTGTAGAATCACCATGACACAAATTATTCACTTATCATCACCTAGCCTTACACTTATCCCTTACACCACAAAAAACAAAAAAATTAAAAAAAACAAAAACAAACTAATAAATAAAGATATAAAAATAAAAACAAAAACTTTTTATTAAAATATTTTCTTTAAAACTAGTCACATTTTTTAATTTATCACTCACAGTATAGAGATCATGAAGTTCACACTAGCTCATTAATATCACTTTCACATTATCAGTTCATCACATTTAAGTTCACACATAATTTTGGTTGTAGTGGTTTATCACATTCACGTTTAATTAAATTCACGTCTTTCATCTCTAATATATATATCAAGTATGGTATATAGTCAGGAATATATGGAGTCTCTCTTTACAAAGGATAGTATTATTAGAAGGGGGTAATGATGAATCAGCTCATAGAACATAACCCCTTGGAATATATAACACAATATAGAAGGTACGTTAATATCTAGATCCTTTAACCAGAGAAAAGGAGCCCACACTGATAGACAGACATTTTACATTAGACTCTCCCTCTAGTGATCTCAGTATCGGGACCGTGATTGGTCCGCAGCAGTCATGTGATCGGACTCGCCTTGTTGCTAGATCCCGAATGACGGGCGCCGCACCATGACAGGCCAGAGCTATCACGTGACCGGGAAACGCCACTGTGACTGGTGCGGTCTCATGATTATATTCTAATCGTTGGAGGCATTCTGGTTAGCCCTGACGAAACTAACTGTGAAACGCGCGTCGGCGATTCACACTCCGTCCATGTGTTCAACAAATTGTGCATGTCATATTTAGATGTGTTTGTCAGAACTTTAAAAAAATGTTCATGTGCGGACTTAGTTATATGAGGGACCTCACTTGCCTTTGTCAAGGCGGGACAGGCTCTCTAACTAGCTCTATCAGTCAAGTTCATTCCATTATGTAAGATATAGCCCAGCACTGAATGAATAGCTGACCTGCATACCATATACTGGGGAAATTTACCTGGCACTTGTATACAATGGGAGCGCAGCTGCTACTTTAAAACATAGATTGAGAATCATTAGGTAGCAGTGATAGATAGCAACATTGTATATACTGCTCAGCATGCAGTGAATGTATTTATTCTCAAGACATACATAGTATGGTTACACCTGATAAGGCTTTAGCAGTGCAAAGGCATCAATAATTACTATATAAAGGCTTGCAGAAATGGCTGCTTGACTGTGAATCACATATGCAACATTCCAAAGTAAATGCAACATTGTATAGATACATTGGAATTTAAATTTATTCTGAAATATACTATGTTGCAAAGACAGGTTTAACTACTGATATAAGCCTGGTGCATCACACATCTATTAACTATTATTGTGAATACCATTCTCTGCTATAAAAAGAATATAGGCTCATTCTCTGTGACTTGAAAGCACTTATACTGATAGTGTATTACTTTCCCCAGTTTATAAGTACTTTAATTAAGGTGAAACAATAAATCCTATAATTGATTGAATAGACACACATATAGAAATGACATCCGTTGTTAGTGGATATATTTAATATAGGTGAAATCGTGAACGCTGACAGCATGGCTGAGAGCGCTATCTAATACTACATTCAGATTAACCTATTTTACCACATCAATACATGTTGTGTGTAGACTATAATAGAAAGGCGTTGACAGCAATGACTGAGAACGCCAGTTAACCAGCTCTACACATATAGTTGGTCATTGCCTAAAAGGGTGGTTCTGCATACGTTGACAGCATAGACTGAGAACGTTGAGCATTACTATATGCCAAACAGCCTACCAATACCCTAATGTATATTATGGTCTGAATATTGCCATTAACCAGCTAATCTCACACGTACATGTTATCAATATATGCTCTTTTATAGGCGCTGACAGCAGAGACTGAGAGCGCCAATTAGCTGGGCATATAAAGGCACCATCTATACTACACCCACTAATGCATGTGATGTCTGGAAATCCCTTAATTGTTTCATAACTGGGGAATATCTTTCATAAAGGAATATAGAGCATTTATATTAAAAACTCACATGTGGCAACACTAGCTGCCCACCAATTTTTCCCATTGTGGATTATTTAATGTATCAGAGGATAGTTGCCTGAGATCTTAAAAACCTCAGACAACACATATGTGATTACTACACTAGTGTTCGCACTTAATAAACCCAATTGATTATTGGAATTATAGTCTGACAGCACTGACTTAATTTGTGTATAAGGTCATAGAACCTAAAAATATTTCATTGATTTCATTGGACATTGCACAGCACAGTGGACTAAGGGAGTGTGGTTTTTTAACAATACATGTTACACTGTGTCCTGCACCTGTCTTTAGCAATTTTAATATTTCACAGTTATTGGCTCTTTTAATTTAATGAAATAAAAGTTATATTTTATTGTATGATTAGTCATTCCTTGTGCGCCACCCAAAAGCCCAATCTCTTTCCTTCCCTCTAAAACTTGTTTCATATATTGGCAACAATATATGGTGTGGCAGCACCCCCACAAATTGTGACCAGATATTAGATGGCATGATATAATTTTGGGGTATCTTGTATGCAATTGTTATAAATTTCAATACTAGTGCAGTAGACTTCCCACTTCCCCTTTTCCCTGTGATTAAGACAACGTATACTGGTGGTCACTGTCAGCAAAACTCTGCACTGTACTCCTCCTATATAATACAGCTGCTCCCCAGTCCCCACAATTAAGCAGTGTGAGCACAGATATATGCAGCACACTGAGCACAGATATGGAGCGTTTTTTTCATGCAGAGAACGGATAACTGGTGGTCACTGATCAGCAAAACTCTGCACTGTACTCCTCCTATATTATACAGCTGCTCCCCAGCCCTCCCCACAATTAAGCAATAGTGCACAATCAAGTTCAACAATAACGGAGAGGACGCCAGCCACGTCCTTTCCCTAACATTTCCAATGCACGAGTGAAAATGGCGGCGACGCGCGGCTGCTTATATAGAATCCGAATCTCGCGAGGATCCGACAGCGGGATGATGACAATCGGGTGCTTTCGGGTTAACCGAGCCATACGGGAGAATCCGAGTATGGCTCGGACCCATGTAAAAAGGGTGAAGTTCGGGGGGTGGGTTCGGTTTCCGAGAAACCGAACCCGCTCATCACTACTTGGAATTACCCCCAAAAGGTAGTGGATAAGTAGAATAGCCTCCCATCGGAGGTGGTAGAGGCTAAGACTGTAGAGCAATTTAAACATGCTTGGGATAGGCATATGAATATCCTTACAAAGAATTAACAAAGAATTAAGGTTCAAAATGGGTTGAGATTACCTAAAGGATAAAAAAAGGGGCAGACTAGATGGGCCAAGTGGTTCTTATCTGCTGTCAAATTCTGTTTCTATAATAATAACTCCAAAATTCTGTGTCCTGGGATTCTGAATAGCCAGTAGCACCATTTCTCACTGGGATTCTCATGTTCTGACAGTGTTGCTTGATACATGCCAGGGGCATATTGGCCATAGGTCCCACAGGGAAGATTCCCAGTGGGCCAAAGTGCACTTTGGACCTGTATTGTTTGTTGACATGTGAGGGATGGTGCTGCGGTCATGGTTACATGGTATACCCCTAGTGCTGCCCATGTGAGGCCACTTCTACAAATATTTCCATGGCTCTTTCAGTTGCCAATCTGGCCCCTGCCTGATTTGTAATTAAAGTGCAATGGAATATGCTTATGCTACATAAATGTTAACGTAAAATTGAATATATAGATGTTAAAGCCAAGAATGGTTAAACCTCTTGGTGTCAGTTGGCCTATCAAATAACAGTGGAAATTTTAAACAAACTGTAATACCAAAAGCTATATAATAGAGATGTGCACCAGACACTTTTAAGGCTTAGAGGGTAATTCAGTCCTGATCAGCTTCCCTGACATGCGGGGGGACACCCAGCACAAGGCTTGTCCGCCCCGAATGCCAGGCCCTACCCTGCCGCACAAGTACAAAAGCATCACACAGCAGCGATGCTTTTGTACTTGAAGAGTAGCTTCCAGTCAGTGCAGCTCCTATGCGGTGGCAGGGAGCTACTTATCGCGGGTGTTATGTCACACAGCCACCGCGACCCACCACCTCCCGCACAGCGAGCACCTCTGCCTTTCAATCAGGCAGAGGTTATCGCAGGGCTATGACAGCCGTCAGCTGTCTGGCATGTGGCACCGGCGCATGCGTAGTTGCAAAAACGCACAGCAGCGATCGGGTCTGAATTAACCCCTTTTTGTTTTGGATCTGGATCTCCATTTGTATTTTGGTTCTGGATTGGTTTCGCCAAAACCAACCTTTTGAGTTTTGGATCTGGAGTTTTTTTTTAAAAACCAACAACCTAAAAACAGCTAAACTCACAGAATTTATGGGTATTTTTGATCCTACAGTATTAATCTCAATAACATTAATTTCCAGTCAATTTTGAACACCTCACACCTCACAATATTGTTTTTAGGCCAAAAGATTGCACCGAGGTAGGTGGATGACTAAGCCAAGCAACAAAAGTGGGTGGCACAAACACGTGGCCCATCTAGGAGTGGCACTGCAGTGGCAGACAGGATGGCAGTTTTAAAAACTAGGACCCAAAGAGCACATAATGCAAATAAAAAAGAGAGGTACAAGATGAAATTGTCCTTGGGCCCTCCTACCCACCCTTATTGATGTCTAAACAGGACATGCACAGTTTAATAAACCAATCTTTTCAGTGACATGGTCTGCCACATGACTGTAACTGAAATGATTGGTTTGTTTGGGCCCCCACCAAAAAAGAAACAATTAATCTCTCCTTGCACAAACTGGCTCTACAGAGGCAAGATGTTGTCCTCATCCTCCGATTCCTCACCCCTTCAGTGTATACATCCTCATCCTCATATAGAAATAGTAACACACAGAAGAGGTGGATTTTTTTAGCATTTTGCCCAGTCAGGACAATGGGTGCCTTATTCAAACAAACCACATCACCATCACTATCCTCATCGTCAACTTCCTCCTCAGTGCCAGCTACACCAATATCCTCCTCATCCTTTGGTACTTCTACAGTGACATCCTCAATCTCAATATCAGCAACTGGACTGGCAGTTCTCCTCCCAGCATTTGCAGGGGTGTACAATGGTGATAGGAGCCTCCTCTTCCCATATACTTTTGGGAAGGTCAGGCCTAGACATCGCAACCACGGACACACTTGGACTCTCCTTGGGGATTTGTAATATATCTAAATGCACAGTTGTTTTTTTCCTGGGCTTTAACAACCTTTATTATTTAAATTTTTCGAGAGGGAGGATGTCTTCATGAGAAGCTGAACCACCAGTCATGAACATAGGCCAAGGCCTTAGCCTTTCCTTGCCACTTCATGTTGTGAATGGCATATGGCCAATTTTATGTTTCTCATCAGATAAAAAAAAAATTTGGGCTATTATTTTTGCTTCTTGGAATTTACATGCCCTCTGTGACATTGGGCATTGGTCTTAGCAGACAACGTTGATGAAATTGCTTCATCAATGTCATAACTGGTGGCAGCAGCTTCAGCACTAGTACTAAGAACTGGAAGTGGTTCCTGATCTTTCACTATTTTTTCCTCCAAATTGTTCTCTATTTCACAGGACAGCACCCCTTTATTATTACAGCACACAGAACAGTGCCCCTTTTTTCACAGCACCACTAATTTTTTGTCAGCATACAGGACATGGACACAGCACCTCTGTATTTTCACAGCACCCCTGTATTTTTACAGCATACAGGACAGGGCCAGTATACCTTTATTCTAGCAATACCCTTTATTTTTACAATATACAAGACAGGGGCACAGCACCCCTAAATTTTCACAGCACCCCTGTATTTTTACAGCATACCGGACAGGACCAGCACTTCTGTATTTTAATAACCCCTGTATTTGTACAGCATACATTACAGGGCCAGTATACCTTTATTGCAACAACACCCCTGTATTTTTACAGCATACAAGACAGGGATATAGCACCCCTGTATTTTCACAGCATACAGGACAGGGATATAGCACCCCTGTATTTTCACAGAATCCCTGTTTTTACAGCATAAAAGACAGGGCCAGTGTACCTTTATTTATACAACACCCCTGTATTTTTTACAGCATGCAGGAAGGACCAGCACCCCTGTATTTTCACAGCACCTCTGTATTTTTACAGCATAGAAGAGAGGGACACAGCACCACTGTATTTTCACAGCACCCCTGTATTTTTACAACATACAGGACAGGACCAGGACCCCTGTATTTTTACAATAACCCTGTTTTTACAGCATAAAAGACAGGAACAGAGCACCCCTGTGTTTTAACAACACCCCTGTAATTTTACAGCATACAAGACAGGTCCAGTGTACCTTTATTTATACAACACCCCTGCATTTTTTACAGCATACAGGAACCATCACTCTCCAAGTCTGAAGTGAAAATGGCGGCGATGCGCGGCTCCTTGTATGGAATTCAAAACCTGCGAGAATCCAACAGTGGAATGAAGAAATTTTGCCTCATTTTGGGATCCGAGTCTAGCGGGAAGTCCCATGCTTGGATTGTGAAGTTGGGGGGGTTCGGATCTCTGAGAACCGAACCCACTCATCTCTGTTAAATAATACATTTATTTTCCCCTGTGGGGGCTATATTATTATTTTCTCCTGTGGGAGCCAATGTGTTTTATTTTTTTATTTTTCAAATTTTTTCATCCGCCCTTGCCTCTGATATCCACCACGATGGTGTTTGTACAAAGTTGCAGTACAGAGTCAGAAACACGCACCGAGAACTGTTATTAGAAATGTGTTGGTCATTCCTGTGTGGTTACAGGGGGATTGGCTAATCAGACGCAGATGTAACATAGTGTTGGTGTTTCACTATAAGTGGTTGCAGATAGAGACATTGCATTGCTCTAGCATAGGGTGGTGAAAATTTCAATGGTGTAGTGATGGTGGGGTCTGAGGATGCACAAAGCATGTTTGCAGCATCTGTAGACACTGAATGTGGGCATCTCAGTCCTTGGATTCACAGATACTAGGGAACTGCATTGTAGCATCATTAGCATAAAGTTACAGATGCAAAAGACGCAAGAAATGCTGCAACTGCGTCCAACTCTGAATCAGTCCCTATGAGGATAAATCCCTCCCCCTCAACAGACTACACACCCACAATACACCCCTTGCCCATTAGATCTGCTTTCATAAATTTCCTGGGCTGGTTTTCCATCCCAATCCACCTCTGAAGCATGCTGCTTGTCCTGGTTGGTCACACCACGAGCTTGCACCTGCCCAGCTCCTGCTCATCCTAGGTGATTGCAGTAGCAGGAAAGGTAGGCAGGAACAGAAAAGGTCCAGTGCGCATAGCATTGAACATCATGACACAGTTGCTGCATCATGGATTACTATGGAATATGCACAGTGGCAGTGCACCAATGACATTACCTCTCGGGTTTTACTTAGTAATGCTGGTGTAGTCCCTTTATATAAACATAGGCAGTTATAAACACATGACCCTTTGTAACCCTGTGACACTGGGTCTGTTCTGGAGTAAAAGGATGGATAACTGCAGCAAAGCTGATTCTTCCCCTATGATTACTATACACTTTTTCTGTCCTTGTTTTTTGTGCCTGCTAGTCTGTTCTGTTTTGTATGTAAATGCTGTGAGCTAGTGTCTTTTTGTATTGTAGTTATTTTTTTGTGTTCATTGTTGTTAGCATTTTTCTTCTGTGAGGGTGGATGAGAGCAGAGGAAATTCTGAGTTTATTCCGGAGGAAGCGGAAGTTGAGTGACAATAGTTAGTGGAGAAGAGTGGGCTAAGGAGGCAGAGGATGAGTTAGGAAGTCATTATGCACCTGGTAAAACAAAGTCAGGGCACAATTTTAGAATCAGAAAATTGTACCCTAGTCAGTATTGTTGTGCCAGGCCCTGGGAAATCAGACTCACAAAACATCCTTACCGAGGAAGAAAATGTTGTAGGCATCAGTGTATGATGGCCAAAGCATTTTCTTTTATGTTAAGTGAAGCTTAAAGGAAAAGCATGGAGAGGAGTGCAAGGAAACAACAGACATGTACAGGTCCAATACGCTGAATAGAGTTCTGCTGTTATGAGAAGGAGTAGTGCCAGATGTTCACACCAGAGATTCTCATGTGCAGGACACAGAGACACTGCATTCTCAGTCCCAAACTGTTCAGCACCTGTAGCAAATACTTTTCCCATCAAAACATGTTTTTTTATTTTTGTATGTTGCAAAAGACATTTATTAGTGCATAACTGTATATTTTACACACAAAAAAAATCAATCTCCATTATACATAATCTAAATAAGTAAAAGGTACAGTTCTGTCCTCATACACTTAGCCTCAATACGCAATGCAGTGTTGCAGTACAGTATCTGTGCATGACTGAGTTTGAATCCATATATGAAGCAATATGAAACTTGTCATGAAAAAAGCCATACTGTAGCTTCTGCACCATAGCACTTCGCATACAGATTAATAGTCAGTCCTATAGATATGAAATAAAAAAAAAATCAATATGATCCTAAAACATTAGTACTGGCTGTGTTTGTGACCTACTTTTAGCCAAAAAGTGATACTCCGTTATCTAGTTTTGTCTTTTAGTGATGTTTATCTTTTTGCATCTTCACCACTAATATGCCCTCCACAAAAGAGGAGAATACGGCATAAATTTATGCATGGAACGGATTAAACCGAAGGTTGGAAGACCAATGGCCTTTTAAAATTAATGTTGACTTTCTTCCACTTAGCGTATTTAGCATTAATTTCAATATAGCCTAGGGGTTCTAGGGGGAGTGTTTGAGCTTTATATTAGCGCATGCCACTAAGTGACAGCCTTTCTTTTTTCTGGAAATCCATGCTTCCCATCCATATTTTTGTGATAATGTATTTTGTGTTGTGTTGGAAAGAATGGAAGTTTTTAGTTGATTGGTTAGGTGTTTTAGATGGGTGTGCTCTCTTTTATTCAAATATAGGTCAATCAGTTCCTGCCAGGAAATGACACATAATAAAATACAATTTATACTGCGCTTGTGTATATTGTAGCAGCTTCGATAAAATAATAATCTCTGTAAAGTTCTAAAAAAGAAGCGCTTGTAATTTACGAATGCTCATACCTGAAAAGAAAATGTTAATTAGTTTATAATGTATACAGCTCTTTTGTGTACTTTTCAGAGATGTGTAGTTAATAATTCTGAATACTGGGGGTTCCGTTTGTTAGTCCGGGTATAGGTAGTAAGTAAGTACAGAGTCCAACTGTCCCTAACTTGCCCTACCTTCCACGAACCGCTAGCCGTGGCTTATTGTTGGCGTCCCGGCTTTGGTTCCCTCCTGCAAAGGTAGTGGTGTCCTTGCGCGTCTGTTGCTCAGTGCTCGGCACTCGGCGGTGACGTCCACTTCCGCGTCTCTTCCTTTCATCTCTCTCCAATGCATTTCGGGCTTGCAGCCCTTTGTGAAGGATTGAGATTGTTCCTAAAGGTTTATTTTTATACCTAAAACTTTAGTGTTCTAATTATAAAAACAGGAAGTGGTAATATCGGAAATTCCTAATCCGGCGGCAACCACATGCTCCATTTACGCTGTATTGCAGGGTCTCTTCAATTACTTTAAAAACATTTTTTTAAGTTAAATTGTATTTATTTAAATAAGGTATTGCATTCTTAAAATTAGTATATATATGAAAGTAAATGTTATATTGATAAAAAGTGTGGAATTTATATAAAAATCATTGTTATTTTAGTAAAAAAAAGTTAATATCAATTTCTACATTTAATCCAAGCGGTTGTAAAGTTTTCATGTGGAATATCCATTCTGTTTCTTTTTTACTCAGGTCCAAGCATATATCTCCTCCTCACCAGTTTTTCTGAATTTACAAATCACTCATAGGGGTATATTCAATTGCGGTCGAATTCCGGTGTGAATTTGACAGTTTTTGGATTTGACACAATTCGACAGTCAAAACCCTCCACCCGGGACCAGAATTCGACATATTCAATTAATAACGGATTCAACAGTCCCCTTGTCGAAAAATGGACCAATTGACAAATAGTGGGCTGCCTGGATTCGACTTCATGGACATCAAAAAAGTGATGAATAAATCCTGAAAAAAATTGTGTAGGGTCCCCCCTCCTAAGCATAACCAGCCTCGGGCTCTTTGAGCCGGTCCTGGTTGTAAAAACTACGGGGAAAAATTGACAGGGGTTCCCCCATATTTTAACAACCAGCACCGGGCTCTGCGCCTGGTCCTGGTGCAAAAAATACGGTAGACAAAAGATTGTTCCCCATATTTTTAACACCAGCACCGGGCTCCACTAGTCAGAGAGATAATGCCACAGCCGGGGGACACTTTTATATAGGTCCCTGCGGCCCTGGCATTAAATCACCAACTAGTCACCCCTGGCCGGGGTACCCTGGAGGAGTGGGGACCTCTTAAATCAATGGGTCCCCCCCTCCAGCCACCCAAGGGCCAGAGGTGAAGCCCGAGGCTGACCCCCATCCCAGGGTGGCGAATGGGGGGCTGTTAGCCTTTTGTGTCAAAAAAAGAATATTGTTTTTTGCAGCAGAACCACAAGTCCCAGCAAGCCTCCCCCGCAATCTGGTTCTTGGAGAACCACAAGTACCAGCATGCAGGGGAAAAACAGGCCCGCTGGTACCTGTAGTTCTACTACAAAAAAATACCCAAATAAAAACAAAACACACACACCGTGATAGTACAACTTTATTACATACATGCACACCTACATACACACATACTTACTAGAGATGTGCACCGGAAATTTTTCGGGTTTTGTGTTTTGGTTTTGGGTTCGGTTCCGCGGCCGTGTTTTGGGTTCGAATGCGTTTTGGCAAAACCTCACCGAATTTTTTTTGGCGGATTCGGGTGTGTTTTGGATTCGGGTGTTTTTTTCAAAAAAACCTAAAAAACAGCTTAAATCATAGAATTTGGGGGTCATTTTGATCCCAAAGTATTATTAACCTCAATAACCATAATTTCCACTCATTTTCAGTCTATTCTGAACACCTCACACCTCACAATATTATTTTTAGTCCTAAAATTTGCACCGAGGTCGCTGGATGACTAAGCTCAGCGACCCAAGTGGCCGACACAAACACCTGGCCCATCTAGGAGTGGCACTGCAGTGTCACGCAGGATGGCCCTTCCAAAAAACACTCCCCAAACAGCACATGACGCAAAGAAAAAAAGAGGCACAATGAGGTAGCTGTGTGACTAAGCTCAGCGACCCAAGTGGCCGACACAAACACCTGGCCCATCTAGGAGTGGCACTGCAGTGTCAGGCAGGATGGCCCTTCCAAAAAATACTCCCCAAACAGCACATGACGCAAAGAAAAAAAGAGGCGCAATGAGGTAGCTGTGTGAGTAAGCTAAGCGACCCTAGTGGCCGACACAAACACCTGGCCCATCTAGGAGTGGCACTGCAGTGTCACGCAGGCTGGCCCTTCCAAAAAACACTCCCCAAACAGCACATGATGCAAAGAAAAAAAGAGGTGCAATGAGGTAGCTGTGTGAGTAAGCTAAGCGACCCTAGTGGCCGACACAAACACCTGGCCCATCTAGGAGTGGCACTGCAGTGTCACGCAGGCTGGCCCTTCCAAAAAACACTCCCCAAACAGCACATGACGCAAAGAAAAATGAAAGAAAAAAGAGGTGCAAGATGGAATTGTCCTTGGGCCCTCCCACCCACCCTTATGTTGTATAAACAGGACATGCACACTTTAACCAACCCATCATTTCAGTGACAGGGTCTGCCACACGACTGTGACTGAAATGACGGGTTGGTTTGGACCCCCACCAAAAAAGAAGCAATTAATCTCTCCTTGCACAAACTGGCTCTACAGAGGCAAGATGTCCACCTCATCATCATCCTCCGATTCATCACCATGTACATCCCCCACCTCACAGATTATCAATTCGTCCCCACTGGAATCCACCATCACAGCTCCCTGTGTACTTTGTGGAGGCAATTGCTGCTGGTGAATGTCTCCATGGAGGAATTGATTATAATTCATTTTAATGAACATCATCTTCTCCACATTTTCTGGAAGTAACCTCGTACGCCGATTGCTGACAAGGTGAGCGGCGGCACTAAACACTCTTTTGGAGTACACACTTGTGGGAGGGCAACTTAGGTAGAATAAAGCCAGTTTGTGCAAGGGCCTCCAAATTGCCTCTTTTTCCTGCCAGTACACGTACGGACTGTCTGACGTGCCTACTTGGATGCGGTCACTCATATAATCCTCCACCATTCTTTCAATGGGGAGAGAATCATATGCAGTGACAGTAGACGACATGTCCGTAATCGTTGGCAGGTCCTTCAGTCCGGACCAGATGTCAGCATCAGCAGTCGCTCCAGACTGCCCTGCATCACCGCCAGCGGGTGGGCTCGGAATTCTGAGCCTTTTCCTCGCACCCCCAGTTGCGGGAGAATGTGAAGGAGGAGATGTTGACAGGTTGCGTTCCGCTTGACTTGACAATTTTCTCACCAGCAGTTCTTTGAACCCCTGCAGATTTGTGTCTGCCGGAAAGAGAGATCCAAGGTAGGTTTTAAATCTAGGATCGAGCACGGTGGCCAAAATGTAGTGCTCGGATTTCAACAGATTGACCACCCGTGAATCCTTGTTAAGCGAATTAAGGGCTCCATCCACAAATCCCACATGCCTAGCGGAATCGCTCTGTGTTAGCTCCTCCTTCAATGTCTCCAGCTTCTTCTGCAAAAGCCTGATGATGGGGAATGACCTGACTCAGGCTGGCAGTGTCTGAACTGACTTCACGTGTGGCAAGTTCAAAAGGTTGCAGAACCTTGCACAACGTTGAAATCATTCTCCACTGCGCTTGAGACAGGTGCATTCCACCTCCTATATCGTGCTCAGTTGTATAGGCTTGAATGGCCTTTTGCTGCTCCTCCAACCTCTGAAGCATATAGAGGGTTGAATTCCACCTCGTTACCACTTCTTGCTCCAGATGATGGCAGGGCAGGTTCAGGCGTTTTTGGTGTTGCTCCAGTCTTCTGTACGTGGTGCCTGTACGCCGAAAGTGTCCCGCAATTCTTCTGGCCACCGACAGCATCTCTTGCACGCCCCTCTCATTTTTTAAATAATTCTGCACCACCAAATTCAAGGTATGTGCAAAACATGGGACGTGCTGGAATTTGCCCATATTTAATGCACACACAATATTGCTGGCGTTGTCCGATGCCACAAATCCACAGGAGAGTCCAATTGGGGTAAGCCATTCTGCAATGATCTTCCTCAGCTGCCGTAAGAGGTTTTTAGCTGTGTGCGTATTCTGGAAAGCGGTGATACAAAGCGTAGCCTGCCTAGGAAAGAGTTGGCGTTTGCGAGATGCTGCTACTGGTGCCGCCGCTGCTGTTGTGGAAGTAGTAAAAGTGGTCTTACGACTTCCCCTCTGGGATGACCATCGACTCCCAGCAGCAACAACAGCAGCGCCAGCAGCAGTAGGCGTTACACGCAAGGATGCATCGGAGGAATCCCAGGCAGGAGAGGACTCGTCAGAATTGCCAGTGACATGGCCTGCAGGACTATTGGCATTCCTGGGGAAGGAGGAAATTGACACTGAGGGAGTTGGTGGGGTGGTTTGCGTGAGCTTGGTTACAAGAGGAAGGGATTTACTGGTCAGTGGACTGCTTCCGCTGTCGCCCAAAGTTTTTGAACTTGTCACTGACTTATGATGAATGCGCTGCAGGTGACGTATAAGGGAGGATGTTCCGAGGTGGTTAACGTCCTTACCCCTACTTATTACAGCTAGACAAAGGCAACACACGGCTTGACAAATGTTGTCCGCATTTCTGTTTAAATACTTCCACACCGAAGAGCTGATTTTTTTGGTATTTTCACCAGGCATGTCAATGGCCCTATTCCTCCCACGGACAACAGGTGTCTCCCCGGGTGCCTGACTTAAACAAACCACCTCACCATCAGAATCCTCCTGGTCAATTTCCTCCCCAGCGCCAGCAACACCCATATCCTCCTCATCCTGGTGTACTTCAACACTGACATCTTCAATCTGACTATCAGGAACTGGACTGCGGGTGCTCCTTCCAGCACTTGCAGGGGGCGTGCAAATGGTGGAAGGCGCATGCTCTTCACGTCCAGTGTTGGGAAGGTCAGGCATCGCAACCGACACAATTGGACTCTCCTTGTGGATTTGTGATTTTGAAGAACGCACAGTTCTTTGCTGTGCTTTTGCCAGCTTAAGTCTTTTCATTTTTCTAGCGAGAGGCTGAGTGCTTCCATCCTCATGTGAAGCTGAACCACTAGCCATGAACATAGGCCAGGGCCTCAGCCGTTCCTTGCCACTCCGTGTGGTAAATGGCATATTGGCAAGTTTACGCTTCTCCTCCGACGATTTTATTTTAGATTTTTGAGTCCTTTTTTTACTGATATTTGGTGTTTTGGATTTTACATGCTCTGTACTATGACATTGGGCATCGGCCTTGGCAGACGACGTTGATGGCATTTCATCGTCTCGGCCATAACTAGTGGCAGCAGCTTCAGCACGAGGTGGAAGTCGATCTTGATCTTTCCCTATTTTTGGAACCTCAACATTTTTGTTCTCCATATTTTAATAGGCACAACTAAAAGGCACCTCAGGTAAACAATGGAGATGGATGGATACTAGTATACTTATGGATGACGAGTGACTGCCGACACAGAGGTAGCTACAGCCGTGGACTACCGTACTGCGTCTGCTAGTATAAACTGGATGATAATGATATAAAAAATATATATATATCACTACTGCAGGACAGGTATATATTATATAATGACGGACCTGCTGGACACTGTCAGCAGCAGACTCCTAAACTACTAGTATGAAGAAGATAGAAAAAAAAAAACACCACAGGTAGGTATACAATTATGGACGAGCACTGCCGACACAGAGGTAGCTACAGCCGTGGACTACCGTACTGTGTCTGCTAGTATAGACTGGATGATAATGATATAAAAAAATATATATATCACTACTGCAGGACAGGTATATATTATATAATGATGGACCTGCTGGACACTGTCAGCAGCAGACTCCTAAACTACTAGTATGAAGAAGATAGAAAAAAACAACCCACCACAGGTAGGTATACAATTATGGACGAGCACTGCCGACACAGAGGTAGCTACAGCCGTGGACTACCGTACTGCGTCTGCTAGTATAGATTGGATGATAATGATATAAAAAATATATATATATCACTACTGCAGGACAGGTATATATTATATAATGACGGACCTGCTGGACACTGTCAGCAGCAGACTCCTAAACTACTAGTATGAAGAAGATAGAAAAAAAAAAACCCACCACAGGTAGGTATACAATTATGGACGAGCACTGCCGACACAGAGCTAGCTACAGCCATGGACTACCGTACTGCGTCTGCTAGTATAGACTGGATGATAATGATATAAAAATATATATATATCACTACTGCAGGACAGGTATATATTATATAATGACGGACCTGCTGGACACTGTCAGCAGCAGACTCCTAAACTACTAGTATGAAGAAGCTAGAAAAAAAAAAAAACCCACCACAGGTAGGTATACAATTATGGACGAGCACTGCCGACACAGAGGTAGCTACAGCCGTGGACTACCGTACTGCGTCTGCTAGTATAGACTGGATGATAATGATATAAAAAATATATATATATCACTACTGCAGGACAGGTATATATTATATAATGACGGACCTGCTGGACACTGTCAGCAGCAGACTCCTAAACTACTAGTATGAAGAAGATAGGAAAAAAAAACACACCACAGGTAGGTATACAATTATGGACGAGCACTGCCGACACAGAGGTAGCTACAGCCGTGGACTACCGTACTGCGTCTGCTAGTATAGACTGGATGATAATGATATAAAAAATATATTTATATCACTACTGCAGGACAGGTATATATTATATAATGATGGACCTGCTGGACACTGTCAGCAGCAGACTCCTAAACTACTAGTATGAAGAAGATAGAAAAAAAAACCCACCACAGGTAGGTATACAATTATGGACGAGCACTGCCGACACAGAGGTAGCTACAGCCGTGGACTACCGTACTGCGTCTGCTAGGATAGACTGGATGATAATGATATAAAAAATATATATATATCACTACTGCAGGTATATATTATAATATAATGAATGACGGACCTGCTGGACACTGTCTGTCAGCAAAATGCGTTTATAGAATAAAATAAAAAAACACCACACGAGTGTTTAACTTTTTCAGGCAGACAATATACTGGTGGTCACTGGTCAGTCACACTGGCAGCAAAAGTGTGCACTGTTATGTACTCCTGCTATAACTGCTCCCCAGTCTCCCCCACAATTAAGCTGTGTGAGCAGTGAGCACTCAGCACAGTCAGATATACATAGATGATATTATCATGCAGCACACTGAGGCTGAGCACAGATATGGTATGTGACTGTGTATCGTTTTTTTTCAGGCAGAGAACGGATTTTAAATAATAAATAAAACTGGTGGTCACTAGTATAACTATCAGCAAAACTCTGCACTCTCTGAGTACTCCTAATGCTCCCCAAAATTACTAAAATTACATTACTAGTAAATCAAGTGTCTCACTCTCTATCTAAACGGAGAGGACGCCAGCCACGTCCTCTCCCTATCAATCTCAATGCACGTGTGAAAATGGCGGCGACGCGCGGCTCCTTATATAGAATCCGAGTCTCGCGATAGAATACGAGCCACGCGAGAATCCGTCAGCGGGATGATGACGTTCAGGCGCGCTCGGGTTAGCCGAGCAAGGCGGGAAGATCCGAG
This sequence comes from Pseudophryne corroboree, assembly GCF_028390025.1. NCBI lineage: Eukaryota > Metazoa > Chordata > Amphibia > Anura > Myobatrachidae > Pseudophryne > Pseudophryne corroboree. The sequence goes on from NC_086446.1 coordinate 640,740,289, forward strand.
TCTGCCTCGGACCCGTGTAAAAAGGCTGAAGTTCAGGGGGGTTCGGATTCCGAGGAACCGAACCCGCTCATCTCTAATACTTACCTATGTTGACACGAAGCAGTCGGTCCTCTTCTCCAGTAGAATTCAGGGGTATCTGAAAATAAAATTATACTCACAAACAATCCAGTGTAGATCGGTCTTCTTCTTAAATTTGTAATCCAGGAACTTGGTAAAATAAAAAAATGAAAAAACAGAACCACGCACTGAAATGGGTCCCATGTTTACACATGGGACCCCTTTCCCCGACTGGCAGGACCCTCGTGACTGCTGTCAAAGAATGTCCCTTCAGCCAATCAGGGAGTGCCACGTCATGACACTCTCCTGATTGGCTGTGCGCGCCTGAACTGTCAGTCAGGCGGTGCACTGGAGATACAATGTAGCGCATAGGCGCTCCATTGTATCCAATGGTGGGAACTTTGCAGTCAGCGGTAGACCACAAGAGTGACCCCACTTAACCTTGCGGTCTACTGAGCTTGCGGGGGAGGCTTGCTGGGACTTGTGGTTCTGCTGCAAAAAACAATATTCTTTTTTTGACACTAAAAAGGTAAGTATGTGTGTATGTAGGTGTGCATGTATGTAATAAAGTTGTACTATCACGGTGTGGTCCTGGTGCAAAAAATACGGGGGACAAAAGACGTAGGGGTCCCCTGTATTTTTAACACCAGCACCGGGCTCCACTAGTCAGAGAGATAATGCCACAGCCGGGGGACACTTTTATATAGGTCCCTGCAGCCCAGGCATTAAATAACCAACTAGTCACCCCTGGCCGGGGTACCCTGAAGGTGTGGGGACCCCTTAAATCAAGGGGTCCCCCATCCAGACACCCAAGGGCCAGGGGTGATGCCCGAGGCTCTCCCCCCCATCCAAGGGTGGCGGATGGGGGGCTGATAGCCTTTTGTGTCAAAAAAAATATTGTTTTTTTGCAGCAGAACCACAAGTCTGCTTAACACTATCAACACCCCTTCCAACTGAAAAACTTGTGCGCTGAATTCTCCATTATTGTAGTCAGTAAAAAAAAAATATAAAAAAAAAAATCAATTAAATAATACTTGTGGCTCATAAATAGACAAACCAAGTAGATAATCCCTTCAAATATAAATAGATATTCTATTAGCAATCAAAAAAGCACAAAAAAATACATGCTATTAAATTTTTTTATCAGCTCACGACAGAATAATGAGGCGGAATGAAATTGACGAAATGACTATCGAAAAGCACTGTTGTCGAATCGACATTCTTCAATTGAATAAACTTTTGTCGAAAAGCCGCATTTTTAATATTGCAGACATGTCGAATTGCAAAAAGTCGAATTGCAAAAAGTCGAAAATGAAACGGCAGGTTTTTTGTCGAAAAGTACTGTATTGAATTGTCGAATCAAATTCGACAGGTTTTTTGTCGAAAATTACCAGTTTTTCGACATTTTCATGAATTCGACCGCAATTGAATATACCCCATCGTGATTACTGTGCAGAATGTAATCAATACTCTTCACACTTTACACCCTTTTTTATCTACCTCCAAGCATATCAATAAAATAATAACTCCTTATGTTATCTAGTTTGGAGGTCTATATTATAATATTTTACATTATCCTATTTTATATTATCCTATTAATAATCCTTAGTAGAATGGCACATAGTTTGAAGGTTAAATTATCATATTTTATATTATCCTATTTATATATATATATATATATATAATTTATTTATTTATTATTAATCCTCAGTAGAATGACACATAGTTTTCTATCAGTGCCTCCCATTTTCATGCCCCTTATTCAGTTTTTTGAACCTCCCATGACCAGTAATTAGTCAGCCGATCACATGACGGTTGACAACTAACTCCAGGTTGAGAGCAGGATGCATGTTCATTATTTGCTATAAAATCAACTAGGGAGGTTGACAGCTGTATGTTACTAATCTAATTCCCGACTACTTAACAATCTAACCTAGCATAAAACATTGGGACCCAGTAGAAATAGAGAGATTCATTTATCCTTTGAACCATACTAGATCTTTGCCAAGCCCATAGCTGGTGCTGTGGGACTGTCAAGGGATAGCAACAGATATGGACTTTACTCCTACTATGCTATGGCCCGTTTCCATGACAACTGTCTGATAATTGCATGACCTGTCCTCTAAGCCCACCCCTCATGATACGAACAGACTTTTGTCTCCTCCAATGGCTCCCTGCAGGACCAACCATGCAACGCACGTGCATAGTAACTCATTGATACGTAAGTATTGTGAGTGCACATTGGGTGCTCATACATACGAGTACGTACCAGCGGAATCCACTGGGCTAGCTATTTAGAACTAGCTCTCCCTTATACTGTACTGTCGCAGTACCCGGACTCATCCAAGTCTGTCAGTTCTCAAATCAGGCGAATGCCTGTTACTGTATATCTAGATAAGACCGAGATTTGTTACTATATATCTATATAAGACTGAGACCCATGTTGTATCACTGGATGCTCAGTAATATTGAACACCCTGATTCCTCCGAGCTCGTCTATTCCACACCAAACCTATGGTCAGCACGTCAGGATGAGACCGATGATGTTTTGCAGGTTGCCTGGTAACACATAAACAAGCAACAAACATTTCTCCCCCTCCTGCACATGACAGGAAGCTTTAATGTGACGCCCGTGCAGGATGTATCGTGAATGACATGAATGAGGTAATGCTGGTTGCTTGGCAACATATAAACAAGCAACAAATGATCCTTCCCCTCCTGCACATGACAGGAAGTTGTAATATGACGCTTGAATGAGGTAATGCTGGTTGATTGGCAACATATAAACAAGCAACAAATGATCCTTCCCCTCCTGCACATGACAGAAAGTTGTAATATGTCGCTTGGGAATTCAAGGGCGGACCTACTTGACCATTGGTAATACGTAGATACCATCCAAGTTACTCCTCCCCTGCACAAATCATAGGGGTGGACCTAAATAAGGTATTTAAACCCCTTTAGGATTCACAACCATGTGCATTACCTGGAAGTGAACAAACCCGTTTACCGGGTAAAACGCGTTTTCCCCTGGACCCGTACCTGGGACTACGGTACCACTGGATCCCCATACCACCTTGGCTGATCACAGGTAACCGTGGGATACTGGTGAGCAATCCGGATGCCACCGTATTTCCACGGTCAATCAATATCCAAGCATTTTATTTTTTTGTTTTTATTTTTTGCATCTTAGGTTTCACATTTTGTGTCTCCATTTATTTTTCTCCTTTCCATCACCAGGAGTCTGGTGAACATTGTCACTCTGGTTATTGTTATTCTATGTTCCACTTATTCTTTTTTGTTTTCCAATATATATTTTATTGAGGTACAGAAAATATAACAATCAATGTCAGAAATAAACATAGTACCCATTCTAAAGTAAAGACCGATAAGGTCCAAGACCTACAAAATATATGGACAACGGGGTCTAAAACAAAACCTCCTTTTTAAATTGTCTAGTACAAAATAGAAGAACTGTAGATGACAGTGTAATATAAGTCTAGAAAAAGCCAAATCTCAGAGCTATCTATCATCCATTTGATACAGAAATAGAAATACAAACAGTACAAGAGAAATGGGAGGGCCATCAGATAAGAGTTGATGTCCGTACCATGTGGTGCTTTGAAAGCTTTGCTTAACAGCCAATTTTGTCAGGGTGGACAATCTGTTTATAAATCGTCCCCAACATTTAAACAATGCAGGAGTTAGTAATTCTTTGTTTATAGACGTTTCCAGCCAGTCCATTGTGAAGAGGAAAAGGAGTCTAGAGGTAGCCAGTGGTAGTGTGGGAGGGGTGTCGGAGATCCATTGCTGGAGAATGGCTTTCCTGCCTACCGCTGAGAGAATCACTATCAATTTCGTGTCTTGGGGGAAATGTCAGGTTGATCTAGGATATGACCAAAGAGAGCCTAAGGGGCAGTGCATTGGAAGTTTAGACCTAACTCGGAGGCGCCATATGTCTGTAGTTCACCCCAAAATGCCTGAATGTGAGGACATTGCCAAAAGCAATGCATGAGATCCGCTACTCGCGCAGAGCATTTCAGGCATTTTCCCAAGTCAGATAAACCCATCAAATTACTCCTCTTCGGGGAGATATAGGCCCTATGTAATATCTTGTAGGACATTTCCTGGTATAAGCTAGCCGGGATAAGCTTAAGGGAGGCTATGAAACTGTCTATCATGGCTTCTGGAGACATAGAAGGAATGTGAGAGGACCATGTCTGTACTTGGGGCAGATCAGTAGTGGGGATATGTTCTACTCGAATGCGGGCATATAGAGATGAGATGGAGCATGTCCCAGAGTGCAGAAGTGCGTCTAGACTGTTAATAAAGTCTGGTGAGCTGAGATGGGAGAGGACTGAATGTACATAGTGTGAGGCCTGAAAGAAGTAGAAACTATAGTTAGGGTTAATGTCATATTTGGCTATTGCTTCAGTAAAAAAGAATGGTTTTTTCCTAGAATCGAGGAAATCACCAACTTGTGTGAGACTAGCTGTATGCCAAGCCGAGAAAGGATATGAGGCCTGACCCTGTTGAAAGTGTGGGTTACCAAGGAGAGGAAGAAATAGGGAGTAGGTGTGCTGTAATTTTTTGAGATTTTCTGGATAATTTCCAAGCCACCACAGTGGAAGTCAGGAGTATATTGTCCAGAAAAGTAGCCGGCAAGTCAGATTTGGACACATGTAGGACAGAGCTAAGAGACAGAGGGGCGCAGAGTTGGGAATCAATCAGCAAATCGGTAAAGACCGATGTACCATTGAGCCAATCCATTGCGAAACGGAGAAGACAGGCTCTGTTGTACTGCTCTATGTCCGGCAGATTCAGCCCCCCATTTTGTACCGTCTGGGATAATTTAAAGAGGCTTATTCTGGGTCTTTTACTGGCCCAGATGAAATTAGAAACAGATGAGTTGAGGAGAGAAAGGTCAGATTTAGAGAGCATGACAGCTAGCCATCTTCACCAGATTTCAGCGACCCATTAGATTAAGGGGTAGTTTTTGCCACAGCGCCAATTCAGTTTGGATTTTAGCCAGGATGGTATGTATGTTGTCAGAGTAAAGACGAGCAGGGTCAGAGGAAAGAAGGACTCCAAGATATGTAATATGAGCGGGGGCCCACCGAAATGGAAAAGGGGTGTCCCAACCTGTAGTAATCTGGGGGAAAATAGCCAATGCCTCTGATATATCAAAATTAATCGAGAAACCTGCAAAGGAGGAAAAACAAGAGATAGCATTCTGCAGTGCTATGACGGATTGTCTTGGGTTGGATGTGAGAAGAAGGATGTCATCTGCGAATGGCATCAATTTTACCTCTCTGTTACCAATTTTGACCACTCAAAAAACCGGGAGGTTAAGGGTGTAACGTATAAAGGGCTCTAAAGCTAGATTAAATAGGAGAGGGGAAAGAGGGCAGCCCTGTCTGGTTCCTCTTTCAAGGATAAAGGGAGATGAGGAAATGTTATTGACTATCACCTGTGCAGTAGGAGTATCATAAAGGGAGTCAATAAGGCCACGAAAGTTATCACCAAATTTCTGGTGTGACAAAACTCTTGCGAGGTGAGGCCAGGGAATCTTATCGAAAGCCTTTTCCGCGTCAAGTTTTTTATGACGTTATCCATGAGATTATGAGAGTGTGAGTATGTTATGGCCGCCAAGGCGGTCCGAATGCCCTGCACAATTGCCTGTGTCTAATGAAGCCCAACTGCGCAGGCGATATAATACGAGAGAGACAGAGTTGTAATCTATTGGCCATCAATTTCGTAAGGATTTTAAAATCCTGATTAAGGAGGGAAATTGGCCTGTAAGAGCCGGGTAGGGAAGGGTCCCTTCCAGGTTTTGCTCCACTTATTCTTTAGTATTAATATGATGTGTATTTTTCAGATGTTAAAGATATATAATCTGTGCAATATTTGACATTACAAAGTATACTCACTGCTCTATGCAGGAGCCTCCTTATTGATCAATACCTACTCTGCGCAAAACTTTGGCATCAGTCATAATTTATATACTTCTGTGCAGTTGTTGTTTTTTTTTTTTTAAATAGTAATATTATACCTGCTAATTAAGAAACCTACATCTGCATGGCAATTGTCATTAATATAATTTACTCTGTTTCATGCAAATCCGTTCTTCTTCTCTCCTACTACACTTATTCTGTGAACTCTCATCTGCGATCCAGGGCTATGTCCCTGCCTAAAGGCCCGTACACACTGGTCGATATATCGGCCGTTCTCTTGAACGGCCGATACATCGCGGGACCGTCGGCCAGTGTGTACGGGCGATACGTCTGTGAACTCCGTCGTTCACAGACGTATCGCGTCGGCTGCGCAGCACAGCCAACGGCCAATATATCTAACGATATATTGGCGCGTCGCTGTGTGTGTACCGCCCGTACACATGCTGCGGCGGCCGGCGGTGATTGACAGGTGAACTGGGCGGGCGCCCGCCCGCCCAGTTCATGACGTCAGTCCCCGACGGATCAGGCAGTGTGTATGCACAGCACACTGCCCGATCCGTACATAGATATATCTGCAGATCAATTGATCTGCAGATATATCTACTAGTGTGTACCCACCTTAACACAGACAGCAGATTCACCAGTCTATAATTTTGTTTCTTTCTTTTCCTTTATAAGGACCATTGTCCTGTGTAAGTATATATTTTTTCCAAAAAATCTTTCTTTCGTTATTCTATTAACCTTTTATGTTCTCTCTCATTAGTGCCTTATACCGGTTCAGTGACTCTACTACCATACCACACCACATATGCCTGATCATATTAGATTACTATTAATCTTTCCATACATCATAGACCTTAACCTTCATTTAAAAAATAAAAATGGGCGTGTATTACCTCTAGTCTAATTTTTCTGTCTTTTTAGACTAGAAGTATAAAATTAATTACTTCTATATGAAGCACATGTGCTGATGAATCTGCATCTTATCAATGAAGACTCTATTCACTATTGTAATTAATCTATTAACATTAAGATTCCACAAGCACAAAATACATTAATCATAACATACCTCAGAAGTCACAATACAGGTGAAAAATGCAGAAATCTATACAGAGTCCTTATGGTATCCTATGGATATGATACCTAGAGGATTTAATTGTATAACAACAGTTAGGACCTATGTAAACTAAGTCCCAATCTGAGAACACATGTGTATAATCACACTAATTAAAACCAATTGACCAATTGACACAGGGATATATGGAAACAGACAGCAAATACTCTAAAGAAACCACCACTTAATTACCAACAGGTGGACAATGAAAGGAAGCTGTATTATATATATATATATATTATTATATATATATTTATTATTTATTTATTTATTATTAATCCTCAGTAGAATGACTCGCAGTTTTCTATCAGTGCCTCCCATTTTCATGCCCCTTATTCAGTTTTTTGAACCTCCCATGACCAGTAATTAGTCAGCCAATCACATGACGGTTGACAACTAACTCCTGGTTGAGAGCAGGATGCATGTTCATTATTTACTATAAAATCAACAAGGGAGGTTGACAGCTGTATGTTACTAATGTAATTCCCGACTACTTAACAATCTAACCTAGCGTAAAACATTGGGACCCAGTAGAGATAGAGAGATTCATTTATCCTTTGAACCATACTAGATCTTTGCCAAGCCCATAGCCGGTGCTGTGGGACTGTCAAGGGATAGCAACAGATATGGACTTTACTCCTACTATGCTATGGCCCATTTCCATGACAACGGTCTGATAATTACATGACCTGTCCTCTAAGCCCACCCCTTATGATATGAACAGACTTTCGTCTCCTCCAATGGCTCCCTGCAGGACCAACCATGCAACGCACGTTGCATAATAACTCATTAATATGTAAGTATTGTGAGTGCACATTGGGTGCTCATACATACGAGTACGTACCAGCGGAATCCACTGGGCTAGCTATTTAGAACTAGCTCTCCTTTATACTGTACTGTCGCAGTGCCCGGACTCATCCAAGTCTGTCAGTTCTCAAATCAGGCAAATGCCTGTTACTGTATATCTAGATAAGACCGAGATTTGTTACTATATATCTATATAAGACTGAGACCCATGTTGTATCACTGGATGCTCAGTAATATGGAACACCCTGATTCCTCCGAGCTCGTCTATTCCAAACCAAACCTATGGTCAGCACGTCAGGATGAGACCGATGATGTTTTGCAGGTTTCCTGGTAACACATAAACAAGCAACAAACGTTCCTCCCCCTCCTGCACATGACAGGAAGCTTTAATGTGACGCCCGTGTAGGATGTATTGTGAATGACATGAATGAAGTAATGCTGGTTGCTTGGCAACATATAAACAAGCAACAAACGATCATTCCCCTCCTGCACATGACAGGAAGTTGTAATATGACGCTTGAATGAGGTAATGCTGGTTGATTGGCAACATATAAACAAGCAACAAATGATCCTTCCCCTCCTGCACATGACAGGAAGTTGTAATATGATGCTTGGGAATTCAAGGGCGGACCTTCTTGACCATTGGTAATACGTAGATACCATCCAAGTTACTCATCCCCTGCACAAATCATAGGGATGGACCTAAATAAGGTATTTAAACCCCTTTAGGTTTCACAACCATGTGGCATTACCTGGAAGTGAACAAACCCGTTTACCGGGTGAAACGCGTTTTCCCCTGGACCCCCACCTGGGACTACGGTACCACTGGATCCCCAGACCACCTTGGCTGATCACAGGTAACCGTGGGATACTGGTGAGCAATCCGGATGCCACCGTATTTCCACGGTCAATCAATATCCAAGCATTTTATTTTTTTTAATTTTTTTTTTGCATCTTAGGTTTCACATTTTGTGTCTCCATTTATTTTTCTCCTTTCCATCACCAGGAGTCTGGTGAACATTGTCACTCTGGTTATTGTTATTCTATGTTCCAGTTATTCTTTTTTTTTTCAAATATATATTTTATTGAGGTACAGAAAATATAACAATCAATGTCAGAAATAAACATAGTACCCATTCTAAAGTAAAGACCGATAAGGTCCAAGACATACAAAATATATGGACAACGGGGTCTAAAACGAAACCTGATTTTTACATTTTATAGTACAAAATAGAAGAACTGTAGATGACAGTGTAATATAAGTCTAGAAAAAGACAAATCTCAGAGCTATCTATCATCCATTTGATACAGAAATAGAAATACAAACAGTACAAAACATATAACATAGCAATACTTTCCCCCCGATGGGGAACGTGTAACTAGGAACAAAAAAAAACAAAAAGACAAACATAAAAAGAAAAACAGTCAAACAGTAAAACAGTACCTGCCAGGGCGAAGGGACCGCCGACCCATCCATGGAGACATCAACAGAGTGAGAGAAGATATGTAGACAACGGAGGTTCATAGAGAAGAAGTAGAGGGGAGGGATAAGAAGGGCTAAGGGAGGCAGCAGTGAGAAATGTTGTATTAGAGAGAGGAAAATCAGAGGAGTAAAGATTTGGAGAGGATTCTATAATTATGGAAGAGAAATGGGAGGGCCATCAGATAAGAGTTGATGTCCGTACCATGTGGTGCTTTGAAAGCTTTGCTTAACAGCCAATTTTGTCAGGGTGGGCAATCTGTTTATAAATCGTCCCCAACATTTAAACAATGCAGGAGTTAGTAATTCTTTGTTTATAGACGTTTCCAGCCAGTCCATTGTGAAGAGGAAGAAGAGTCTAGAGGTAGCCAGTGGTAGTGTGGGAGGGGTGTCGGAGATCCATTGCTGGAGAATGGCTTTCCTGCCTACCGCTGAGAGAATCACTATCAATTTCGTGTCTTGGGGGGAAAGGTCAGGTTGATCTAGGATATGACCAAAGAGAGACTAAGGGGCAGTGCTTTGGAAGTGTAGACCTAACTCGGAGGCGCCATATGTCTGTAGTTCAGCCCAAAATGCCTGAATGTGAGGACATTGCCAAAAGCAATGCATGAGATCCGCTACTGTCGCAGAGCATTTCAGGCATTTTGCCGAGTCAGATAAACCCATCAAATGACTCCTCTTCGAGGAGATATAGGCCCTATGTAATATCTTGTAGGACATTTCCTGGTATAAGCTAGCCGGGATAAGTTTAAGGGAGGCTATGAAACTGTCCATTATGGCTTCTGGAGACATAGAAGGAATGTGAGAGGACCATGTCTGTACTTGGGGCAGATCAGTAGTGGGGATATGTTCTACTCGAATGCGGGCATATAGAGATGAGATGGAGCATGTCCCAGAGTGCAGAAGCGCGTCTAGACTGTTAATAAAGTCTGGTGAGCTGAGATGGGAGAGGACTGAATGTACATAGTGTGAGGCCTGAAAGAAGTAGAAACTATGGTTAGGGTTAATGTCATATTTGGCCAGTGCTTCAGTAAAAGTGAATGGTTTTTTCCTAGAATCGAGGAAATCACCAACTCGTGTGAGACCAGCTGTATGCCAAGCCGTGAAAGGATATGAGGCCTGACCCTGTTGAAAGTGTGGGTTACCAAGGAGAGGAAGAAATAGGGAGTAGGTGTGCTGTAATTTTAGAGATTTTCTGGATAATTTCCAAGCCACCACAGTGGAAGTTAGGAGTATATTGTCCAGAAAAGTAGCCGGCAAGTCAGATTTGGACGCATGTAGAACAGAGCTAAGAGACAGAGGGGCGCAGAGTTGGGAATCAATCAGCGAATCGGTAAAGACCAATGTACCATTGAGCCAATCCATTGCGAAACGGAGAAGACAGGCTCTGTTGTACTGCTCTATGTCCGGCAGATTCAGCCCCCCATTCTGTACCGTCTGGGATAATTTAAAGAGGCTTATTCTGGGTCTTTTACTGGCCCAGATGAATTTAGAAATAGATGATTTGAGGAGTGAAAGGTCAGATTTAGAAAGCATGACAGGTACCATCTGAAGGACATAGAGCAATTTGGGGAAGCTAGCCATCTTCACCAGATTACAGCGACCCATAAGATTAAGGGGTAGTTTTTGCCACAGCGCCAATTCAGTTTGGATTTTAGCGAGGATGGAATGTATGTTGTCAGAGTAAAGACGAGCAGGGTCAGAGGGGAGAAGGACACCAAGATATGTAATATGAGCGGGGGCCCACCGAAATGGAAAAGGGGTGTCCCAACCTGTAGTACTCTGGGGGAAAATAGCCAATGCCTCTGATTTATCAAAATTAATCGAGAAACCTGCAAAGGAGGAAAAACGAGAAATAGCGTTCTGCAGTGCCATGATGGATTGTCTTGGGTTGGATGTGAGAAGAAGGATGTCATCTGCGAATGGCATCAATTTAACCTCTCTGTTACCGATTTTGACCCCTCGAAAAACCGGGAGGTTAAGGATGTAACGTATAAAAGGCTCTAAAGCTATATTAAATAGGAGAGGGGAAAGAGGGCAGCCCTGTCTGGTTCCTCTTTCAAGGATAAAGGGAGATGAGGAAATGTTATTGACTATCACCTGCACAGTAGGAGTATCATAAAGGGAGTCAATAAGGCCACGAAAGTTATCACCAAATTTCTGGTGTGACAAAACTCTTGCGAGGTGAGGCCAGGCAATCTTATTGAAAGCCTTTTCCGCGTCAAGGTTTATTATGAGAGCATGAGTATGTTATGGCCACCAAGGCGGTCCGAATGCCCTGCACAGATTGACTGTGTCTAATGAAGCCCAACTGCGCAGGCGATATAATACGAGAGAGACAGAGTTGTAATCTATTGGCCATCAATTACGTAAGGATTTTAAAATCCTGATTAAGGAGGGAAATTGACCTGTAAAAGAGCCGGGTAGGGAAGGGTCCTTTCCAGGTTTTGCTCCATTTATTCTTTAGTGATGTGCATTTTTCAGATGTTAAAGATATATAATCTGTGCAATATTTGACATTACAAAGTATACTCACTGCTCTATGCAGGAGCCTCCTTATTGATCAATACCTACTCTGTGCAAAACTTTGGCATCAGTCATAATTTATATACTTCTGTGCAGTTGTTGTTTTTTTTTTAAATAGTAATATTATACCTGCTAATTAAGAAACCTACATTTGCATGGCAATTGTCATTAATATAATTTACTCTGTTTCATGCAACTCCGTTCTTCTTCTCTCCTACTACACTTATTCTGTGAACTCTCATCTGCAATCCAGGGCTATGTCCCTGCCTAACACAGACAGCAGATTCACCAGTCTATAATTTTGTTTCTTTCTTTTCCTTTATAAGGACAATTGTCCTGTGTAAGTATATATTTTTTCCAAAAAATCTTTCTTTCGTTATTCTATTAACCTTTTAGGTGCTCTCTCATTAGTGCCTTATACCGGTTCAGTGACTCTACTACCATACCACACCACATATGCCTGATCACGTCTGATCTTGGAAGCCAAGCGGTCTTGTACCTGGAAGGGTGACCTCCAAGGAATACCGAGTGTTGTAGGCATCTTTAGAACCACTAGTATGGTACAATCAGCATACACTAACAGCAGAAGCACCCCTATTCTTCCTTCTACCTGTTATCTTCCAATATTTAATATCGATACCATATATAACCAGGTGGGACTCCCTGGTATGCCCGGCCCATTGTGGCTTTATTTATTAATACAGTTTATCTGTACTGGTCAAGGTGGCGGGATACAGTTCGATTCATGACTGAAAGCAAGCAAACCATAATGAATGGAGTATGACCACAACATATATTATTTTTTAGTAATATAAATTTTGTAAAGCATTGTAGCACATGATTTACAAATACCAATTTAGTGGTGTGAAACTTCATTGAGATTTTGTTTTCATTTGCATGCATCTACCAACTTATTTCATTTTGTACATTTAGCTATCTCAGATAACATCTCTAACTAGAGGTAGTGAGATACACATTATCTTAATGGCATTTCTATTAAAAGTTATGTTTTAGTATTCTCTTTTAACATACGGTATTTACCGATTGTGAAGAGTGAGCCCACAAAAAGAGTCTTCTTTTCTCTCTCTGTATGTGCTTGTATTAATTTAATGATTCAAGCAAATTGAAAGAAAAAATGAATAGGATGATGTCAAAATAAATTTTACCTAAATTAGTTCTAACTGTTGTTGCCAGTGTCTTTAATTTTGATAAGACTTTAGAGTTAATGTAAGTCTTAAGGGTTAACTACATATATCAACCTTTAGGCAGTCTATGAGGACAAAATACTGTAACTGGTAAGTAGTCCTACAATGATAATGTATAAAATATGTTACATACAGTACCTCTTAAAAAAATATATTTAACATTTTAATAAATTCATGCCCTTCAATAAACTTAAAATTAAATGTCTAAAAAGCAAGGACTATAAGGGTTGGTATAGATATCCCGGTGCACAGCATCCTGACATTGAAATCCTGATGGATTTTGGAAAGTTTTTTTAACCCCAACCCTACTCTTAACCCTAACCATCCCCTCCTGCTTCCCAACCCTTACCACCCCCCAACAGTCTAACCATAACCCTCCCCCTGGCACCTAACACTAGCCCTAACCCCTACCCCAGTTCTTACCCTTGGAATTCATTGGGATTCTGACCATTGAGATGCTGCTGTTGGTGTTCTGACCATCAGGATCCTGAGCACTGGAATACTAGCTACATTCTGGCCATACAATATCAAATAATCATGTAGAATTTTCTTTTTTTTTACTTTTTATTTCTTAATAATATATGCTTTCCTACATGGTTAGGATAATTGCTGTAAGCAAAATGAGTAGCAACTTAACCAATTCTATATTTCAAAAATCCAACTCATATCAAAAATAACACTGTTTAATAGAAGAAATATAAAAACAATTTACATAGACAATCAACAGTAAAATATTTGTGGATAGAGCAGTGTAAATATCATTTGAAATTGTAAACAGCATATAAATGCATAAAGTGACCTTCTGTTTGTGAGGCAAGAGGTCTGGTCTGTGTTCCTTAGTGCCCCAGTGGGTACGCTGGTGGCATGAACAGTCCACAATGCCAAATGATGGACAATCAATAGTTAAAGGCACAGAATAATTCCTTTATGAAGCACTTACAATTTCTCTAAAGGTACACTGAGTCCAGCATGCATATATTTGATGGCTGATATCCTAGGGCATATGGCAGTCCCATGCATTAGTAATATGTGACACAGTGTAGCCAATGGCTTTAGTTATGCCGCTAAAGGATGAACCTGCCACATTAAAGGTCTATACTTATATTCTGCCGGCCATTGGAGCTGGATGCAATGTATAGTCTCATATATAAGATCACCCAGATATATCACTGCTGCAGCTGCACTGGCTACTGTATGTCATACTCCTGCCATCACACATATATAGATTGTAACATATACGGCTGCAGTCCGATAAGTGTGTGTGAACAGCTATTAGGAATAAAGTACAGGCAAAACTCACTGTACAGTATATGCCCCAGGTCAGTGCAGCAGCCTCTTCCTGTGCAACTGTGGTGCTTCATAGGCAATACAAGCTGCTGGGGGGGAGGTCTCTGTGAGGAATCTCTGCTGCCAGCTGATAAGATTAAACAATAGGTAGTGCTGGAGTCTTTTTCCTGGACCTCTTGGGTTTAGCAGGCTGTAGAATTCACAATAGGAAATACAGTGCAGTGCAGGGAATCAGCTCTATCCAGCATTCCTTAACTAGTTTCTCTCTCCCTTGAGAGTTTCATCAGAAGGTGAATAATTTAATAATAATATTTTACTGTTGAGTGTCTATGTAAACTGATTTGTTATTTATTCTATTAAACAGTGTTATTTTGATTCATGAGTTGCATTTTTGAACAATAGAATTGGTTAAGGCGCTACTCATTTTGATAATAGTGGTTTATAGAATTATTTTAAAGGTAAACTGGTTTAACCTCGAGTTAGCAGCCTTCCAATTTTAAGCAAACACAGGGCATGCTGTATCCATTCTTCTTTTGCATTCATAGGATAATTGCTGTTGAGTATAATTTTCTCTTGGAGATATTACATCACAACTATGTGCAAAGCTGTGTTTATTTGTATTTTTGAAGACTAACCTTAGGTAATCTCCAAAAAAGAGTTTTTAAAGTAAATCAAAATAGTGCTTTACATACCTTTTTTTTATTTGTTATATATTTTTATGTGATAGTTAAGAATAACAAACCAAAGCATAAGTCATGGCCAGAGTATTTGTCACACATTTGCTTGCACACCATCCTAACATGGCCACTACCAGTAGAGCAGGAGGAGTACATTATCCTACTTTAACTGAAGAACAGCCTAAAAAGGAGACATCAGGAGAAACAAACAAGGCCACGGAGGAACATCGGGTTATTCCTCAGCCAATAAACCAAGAACCATTGATTGGCGGTTTGTATGGAATACTTGATGGCTTTTGACTGCTGTCCAGAAACCATGGACATCACCAAATGCTAGCTTTCCTCCTTTGTTATGCCCTGCTAGACCTTTACAGCAGATATCTTCAGTTGTTTGTTTCATGGGTATTTCTGCCTTTTAGTATTGTCTTCAGCAAGTGAAATGCATTCTTGATAGGATTGAGATCAGCTTAATTGACTTAGCCTTTATAAAATATTCCACTTTCTTGCCTTAAAAAAAACGCCTGATTTGCTTTCACACTATGGCCCTCATTCCGAGATGTTCGCTCGCTAGCTGCTTTTAGCAGCATTGCACACGCTAGGCCGCCACCCTCTGGGAGTGTATCTTAGCATAGCAGAATTGCGAACGAAAGATTAGCAGATTTGCGGATAGAAAATTCTTAGCAGTTTCTGAGTAGCTCCAGACTTACTCTGCCATTGCGATCAGTTCAGTCAGTTTCGTTCCTGGTTTGACGTAACAAACATGCCCAGCGTTCGCCCAGACACTCCCCCATTTTTTCAGACACTCCCGCGATTTTCCCAGAAACGCCAGCGTTTTTTCGCACACACATAGAAACGGCCAGTTTCCACCCAGAAACACCCACTTCCTGTCAATCACACTCCGATCACCAGAACGATGAAAAATCCTCGTTATGCCGTGAGTAAAATACCTAACTTTTGAGTAAAATAACTAAGCGCATGCGCTCTGCGAACCTTGCGCATGCGCAGTAAGCGACTAATCGCAATATAGAGAAAATCGGCAACGAGCAAACAACTCGGAATGACCACCTATGTTTTGGGTCAATGTCCATCTGAACTGTGAAGTACCATCCAATCAACTGTGCAGAATTTGACTAAATCTAAGCGCTTCTGTCTTCTACCACATCATCAACAAACACATGTGACCCAGTGCCATTGGAAACCATGCAGGAACATGCCATCACAATGCCGCTAATGTGTTTTACAAATGATGTAGCATGCTTCGGATAATGAGCCATTCCAAGACTTCTCCATGCTTTTTCCTCCCCATCATTCTGACACAGAATGATCTTAGTTACAGTATATCTATCCAAATAATGCTGTTTCAGAACTGGGCTGGCTTTTTCAGATGTTTTTTGGCAAACTCTACTTTGGCCTTTCTTATTTTTGAGGCATATGAATGATTTTCATCTGATGCTGAAGCTCTTGTATTTGTGAAGTCTTCTCCTTATGGCTGACTTGCTCTCTTTTTTTGCAGACTGCTTACAAACTGTTGATTTGGCCACCCCTAATGATGCCATTATCGCTCTGATTTTTTTGTTTTGTTTTGTTTTTGCGGCCCAAGGATGGCCTGTTTCACTTACACAGAGAGATCCTTTGACCGTGTTGTGGGTTCACAGAAATAGCTTCCAAATGGAAATGCCACACTTGTAATCAACTACAGACCTTTTACCTACTTGACTGATGAAGAAAAAGCAAAGAAATAGACCATACCTGTCAATGAAACAACTTTGAGTCAATTATCCAAGTACTTTTGGTCCATTGAAAAAGAGGGGGCTACATATTTAACAACTGTAATTCCTAATCTCTTCCTCTAATTTGGATGTGAATACCCTCTAATGAAAGCTGCTAGTCTGCACTCTTAACTCACAATCATTTTATAACTGTAACATACATATACCAAGAACCCCGCACTCTCCTTAGTAATTAAAATCCACCTTAATACATAACTGGATATATAATGGGGGTGTATTTATAAATTTTACAATGCATTTAAGCTTGCATCCCACATTAAGGGACCCCATTTCATTGCAAGTCCAACGTTATCACATACATTTTCACATAGATTTTTTGGAAGCCTGGCAACTGCTATCTCATAGGAGAAAACTGTAACAAATATGTTTTGCTAAATACAGTAGCTAAAATTACAAAAATTGTGTCAGTGTCCAAATATTATATAAGTTCTACAAAAGGTAAGTGAGAAGATCAAGGTAAGGAAGGGAGAGACATAGGAAAGAGCTAAAGGAACGAATGATGAAGGATTTAAGTCTGGTAGATTTATTCCTCCAGTGCAGTAGTGTCCTCTATCAACATGTTGCACCCCTTCCAGCCATTCCAATTTTCTCTTACATCCTAGAGGATGCTGGGGTCCATTTTAGTACCATGGGGTATAGACAGTTCCGCAGGAGCCTTCGGCACTTTAAGACTTTTCAACAGTGTGAACTGGCTCCTCCCTCTATGCCCCTCCTCCAGACCTCAGTTTAGAAAATGTGCCCGGGAGACTGGCTGCACATCAGTGAAGCTCTACTGAGTTTGACTGAAAAAGACTTTGTTAGGTTTTTTATTTTAAAGGGAACCTGCTGGCAACAGCTTCCCTGCTTCGTGGGACTTAGGGGGGAAAGTAGGAACCAACTTCTCAGTTAGTTTAATGGCTCTGCTTCCGCTGACAGGAAACCATTAGCTCCTGAAGGGTACTGAACACAGCCCTTGACTGGCTGCTGCTCACTTCCACAGCACTGCCGCCACCCCCTAACAGAGCCAGAAGGCAGAAGGCTGGGGAGTATTAACCGGAGACCTGCAGAGAGGGGCCCTCTGGCATAAAGGTACCAGCGCAGCACGGGATGCTGTGCAGCAACATGTCTATCAGCACAGGGTGCAGGGCACGCGGGGGGGGGGGGGGGCGTGCTCTGAGGGACATGGGACATGATAAATCCTTACTCTCACTGGGAAAATGAACATACATGTGAGCCGCTGATGTACACTACCCCCGCCAGTATAAATATTACTGTGACTGAACTGCGCCATTACAGGGGGCGGGGCTTCACCTCAAAATTGCTTGTAACACTCATTTGGCACCATTTTCTCCTCACAGAGACGCCGGAGCGCTGATCCTACAGGCTGCTTCTCCTCACACATTGCTGATACAAGTACCAGGGTGTTATAGAAGGGGAGCACATAATTTATTGAAGTCTGCAGGATTCACATTGGATAAAAAGTGCTGTTTTGGTAAATATGTATATTCATTGTATGTAATACATATAGGGCGCGTGGTGTGGACTGGCAATCCCCTCTGGGTCTCTCTGACAGACTTTAGGTAGATCTGTCACCAATAGCTCCCCTGTGTGTGTGTGTGTGAGTGGTGTGACTGTACACATGTGTAACACGTCTAGAGAAAGTTCTTCCCCAGAGGAAACCATTTTGGAGGCACAAGAGTGTTCTGAGCCTGTGTGGGTGTGAAAGCTGCAGAGTAATATGTAAATTCTCTGAGTCTGAACAACAGACAAAGCAAGACAGTACATGGAGGATGCTCTGTTTGCTGATTCCTCCACGTCACCCACTCAGGACCCCTCCTGTTCCCAGAAAAGGTCTCTGACCCAAATTATGCAAAGGGACACTGACACAGATTCTGACACTGAAGTCGACACTGGAGATTTGAGGGGAGTAGATCCCAAACTGGCTAAGAGCATTCAATGTATGATAGTCACCATAAAAGAGGTGTTGGAATTTCCTGACACAACACCTCCACCTGAGGAAAAAGATAATTTTAAATTAAATAAAAAACAGGTGGTGACTTTTCCTCCGTCTATGGATAGTGTACCCTTTCCCTGAATAGGATAGGCGTAAGTGGGAGTCACCCCAATGATAGACCCTCCAGTCTCTAGGTTGTCAAAGACAATCATTTTACCGCCCCAGGGTCAGCTACATTAAAAGAACCAATCAATGTTGTAAGCTGTCCTGCTACAACTAGAAATTAACTCTGTCCATGCAAATGGAATAAATTAATTCCATACAAAGTCCCTTTAAGAGTCTCTAGTCACTGATGATGTCCAGCAATGCTAATGCATATAAATGATCCAATTAACAAAGTACACTACTCCTAGAGGAAGGCCAATCAAGGCTGAAACGCGTTGGTGGAGGCCCTCTTTGGAAACTAGATGCCATGATATCAACTACTGCATCTGGCAAGTCAGCATTTCTGCCGTCGGCAGCTACACCGGCTAAAAAAAAAAAAAAGTATATCATTCTCATACTATGCAGTCCTTTTGGCCCAACAAGTACAAAAAGGCTAAGAGTACCCCTTTTGTCACAGGAAAAGATAGAAAATCTACAACACCGTCAAGCTCCCAGGAGCAGAAGTCAGCAGCTACTTCTGCAAAAGCCACAGCATGACGCTGGGGCTCCTCTGCGGGAGTGCGATCGGGTGGGGGCACGTCTTTTATATTCACTCAGACCTGGATCCTTGGATATTACAGATGGTATCCCAAGGTTACAGGTTGGATTTCAAGACCTTCCCCATGCCGATTTTTTCAAATCCGCCTTGCCAGTTTCTGCTCAGGATGGCACAAATGTCCTAAATGCAATACACAAATTATGTCAAGACAAAATAATTGTCTTGGTTCCTGCCGAACAAAGAAACCAAGGTTTTTATTCAAGCCTGTTTGTGGTGCCAAAGCCGGATGGCTCGGTCAGACCGATTTTAAACCTAAAATCTCTTAATCCCATTTGAAAAGGTTCAAATTCAAGATGGATTCCTTGAGAGCGGTGATTTCCAGCTTGGAAGAAAAGGAATTTCTGGTGTCGGTAGACATCAAGGATGCTTACTTGCATGTCCCCATTTACCTGCCACATCAAGCATACCTGAGGTTTGCGGTTCAGGATTGCCACTACCAATTCCAGACATTACCGTTCGGGCTCTTCACAGCTCCTAGAATATTCACCAAGGTTATGGCAGAGATGATGGTTCTCCCTTCGCAAACAAGGAGTCAACATAATTCCATAATTGGACGATCTCCTCATAAAAGCGAGATCCAGGGACAAGCTACTCCAGAACATAGCATTGTCCCTGATGGTGCTTCAACAGCACGGTTGGATCATCAACTTTCCAAAATCACAGTTCGAACCGACAATGAGATTATCATTTTTGGGAATGATACTGGACACCGAGATACAGAGAGTATTTCTGCTGGTGGAAAAGGCTCAGGACATCCAGAGCATGGTCAAACAATGTTTGAGACCAAGAACAATATCAATTCATCAGTGCATTCGCCTGTTGGGGAAAATGGTAGCAGCTTACGAGGCGCTAAAATATGGCCGTTTCCATGCTAGAGTCTTCCAGTGGGACCTACTGGACAAGTGGTCAGGGTCGCATCTCCACATGCATCAAAGGATAATCTTGTCAGTGAAAGCCAGAATTTTACTCCTATGGTGACTACAAATTTCTCACCTCCTGGAGGGACGCAGGTTCGGGATTTAGGCCTGGATCCTGGTGACCACGGATGCAAGTCTCCGAGGATGGGGAGCAGTCACACAAGGAGAAAGCTTACAAGGAAGAGGGTCAAGTTAAGAACTCGCCTTCACATCAACATTCTGGTGTTGAGAGCAGTGTACAACAGTCTTCATAAAACGGCACACCTTCTTCACGGTCGTCCCATACAGATCCAGTCATACAATGTAACGGCAGTAGCTTACATAAACCGTAGAGGTGGAACAAAAAGCAGGGCAACAATGGCAGAGGTGACAAAGACACTCCTCTGGGCAGAAAGACATGCAAAAGCTCTGTCGGCAATTTCTAATTCCGGGAGTGGACAACTGGGAAGCAGACTTCCTCAGAAGACACGATCTCCATCCAGGAGACTGGGGCCTCCACCAAGAAATCTTTGCGGAGGTGGCAAGTTGTTGGGGTGTTCCTCAAGTGGATATGATGGCATCACGCTGCAACAAGAAGCTTCAGAAATATTGTTCCAGGTCAAGAGACCCACAAGCAATAGCGATAGATGCACTGGTGACCCAGTGGGTGTTTTGGTCGGTGTATCTGTTCCCTCCACTTCCACTTACTCCAAAAGTTCTCAAGATCATCAGAAGAACAGGAGTTTGAGCAATACTCATGGCTCCGGACTGACCAAGGAGGGCTTGGTATCCAGATCTTCAAGTTATTAATGGAAGATCCTCGGCCTCTTCCTCTTTGCGAGGACCTGTTTCAGCAGGGGCCGTTAGTTTATCAGGATTTACCGCAGCTGCATTTGACAGCATGGCTGTTGAGCACCAGATCCTAGCCCATAAGGGTATTCCCAATGGAGTCATTCCCACACTTATTCTGGCCAGGAAAGGGGTAACGTCCAAACATTACCATCGTATTTGGAGAAAATATGTATCTTGGTGTGTAACCAAGAAGTCTCCTGTGGTGGAGTTTCAATTAGGATGACTTCTCCTATTTCTACAGGCAGGTGTGGATGCTTGATTGAGATTAGGATCTATCAAGGTTCAGATTTCGGCCTTGTTTGTTTTCTTTCAGAAACAATTAACTTCTCTTCCTAAGGTCCAGACATTCGTGAAAGTGGTTCTGCGCATCCAACCTCCCTTTGTGCCTCCTGTGGCGCCATGGGATCTTAATGTGGTGTTGCAGTTCCTTAAATTGGACTGTTTTGAGCCTTGTATTGAGGTCTGGAGGAGGGGAATAGAGGGAGGAACCAGTTCACACTGTTGAAAAGTCTAAAAGTGCCGAAGGCTCCTGCGGAACCATCTAAACCCCATGGTACTAAAATGGACCCCAGCATCCTCTACGGACTCCGAGAAAAGGATTTACCGGCAGGTAATTAAAATCCTATTTTGGTGATAAATCTATATGCAGTACCACATTCACAAAATGGTCAAGTAAAATGAAAAATTTACTTTTTTGTAAGATTTTCACTTTTGGAAATTGCTTTGTTGAGTTTAGGGTTCCTTACATTGTAGGACACACCTGACAAAAAGTACATAATTGTTCATTTAATGTAATGTGTTAATACATTTGTATCTTGAAGTTAATTTGAGGTTTATGTTGGTCAGTTTCATGTGGGTCAGTTGGTTCATTAAGGGATTTTTTTTTATAAATAAACAAGCATTTTGCCATGAAGTACATAATATTAAGCAGACATGTTTGAATTTAAGGACATTCAGTAGAGCTCATAATTTGGATGCAAAATATAGACTACATTAAAGAACTGAGAAAGATACTGTATGTATTATTGATTAATAACAATGCCATTACAGAACAGGTCAAGCTGTATATGGTCTTGATCTTTTAATTCTAATCATTTGCAAAAAAAAACAATTCTATGATTCTTTTGCAGAAATAGTTTTAACTACTATTAATTTGACATTGAGTTTGTAAGATTTACAGTAGATTTTGTAAGGATTTGTACAGTACTAAACATTACCCAAATCTCTGTAAAGGTAATTTCTATTTTAAGTAGTTTCACAATAACTTTTCAAGTTGCTCTTATAACCTAAACAATCTACAATAAATTTCACTGCAGAGCATAGTTACTAAAGGCCTTCACTGATCATTGTGTAATTACTAAATATAATAAGGATGATAAAATGTCATGATCTGCATTATTATCTAGGGGTCTTGCTGAGTACAATATATATTACTATGCTTTACAACACTCTAGAGGTGAATGTGTAGCATCATCTTCTCCAATTAAACCATGCACTATCATTTTGTATTAAAACTATTGCTCTCCATTGACTTGTTAAGTAGAAAATAGAATCAAGATTACATTATTAACCAGACATTCATTTCCCACAGGTTGTACTGAAGATTTAGAGGTGAATAAGAGTTTTCAAAAGTAATACTCTACAGTATGTAGCCGTTTCACAAAATGCTCATATCCCTTGCTTCTCATTATGAAATATAATGCAGTACACAGTATGATGTTGTTTTGTCTTATGTTACATTTTTTTTCCTTATTTTTTACACAAGTTAACTTCTTAGTAATAATTCTATAATTTTGAATGTTGGATGCTATTCTGAGTATTTATTCTTACTGGTTTTGTCTTTTATGTAATAAAACCTTTGTAAACAGGTAAACATGAAAAAAACAGTATGTTAAATGAGTAATTGCTATATCCATTTTCCATATTAGTGTCATTTCTATAAGTGCAGTGATTTGCAGCAGTGTGTAAAAAAATGAATACAAACAAACATAAAATAAACAAATACATTTGTGTGTGGTCGGGGCGAGGCAGTGGCACTGTGTTGCAGTAACGCTCCGTAGGTGCCATGCCCCTGCATTACTAATATAAGTGCTGTGAGAGTCGCAGTTTGAAGTTCTAGTCATTTGATTAAAATAAAAACAGAAAAAAAGTGATTTTGTTGTACTGTAAAACGTTTATATGGTCAGTATTAAGCTGTGCCACAGCTTTAATAATATAAGTGCTGTAAGAACAGCAGTGTTAAGCTGTCATTTGCTAAAAAGCAGAAAAAAGTGTGTTAAACTTGTATGTGTTCATGGTAAGTCCCATACAGTGTTGCTGTGTTGTCCTGCATCAGATCAGTGGTAGTGTCCTGTGCATCAGCCATCAGTCATTCCAGTGACCAGTCACAGTGGTATTCTTCTGCTAGAATATGTCCAGTGCTGCCGTATAATAATAACAAGTCCCTTACAGTGTTGCTGTGTTGTCCTGCATCAGACCAGTGGTAGTATCCTGTGCATCAGCCATCAGTCATTCCAGTGATAAGTCACAGTGGTATCCTCTGCTGCCATATGTCCAGTGCTCCTGTGCTGCATATTGTGTTCTATAACTCCTTAAAAATAATGGAGAACAAAAATTTGGAGGATAGAATAGGGAAAGATCAAGAACCACTTCCTCCTAGTGCTGAAGCTGCTGCCACTAGTCATAACAGAGATGAGGAAATGCCATCAATGTCGTCTGCCATGGCCGATGCCCAATGTGATAGTAGAGGGCATGTAAAATCCAAAAAGTCAAAGTTCAGTAAAAAGACCCCAAAAAATAAATTTAAATGGTCTGAGGAGAAATGCAAACTTACCAATATGTCATTTACGACACGGAGTGGCAAGGAACAGCTAAGGCCCTGGCCTATGTACATGACTAGTGGTTCAGCTTCACATGACGATGAAAGCCCTCATCCTCCCGCTAGAAAAATTAAAAGAGTTAAGCTAGAAAAGCACAGAAAAGAACTATGCGTTCTAAGATGGTATCACAAATCCCCAAGGAGAGTCCAAGTGTGTCGGCGGTTGCGATGCCTGACCTTCCCAACACTGGAAAGAAAGAGGTGGCTCCTTCCACCAGTTGCACGCCCCTGCAAGTGCTGGAAGGAGCACCCACAGTCCAGTTTCTGATATTCAAATTGAAGATGTCACTGTTGAAGTACACCAGGATGAGAATATGGGTGTTGCTGGCACTGAGGAGGAAGTTGAAGATGAGGATTTTGATGGTGATGTGGTTTGTTTAAATCAGACACGAGGGGAGACACCTGTTGTCCATGGGATGAAGAAACCCATTGTGATGCCTGAGCAAAATACCAAAAAAGCCACCTCTTCGGTGTGGAATTATTTCTCCACAAATCTGGACAATAGGTGTCATGCCATGTGTTGCCTCTGTCAATCTGTAATAAGTAGGGGTAAGGATGTTAACCACCTAGGAACATCCTCCGTTATATGTCACCAGCAGAGCATTCATCAGAAGTCAGTGTCAAGTTATGGAACTTTGGGAAAGAGCGTAAACAGTCTACTGGCACCTAAATCCCTTCATCCTCTTGTACCCAAGCTCCTGCAAGCCACACCACCAACTCCCTCAACGTCATATTCCTCCTCAGCCATGAATGTCAGTAGTCCTGCAGGGCATGTCCCTGGCAAGACTGACGAGTCCTCTCCTAACCAGGATTCCTCGGGAGGATCCTTGAGTGGTACACCTACTCCTACTGCTGCCGCTGCTGTTGTTGCTGCTGGGAGTCGATCGTCATCCCAGAGGGGAAGTCGGATGACCACTTGTACTACTTCAACTAAGCAATTGACTGTCCAACAGTCCCTTGTGAGAAAGATGAAATATGACAGCAGTCATCCTGTTGCAAAGCAGATAACAGGCCTTGACACTTATGTTGGTGTTAGACTTGCATCCAGTACCTGCCATTAGTGCAGTGGGATTTAGACAATTGATGGAGGTATTGTGTCCCCGGTTCCATATCCCATCTAGGTTCCACTTCACTAGGCAGGCGATACCGAGAATGTACAGTGACGACAAGAAAAATGTCCTAAAAAATGCGGTTGTATCCAGAACCACGGACATGTGGACAAGTGGAACGGGACAGACTAAGGACTATGGGGGTCATTCCGAGTTGTTCGCTCATTGTCGGTTTTTGCAATGGAGCGATTAGGTAGAAAATGTGCATGCGCATGGTACGCAGCATGCATGTGCTTAGTTAATTAACACAAAACTTAGTAGATTTACAGAAGCTCGAGCAATGTTTTTTCAACGCTCAAGTGATCGTAGTGTGATTGACAGGAAGTGGGTGTTTCTGGGCGGCAACATGGCATTTTCAGGGAGTGTGCTAAAAAACGCAGGCGTGCCAGGTAAAAATGCAGGAGTGGCTGGATAAACGGGGGAGTGGCTGGGCGAGCACAGTGCGTGCTTGTGACATCAAACCAGGAACTAAACAGACCGAGCTGATCGCAATCTAGGAGTAGGTCTGGAGCTACTCAGAAACTGCAAAGAATTATTTAGTAGCAGTTCTGCTAATCTTTCGTTCGCTATTATGCTAAGCTAAGATACACTCCCAGAGGGCGGCGGCCTAGCGTTTGCAATGCTGCTAAAAGCAGCTAGCGAGCGAATAACTTGGAATGAGGGCCAATATGACTGACAGCCCACTGGGTAGATGTATTGCCTCCCGCAGCAACAACAGCAGCAGCGGCACCTGTAGCAGCATCTCTCAAATCCAAACTCGTTTCTAGGCAGGCTACGCTGTGTATCACCACTTTCCATAAGAGGCACACTGCACACAACCTCTTACAGAAAATGAGGGACATCATTGCGCATTTGCTTACCCCACTTAGATTCTCCTGGGGATTTGTGATATTGGACAATATTGTGCGTGCATTACAACTGGGCAAATTCCAGCACGTCCCATGTTTTGCACATACAATTAATTTGGTGGTGCAGAATTTTTTGAAATATGACAGGGGTGTCTAGGAGATGCTGTTGGGCAATTTGCAGGCCATTTTTGACATTCTGTCACTGTGTGCCGAAGACTGGAGCACCAGCAGACACTCATGAACCTGCCATGCCATCAGCTGAAGCAAGAGGAGGTAATGAGGTGGAATTCAACAATCTATATGCTTCAGAGGATGGAGGAGCAGCAAAAGGCCATTAAAGCCTATACATCCACCTACGATGTAGGCAAAGGAGGGGGAATGCACCTGACACAAGCGCAGTGGAGAATGATTTCCGTCTTGTGCAAGGTTCTCCAACCCTTCGAACTTGCCACACGTGAAGTCAGTTCAGACGCTGCCAGCTTGAGTCAGGTCATTCCCCTCATCAGGCTTTTGCAGAAGCAGCTGGAGAAATTAAAGGAGGAGCTAAGATGGAGTGATTCCGCAAAGTATGTGGGACTTGTGGATGGAGCCCTTCATTCACTTTGCCAGGATTCAAGGGTGGTCAATCTGATGAAATCAGAACACTACATTTTGGCCACCATGCTCGATCCTAGGTTTAAAGCCTACGTTGTATCTCTCTTTCCGGCAGACACAAGTGTGCAGAGGTGCAAAGACCTGCTGGTGAGTAAATTGTCAACTCAAGCAGAACGTGACCCATCAACTGCTTTTGCTTAAATTTCTCCCACTACTGGGGCTGCGAGGAAAAGGATAAGATTTCCTAGCCCACCCGCTGGCAGTGATGCAGGGCAGACAGGAGCTAAAGCTGACATCTGGTCCGGACTGAAGGACCTGCCAACGATTTCTGACATTTCTACTGTCACTGCTTATGATTCTGTCACCGCTGAAAGAATGGAGGATTATATGAGTGACAGCATCCAAGTAGGCATGTCAGACAGTCCGTATGTATACTAGCAGGAATAAGAAACAATTTGGATGTCCTTGCACAAACTGGCTTTATTTTACCTAGGTTGCCCCCCCTCCAGTGTGTACACCGAAAGAGTGTTTAGTGCAGCCGGTAACCTTGTCAGCGATAGGCGTAGGAGGTTACTTCCACAAAATGTGGAGAAGATGATGTTCATCAAAATATATTATAAATTCCTCCGTGAAGATCTTGACCAGCAATTGTCTCTGGAAAGTACACAGGGACCTGTGATGGTGGATTCCAGTGGGGACGAATTAATACTCTGTGAGGAGGGGGATGTACACAATGAAAGGGTTGAGGATATGGAGGATGAGGATGAGGTCGACATCTTGCCTCTGTAGAGCCAGTTTGTGCAAGGAAAGATTGATTGCTTCTTTTTTGGTGGGGGCCCAAGCAAACCAGTCATTTCAGCCACAGTCATTTGGCAGACCCTGTCACTGAAATGATTGGTTTGTTAAAATATGCTTGTCCTGTTTATACAACATAAGGGTGGGTGGGAGTGCCCAAGGACAATTCCATCTTGCACCTATTTTTCTTCTTTGCATTATGTGCTGTTTGGGGACTATTTTTTTAAAGTGCCATCCTTTATGACACTTCCGTATATGTCCAGTGATACTGCCGTATATGTCCAGTGGTACTGCCATATAATTCCAGTGATATTGCCATATAATTCCAGTAATACTGTTGTATAATTCCAGTGGGAATTGTTTGTATCGCTTGGCTTAGTCATGCAGCTACCTTGGTGCAACTTTTAGGCCTAAAAATAATATTGCGAGGTGTGAGGTGTTCAGAATAGACTGGAAATTAGCGGAAATGAATGTTATTGAGGTTAATAGTACCTTATGATCAAAATTACCCCCAAATTATGTGATTTTAGCTGTTTTTGTTTTTTCCCAAAAATCATCCAGATCCAAAACCAAAACACGAAAGGGTGGTTTTTGCAAAACCAAAACATGAAAGTGGATTTAGAACTAAAACCAAAACACAAAACACGAAAAGTGTCAGCTGCACATCTCTATTAATATTATGTGCTTTGAAAGTCACAGTGTGAAATTCCTGAACTGTTTATTTAGTTAAACTGTGCATGTCCTTTTTAATATTCAATAAGAATGGATTGGAGGGCCCACTGACAATTCAATATAGCACCACTTTTCTGCCACTGCTGAGTGGTTTTGTTCCATAGATGTGCTATAAACTGCTGTATGTTTGTGCAGCTGCTCTGTTGCTTTGTAACCAGCCAGTTTGCTGCAACCATTGGCCATATTGGCACAAACAATATTATGAGCTGTATGGTCATCAAAATTAACTGGAAATGACTGGAGATTAATGCTATTGCGGTTATCAAAACTGTAGCAACATAAACAGGCCCAAATTACATGATTTTAGTAGTTAGTAGAATTAAAAAAAAATACTGATCCAAAATCAAAACCAAACTATGTGAGGGTGGTTTTGCAAAATTAGAATTGATGCAAAAAAATGAATACACATTCAAAACCAAAACACTGGGGTCAGCACACATCTCTACTTTTGTGTCTTTGGCCAACTACCACCAACCCTGTGACCTCAAAACATCATTCAAGAGGAGACTGAGAGCAGGAAACTTATCTTTAAGGCAGGCCGTGCACACATCATGGCCCTCATTCCGAGTTGATCGCTCGGTATTTTTCATCGCATCGCAGTGAAATTCCGCTTAGTACGCATGCGCAATATTCGCACTGCGACTGCGCCAAGTAATTTTACAATGGAGATAGTATTTTTACTCACGGCTTTTTCATCGCTCCGGCGATCGTAATGTGATTGACAGAAAATGGGTGTTACTGGGCGGAAACAGGCCGTTTTATGGGCGTGCGGGAAAAAACGCTACCGTTTCCGGAAAAAACGCAGGAGTGGCCGGGGAAACGGGGGAGTGTCTGGGCGAACGCTGGGTGTGTTTGTGACGTCAAAACAGGAACGACAAGCACTGAACTGATCGCACAGGCAGAGTAAGTCTGAAGCTACTCTGAAACTGCTAAGTAGTTAGTAATCGCAATATTGCGAATACATCGGTCGCAATTTTAAGAAGCTAAGATTCACTCCCAGTAGGCGGCGGCTTAGCGTGTGTAACTCTGCTAAAATCGCCTTGCGAGCGATCAACTCGGAATGAGGGCCCATGTGTGTAGTGTAGCCCACGGGACTCAGAGGCCCTTGTGCACTCCACACCATGTACCCATTATAGATAAGCTTTGGTTTTATGGCCCTGCACCTTGTTATGTTGCAGAGAGTGGGGATACATATGTTAAGATGGTGATTATTATTATTATTATTATTATTATTATTACATTTTATTTATAAGGCGCCACATGTGTTTCGCAGCGCCGTACAAAGGACAGTACAGGGGACAAAACATTGCATTACAGTAAATAAATAACAGAAATAGAGTACAGGTAACAGAGCACCACACATTCTCAAGACATAATACAGCTAAGATGTAAGTATTGAGGGAGTGATCATCGTACTACTAGAGGCTGGTGGCCATAGATGGAGCTGAGCCTTTACTAGCAGGATAAAGATGGTCGTTGAGTAGGGGAGAGCTGTGAGTGAAATGTGTTGAGACGAGGGCTTAGATAACAAGAGGAAAGAGGGCCCTGCTCTGAAGAGCTAACAATCTAATGGGGAGGGGCGACAGACATATGACAAGAGGTGCAGGCAAGTGGGAGGTAGCCTGATGGCAGTATGCAAGCAAAGCTGAGATGTTCACGGCATGAGGCAGGGGGGTGGAGGTGCGGCTTCAGCACTGGGTTATGCATCGGGAGGGTTTGCTTTGATCAATAGGTGGGTTTTTAGTGCCCGTTTAAAGCTTTGCAAGGTTGGGGAGAGTCTAATTGAGCGGGGGAGTGCGTTCCGCTGAAGGGGTGCAGCACGGGCAAAATCCTGAACTCGTGCATGGGAAGCAGTGACCAGGGCGGTGGAGAGGCGACGGTCATTAGTCGACCGTAGGGGGCGGGAGGGAGTATGAAGGGAAAGGAGGTTGGAGATGTAGGGAGCAGTGGAATTAGAGATGACCTTGTATGTGAGGGTGAGGAGTTTGAAGAGGATTCTGTAGGGGAATGGGAGCCAGTAGATTTTGTTGAAGGGGAGTGGCAGATGTGGTGCGGCGGGAGAGGAAGATAAGCCTAGCTGCGGAGTTCAGGACAGATTGGAGGGGAGCAAGATGGGAGCAAGCGAGGCCAGTGAGGAGGACATTGCAGTAGTCATGTCGTGAGATGACCAGTGAGTGGATGATGAGTTTAGTTGCACTCTGGGAGAGATATGGCCTGATACGAGCAATGTTGCGTAGCTGGAAACGACAGGATTGTGCCAGAGCTTGGATGTGGGGTGCAAAGGAGAGGGAGGAGTCGAGAGTGACGCCCAGGCAGCGGAGTTGGGGAACGGGGGAGATGGTGGTGTTGTCAACAATGATGGATATATTGGTCGGGGGTGTTGCTCTGGATGGGGGGAAGATGATGAGTTCCGTTTTGTCCATGTTGAGCTTTAGAGAGCGTTCAGACATCCAGGAGGAGATTGCAGAGAGGCAGCTGGAAACCTGAGAGAGGACAGAGGGGGACAGATCAGGAGATGAGAGGTAGAGTTGTGTGTCATCAGCATAGAGGTGGTATTGAAGGCCAAATGAGTTAATGAGCGCACCCAGGGAAGAGGTATACAGGGAGAACAGAAGGGGTCCAAGGACAGAACCCTGAGGTACACCAACAGGAAGGATGGAAGGGTGTGAGGTGGTGCTGGAGGCAGACACAGAGAAGGAGCGGTTAGTGAGGTAAGAAGAAAACCAGTCAAGGACAGTGCTAGAGAGGCCAGCGTTTTGGAGTGTGCAGAGGAGGAGAGGATTATCTACGGTGTCAAAGGCAGCGGAGAGGTCCAGAAGGATGAGCAGAGAGAAGTGGCCCCTGGATTTGGCCGAAAGCAGGTCATTGGTGACTTTCACCAGGGCAGTCTCAGTTGAGTGGAGTGGGCGAAAGCCAGATCGTAGTGGATCGAGGATGGAGTTGTCAGAGAGGTAGCTTGTGAGACGGCTGTAGACTAGTCGTTCAAGTAATTTGGAGGCGAAAGGGAGAAGAGAGATGAGGCGGTAGTTAGTGGGTGATGAGGGGTCGAGGTTGGGTTTTTTGAGAATAGGCGAGACCAGAGCATGTTTGAATAGTGAGGGGAAGATGCCGGTGGAGAGGGACAGGTTAAATAGGTGAGCAAGGTGGGAGCAGGCAGTGGGGGAGAGGGAGCGGAGAAGACGGGAGGGAAAGGGGTCCAGGGGGCAGGTGGTGGGGGGGAGGATAAAATGAGGGAGTGGACTTCCTTTTCTGAAGTTGGATGGAAGAATATGGTCACATGTTCACCTGGACAGAGAATATGGTCACATGTTCACCATATCAACATGCAAATGTTGACTTGCAACATGTCGACATTGCCATAATGTCAACATGTTGACAATATTGATAGCTAACCCTAATGCTAAGACTAATCGTAACCATTAACCCTAACCTTAATCCTATCTATAACACCATTTTTACTACAATATGTTGACATGTAATACAGTACAGATGTAGCCACGCTCATCATGGCTACATGTAGGCACACATGCGGCTCATTTGCCGCGACACTCGCACAGACCACGGCCCTCATTCCGAGTTGTTCGCTCGGTAATTTTCTTCGTATCGCAGCGATTTTCCACTAATTGCGCATGCGCAATGTTCGCACTGCGACTGCGCCAAGTAAATTTGCTATGCAGTTAGGTATTTTACTCACGGCATTACGAGGTTTTTTCTTCGTTCTGGTGATCGTCTTGTGATTGACAGGAAGTGGGTGTTTCTGGGCGGAAACTGGCCGTTTTATGGGTGTGTGTGAAAAAATGCTGCCGTTTCTGGGAAAAACGCGGGAGTGTCTGAAGAAACGGGGGAGTGTCTGGGCGAACGCTTGGAGTGTTTGGGACGTCAAACCAGGAACGAAACTGACTGAACTGATCGCAGTTGCCGAGTAAGTGTGGAGCTACTCAGAAACTGCTAAGAAGTTTCTATTCGCAATTCTGCTAATCTTTAGTTCACAATTTTACTATGCTAAGATTCACTCCCAGTAGGCGGCGGCTTAGCGTGTGCAAAGCTGCTAAAAGCAGCTTGCGAGCGAACAACTCGGAATGACCACCCACCTTGTGTAAGCATCTTACTTGCACCAGGAGTGCATATGGCATCTAGATGTACCCACGATGAGTGTGGCTACATCTGTATGTCTAAATTTTTCTCATATGTCGACATTTAACCATATTGACATCCTAAATTTAACATCCAGGTGTCGATACAGTGAATACACACAAAGAAGTGATGAGCGGGTTTGGTTCTTGGAAAACCAATCCCACCCAAACATTGGCATCCGAGCCGGGATCTGAGTCCGGCTCGGGACTTCCCGCCTTACTCGGACCCCAAAGCGAGGCCAAATATCATCTTCCCACTGTCAAATTGTTCAGGGTTAAGTCCCTGGTGAAAGGGGTGCTTTCTTTGTCTGCTGTATCTGAAAGGGGTGCTCTGTCTGCTGTATCTGAAAATTTGGTGCTCTGTCTATCTGCTGTATCTGAAAAAGGGGTGCTCTGTCTGCTGTATCTGAAAAAGGTGATCTGTCCTTTCATCCAGGGGCTCCACCCCAGTGTAAAATTAAAACAATAAAAGCTAAAAACAAAAAGCCAAAATTCTAATTATAAAAATAAATTGTTTGTGCAGTACCCCAGTGTACTATACATATTTATTTTATTTTCATAAGTACTGTGACACTTCCGGTCAGACCGCAGTATATTATTTCCTACTCATACACGTAGGTGCAATGCTGTTGGTGAAGCTAAACTACAGTGTGAAATAATATATGTTTCTGACTCATTTGTATAACACTGTAACTGCCGTTGTGTGCTATAAAAAAAAATACATATTTTTTTTACTAATTTGTGCGACACTGTACCTGCAGTGTGTGATATAAAAAATAATAATACATATTTCTGACTCATTGTGCGACACTGTAAATGCAGTGTGTGATATCAAAAATAATATATATATATATATTTTGATTTAAATTAATATTTTGTGCTGTGTCGTCCAAGTATACATGTAGGGACTGCAGCTGCTACATCCATCTAGGGGTTTTCAGTCAGTCCACCCAAAAGAAAAGACATATTTTTATATATATTTTGTGCTGTTTTCTCCCAGTATACATCCAGGCATGCTCCATCCATTTCAGGCTGTTGTGTCCGTGGCTCACATTCTTATGTTATAACTTATTGTCCTATTTTCATAATTCTTCTTATCACCACCACATTGCGATTAATTCAAATTAATATTATTAATAATAATTAGAGATGAGCGGGTTCGGTTTCCTGAGAACCGACCCCCCCCCAGAGCCGGCCATAGGCATAGGCAAACTAGGCAATTGCCTAGGGCATTTGATATGCCATGGGGCATCAGCAGCTTCTGCTGATTAAAATGATATGTGGCATGCCTATATTCTGTGTGTAGCATTTCATATGCAGATACAGCCACAGTCTCACACAGTATATAGGCATGCTGCATATCATTTTAATCAGCAGAAGCGGCTTCTGCATCCTAGCCACATAGCAATGCAAATAATATGCATTTTCATTAAATAATATGCCCGACGTTAGCATTGAGGCAAGATTTATGAGGACACTTCTGTATCCAAGCAGAGGCAGAGGTCACAGTGTTAGTGGCAGTGTGAGTGCTGTGTGCATGTGAGTGGGTTGGTTGTGCAGTAGTGTTCGGAATATGTGTAAGGAGCATTATGTGTGTCATGTAAAAATGCATTAATAATGTGCAACATATGTGTAAGGGGCACTATGTGTGTCATTATGTGTATAAAGGCATTAATAATGTGCGGCATATGTGTAACAGGGTACTACTGTATGTGTGTCATTATGTGTATAGGGGCACTAATAATGTGCAGCAAATGTGTAGGGGGCACTATGTGTGTCATTATGTGTATAAGGGCATTAATAATGTGCAGCATATGTGTAAGTGACATTATGTCTAAAAGGGCATTAATAAAAGGTTGTCATAATGTGTAAGGCACATTAAGTTTATAAGGACATTAATAATGTGTCTCATATGTGTAAGGGGCATTACTGTGTGGCATTATGTGTATAAGGTGCTCTACTATGTGGCATTGCGTATAGAAAGGGCACTACTATGTCGTCTAATGTGAATAAAGAGCAATAGGGTGTGATGTAATGTGAATAAGGAGCAATTCAGTGTGATGTAATGTGAATAAGGGGCTCTACTGTGAGGAGTAACATTTATAAGGTAAAGTGATACTACTGCGGGATGCAATATGAATTATGGATACTATCGCATGATCAAATGTGAATAAAGTTGCAGTACTGTGTGGCGTAATTGGAATTGGGGTTATTATTCTATGGCCATGCCCCTTGCCAGCAAAACACACACCCCTTTTTGGGCTGTGTGCCAAATGTGCGAACTGTTCCTATTTAAAATATAGGGGGTACAAACACCAAAATAAGGAATGCTATGGATGAGGGGTGGTGGTGCTGGGAAAGAGGTGCAAGGTCAGAGGCGGAACCAGCGGCGGTGCTAGGGGGCACCAGGCAAAATCTTGCCTAGGGCATCATATTGGTTAGGGCCGGCTCTGCCCCCCCCCCCCCCAAACTTCACTACCTGAGCCCAGATCCTAGTTAAACTAAGGTTTTATGTGGTCATTCCGAGTTGTTCGCTGTTTTTTAAGTTCGCACATGGCAAATGCAAAACTGCAAACATATCGTACAATTGCGAACATATGCCCACTACGCAGTTTTGCAAACACATACGTATCAATACACAAAGTAGGCGTATATTACCTATCATCGCAGGAATGCGTACTGATCGCACTGCTACAAAATGCATCGCAAAAACCACAACTCATCGTACATGTGCACAACCTTCGCAATAATGCACATGCTATGTTCTTTTGCTATAAATCGCACAGCAAAGGTTTTTTTTGCCTCTATGGGGGTCATTCCGAGTTGTTCGCTCGTTGCTGATTTTCGCTATGCTGCGATTTGTTGCTAATTGCGCATGCACAAGGCACGCAGGGCGCATGCGCTTAGTTACTTAACTAAAAACTTAGCAGATTTGCTGTGAATCCTGCGGCGCTTTTCAGTCGCTCTGCTGATCGGTGAATGATTGACAGGAATGGGGTGTTTCTGGGTGGTAACTGAGCGTTTTCCGGGAGTGTGCTAAAAAATGCAGGCGTGTCAGGGAAAAACGCAGGAGTGTCTGGAGAAACGGGGGAGTGGCTGGCCGAACGCAGGGCGTGTTTGTGATGTCAAACCAGGAACTAAACGGACTGAGCTGATCGCAATCTGTGAGTAGGTCTAGAGCTACTCAGAAACTTCAAAGAATTATTTAGTAGCAATTCTGCTAATCTTTCATTAGCAATTCTGCTAAGCTAAGATTCACTCCCAGAGGGCGGTGGCCTAGCGTGTGCAATGCTGCTAAAAGCAGCTAGCAAGCGAACAACTCGGAATGAGGGCCTATGTGTTGTAACTTTTCACCCTTTCCTCAATTAGGAAACCAGTTAGTGTAATTAGTGTAATGTAATGGTATTGAACAATTAAGTCTTCAAAGAAATCTTGCTGAACACTTTGTTGCCATAATGTCCCATTTATTTTTTGTTTTGTGTTAATTTGTTATAGATGAATAAACTATGTATTATCCATGCCGTCCCTAATGTTAACTACCTGCTTTTTGTGTTGATGTGTAGTGTGTGTATAAATGTGTTTAGGGACATCAAAAAGCAATCAGCTCCTAACTGTCATACCTTTTTTTTAATAAAATAGTTTTAAGTAAGATTTGTTAAATGTTTAAGGTACCAATTTCCTGACAAAAATCTGCTGTACCTTTCTTGGTTTGTTTAAAAAAAAAAACATACTCAAATGTTAATAACCAAATTGTTTTTGTTTTGTTTTTTAAACTTTGTTTTAATAACGTGTAAAATTTTTCTTTTTCATTAAACTATTTTTTATGTAAACAATTTTTTTTAAAATTTTCAAATAAAGTTAACCAAAAAAATTTTGTAGGTTTTCCACTTCCACCATCAGGTCCCTAAGTAGTACAGCCATCCTGGCAAGTATGGCCGAAATCCTAGTTGGTGGATCTCCAACTGCATTATCTGAAATTAATGACCATAAAAATAAGAATTACTTACTCTCATTACACATTATAGAAGCAAGGCACAAAGCACACTTTAATGGCATAGTAACTACATCATGGATGTATTTTTTCAACATTATTATCCCAACACATTCAAGCATGGCCTGCAATGATTTAAAAAAAAAAAACATGTTTAAAGTTTCGCAGACCATGCTGGGATGTGTAGTTCTTTTACATCTGGAGTGTCCATGGACTTTCCATTTTTGGTGTTGGGTCTGCCTCAGCACACTGAATCTCTACAACTTCAGATGGACTACATATACTAGCATTCCCACACTCCCTGAAACCTACATAAGTGGAGACAGGTGTTGTTGTAATGTGTTGAAAAACCACATTTGTACAGTCACACTTTAAAAACACATGTCCCCAGACGTTGACTGTCACACAGGGGTACAGGGTAAAGCACCAGTGACCCTAATTTCCTTCACAAACACCCTAAAGATCACCTTCCAGACTGTGCTCTTGAATGTTGCATTTTGGTGTACCTAACCATTGCCGACCTAGACACTGTCGATCTATGGTTCCACACCCACTCAAGGGTGTGAATCATTACTGAAAAAAGGGTTTGTTTGGGGTTTACTGGGCGCTTCAAAAGACTCTGTGGCAGCCTCGTTACTTCTAAAGGACTTATCCCAGACAGTCCAAATGCTTGTAAGAGAGGTGTGGTGAAGAAGAAGATGGCGCTATTGGGTCTAGGTGAGGAAATAGGTGAATAAGGGAAAATACTTATCCTATGGGTATGTCTCTATCATCCCACTTTAGGTCTTCTTTGGTAGATGCTCTCAGGTTGAGGTTGTATATGAAAAATAAACACAAGATGGAATCATGTGTAGAAACTACCTGATTCAATAGTTCTACAAATTTTGGTGTTCTGAATAATTCTGCAGATATTTGAAGAATCAGGTACTAATACATTCAACAGTAATGGTCTATTAAAAGAGTACCTATATTAAACTCTTTATCTGCATATTTATGACACAAAAAATGAAGAATCTCCTTACAAAGACAAAATGTAGGTTAAATGATAACCACTAGTCAGGTGATAGTGTGAAGCGCTCCTTAGCGTACCTCACTTACTCAGTGAGATGATGTTAAACACATATCATGGTATCTTTATCATATGGTGCAGAGGTATGGCATACCGTTACTCACGGTGTAAAAGCTTGTATCCCTCTCATCAAGGTTTCTTTTCATCAGCCAGACGAAGGTGATTAATTAAAAAATCACAGGAATTTATTGATACATAAAATAGTGGTAAAAACAAAGGCTGATTTCTATCAGCATTAATTCATGGAGGTGTGTGATCCTAGGGAAGGGGACCCCTCTGGGAGCAAGGTTCCGGTTCAATGCTCCACAAACGAATTGGTAATAAAATTAATAAATAGAAAGCGGGGTCTTACCTTACCAGGATCACACAGCAAATCCAGAGCCAATGCCTCCTTAGAGCCAACGCGTTTCGAGCCTTCTAAGACTCTTTTTCAAGGCATAAGGGTACATGCTGCCTGGTCCCATTTTTATACCAAAACGGGTCCCAGGTAGTGACATCACTTCCAGTTCCGGTTCCCGGAAACGGGAGCGTGTTTGGTGAATTCTGTTTTGTTTAGAGAAACATTCTGTGTTTTTAGACACAGATGTTTCAACTAAGGAGATAGGCAATAGAGTCTTTGTTTTTAACGGTCTCCGAGATGGCCGAAAGTTGTTTTCACGGAAGCATTCGCGACCGGAAGTGATCTCAGTTCCGATTTGCATGATGGGAAATGTAGTTTTCTTTCCTATGGGGATCGCTGTACCGGAAATCCGTGACCGGAAGTAGTTCTTAGTTACTGTGTGTGACGGATGTTGTAGTTTTCGGCTTGATTTTTACAATGCAGATGTCCACAAGTT
Source organism: Pseudophryne corroboree (assembly GCF_028390025.1). Lineage (NCBI taxonomy): Eukaryota > Metazoa > Chordata > Amphibia > Anura > Myobatrachidae > Pseudophryne > Pseudophryne corroboree. The sequence continues at coordinate 640,778,612 of NC_086446.1, forward strand.
ATTTCCAAGTACTTATAATTGGAAAGATATCGTCCGTGACCGGAAGTGACATCTGTTTTAGTGTATAAGAGTTGCATAGAGATTCTAATAAAAAATAAATAAATATTTTATTTGTCCATGAATGATGGTGTTGTTCCTGAACTTGATTATGAACTTGCCAAGTCCTGAAAATAAAAATATATATAATTAACAACCCCTCTATTTTGATATAGTTGCATATTCTGAAAATAGAAAGAGGTGAAGTGAGTGAACTGAGGGAGGTATTTTACTGCTAATGTGTCTATTAGAGGAACCATTTAAGTTCAAAGTCTTGATTCAAACCGGAAGGACTCAAAGTTTTCAATGAAAAAATGATCTTCATCTCTGTTTTCGTCAGATTGAATTCCAGATTTTTGTCTCTCCATGTAGATTTTATATGTTTCAGACCTACAAATTTACTGATGTCTTGGGTAGAGCAGTTATGTTGTTTTTTTAAATGATTTGATAAATGGTGTGTGCCCAATCCTTTTTTAATGTTCCTTAGATGTTCTGCAATTCTTACTTTGAGGGGTCTTGATGTCCGGCCTATATAGCAAAGACCACATTTACATTCAACCAGATATATGACGTTTGAAGTATGACATGTTATAAAATCTTTAATCTTGAAATTAATGCCATTAACTGTTACATTCACGTGTTTGCTGGTCATATCTTTTATGTTTCTACATCCTATGCAGAGACCACATCTGTGGAAACCTTTCGTGCGTACAAGATTTTTGGTAGGCATGGGTAGAGTACTTCGGACTAGATGATTTTTCAAGTTCTTTGATCTTCGGTAGATGAAGCTTGGTTTGGTTGGAATAATATCACGAAGTATAGGATCTCTGGTCAGTAGATGCCAATTCTTCTTAAAGATTCTCTCAACCTGTCGGTATTGAGTATCGTATTGTGTAATCAGTGCCCATTTGGTTTTATCATTTTCCTTTCGATTATTCTTTGGTTTTGATTGAAGAAGATCTTTTCTGTTTATTGATTCTGTCATGTGAATAGCTTCATTGAGGTTCTCTTCTTTGTAACCTTTTTCCAGAAAGTTCTCTTTCATTTGGTTCATTATTGTTTTGGAAACAAGTTCGTTACTGCAATTTCTTTTCACTCTTATAAATTGGCTTTTCGGTACTCCTTGTAGCCATAAAGAATGGTGTTGGCTATCAACCGGAATATAGGTATTTGCATCGGTGGGTTTCTGATAGACTTTGGTATTGAGTTTTTGGTTTTCTGCATAGATGGTTAGGTCCAGAAATTGGATTTCTTCATAACTACTTGATAAAGTGAACTGAATGTTCATATCGTTGTTATTGAGTTTTGAAAAGAAGATGGCAAGTTCTTCTTTTGTTGATGTCCAGAATAGGAGGACGTCATCAATATACCTATACCAATTGATCAATTTACTTCCCCATGCTGCATCATTGTATATTTCTTTTTCTTCCCAGTAGCTCATAAATAAGTTGGCATAGCTAGGGGCAAATTTTGTCCCCATAGCTGTGCCGTTTTTTTGCATGAAGAATTCTCCATTAAAGAAGAAGAAGTTGTTCTCTAGAATGAATTTGATAGCTTCTAGTATGAATGTTTTTCTTTCTGGTTCATGTGTTGTTCTGTTCAGGAACCAGGTTACTGCCTGAAGACCTTGTTCGTGTCGAATACATGTATACAGGGAGGTGACATCAGCCGAGGCCATGCACATCCCTTCTTTCCAATTGATGTCTTCTAATTTCAGGATCGCGTCTCTTGTATCTTTTAAATAGGCCTTATTGGATATGACCAATGGTTGTAAAAACGAGTCAATCAGAGAGGATAGATTTGATGTTAAGCTATTGGTCCCTGCTATAATGGGTCTCCCTGGGGGATTGGTGACACTTTTATGAACTTTTGGAAGAACGTAAATGGTCGGAGTGATAGGATGTTCTATATTAATGTAATCGTATTCTTCCTTCGTCAATCCACCTGATGATAGATGTTTATCGATGAGTTTCATGAACTGTTCTTTTATTTTATCAGAGGGATCATTTTTCAATTTGTGGTAGGTGATGGTATCTGAGAGTTGCTTATGAATTTCCTTTACATAGTCATCCCTGTTTAAGATGGCTATTCCTCCCCCTTTGTCACAGGGTTTAATGACTATTTCTTGATCATTGCTGAGATCCTGAATTATCTTTTGTTCTTTCTTGGTGAGATTGAATTTAACTTTAGGTTTTTTCAGATGATTAATTTCTTCTGTTACTACTTTGGTGAAGGATTCAATAAAGTTCCCTTTTACATGTGTTGGGTAAAATGTAGATTTCTTCTTTTTCTTTCTTTTTTCTTCTTGGTTTTCAAGCTGTTCTGTCGGTTGATTATTCTCCGTAGGATTTCTTTCTTTTTCTTTGTCTTGGATGGCAAAAAATTCCTCAGGGTGATTTTCCTGATGAACTTCTGGACATCCACAAATTTTCCAAATTCATCCATATGTGTAGTGGGAGCATATTTCAAACCTTTGTTGAGTATTAGCAGTTCTTGTTCATCCAATATTCGTTTACTGAGATTATAGATGTGTTTAAAATCTCTAATGGGTGGAGATGAAGGGATTTCTAGATTATTATTCTTTTTTACTTTTCTCTTTCTTCTTCTCCCCCCTCTACATCCTCTTCTTTTGAATGTTGTCTTATTTAGTCAGTGTTGTCTGGGTTTTTTGTTTCTTTCGTTTTTTGATCGAGATGTTATCTGAGAGGATCCTCTATCCAAATTTCCCTCTTTATTCTCTACGTGTCTGTTATGGTTTCGATCTTTAGGGGTTAATGCTTCAAATCTCCTTCTTATGGGAATTCTTCCTTCTTGTTCCAAAGGTGTTCTTCTTTTGGAGCGTCTTACCGATTCTTGTCTGTGCCTCCTTTTTTCAGAATGCCATCTTGGTTTATTATTACGATATCCATTTCTCCTTGAGTTGGATTCCCATCTATGAGTATTGGCTTGATGTTCATTTTTCTCCAATTTTCTCTGTATGGATAGGATTTATCCCGTCTTCCTCTTATTGGTGTTCTTTCTGTATATCTATTTCTTGTTTCATGGTGACACTGATAGTCTCTCCTCGGTTCATATCGGTTCCATTCTTTCCTACGATTGAAAAAATAATGATTCCTTCCTCTTTGTGTCTCTTGCGGGCCATATTGATGATAAGGTGTTTTTTCTCTATATCTCTCTTCTCTGTCCCTTTTGCGTTTCTCAGAGGTTTCTTCTTTCCTTTGTTGAAATTGATCTTTATTTTTGGGTTTTTTAATGATTCCAAATTTATAAAAGTCATAGTCCCTCTGCAGCTTCCCTTGTTTTTTCTTAATGAGGAACTCAGTATTTTTGGCAATTTTGTCAGAGATCTCATTCTCCAGGGACACAAAGGTGGGTAATGTGCTGTAAGGTTGTATCAACACTTTAAGGATATCTATCCTTTCATTTACTCCTTTAAGTTTTTCTTTTCTTTCTTTGATGATCAAAGACATCAGAGAGAAGGAGCAGGTTTCTAAGATGTTTTCCCATCTGGACATAAATTCTTCTGTGCCATCTTGAAATGTGGGTGGTTTATTCATTCTGAGACCTTTAGGAATAATATGCTCCTTGGAGTATTTTTCCAGGGTGGCGATCTCCCACCAAAGACGGTTCTCTTTTAAGAGCCATTCCCCCATGCCGTCCATGGCGGTTTCTAAGTTATCATCCGTCATTTCTATTTCTTCTTCCGAAAAGTTGATCTTGAATACTTCTTCTGTTTTGGATGTTCTTTCCTCACGATGGTGAAACATGATGCTGCCTGTAAACTCCACCGGGATGAAAAAAATACTGAAAAAAGGGTTTGTTTGGGGTTTACTGGGCGCTTCAAAAGACTCTGTGGCAGCCTCGTTACTTCTAAAGGACTTATCCCAGACAGTCCAAATGCTTGTAAGAGAGGTGTGGTGAAGAAGAAGATGGCGCTATTGGGTCTAGGTGAGGAAATAGGTGAATAAGGGAAAATACTTATCCTATGGGTATGTCTCTATCATCCCACTTTAGGTCTTCTTTGGTAGATGCTCTCAGGTTGAGGTTGTATATGAAAAATAAACACAAGATGGAATCATGTGTAGAAACTACCTGATTCAATAGTTCTACAAATTTTGGTGTTCTGAATAATTCTGCAGATATTTGAAGAATCAGGTACTAATACATTCAACAGTAATGGTCTATTAAAAGAGTACCTATATTAAACTCTTTATCTGCATATTTATGACACAAAAAATGAAGAATCTCCTTACAAAGACAAAATGTAGGTTAAATGATAACCACTACTAGTGTTTTTACCACTATTTTATGTATCAATAAATTCCTGTGATTTTTTAATTAATCACCTTCGTCTGGCTGATGAAAAGAAACCTTGATGAGAGGGATACAAGCTTTTACACCGTGAGTAACGGTATGCCATACCTCTGCACCATATGATAAAGATACCATGATATGTGTTTAACATCATCTCACTGAGTAAGTGAGGTACGCTAAGGAGCGCTTCACACTATCACCTGACTAGTGGTTATCATTTAACCTACATTTTGTCTTTGTAAGGAGATTCTTCATTTTTTGTGTCATAAATATGCAGATAAAGAGTTTATACCTGTGGCTCAGGTATATCTGGAAGGGACAGAGGCGGCACTCCAAGGACTTTGAAAATACTTTATGTGCAAAGCATGGCAAATCCAAAAAAACTGTGCAAACAATCAAAACATGGAAGTCTTACAACGTTTCAAGGCAAAGCCTTTTCTTCAGGTAAGTTAACCCATGTAGAGCGTGTAGTGAGGAACAGCAAGAACCAAAACATACCAAGAGAGAGACTCACCTTTTAAAGCCGTGCAGAGACAGGTGTTCCCGGCGTCCGTGTTCGGTGCTTCCGGGTGCGGCGCCCGAGTGGCGCATGGATGACGTCATCGTTGCTAAGCAACGTGAATGCGCACAGCCGCCGGGGAGACCCGTCAGATCTAAGAAAAATGTAAATAAGAGTGATACTAAATAAGAATGTACGACACCCAGACAGGGTGAATAATGCTAGTGAAAGTGAACAAGCAATTAAAACCAATTAAGAAGTTAAAAACTGAAGCTCCACTGCAGATGCATTAGAGAAATGTAGCATGGAAAGGGAATTTAAAGAAAAACACCATATGGTCAACCAATATAGGTACATGCAAGATAATGATGCAATTGGCCCAAAGGGGCTAGCAGACTGTGGTGTAATCAAGATGGGTCCCCACAGGGCTACAGCACCCAGAATTAAGGAAAAACGGGGTGAGGGTATGGGGGTCATGGAGGGGGATGGGTGGGTATAACAAATGGGAAGAGAAAGGGGGGGGGGAAGGGGGGTTGGTGCGGGGGAGGAAAAGAGGGGGGGAGGGGTAGGGGGGGGGAAAGGGGGGGGGGGTTGGGGGGAGGGAGGTAAGGATCAAGATTGGTGGGTATGGTGTTATAAGAACACCTTTCAAGTAGATTGTTTACAAGAACACATTCCAAGTGAATTTTTCATTGAGTCCTTTTGGTGACAGAGTCTCCAACAAGAAAATCCACTTCGATTCACATCTGGATAATGCTGTATGGCGGTCACCCCCTCTCACAGGGTTAGGGATGTGGTCGATGATCTTTTATCGCAAGCTGGCAAGTGAATGGCCTTGAGACTTGAAATGACGTGCAACCGGTTGATCCACAGGTTTGCCCATAAGAGATGCCTTGATGGCCGATCTATGCAATGCCATCCTATCCCTGAGGTTCCGGATTGTCTGTCCAACGTATAGTAAGCCACATGGGCAGATGATAATGTATACGATAAACGGTGTCGTACAGGTGACCACATGTCTGATTTTAAATTGTTTGCCTGTATGTGGGTTGTTGAAGATGTGGCCTGTTTCCAGATATTTGCAGGTAGTGCAAGCTGCACACCGGTAGCATCCTGGTCTCTTAACTTGCATTGAAGCCTTAGGGGTTGGAGTGATGTTGGTTTTTACTAATAAATCCCTGAGGTTAGGGCCCCTCTTGTAGCTAGGCATCAGAGAGGTATTTCTGAAACAGGGTAGGTCCTTGTCTCCAGACACAATGGGCCATAGGCCTTTGGTGGCGCGTGGAAGTACTATACTAGCTGTGGAAAACTGGGTAACAAAAGGAATCCGGGATTGTGCTGGCTTTTGAGGAACTTTATATAGCAATTGTTCTCTAGGGATATGAAGCACTTCATTCTTGGCCTGTTGGAGCTCCCTTAGTTTATATCCTCTATGGGCGAATTTTAGGATCATCTGTTCCAGGGTCGTAGCTAGAGTAGTACGGTCACTAGAAATTCTGGCTGCACGGAGCATTTGTGATCTGGGTAATCCACGTTTAAGTGCTGGGGGATGGCAGCTGCTGTGATGTAAAAGCGTGTTGCGATCCGTGGGTTTGGAAAATAATTGAGTATGAATGGCATTATTCTTGATTTCAATAGTGACGTCCAGATAGTTAATGCTTGTGGAACTGGTCAGGTATATGAATTTGATAGGTGAATTACGTGAGTTAATGTGCTCGATGAGAGTGATGAGTTCAAGTTCAGTTCCCGTCCAGAGGATCAGTAAATCATCAATGTACCGTGAGTAGAGTGCTATTTTATTGGTTATCTCTCGTGATGAGAAAAAGAATTCCTCCTCTTGTAGAAACATGAATACATTAGCGAACGATGGGGCCACTGAGGACCCCATCGCACACCCAGTTGTTTGGATGAAGTACTGTCCATTGTGTAAGAAATAATTTTGTTTTAAAGTTTTCGACAACAAAGACAGAAACAACGGAATGGGGATGGCATCAAAGTGGTGTCTGAACAAGAATAGTTCCATGGCGGCAAGGCCGCTGTCATGTGGAATTACAGTATAAAGATTCTTGACATCTAGAGTGCATAGCAACAAATTGCTAGGAATGGTTGTGAAATGATGGAGTTTAGTAAGAAGTTGTGTAGTGTCCTTGAGGAAGGTCGGCTGATCCATGATGTATGGTTGGATAAGCTGATCCAGGAACTGTGAAATAGGCTGAAGAAGTGACCCCCGTGCTGAAATAATTGGTCTGGGGGGTGGATCCACTGGGTTTTTGTGAAGTTTGGGAATAGTGTATAACACCGGAGTGATGGGAAAAGGAGTGAGTAGTGAATTGTATGTTTTCTTATCGAGGTGTCCAGCTTGGTGAGCTTCCAACAGGACAGAGTCCAAGTCTCGTTTGAACCCTTCCGTGGGATTCTGGGGGAGCCGATGGTACGTGGAGGAATCTTGTAATAAAAGATCAATGTTGGAAATGTATTTTTCAGAATCCTGTATAACGATGCCGCCCCCCTTGTCGGCGGGGCGGAAGATGACATCCTGGTACTTCGACAAATCCTGTAGTGCTTTCTGCTCAGCTCGAGACAAGTTGGTATGAACAGTAGGTTGAGCTGCGTGGAATTTGGTAACTGCTGTATCTAGCAGGCGATTAAATGTCTTCAAAGAGGCATTTGTCGAGACAGGATCAAACTTGGTTTTTTTATACACTGCCGGTGTTTGGTGAAAGGGCACTTGGTCACGTTGGTGTTGGAAAAATTCTTTGGTTTTTAAAGACCTGTGAAGGCCATATAAATCAATCTTCCAATCTAGATCCCGATGGGGGTGGGTAGGGACAAAGGATAAACCTTTGTTTAGCACATCTAATTCAATGGGTGAAAAGGTACGGGAAGATAAATTAAAGGTTACTTCCTCCCTCTGTTGATGGGAGGCTTGGAAGATCCTTTGGTTTTGGCCCCCACGTCGCGTTCTTCCTGGTCGCGCATGTCGACTTTTGAACGTGTGGCCCTTGCTAAAGGGACCGTCCGTGTTGTCTGGGGGTCTTCCGAGTCGGTGACTAGAAAATCACTGTCACTATTGGATTGTGACCTATTTCTCCTATTTGGTGGATTTCTATCTTTCCAAGAAATCCGAGATCTAGAGCGGGGTGGTGGATCTGTACCGTTCAACCACCGATATACCCTTTGGTCTTCATAATCAGCTTGGACCATTGTGAGTTTCTTCTGTTTGAATTTTACAAGATCTTGTCTGTAGGTATTACACTGTTGTTCCAGTCGGTCCCATTGCGCTTGTAATTTCTTGTCATCTAATTGAGATTTGAATTTCAGGGTAGCCTCCGCAAGTTTAGATCTGGTCTCGGTTAGAATAGTGCGAGCCTCATCGATGACCAATAGCATTAGATCCGAGCTGCATTTATTAAGGATGGAGATCCATTTATGGCAAAAATCGGCACTGTTGCGCCCGATGGTTGGCATGTTTCTTATTCTGAAGCCACGTGGAATCATTTTGGCTCGATAGTAGTCGGATAATGATGTGCCATGTAGGAGATAATCGGTCTCTTTGTTTCGCAATTTAAGGAGTTTTTGGAAGATCTCCTCCGTAGAGAGTGGTTTTGGTTGGACGTTGAGGTCAGTACCAAACAGGATCTGCGAGGCTTGTGTTTCATTATAACTAAGTGTCTCTGCCAGATGTTGTTTAAGTTCGATAAATGACAGAGATCCAGCTGTAGTGGGTGATGTCATATCGGCCTGTGTGGGGATACCAACTGATTACTGGATACAGCTGCTATGTTCACTGCAGCTGGAGCGACCGATTGGTAAAAGTCACTGGTAGGTTCAGTAGTCGCAAAAAAAGAACAAATGATGAACAAAAAATATGAGAGTCTTATATAGTCACCCTGCTTGGGGTGTAACTAAGGTGCCTTGATACTTAGGAAATATAGCCAATTCCCAATATTATATATCGATGTATACATCCGGCACTCAGTATGGAAAAAGGATATGCCTGGGTGCCCTCCTTAAATTAATGCAGGTAGCATGCCTTTCCCACCTGTGGCTCAGGTATATCTGGAAGGGACAGAGGCGGCACTCCAAGGACTTTGAAAATACTTTATGTGCAAAGCATGGCAAATCCAAAAAAACTGTGCAAACAATCAAAACATGGAAGTCTTACAACGTTTCAAGGCAAAGCCTTTTCTTCAGGTAAGTTAACCCATGTAGAGCGTGTAGTGAGGAACAGCAAGAACCAAAACATACCAAGAGAGAGACTCACCTTTTAAAGCCGTGCAGAGACAGGTGTTCCCGGCGTCCGTGTTCGGTGCTTCCGGGTGCGGCGCCCGAGTGGCGCATGGATGACGTCATCGTTGCTAAGCAACGTGAATGCGCACAGCCGCCGGGGAGACCCGTCAGATCTAAGAAAAATGTAAATAAGAGTGATACTAAATAAGAATGTACGACACCCAGACAGGGTGAATAATGCTAGTGAAAGTGAACAAGCAATTAAAACCAATTAAGAAGTTAAAAACTGAAGCTCCGCTGCAGATGCATTAGAGAAATGTAGCATGGAAAGGGAATTTAAAGAAAAACACCATATGGTCAACCAATATAGGTACATGCAAGATAATGATGCAATTGGCCCAAAGGGGCTAGCAGACTGTGGTGTAATCAAGATGGGTCCCCACAGGGCTACAGCACCCAGAATTAAGGAAAAACGGGGTGAGGGTATGGGGGTCATGGAGGGGGATGGGTGGGTATAACAAATGGGAAGAGAAAGGGGGGGGGGGGAAGGGGGGTTGGTGCGGGGGAGGAAAAGAGGGGGGGAGGGGTAGGGGGGGGGAAAGGGGGGGGGGGGTTGGGGGGGAGGGAGGTAAGGATCAAGATTGGTGGGTATGGTGTTATAAGAACACCTTTCAAGTAGATTGTTTACAAGAACACATTCCAAGTGAATTTTTCATTGAGTCCTTTTGGTGACAGAGTGTCCAACAAGAAAATCCACTTCGATTCACATCTGGATAATGCTGTATGGCGGTCACCCCCTCTCACAGGGTTAGGGATGTGGTCGATGATCTTGTATCGCAAGCTGGCAAGTGAATGGCCTTGAGACTTGAAATGACGTGCAACCGGTTGATCCACAGGTTTGCCCATAAGAGATGCCTTGATGGCCGATCTATGCAATGCCATCCTATCCCTGAGTTTCCGGATTGTCTGTCCAACGTATAGTAAGCCACATGGGCAGATGATAATGTATACGATAAACGGTGTCGTACAGGTGACCACATGTCTGATTTTAAATTGTTTGCCTGTATGTGGGTTGTTGAAGATGTGGCCTGTTTCCAGATATTTGCAGGTAGTGCAAGCTGCACACCGGTAGCATCCTGGTCTCTTAACTTGCATTGAAGCCTTAGGGGTTGGAGTGATGTTGGTTTTTACTAATAAATCCCTGAGGTTAGGGCCCCTCTTGTAGCTAGGCAACAGAGAGGTATTTCTGAAACAGGGTAGGTCCTTGTCTCCAGACACAATGGGCCATAGGCCTTTGGTGGCGCGTGGAAGTACTATACTAGCTGTGGAAAACTGGGTAACAAAAGGAATCCGGGATTGTGCTGGCTTTTGAGGAACTTTATATAGCAATTGTTCTCTAGGGATATGAAGCACTTCATTCTTGGCCTGTTGGAGCTCCCTTAGTTTATATCCTCTATGGGCGAATTTTAGGATCATCTGTTCCAGGGTCGTAGCTAGAGTAGTACGGTCACTAGAAATTCTGGCTGCACGGAGCATTTGTGATCTGGGTAATCCACGTTTAAGTGCTGGGGGATGGCAGCTGCTGTGATGTAAAAGCGTGTTGCGATCCGTGGGTTTGGAAAATAATTGAGTATGAATGGCATTATTCTTGATTTCAATAGTGACGTCCAGATAGTTAATGCTTGTGGAACTGGTCTGGTATGTGAATTTGATAGGTGAATTACGTGAGTTAATGTGCTCGATGAGAGTGATGAGTTCAAGTTCAGTTCCCGTCCAGAGGATCAGTAAATCATCAATGTACCGTGAGTAGAGTGCTATTTTATTGGTTATCTCTCGTGATGAGAAAAAGAATTCCTCCAACATTGATCTTTTATTACAAGATTCCTCCACGTACCATCGGCTCCCCCAGAATCCCACGGAAGGGTTCAAACGAGACTTGGACTCTGTCCTGTTGGAAGCTCACCAAGCTGGACACCTCGATAAGAAAACATACAATTCACTACTCACTCCTTTTCCCATCACTCCGGTGTTATACACTATTCCCAAACTTCACAAAAACCCAGTGGATCCACCCCCCAGACCAATTATTTCAGCACGGGGGTCACTTCTTCAGCCTATTTCACAGTTCCTGGATCAGCTTATCCAACCATACATCATGGATCAGCCGACCTTCCTCAAGGACACTACACAACTTCTTACTAAACTCCATCATTTCACAACCATTCCTAGCAATTTGTTGCTATGCACTCTAGATGTCAAGAATCTTTATACTGTAATTCCACATGACAGCGGCCTTGCCGCCATGGAACTATTCTTGTTCAGACACCACTTTGATGCCATCCCCATTCCGTTGTTTCTGTCTTTGTTGTCGAAAACTTTAAAACAAAATTATTTCTTACACAATGGACAGTACTTCATCCAAACAACTGGGTGTGCGATGGGGTCCTCAGTGGCCCCATCGTTCGCTAATGTATTCATGTTTCTACAAGAGGAGGAATTCTTTTTCTCATCACGAGAGATAACCAATAAAATAGCACTCTACTCACGGTACATTGATGATTTACTGATCCTCTGGACGGGAACTGAACTTGAACTCATCACTCTCATCGAGCACATTAACTCACGTAATTCACCTATCAAATTCACATACCAGACCAGTTCCACAAGCATTAACTATCTGGACGTCACTATTGAAATCAAGAATAATGCCATTCATACTCAATTATTTTCCAAACCCACGGATCGCAACACGCTTTTACATCACAGCAGCTGCCATCCCCCAGCACTTAAACGTGGATTACCCAGATCACAAATGCTCCGTGCAGCCAGAATTTCTAGTGACCGTACTACTCTAGCTACGACCCTGGAACAGATGATCCTAAAATTCGCCCATAGAGGATATAAACTAAGGGAGCTCCAACAGGCCAAGAATGAAGTGCTTCATATCCCTAGAGAACAATTGCTATATAAAGTTCCTCAAAAGCCAGCACAATCCCGGATTCCTTTTGTTACCCAGTTTTCCACAGCTAGTATAGTACTTCCACGCGCCACCAAAGGCCTATGGCCCATTGTGTCTGGAGACAAGGACCTACCCTGTTTCAGAAATACCTCTCTGATGCCTAGCTACAAGAGGGGCCCTAACCTCAGGGATTTATTAGTAAAAACCAACATCACTCCAACCCCTAAGGCTTCAATGCAAGTTAAGAGACCAGGATGCTACCGGTGTGCAGCTTGCACTACCTGCAAATATCTGGAAACAGGCCACATCTTCAACAACCCACATACAGGCAAACAATTTAAAATCAGACATGTGGTCACCTGTACGACACCGTTTATCGTATACATTATCATCTGCCCATGTGGCTTACTATACGTTGGACAGACAATCCGGAACCTCAGGGATAGGATGGCATTGCATAGATCGGCCATCAAGGCATCTCTTATGGGCAAACCTGTGGATCAACCGGTTGCACGTCATTTCAAGTCTCAAGGCCATTCACTTGCCAGCTTGCGATACAAGATCATCGACCACATCCCTAACCCTGTGAGAGGGGGTGACCGCCATACAGCATTATCCAGATGTGAATCGAAGTGGATTTTCTTGTTGGACACTCTGTCACCAAAAGGACTCAATGAAAAATTCACTTGGAATGTGTTCTTGTAAACAATCTACTTGAAAGGTGTTCTTATAACACCATACCCACCAATCTTGATCCTTACCTCCCTCCCCCCAACCCCCCCCCCTTCCCCCCCCCCCTCTACCCCTCCCCCCCTCTTTTCCTCCCCCGCACCAACCCCCCTTCCCCCCCCCCCTTTCTCTTCCCATTTGTTATACCCACCCATCCCCCTCCATGACCCCCATACCCTCACCCCGTTTTTCCTTAATTCTGGGTGCTGTAGCCCTGTGGGGACCCATCTTGATTACACCACAGTCTGCTAGCCCCTTTGGGCCAATTGCATCATTATCTTGCATGTACCTATATTGGTTGACCATATGGTGTTTTTCTTTAAATTCCCTTTCCATGCTACATTTCTCTAATGCATCTGCAGCGGAGCTTCAGTTTTTAACTTCTTAATTGGTTTTAATTGCTTGTTCACTTTCACTAGCATTATTCACCCTGTCTGGGTGTCGTACATTCTTATTTAGTATCACTCTTATTTACATTTTTCTTAGATCTGACGGGTCTCCCCGGCGGCTGTGCGCATTCACGTTGCTTAGCAACGATGACGTCATCCATGCGCCACTCGGGCGCCGCACCCGGAAGCACCGAACACGGACGCCGGGAACACCTGTCTCTGCACGGCTTTAAAAGGTGAGTCTCTCTCTTGGTATGTTTTGGTTCTTGCTGTTCCTCACTACACGCTCTACATGGGTTAACTTACCTGAAGAAAAGGCTTTGCCTTGAAACGTTGTAAGACTTCCATGTTTTGATTGTTTGCACAGTTTTTTTGGATTTGCCATGCTTTGCACATAAAGTATTTTCAAAGTCCTTGGAGTGCCGCCTCTGTCCCTTCCAGATATACCTGAGCCACAGGTGGGAAAGGCATGCTACCTGCATTAATTTAAGGAGGGCACCCAGGCATATCCTTTTTCCATACTGAGTGCCGGATGTATACATCGATATATAATATTGGGAATTGGCTATATTTCCTAAGTATCAAGGCACCTTAGTTACACCCCAAGCAGGGTGACTATATAAGACTCTCATATTTTTTGTTCATCATTTGTTCTTTTTTTGCGACTACTGAACCTACCAGTGACTTTTACCAATCGGTCGCTCCAGCTGCAGTGAACATAGCAGCTGTATCCAGTAATCAGTTGGTATCCCCACACAGGCCGATATGACATCACCCACTACAGCTGGATCTCTGTCATTTATCGAACTTAAACAACATCTGGCAGAGACACTTAGTTATAATGAAACACAAGCCTCGCAGATCCTGTTTGGTACTGACCTCAACGTCCAACCAGAACCACTCTCTACGGAGGAGATCTTCCAAAACTCCTTAAATTGCGAAACAAAGAGACCGATTATCTCCTACATGGCACATCATTATCCGACTACTATCGAGCCAAAATGATTCCACGTGGCTTCAGAATAAGAAACATGCCAACCATCGGGCGCAACAGTGCCGATTTTTGCCATAAATGGATCTCCATCCTTAATAAATGCAGCTCGGATCTAATGCTATTGGTCATCGATGAGGCTCGCACTATTCTAACCGAGACCAGATCTAAACTTGCGGAGGCTACCCTGAAATTCAAATCTCAATTAGATGACAAGAAATTACAAGCGCAATGGGACCGACTGGAACAACAGTGTAATACCTACAGACAAGATCTTGTAAAATTCAAACAGAAGAAACTCACAACGATCCAAGCTGATTATGAAGACCAAAGGGTATATCGGTGGTTGAACGGTACAGATCCACCACCCCGCTCTAGATCTCGGATTTCTTGGAAAGATAGAAATCCACCAAATAGGAGAAATAGGTCACAATCCAATAGTGACAGTGATTTTCTAGTCACCGACTCGGAAGACCCCCAGACAACACGGACGGTCCCTTTAGCAAGGGCCACACGTTCAAAAGTCGACATGCGCGACCAGGAAGAACGCGACGTGGGGGCCAAAACCAAAGGATCTTCCAAGCCTCCCATCAACAGAGGGAGGAAGTAACCTTTAATTTATCTTCCCGTACCTTTTCACCCATTGAATTAGATGTGCTAAACAAAGGTTTATCCTTTGTCCCTACCCACCCCCATCGGGATCTAGATTGGAAGATTGATTTATATGGCCTTCACAGGTCTTTAAAAACCAAAGAATTTTTCCAACACCAACGTGACCAAGTGCCCTTTCACCAAACACCGGCAGTGTATAAAAAAACCAAGTTTGATCCTGTCTCGACAAATGCCTCTTTGAAGACATTTAATCGCCTGCTAGATACAGCAGTTACCAAATTCCACGCAGCTCAACCTACTGTTCATACCAACTTGTCTCGAGCTGAGCAGAAAGCACTACAGGATTTGTCGAAGTACCAGGATGTCATCTTCCGCCCCGCCGACAAGGGGGGCGGCATCGTTATACAGGATTCTGAAAAATACATTTCCAACATTGATCTTTTATTACAAGATTCCTCCACGTACCATCGGCTCCCCCAGAATCCCACGGAAGGGTTCAAACGAGACTTGGACTCTGTCCTGTTGGAAGCTCACCAAGCTGGACACCTCGATAAGAAAACATACAATTCACTACTCACTCCTTTTCCCATCACTCCGGTGTTATACACTATTCCCAAACTTCACAAAAACCCAGTGGATCCACCCCCCAGACCAATTATTTCAGCACGGGGGTCACTTCTTCAGCCTATTTCACAGTTCCTGGATCAGCTTATCCAACCATACATCATGGATCAGCCGACCTTCCTCAAGGACACTACACAACTTCTTACTAAACTCCATCATTTCACAACCATTCCTAGCAATTTGTTGCTATGCACTCTAGATGTCAAGAATCTTTATACTGTAATTCCACATGACAGCGGCCTTGCCGCCATGGAACTATTCTTGTTCAGACACCACTTTGATGCCATCCCCATTCCGTTGTTTCTGTCTTTGTTGTCGAAAACTTTAAAACAAAATTATTTCTTACACAATGGACAGTACTTCATCCAAACAACTGGGTGTGCGATGGGGTCCTCAGTGGCCCCATCGTTCGCTAATGTATTCATGTTTCTACAAGAGGAGGAATTCTTTTTCTCATCACGAGAGATAACCAATAAAATAGCACTCTACTCACGGTACATTGATGATTTACTGATCCTCTGGACGGGAACTGAACTTGAACTCATCACTCTCATCGAGCACATTAACTCACGTAATTCACCTATCAAATTCACATACCAGACCAGTTCCACAAGCATTAACTATCAGGACGTCACTATTGAAATCAAGAATAATGCCATTCATACTCAATTATTTTCCAAACCCACGGATCGCAACACGCTTTTACATCACAGCAGCTGCCATCCCCCAGCACTTAAACGTGGATTACCCAGATCACAAATGCTCCGTGCAGCCAGAATTTCTAGTGACCGTACTACTCTAGCTACGACCCTGGAACAGATGATCCTAAAATTCGCCCATAGAGGATATAAACTAAGGGAGCTCCAACAGGCCAAGAATGAAGTGCTTCATATCCCTAGAGAACAATTGCTATATAAAGTTCCTCAAAAGCCAGCACAATCCCGGATTCCTTTTGTTACCCAGTTTTCCACAGCTAGTATAGTACTTCCACGCGCCACCAAAGGCCTATGGCCCATTGTGTCTGGAGACAAGGACCTACCCTGTTTCAGAAATACCTCTCTGATGCCTAGCTACAAGAGGGGCCCTAACCTCAGGGATTTATTAGTAAAAACCAACATCACTCCAACCCCTAAGGCTTCAATGCAAGTTAAGAGACCAGGATGCTACCGGTGTGCAGCTTGCACTACCTGCAAATATCTGGAAACAGGCCACATCTTCAACAACCCACATACAGGCAAACAATTTAAAATCAGACATGTGGTCACCTGTACGACACCGTTTATCGTATACATTATCATCTGCCCATGTGGCTTACTATACGTTGGACAGACAATCCGGAACCTCAGGGATAGGATGGCATTGCATAGATCGGCCATCAAGGCATCTCTTATGGGCAAACCTGTGGATCAACCGGTTGCACGTCATTTCAAGTCTCAAGGCCATTCACTTGCCAGCTTGCGATACAAGATCATCGACCACATCCCTAACCCTGTGAGAGGGGGTGACCGCCATACAGCATTATCCAGATGTGAATCGAAGTGGATTTTCTTGTTGGACACTCTGTCACCAAAAGGACTCAATGAAAAATTCACTTGGAATGTGTTCTTGTAAACAATCTACTTGAAAGGTGTTCTTATAACACCATACCCACCAATCTTGATCCTTACCTCCCTCCCCCCAACCCCCCCCCTTCCCCCCCCCCCTACCCCTCCCCCCCTCTTTTCCTCCCCCGCACCAACCCCCCTTCCCCCCCCCTTTCTCTTCCCATTTGTTATACCCACCCATCCCCCTCCATGACCCCCATACCCTCACCCCGTTTTTCCTTAATTCTGGGTGCTGTAGCCCTGTGGGGACCCATCTTGATTACACCACAGTCTGCTAGCCCCTTTGGGCCAATTGCATCATTATCTTGCATGTACCTATATTGGTTGACCATATGGTGTTTTTCTTTAAATTCCCTTTCCATGCTACATTTCTCTAATGCATCTGCAGCGGAGCTTCAGTTTTTAACTTCTAAATTGGTTTTAATTGCTTGTTCACTTTCACTAGCATTATTCACCCTGTCTGGGTGTCGTACATTCTTATTTAGTATCACTCTTATTTACATTTTTCTTAGATCTGACGGGTCTCCCCGGCGGCTGTGCGCATTCACGTTGCTTAGCAACGATGACGTCATCCATGCGCCACTCGGGCGCCGCACCCGGAAGCACCGAACACGGACGCCGGGAACACCTGTCTCTGCACGGCTTTAAAAGGTGAGTCTCTCTCTTGGTATGTTTTGGTTCTTGCTGTTCCTCACTACACGCTCTACATGGGTTAACTTACCTGAAGAAAAGGCTTTGCCTTGAAACGTTGTAAGACTTCCATGTTTTGATTGTTTGCACAGTTTTTTTGGATTTGCCATGCTTTGCACATAAAGTATTTTCAAAGTCCTTGGAGTGCCGCCTCTGTCCCTTCCAGATATACCTGAGCCACAGGTGGGAAAGGCATGCTACCTATATATATATATATATATATATATATATATGTGTTTACTCAAAAAAAAAACACAAAAGCACACTCACACACACATACATACATACATAGAGAAAGAGAGAATGCGAGAGACAGAGATTGGCTCTCATTCCGAGTTGTTCGCTCGCTAGCTGCTTTTAGCAGCATTTCACACGCTAGGCCACCACCCTCTGGGAGTGTATCTTAGCTTAGCAGAATAAGATTAACAGAACTGCTAATAAATAATTCCTTGCAGTTTCTGAGTAGCTCCAGACCTACTCACAGATTGCGATCAGCTCAGTCCGTTTAGTTCCGGCTTTGACGTCACAAACAAGCCCTGCATTAGGCCAGCCACTCCCCTGTTTCTCCAGACACTCCCGCGTTTTCCCCTGACACACCTGCGTTTTTTTAGCACACTCCCGGAAAACGCTCAGTTTCCACCCAGAAATGCCCCTTTCCTGTCAATCATTCACCGATCAGCAGTGCGACTGAAAAGCGCCGCAGGATCCACAGCAAATCTACTAAGTTTTAGTTAAATAACTAAGCGCATGCGCCCTGCGTGCCTTGCGCATGCACATTTGCAACAAATCGCAGCATAGCAAAAATCGGCACGAGCGAACAACTCGGAATGACCCCCATAGTTTGATACACTTAACTCACCACATATTGCGGGACCAATCAGCTACACAAAGTCACAATGTAGAGTTTTGATGGGAAGATGGTTTTGCATTTTGTTGGTAAACATAGGAGAAAGAAATGATGGTTAAAAAAAAATGTTGTTAAGGGTGGTGTGAAAATGATTTTATTGTTAGTTTACAAAATAATAAAAAAAAAACAGGTAAAAATACGTTTGCACAACTGCATATAAACAAGCCGAATGGAACACTAATCCCAATGATGTTAAAAAGCACATCTAAATACAGATGTTATTGGTAACATTACATAAATAAACTGTTCACAGGCACTTATTAAGCTACTCAGAAAACAAAAACAACACACTTAAATAATTACAAAGTTTCCACACAAAAAAAAACACAATTACTATTTAGTTTATCCAAAACTCAAACCTACACGTAAACATAGAATATAAAAATTATGCAGCATTTTAACTATAGTGGTATCATAACATAAGCATACCTGAAATACTCCTGGACAATTCTAGCCCTTACGGCGTGACCCCGCTGACTTTCTGTTCCGCCATGGAAGGCCTGTCCAACCCCTGGCTCCTCATCCTGCAATTCCTCTGACCGAGGAAGCTCCAGCCGACGCCTTACAGCAATTTTATGTAGGACAGTGCACAGGACCACGATTTTACTTACCATTTCATGATGTCACCACCAGTGCGGTGGAGCACACGAAACCTCCCTTTAGGTACACCAATCATGCGCTCCACCAGCTGTCTAGTGGCAGTAAGCGCGGAATTAAAAATTAAACGCCGACTGTATCCCTGGCCTGGGTTTGCTGTAAGGAGTCATGAGCCAGGGGGTGCAAGGATATCCACGATCTCCTGTTTGAAAAATTAAAAAATAAATAAATATATAACAAATGTAAGTTGAAAAATTAGAGTAAAAAAATTAACCACAAAAAACACTCACCCAATAACCACATGTCTTGGCCTTCCATCATTCTTAATCTTTGCCAGATCCCTGATTGCCGAATCACATGTGAATCATGGGAATTGCCGGGGAACATAGGGACAGGATCTGGAGGGATGGGCCACAAACAACCATGACATTCAGAGAATGAAACAGTTTCCTGTTTCTATATATTTCTTCATTATGTTTTGGTGCAACAATCACAACATGTGTCCCATCCACAACCCCAATTACGTGTGGGAAGCGACTACCCCCTTCCTGAAATTGCCGCTTCACCACAGCCAGGGCAACAGCATCCAAAGGCATTGATATGTACTACTTCACTCTGATCAGAAAACCATTAATGACTCGTCGCAGGACCTTACTAAATTTGCCCTGCGACATTCCAACCAGATCCCCAACAACATGCTGGTAGGATCCAGTGGCCAAAAAATGTAACACAGCAAGGAATTGTGTCAATGCTGGTATTGCTGTAGGATACCGAATTGATTGTTCTAGATCACTCTCTATTATGGAGAGAGTATCTAGGATAATACAAGGTGGCAGCCTGTAATGGCGCAAATCCACATCATCAGGCATCCCAAAAAGGGTGACACAGGTACGGAAAATTGGTGGCCTTGCACGCCTCCGTTGCCTTGGAGGATGAGGGGCCGTTTGGGGTTGGAGGGCTTCCGCAGCAACATATCTGGCTATCTGCATCTTAAAATTAAAGGATGTTAAATTAAAACACACAAACAATTTACCACACACATTGCAACACATCAATTTCTGGGTATGGCAGTCCAAAAACTTACTTCAGGGGCATATTCCATATCTTCATGTCAAAATACAGGAAAAAACACAATAAAAAAATAGAGATAAAAAAACATTCCCTACGTACCAATAACATTGGTTTTATTGTAACTACAAAATAAAACAATAGACACACATGCACAAATTTTCCAATAAAACTAGTTTCACAACCTAACAATGATATGATTAAACCATAAAGTATGGACTACTTAAAAAAACGAAAAAAACGAAAAAAACAAGCAATGCCAAGGACATGCAACTTACAAGCTAATAGAATTCGTACGCAAAGGAAGAACAAAACAAACAGCCGACTTTGGCCCAAAAAAATAACAACAAAAAAAGAAGCAACCTACAACATAAAGGAAAACACTCTGAGAATAGGGACAAACGCACTGTAACCCCTCCAACACCAGCCCTGCATTGGCCAGCCTACTTACCTGCTCAGAAAAAAAAAGGCCTCACTTGATTCAGAAAAGAAAATGCGAACTTTGGCACTCCAAAAATTCTCAAAATAAAGAAGCAACTTACAGCATAAAGGAAAACACTCTGAGAATAGGGACAAAAACACTGTAACCCCTCCAACACCAGCCCTGCATTGGCCAGCCTACTTACCTGCTCATAAAAAAAAGGCTTCACTGGCTTGAATAATGAATAAGCCTACTTTGGCAAAAAAAAATTCTACAGAAAAAAAAGAAGCAACCTACAGGAGAAAGAAAAACACTCTGAGAATAGGGACAAACACACTGTAACCCCTAGAATGCTAACACTGCAAATTACATGTTAAGCAGAAAATAAAAAACACACATATCTACAGAAAAATAATTGATCAAAGATTATATAACATAAAATAATATTAAAAAAGTAGCAGCATTGTTCCCCCCTACATACTCCTTTTTTTAAATGCCAAACAAAATATTTTGACATTTTTAAGTTTAGAAAAAGCACGGCGTCCGCTAAATTCAAAATTAAAAAAATAGCAATATAGCAAATGCACAGTAGTTTGCAATGTAGAGCATAAAAACTTACACAACTCAATAGTATTTCTCAATTCTCAGAAGTCTCTCCTCTCTCCAGCTTGCAACAAACACCCACAAACACAGACCGCATGCAGGCCATTTAAATAGCCAGTACTGCAATTACTGGAAAAATTAGTGTAATCAGCACCTGTGCAATTTCCCGCAAAAAAACACACACGCAGCTATAAATCGCCAGACAGCCCTGCCAACGCACATGCCATCATCAACATGGCGACTTTAGAGGAAATGGATGCAGAGTTAACAGTGCTGCAGCAGCAGATGTGCAATCTAACAGCAAGAAGGATGGTGCTGCATCAGCAGATGCTAACAGCTGCCAGTGGTGATGGAGAAGTTGCAGGACCCAGTACTGCAGGACCCCCATCTTCTGGCCAACACACACAGGAGTATGCTGTGAGTCCCCTGCGGGAGACAGATACTGGGGAAACTGAGGTAGATTCTGGACTACAAACACAAACCCAAGCAAGCCACCCAGCAAGTGAAGAGGAAGATGGTGAGCAGGTACAGGATGAGGGCTCACAGGCTGCAACCAAAAAGAGAAGGCGGCAGCCCCCATTTTCAAAGAGGAAGCTGAGAATTCTGGTCCCACAAGCCATGGACAAAATACATAGAGGCAACAAAAACATGGGTGCTGCGGCTAAAGACTGCATCTGGAGGGACATTACGGATTGCATAAATGAAGTCGGCACAATTGTCCGCACCCCACAGGAAGTTAGAAGACGGTAAGTGCATACTGACACACAATTTACTTTTATTTATTTTTAAAACTTGGCTATATGTGATGTTGCCTATTGCAACCAAATACATAACATGTGTACAACAAGTAAGCTAAACAGGTATTTAAAATTTTTCTGTTCCTTTCCCCTAATTCTAATCACATATGTATTTGGGCCGACTTCAAGTCCCACCTGAAGGCCAAGAGGTCTGCGGAGTGGAATGCCTCAAGGGCAACAGGGGGAGGTCCCGCTGCCACTGTGGAGTTTACAAACCTGGAGGAGCTGGCGATGGACTGTGTGAGCTACGAGGAGATGGGTGGTGTGTCAAGGATGGACATGGACCTGTCTGAGACTGTGAACCTACATGACTTGCCCAGTAAGTTTACACACATATAGAATGTTCTTTTTGAAGTGATTTTGTCGAAGTTGTGACTTATTATTTTTCTTTTCTCTGTCCTTTTGTCTCTCATTCTTATATTTGCTTTTTAACTAACACAGCATAGGAGGGTGAGCTTGGAGAGTCAGAGGAAGGGTATCCGGTTGAGGTGGGGGGACCTAGTGAGTCCTCCAGTGTGGGTCAGCCGATTCCACCTGGCCAGAAACACACCTCCCCCCCCCCCCCCCCCCCCCACCAAAACCTCTCTCCTGGCGATTCTCACTGAAATTGCCAGTCATGGTGAGAGGCTGAGTCAATTTCAGGATGTGATGACCCGGGAAGTGAGCCAGATATCTGTCTGGCTCACTGAGCATACCACCGATGTTGGGCAAGGTGTGGCTCAACTCTGCCAAGGTCTGGCAGAACTCAGGCAGGGCCAAGCCGAACTCACCTCCTCGGTACAACAATTCTCCACCTCAGTTGTACAAGCTCTACAGGACATCGCTGGCCTTCTTTCCCACAGTGGCATGGAACCTGGCACACCTGCTCCCTCCCCTAACCCTGCCCAGGAAGAAAATCCCACTGGGCAGGGCAATCGAAGGTCACTTCGCAGACCTACCAGTGACCAACCACGTCAGGTGGGGCGAAAGAAGTAAAAGTAATGTCTCTCCAGATGCTTCAACATTGCCCAGCACCCATGTTTTCCATGTTGCCTTTATGCATTTGTTTTGGCTTATGTGTATATTGAGGGTCATTCCGAGTTGTTCGCTCGTTGCCGATTTTCGCAACGGGGCGATTAAGGCAAAAATGCACATGCGCATGGTACGCAGTGCGCATGCGGTAAGTATTTTAGCTCAAAACTTAGTAGATTTACTCACGTCCGAATGAAGATTTTTCATCGTTGAAGTGATCGGAGTGTGATTGACAGGAAGTGGGTGTTTCTGGGTGGAAACTGGCCGTTTTCTGGGAGTGTGCGGAAAAACGCAGGCGTGTCAGGGAAAAATGCGGGAGTGTCTGGAGAAACGGGGGAGTGGCTGGCCGAACGCAGGGTGTGTTTGTGACGTCAAACCAGGAACGAAACGGTCTGAGCTGATCGCAATCTGTGAGTAGGTCTGGAGCTACTCAGAAACTGATAAGAATTTTCTATTCACAATTCTGCTAATCTTTAGTTCGCTATTCTGCTAAGCTAAGATACACTCCCAGAGGGCGGCGGCCTAGCGTGTGCAATGCTGCTAAAATCTGCTAGCGAGCTAAAAACTCGAATGACCCCCATTGTGTGTTTATTTGAAGGTTATGCATTCTAGAAAAATGTGTACAGTAATCTTTTACATAGCATATTTAGATTTGTGGACCAAGGGCACAAACTTTGAATATTCATAATTTCAAATTTGTTTGCTTTCACAAAAGTTAACTGTGCCTATAAACATAACAAATTCTTAAAAACCACTTGGGTTACTAGGGGCAACATGCCATAGTATTTGAAATGGTCAAGTGTTTCAAAACAATAATAACAGTGTTAATAAGTATCATTAAGCGTAGGCTGCATTATGTGGCTTATGTTGTTAGGTATGTCCAAAGTAAGATTACAATCTAGAAAACATGGCATGTTTGTATTAAGCATATGTAGTTTGCAAGTTGCTTTATTCACACTTGAACAATTGCAATATTTGTAAAAATAAACAGACATATGCTTTTAACAGCAAACTAAAAAAATGAAGCCAAAAAAAAAATATGTTAAATACTTGTTAGTGTGTCAAATTTGTTCATGGTAAATGGTAAATTGGTATGTGTAAAAACAATTACTGGTAAGAGTCATTTGCAACTGCAGTGTTTGGCAATTATTTGCTCAGCAGGTGACTTAGATTGCCAATTAACAGCTAAATAGGCCCTGACACACTTGGTGGAGTTAGCAAGGTCTGAGTAGCTGCAGACTTACTTCTTTGCTGCGTTCACCTTGCGAACATATTTTGTGTACTTATAACCATAAGCTACGCATTTCTTCACAAAACACGCCTACTGCCGTTTGCATACTCCCACACTAGCCGCCCACTTTCATGCCCATTTCGTTAGCTAGCGAAGCCAAGCCTCTGCACCGCATCCATCACACCCCTTTTTCGTTTGAGTAGTGCGTTCTGAAAAAGCGTGTGTATTTTTGCACAATCGTCGTACGACTGTCTCTGCGCACATGCATTGTAGCATGCACAGTTTGCAACTTTTCACCACTTGCGATGCGATGAACTGCTGCGAACAACTCGGAATGAGAGCCTTACTGCCTGACTCGGAAACCCGAAAGAGGCAAAATGTCATTATCGCGCTGTCGGATTCTCGAGGGGTTTGGACTCCATAAAAGGAGCCGCGCATCTATGCCATTTTCCCTACGGCATTGGAGAGTGTAGAGAGAGGACGTGTCTCCATCCTCAGTGTCCTGCATCAGTTCAGTGGTGGTGTCTTGTGCTGCATCAGTCCAGTCACAGTGGTTGTGTCCTCTGCTGCCATATGTCCAGTGCTGCTGTATAAGTCCAGTCCAGAGGTGCTGTGTTGTGCTGCATCAGTTCAGTGGTGGTGTCTTGTGCTGCATCAGTCCAGTCACAGTGGTGGTGTCATCTGCTTCCATCTGTCCAGTGCTGCTGAATAAGTCCAGTCTACTGCAGTGATGCTGTGTTATCCTGCATCAGTCCAGTGGTGGTGTCCCTGTGCTGCTGTATACTGTATGTCCAATGGTACTGCCGTATATTTCCAGTGATACTGCCGTATATGTTCAGTAATTCTGCCTTATATTTCCAGTGGTACTGCCGTATAAATCCAGTGATATTGCCGAATATGTCCAGTGGTACTGCTATATAATTTTATTGATACTGCCATATAATTCCAGTGGTACTGGCATATAAATCCAGTGATACTGCCGTATAAACCCAGTCCACTGGTACTGCCATATAATTCCAGTGATACTGTGTATAATTCCAGTGATACTGCCATGTAAATCCAGTCCTGTGGAACTGCCGTATAAGTCCAGTGGTACTGACATTTAATTCCAGTGATACTGCTGTATTATTCCAGGGGTACTGGCGTATAAGTCCAGTAATATTGCCGTATAAATACGGTCCAGTGGTACTGCCATATAAGACCAGTGGTACTGCCATATAAGTCCAGTGGTAATGCCATATAAGTCCAGTGGTAATGCCATATAAGTCCAGTGGTACTGCAGTATAATTCCAGTGATACTGCTGTATATTTCCAGTGATAATGCGCTATATTTCCAGTGGTACTGCAGTATAAGTCCAGTCCAGTGGTGCTGCCATATAAGTTCTGTGATGCTGTCCTGTGCTGTATATTATTTACTCCAAATAAAGGGGTTATTAATATTTAATCCACATAATTTTCACAGCGTTTGCCTTGTGTGGTGTAGAGGTATGCTCTCCTGTACCGCATATTGTTATATAACTCCAGGAAAATGATGGAGAACAAAAATTTGGATGATAAAATAGGGAAAGCTCAATAACCACTTCCTCCTAGTGCTGAAGCTGCTGCCATTAGTCATGACATAGATGATGAAATGCCATCAACATCGTCTGCCAAGGCTGATGCCCAATATGATAGTAGAGGGCATGTAAAATCCCAAAAGCCAAAGTTCAGTAAAAAGACCCCAAAAAATAAATTGAAATGGTCTGAGGAGAAACAAATACTTGCCAAAATGCCATTTGCGACACAGAGTGGCAAGGAATGGCTAAGGCCCTTGCCTTTGTTCATGACTAGTAATTTAGCTTCACATGACTATGGAAGCCCTCATCCTCCCGCTAGAAAATGATAAGACTTAAGTTGGTATCACAAATCCCCAAGGAGAGTCCAAGTGTGTCGGCGGTTGCGATGCCTGACCTTCCCAACACTGGACAGGAAGAGGTGGCTCCTTCCACCATTTGCATGCCCTCTGCAAGTTCTGGAAGTAGCACCCACAGTCCAGTTTCTGATATTCAAATTGAAGATGTCACTGTTGAAGTACACCAGGATGAGGATTTGGGTGTTTCTGGAGCTGAGGAGGAAGTTGCTGATGAGGATTCTGATGGTGATGTGGTTTGTTTAAATCAGGCATTGGGGGAGACACCTGTTGTCCGTGGTATGAATAAGCCCATTGTGATGCCTGGGCAAAATACCAAAAAAGCCACCTCTTCGGTGTTTAATTATTTCTCCACAAATCCGGACAACAAGAGTCAAGCCGTATGTTGCCTCTGTCAAACTGTAATAAGTAAGGGTAAGGACATTAACCACCTAGGAACAGCCTCCCTTATACATCACCTGCTGCGCATTCATCAGAAGTCAGTGTCAAGTTGTGAATCTTTGGGTAAGAGCGTAAGCAGTCCACTGACACCTAAATCCCTTCTTACTCTTGTACACAAGCTCCTGCAAGCCACACCACCAACTCCCTCAACGTCAACTTCCTCCTCAGTCAGGAACAGCAGTAGTCCGGCAGGCCATGTCACTGGCAAGACTGAGGTGTCCTCTCCTAACCAGGATTTCTCCAGAGGATCCTTGAGTTGTACACCTGCTGCTGTTACTGACACTGCTTTTTTTGCTGCTGTGAGTCAATCATCATCCCAGAGGGGAAGTTGGAAGACCACTTGTACTACTTCCAGTAAGCAATTGACTGTTCAACAGAGCTTTGTGCGGAAGATGAAATATGACTGCAGTCATCCTGTTGCAAAGCGGATAACTGAGGCCTTGACAGCTATGTTGGTGTTAGACGTGCATCCTGTATCCACCATTAGTTCAGTGGGACTTAGAGAATTGATGGAGGTAGTGTCTCCCCGGTACCAAATCCCATCTAGGTTCCACTTCACTAGGCAGGCGATACCGAGAATGTACAGAGACGTCAGAAAAAATGTCCTCAGTGTCCTAAAATATGCAGTTGTACCCACTGTGCACTTAACCATGGACACATTGACAAGTGGAACAGGGCAGACTAATGACTGTGACAGCCCACTGAGTAGATGTATTGCCTCCTGCAGCAACAACAGCAGCGGCACCAGTAGCAGCATCACAAAAACAGCAACTCGTTCCTATGCAGGCAACGCTGTGTACCACCGATATCTGTAAGAGGCACACTGCTGACAACCTCTTACGGAAACTGAGAGGAATCATCGCACAATGGCTTACCCCAATTAGACTCTCCTGGGGATTTGTAATATCGGACAACGCCAATAATATTGTGCGTGCATTACATCTGGGCAAATTCCAGCACGTCCCATGTTTTGCACATACATTTAATTTGGTGGTGCAGATTTTTAAAAAAAATTACAGGGGCGTCTAGGAGATGCTGTTGGTGGTAATGAGCTGGAATTCAACACTCTATATGCTTCAGAGGTTGGAGGAGCAGCAAAGGCCATTCAAGCCTATAAATCCACCTACGATATAGGCAAATGAGGGGCAATGAACATGACTCAAGCACAGTGGAGAATGATTTCCATCTTGTGCAAGGTTCTCCAACCCTTCGAACTTGCAACACGTGAAGTCAGTACAGACGCTGCCAGCTTGAGTCAGGTCATTCTCCTCATCGGGCTTTTGCAGAAGCAGCTGGAGAAATAGAAGAAGGAGCTAAGATGGAGCAATACCAAAAAGTATGTGGGACTTGTGGATGGAGCCCTTCATTCGCTTTGCCAGGATTCAAGGGTTGACAATCTGTTGAAATCAGAACACTACATTTTGGCCACCGTGCTCGATCCAAGGTTTAAAGCCTACGTTCTATCTCTCTTTCCAGCAGACACAAGTCTATAGAGGTTCAAAGACCTGCTGGTGAGTAAATTGTCAACTCAAGCGGAACGTGACCCATCAACAGCTGCTCCTTCATTTTCTCCTTCAACTGGTTGTGAGGAAAAGGATAAGATTTCCTATCCCACCCACTGGCGATGATGCAGGACAGTCAGGAGTGAGTGCTGACATCTGGTCCAGACTGAAGGACCTGCCAACGATTACTGAAATGTCTACTGTCACTGCATATGATTCTGTCACCAGTGAAAATATGGTGGAGGATTTTATGAGTGACAACATGCAAGTAGGCATGTCAGACAGTCCATATGTATATTTGCAGGAAAAAGAGACAATTTGGATGCCCCTGCACAAACTGGCTTTTATTTTACCTAAGTTGCTCCCCCTCCAATGTGTACTCCAAAAGAGTGTTTAGTGTAGCCAGTAACCTTGTCAGCAATCGGCATAGGAGGTTACTTCCACAAAATGTGGAGAAGATGATGTTCATCAAAATGAATAAAAAATTCCTCCTTGAAGAACTTGACCAGCAATTGCCTCCAGAAAGTACACAGGGACCTGTGATGGTGGATTCTGGTGGGGACGAATTAATACTATGTGAGGAGGAGGATGTACTCACTGAAAGGGGTGAGGACTCAGAAGATGAGGATGAGGCCGACATCTTGCCTCAGTAGAGCCAGTTTGTGCAAAGAGAGATTGCTTCTTTTTTGGTGGGGGCCCAAACAAACCAGTAATTTCAGCCACAGTCGTGTGGCAGATCCTGTCGTTGAAGGATTTGTTTGTTAAAGTGTGCATGTCCTGTTTATACAACATAAGGGTGGATGGGAGGGACAAGGACAATTCCATCTTGCACCTCTTTTTCTTCTTTGCATCATGTGCTGTTTGGGGACTAGTTTTTTAAAGTGCCATCCTGTCTGACATTGCCGTACAACTCCAGGGGTACTGCCGTTTAAGTCCAGTCCAGTGGTGCTGTCTTGTGCTGTATCAGTCCAGTGGTGGTGTCTTGTGCTGCCATAAGTCCAGTGGTGGTGTCCTGTGCTGGATATTATTAACTCCAAATAAAAGGGTTATATACATTACTTATATTATTATCCAAATAGTTTTTACGGGGTTTGCCCTGTGTGGTGTAGGGGTATGCTCTCCAGTGCAGCATATTATTATAATAGCTCCAAATAAAAGGGTTATTATTATCCAAATTAATTTCACAGGCTTTGCCGTGTGTGTGTGTGTGTGTGTGTGTGTGTGTGTGTGTGGTTTAGGGGTACTCTCTCCTGTGCCACCAAGATTGTGCGTGTATTACATCTGGGCAAATTCCAGCATGTCCCATGCTGTTTGTGCCGCACACTTGTGTCACTTAGCTTAGTCATACAGCTACTTCATTGCACCTCTTTTTCATTTTTGCACTGTGTGCTGTTTGTGGCCTAGTTTTTAAAGTGCCATCCTGTCTGCAACTGCAGTGCCACTCCTAGATAGGCCAGGTGTTTGTGCCGCACACTTGTGTCGCTTAGCTTAGTCATACAGCTACCTCATTGCACCTATTTTTCTTCTTTGCATCATGTGCTGTTTGGGGCCTATTCTTTAAATCTGCCATCCTGTCTGCCACTGCAGTGCCACTCCTAGATGGGTTAGGTGTTTGTGCCGCACACTCATGTCACTTAGCATAGTCATCCAGCCAACCTTTTGGCCTAAAAACAATATTGTGAGGTGTGAGGTGTTCAGAAACGACTGGAAATGAGTGTAAATTAATGTTTTTGAGGTTAATAATACCGTAGGATCAAAATTACCCCTAAATCTGTGATTTTAGCTATTTTTATGTTGTTGCTTTTTTAAAAATCATCCATATCCAAAATCAAAACACGAAAGGGTGTTTTTTTCAAAACCAATCCAGATCCAAAACATGAGCATGGAACCAGAACCAAAACCAAAACACGAAAAGTGCCCACTGCACATCTCTAATAATAATTATAAATTAACTAAATTTAAATTAATATAACTAACCTTCTGCATGTCAAAGGTATCTTTGAGGAACAAAAGAACTTGATCCAAAATAAATTCAAATCATGATTACAGCATCTAACATATTGTCTTTTTTATTATTCTTTGACTAATTCATCTTTTTGTGAACTGAAATCTTGAGCCTTGCCTAATGCATCATTTTTTAAATATGTTCTTTTTTTAATATACTGTATTTTGTGCTGTATCCTCCCAGTATACATCCAGGCTTGCTCCATCCATTTCAGAGTGCTGTGTCGATAGCTCATATTCTTATAAGTTATGTTATAACTTTTTGTCCTATATTCATATTTCTTCTTATTACCACATTGTGATTAATAATAATAATACTACTACTACTAATAATAATAATAATAATAATAATAATAATAATAATTATTATTATTATTATTATTATTATTATAAATTAACTAAATTTAAATTAAAATTTAACTAAATTTAAATTAAAATTAATATAACTAACCTTCTGCATGTCAATGATTTTAACATGATTACAACAGTTAAAAATATATTGTTAAATGTGACATGTTTGCTGCCGACTGCTGTCCCTTAGCTTAGTCATCCATCTACCTCAGTGCAACCTTTTGGCCTAAACTGGATAAAAACAATATTGTGAGCTGTGAGGTGTACAGAATAGTCTGGAAATGAGAGGAAATTAACGTTATTGAGGCTAATAATACTGTAGGAACAAAAACAACCCCAAATTATGTTATTTTGGCTGATTTTATGATTTAAAAAAAATCCAGATCCAAATCCAAAACCCACAAGGGTGGTTTTGGCAAAACCAATACAGATCCAAAACACGAAGGAGATCCAGATCCAAAACCAAAACACAAAACACAAAAAATAGCCTGGCGCACACCCTTATAACAAAGAATACAGTATACTGTATGGTCATAAATCTGTATAAAGTGCTCAGGGTACAACCAGAGTTCCCATAAAGTTTGTCTCTAGATTTGCAGGGCTGTATCAGATTTTGCCTCTGGGACAAATAAACTTTTAAGTCATGTACAGCAGCCAGATTAATGGCATTTTGTTTATAGATAGCTGCTAAAATAGAGTCATGGGACTGCTTTAATGCATTTGGCAGTGAAGAAGCATTTAGTGAATACAAAATGACACCAAAGCAGACACAAGCTTTACATTAGCGTTATCAGAAAGTCCTCTAGTTGCCACATAAATTGGTCCCTATACAGTAGTGTTTAATGCTTTGAAAACATGCTACAAATAAATGCATTGTCTTATATAACAAAATCAGTACAAATTAACTCTTTCTTATTTTTAATTATATTCTAAACTCTTATAATTGGATTTACTGGTGGGCTCTGCAAACCCTGTTAAACAAAGTTCTAATTCTTTCTCCAGCTTTTCCATTATAGAAAACTTGATGGCCAATCAGTGGCATGTTTTGGTCCCGGTCAGATTCATGCATGTTATATATGCAGAGCTATATGTATTTTGAGATGTACAGTATATGCCTCTGCACATGAAGCATATGCATGTAGTTTACTGCAAGTCATCATCATCAGTATGCAATTGCACCTGCCCTGCTTGCGATGCAAATATACTATACTTCCTAACATGAATACGGTATATAAGCTTATGTGCGGGTCTGAATGAGCTGGCATAAACTCAACTCTGCATCTGTCTACCAAAGTTCTGCACATAGTGAGTTATCATTATACCATTAATTATTAGTTTTTGTCAGGACTGTTTTTGGGGCAGAACTCTCCAGAACGCCGTTCCTGAAGCTCCTTTCTAAAATGATGTCACTAGGAACAGCATTCTGGAACATCTGCAACCTGGCCCTGTCTACCCTGCTGTCACTGCTGCCTCTGCTTTGGCGCTTCCCCTGTCTGAGCCTGAGAGGAAGAGAGCACAGTTCACATCTCTCCTTTCCTTTGCTGTGTCCCACCTCCGGCAGGGAAATCAGAGCTCATGGACCAGCAGCGGTGGCTCTTGATTTGCCCGTGAGCTTTCATTGGCTCACAAGCTGGTGTCATATTCCAAATGGCTGCTGGACTGGAGAAAGGACACAGCGAAGGGCAGGAGAGATGTGGGCTGTGCTCTTCTCTCCTCAGGCTCAGCCAGGGGAAATGGAATCAGAGGCAGCAGCGGATGGAGAGGTGAAGCACTATTACTGGGAGCAATGTGTAACTGGCATTACTGGGGGCAATGTGTAACTGGCATTACTGGGGCCATTTGTGTTATTGGCACTACTGGGGGCATTGTGTAACTGGCACTACTGGGGGGCAATGTGCAACTGGCACTACTGGGGACAATGTGCAATTGGCACTACTGGGGGCAATGTGCAACTGGCACTATTGGGGGGCAATGTGTAACTGGCACTACTGGGCACAATATGTAACTGGCACTACTGGGTGCAATGTGTAACTGGCATTACTGGGGGCAATGTGTAACTGGCAATACTGGGGACAATGTGTAACTGGCACTGCTGGAGGCATTATGTCTATTTATGGCACTGTTGGGGGCATTATGTGTTTAAAAAGTGTATGCACCAATGTATGCCCCCTTTCCTTTGGTAGTTCTCACCACAACACCGCCCACTTCTGCCCACCCACAGTTCCTGAACCTATTTTCCTACAAAATTAGCACTGGTATTAGGATTTAAAGTTTATATTAGCCATTTCACATACTGCCATGCTCACTGCATCCCATTTTCAGCTGTAAACTCACACCTTGGGAAATAATGAGTTTTATGGTAAGACATTACCTTTGTTAAAACTCTTTCTGCGAGGTACACTGGGCTCCACAAGGATAGACATAGGGGTGTAGAGTAAGATCTTGATCCGAGGCACCAACAGGCTGAAAAGCTTTGACTATTCCCAGAATGCATAGCGCCGCCTCCTCTATAACCCTGTCTCCCTGCACATGAGCTCAGTTTTTAGTTAACCAGCCCAATGCAGTAGCAGGAAAAGAGATGACAATGGTTAGTAGCCACACACACCACACTCTCACGACAGGAGAAGTGTCAGCGGCTAATGCCATACCAACCCAAAGAAGCTAAGTGCGTCAGGGTGGGTGCCTTGTGGAGCCCAGTGTACCTCGCAGAAAGAGTTTTAACAAAGGTAAGTTCTTACCATAAAACTCATTTTCTGCTGCGGGGTACACTGGGCTCCACAAGGATAGACATAGGGGATGTCCTAAAGCAGTTCCTTATGAGAGGGGATGCACTGTAGTGGGCACAAGAACCTTGCATCCAAAGGAAACATCCTGGGAAGCGGCAGTATCGAAGGCATAGAACCTTATGAACGTGTTCACAGAGGACCACGTAGCCACCTTGCACAATTGTTCAAGGGTCGCGCCATGGCGGGCCACCCAAGAAGGTCCAACAGACCGAGTAGAATGGGCTGTAATGTGAGCAGGAGCTGATAGACCAGCCCTCACATAAGCATGTGTAATCACCATTCTAATCCATCTGCCCAAAGTCTGCTTGTGAGCAGGCCAGCCCCGTTTGTGAAATCCAAACAGCACAAAGAGAGAATCAGATTTTCTAATCGAAGCAGTTCTCTTCACATAGATACGGAGAGCCCGTACCACATCCAAAGACCGCTCTTTGGGAGACAGATCAAGAGAAACAAGTGCTGGAACCACAATCTCCTGGTTAAGGTGGAACGAAGAAACAACCTTAGGTAAATATCCGGGACGAGTCCTAAGAACCGCCCGGTCATAGTGAAATATCAGATATGGGGAATTACAGGACAATGCACCCAAATCCGACACTCTTCTAGCTGAAGCAATAGCTAGCAGAAACACCACCTTAAGGGAAAGCCACTTAAGATCAGCTGAACCAAGAGGTTCAAACGAAGACACTTGTAATGCCTCCAAAACCACCGACAAGTCCCAAGGAGCCACAGACAGGACATAGGGAGGTTGGATATGCAACACACCCTGAGTAAAGGTATGCACATCAGGTAAGGTCACAATTTTTCTCTGAAACCACACCAACAAGGCAGATATTTGAACCTTGAGGGAGGCCAGACGCCGGCCTAAGTCCAGGCCCTGCTGAAGAAAAGCCAACAACTTGGCTATACTAAACTTGGAAGCATCATAATCGTTAGATGCACACCAAAGTAAGAATGCCAGACCCTATAGTAAATCCGAGCCAAAGCCGGTTTCCGGGCCCGCAACATAGTTTGAATGACCGCCTCAGAAATCCCTTTAGCCCTTCTCCTTTAGTCTACTGGAGGAGGCGTTTCCCAATTTTTAGACAGCTCTGGTGCGAGGGGATAGCGAGCCAGCATCTTCTTTTGAGGCACAAACTTCTTACCCGGGTTTTCCCAGAGTTCCTGACGTATATCCACTAGGTGGTCAGACTGAGGTAAAACTTGGTTAACCACCTTCTGACGCTTGAACCTATCTGGTTTCTTAGGAAGGACGGTTTTCTCTGGATCATCTGTAATCTGTAAAATCAACTTAATAGCCTCCAAAAGATCAGGAACATCCACATGTGAACTACCCTTCCCATCGTCAGTATCTGTGTCAGAATCTGTGGGGTCAGTGTAAGTGCCATCTTCATCAGATGAGGTGTCAGTGACAGCAGTGGATTGTTAGGAGATAAGAGCTCGCTTAGAGGACCCCTTGGGCTTGGGCGAGCGAGGGTCAGACTTTTTAGTAGTCAGGGACTGGTTCAACTTCTTCAATTGAGCAGATAAATTGTCCGGCCACGGTGGGTTAGCTGCAGGGACCACATACGGTTGCACCGGCATAGGGGGTCCCATAGGGGGTGTTAGTTTATTAACTAGCATATGCAGAAGCATGGAAAAAGCAGCCCACGGTGGGTCATTATGTACCTCCAATGCCACAGTCCCACTGGGGGGGCAAGGAGCCCCCAGAACCAGAGCCCACAGCTGCTATATTCTCCTCATATGGATCTGTGGCTTCAGCAACACCTGCAGTGTGTTCCGCCCCAGAACCATTACCTTCAGAAGCAGACATGATATAACTTGCAGTATCAGGTAACACAGTACAATTGGCAGGAGCACAATACCTCTTACACAAACCCCTGCGCAGTGTAGTCAGCACAAGCAGATATATAGGAGAGATATGGTGACTTAAATCACTGAGAAAAATACGTATTAAAGTATATCTTGTGAAAATCCTATATAAAATCTGATGCACCAAGCCCCCTCAGGTTACAAAATATAGGGATAGCAAGTTGAGTGAGAGACACGAAATTAAAACCACTCAGCAAGCTAATGCACACACATATAGTCACAGTTATACAATGCAGAGTTTATTACTAACAATAATACTGCACTGGACCAGCTTATATAGCTATGTAGTCAATAGATATAACACTGCACAGTAAGACCTGGATGTATATCACAGGGTAATTGTACTAGAAAACCCTGGCTAAATGCACTCTTTCTTAACTAACACTGTCTAATAGGCAGGTAGAATACTTAAGTGTCATGTAAAGTCACAGCGCTAACAACCAGGCAACTTTACACAGGAGGATTTGCCCAAGCAGTCCCAGGAACAGTGTAGCTGAGAGAAATGGCGCCCAGACACTGACAGAGAGTGAGGGAGAGACAGATATGCAGCTGCAGGGTGGGAACATTTGCGGGAAATGGTGCCCTGGGGCTGGGGGAGGGGCTCCAGGTCTAAGCCTTATCCCCCTGCTGGCAAAACCACCGGGTACTGTGGGCCACTATTAAAATGGTTTTAAGGGACAACCTGACCTGCACCCATGCCATGGTGATCTAGTGGGATCGCCTGTACTAACACAGTGTCCACCGACAGCACGCGCGGCCCGCCTCCCACTGACCGCGCTGGATCGTGATAAAGTACAGGTCCCGCAAGCGGGACCCACTCACCACCTCCCGAAGCACAGCCACGCGATCCCGGAGAGCCCGCGTCGTGTGTGCCTGACCATGGAAGAAAACCAGAGCCTCCTGCTGTATTTACCCGGTAACCAGGGCTCGGGAGTGTACAGCGCCGCTGGGGAGAGCTGGAGCTGCAGCAGTGAATGTCTCCTGACATTTACACACCGCTGCTGCCCTTGTAGTCTTCACTTTTTCTTCAAAAAAGCTCTTCTTAGGGCTGCCTGGAGTAGCCCCTCTGTTATGTGCCTGCTATCTGCGGCACCAACTACAAAACTGAGCTCCTGTGCAGGGAGGAAGGGTTATAGAGGAGGCGGTGCTATGAATTCTGGGAACAGTCAAGGCTTTTCAGCCTGTTGCCTCCTCGGATCAAGATCCTACTCTACACCCCTATGTCTATCCTTGTGGAGCCAAGTGTACCCCGCAGCAGAAAAGTATATAGTCTGTGAATTGCAGGATGTTCAAGAATTCCTCCAAGTCTGCCAGTATTTATAAAGCAGCAATCATTTACAAGGTTGTTTTTGAATTGTAAATATTTGCCGCATTAAAAATATGGACAGTCTTGCGGGAACTCCCAATCAGCCTGCAACTCACAGGTTATTACATATTGCCCCTTGGGTCTAATTTTGAGTTGCACACTATCAATGTTGGGCACAGTGGAAAGATTTTTTCTTTGGCGTATTTGTCTATGATGCACTGCGCATGTATTCCTATGGCATGCGCACAGACTAGAGTTGCAATTGAGAAGAATGGGAGATGCACAAATCTCAAAAATGTGAATAAAAAGTAGTGTTCATTTTGGTCAGTGACAGAGAGGTCGCTTAGTGCATTCATGAAGATGGTACAATCAGTGGTGCATTTGAAGTGTCACCAATTGGTATTTCAGCATCTGTGGACACTGACAGTAAGTGTCTCAGTCCTTGCTCATTTGTATGCACAGATGTATACCAGGAAAGAGACTTTGTAATCGCAGATGAGAATGCCAACAGATGAAGACACAGATGATTATCTCTTTCTATTGAAACACAGAAAAAATAGAAAATGCAGGTTCACGCTCTAAGTACTAAGAAAACTTCTAATCAGGACACTTATAATAAACTCTGCAATTTAACATAACAAAAATATAGGCCCATCTACCACAGCCAGGTGACCTCATCAGGTGGGTCCCTAACAGTCCTACGGTTCAAGTACAGAGCACGGGATCCCCCAGGCCAGAACAACCTTACTGCATCAAGGCATAACAAACACTCCAAGGCCCCCCTCTTTATTTTAATCCATGGTATTGTCCAATGTTTGTGCTTGTACCTACTGATGTCACAGGCTCAAAGTTATTTATTTATGTATTTATTTATTAACAGTTTATTTTATAGCACAGCTAATTCCATTGCACTTTACAACTGGACACAATGATAAAACAAAACTGGTTAATAACAAACAGTCATAGAGGTAGGAAGGCCCTGCTTACAAGCTTACAATCTATAGTGAAATTGTCATTGATACACAAAGAAAGGTGCTATCTATTGCATAGTCGTCCACCAGATTGCAAAGGTTCCTAGGCTGCATGATATCACATCACAGCAATGATGAACCAGGTTCAGGAGGAAGGGAAAGTGAAGAAAGAGAAAATATGTGGACTGTACAGTGGAAATATAATTGGTTAGGAAAGCTTATGAAGGTTATGTGATCGGTTCTGGAATTGGATAAGCTTGTCTAAATAGGTGCGTTTTCAGGGAACGATTGAAGGTTAGGAGATTAGAGGAGAGTTTTATTGTGCATGGGAAGGCATTCCACAGAGTGGGTGCAGCCCGAAGAAAGTCCTACAATCATGCTTGGGAGCATGTAATGAGTGTGGATGAGAGGCGTAGATCTTGTGAAGAGCCAAGGGCCCGGGTTAGGAGATATTTTGAGAGAAGCGAAAAGATGATTGTTGGTATAGTATGGTTAATACCCTTGTGTGTGAGTAAAAGTACTTTATATTGAATATGATAGAATACAGGTATCCAATGGAGGGACTGACATAGTGGATCTGCAAATGATGAACATCTAGTGAGGAAGATTAGCCTTGCAGCTGCATTCATAATGGATTGTAATGGTGAGAGTCTCTTTTTTGTAAGACCAGTAAGAAGGCTATTGCAATAATCAATACGGGAGATAATGAGAGTATTGATTCGAGTTTTTGCAGTGCCTTGCGTAAAGTATGGTCATAGTTTGGATATGTTTTATAGATGCAGGTAACATGATTTTGAGACAGATTGAATGTGGAGAACAAAGGACAATTCAGAGTCAAGGATGAAAGCGAGCTTGTGGTGTAAGGTTGATTGTCGAGTTCTCAACAGTGATAGAAATATCAGGTTGGTAACTACTATTGGCCGGTGGACATATAATTAACTCTGTTTTGGAAATATTATGCTTGAGGTGGCGAGGTGACATCCGAGATGAAACAGCATAGATGCATTCTGTGACACGGCCCAATACAGATAGAGACAAATCAGGGTAGGATAGGTAGATTTGAGTATCATCTGTGTACAGATGATACTGAAATCCAGAAGATCTGATTAGTTTACCAAGAGATGAGATAAAGATTGAGAAAAGCAGAGGACTGACCCTTGCGGTACTCCAACTGAAAGAGGTATTGAAGAGGAGGTGGATTCAGAGAAACAGACATTGAAGGAGTGATTACATAGATAGGCTAGGAACCAAGAAAGGGCCATGTCCTGATGAACTAGGAATTGTAGTGTTTGTATGAGAAGAGAGGGGTCAACAGTGTCAAAAGCAGCAGAGAGAGCTAGAAGAATAAGAAGTGAGTAATGGCCTTTAGACTTCACAGTGACCAGATCATTCACTACTTTAGTCAGTGCTGTCTCTGTGGAGTGTTGGAAGTGATAGCCTGACTGATGTGGGACCAATAAGTTGTATGAGTTAACAAAGTGTGTGAGGCGAGTGTAGGCAAGTTTCTCAAGTAACTTGGAGAGCCAAGGGAGCTGAGAGATGGGACAGTAGTTTAAGAGAGAGTTAGGGTCAGATTTTTTTTTATTTTTTTTTCAGAATGGAAGTAATCACTGCATGCTTGAACATTGAAGGAAAGATACCAGTAGAGAGTGAGAGAAAGAATACAGATGTTAGTTAATGTTGGGATGAGCAGAGGAGACAGAGATTTACTTATTTGTGAGGGTATAGGATCAAGAGCATAGGTAGTAGAGTAGCAGAATGAGATGTTGATACTTTGTATTAATTTGTGGAATCAAGTGAAGAGAAAGTGCCAGAGGGTTCAGGTAGGGAATTGAGTAGGTTACTGGTTTAAGAAGAGCATACCATTTCATCTTGGATCTTATCAGTCTTGTCCTTGAAGTAGAAAGCAAGATCTTGCACCTTGATAGTGGCTGGTGGGTTGAGTGAAGGAGGGTTGAGAAGTGATTTAAATGTATTAAAAAGTTGTTGGGTTTAGAGGCTTGAGCATAGATGAGACTTTGGAAATATATTTGTTTGGTAGTGTCCAGAGCATTACGATAAGAGTCGTAGACAGTCTTATATGTTAGGAAGTCACTTGGAATATGAGATTTACGCTAACGGTGTTTAATGTTTTGTTAGAGTTAATGAGTTTGAACTGTGTCTGTGTTGCATATGATGTGGTACAGTAGTATGAATAATGGCTTTCAACTGCCATTTGTGACCCAAACCATACTGGGCTGCATATAATCATGACCTTTGTCTTGTTCCCTTTATTGTGTCTTTGACTTTGTATTTTATTCTATGATTTATTTTCCTTATAGTGCTAGAAGCTGCTTAAGGGAGTGATCTTGGATACCCACTAGTAAACTGTAGGGAGATGTGATAACTGTGGGCTATTAAAAGTACCTATAATAAACCAGAAGTGGTGGATTATAATGGGAAAGATGTGACACCACTGACAATCACAATTTTAAGTGCTAATCTTCGCTTTGTCTCACAACCTAATTACAATTGAAATCACCAGGGTGACAGGGATTTCCTTAACAAGTGTTTGAAACAATCTGTTCTAAAGCCTAGGAAATTCATCACCGAATTTGTCAAAGTGGCTTATATCATTTATTTTACAGAATGTCTAGAGAATCTATGTAACTCACATCTTTAGAAATGTAAGATCATAAACTACACTACACTGCTTCCATAATTGCACCATTTTCTAAAGGTTTTAATTTATTATCAGTTACTTATATAGTGCACACAAATTCTGCAGCACTTCTCAGAGAATAGTTAGCATCAGTCCTGTCCTAGTGGAGTTTACAGTCTATGGGGTCTATGTACTAATCCTTGGTGAGAGACAAATTTGCAACCAACCGGCTCATAATTGTAATTTATAAAACACAGCCTGTAAGATGGCAGTTAGGAGCTGACTGGCTGGTACTTTAGCTCTGGCCCCTTTATCTCTCTCCAGGGCTTAGTATATAGACCCATTTGTTCTATACCAGAAGTACACTGACATACAGATAAGGGTTACTTTTTTGTTGTGAGCCAATCAGTATATTTTTGTAATGTGAGAGTAAACTGGAATACCTGGAGGAAACCCATGCAAGCATGGAGAAAGTATACAAACTCCACACAGTTAAGGATGTGGTATAAATCATACCCATGATCTCAGTGTTGGGAGGCAGCGATGCTAACCATTGCACCATCTGTTTTGGCCTGCAGTTGCTTTTGATAATTAGGGCCAAAGCTCAGTATTCTGTTTGATTTCTTACCTTGGCTACATAAAAAGGGTAATATCAGAGCCGGCCTTAGCTATAGGCAGGCTAGGCATTTGCCTAGGACATTCAAGCATGTCTAGGGGCATCCAAGCATGTCCCTGCAGTATCTCATGCTAAGAGGGACAGTCCGTAAACTAACTGTTACTTTCCAAATGTATTCAATCAGTACTTGTATACACTGCTGTTTACATTTGTCAAAACAAATGCACACTGTGCCTTAAACTTCTTCCGACATGCTTGAATGCCCCTGACTTGTGAGACCTCAGACAGACAGCAGAAGCCCATTAAATGCAATTCCTGGACCTGTGACATTTTTACTGACTATATAAGGTTATTACTGGATGGCTTCTTATGATAACACATGTGTATTTTGGAAGACTGCTTCACAGAAACCTGACATCACCTATACTGCTTGTGCACGTGGGGGAGGGGGGCCCTGCCATCCTGTTTGTGTCCCTTATCCCTGTGCAAACCCCAGGTGTCTGCAGGGACATAACATGGGCAGTGATCTCCCCACACTTTATTTCCTAGTCAGTCCATACCGTAAAATTCCCCTGCCATCTAGCACTGTAACGTGGTCAGTAAGTTGCGTTGTGCTATTTCTATATGAAACATCAGTGCAGCGGACACATCAGACTGGAGGGCAGAGCATTTAGCTCCCACAGTATAAAGTAAAGGGCATGCAGTTAACGGGAGTACCAGACACTAGCAAACACACTGAATAGTGAAGAGAATGGACAGTTTCTACATGTTTGATACTGATCTTTTTAAATAACCAGCAAGTGTGGCAGTATCTGTGGCAGTATATGTGTATTATGGGCATTACTAATGTGGGGCATATGTGTAAGGTGCATTACTGTATGGCATTATGTGTATTATGGGCATTACTAATGTGGGGGATATGTGTAAGGTTCCTTTACTGTGTGGAAATATGTATTATGGTCATTACTGTGTGGCATTGTGCAGAGTTGAACTGGCCCACAGGGTAACCCCCCGGTGGGCCCCACTACCTGAGCGTTGCAGGTACAGATGCAGAACTAGCGGCGGAGCTAGGGGGCACCAGACAAAATTTTGCCTAGGGCATCAAATTGGCTAGGGCCGGCTCTGGGTAATATTCAACCTTAAGGCAAAGACCTTGTGACAAAATAAAGGATAAATTAGCAGACTGACATGCCATTATTACCTGACAAGCTTATTAGTCTTTATAATAAAATTGAAGTCTGCTATATAGTACAGCACATGTCAGCTCATCACAAAGCCACTGATTTCTTCTCTACATGTTCCTTTTTACTGACATCATCAGATGATCCTGGTGTTGGCGCAAGTTCCAAGCACATGTTCTAAAAATGGTCCTAAGGATAATACACAGTTCATGTTTTCCAGGTCACCTGTGGATTTTAAAATGTTTAGAGTCGGTGATACACAGTTCACATGTCAGGTGACCTACAAAATGTGAACTGTGTGGGGTCATTTGGGAACCACTGGTATGGAGGCAATCTTGAGTAATGTTGACAGCTCTATAGACAGATACACATAAAAGGCCTGACTCTGAGACACCTGCACTGCTGGTGTCACTGAAAATGGCTCTGTACAGAGGTGCTTAATTGCTGACATTGGAGGCCATACTCAGATGGAGAATCTGGACCTAGCATAAGGCTGGTGTAAGTTTTGATGTGTGACCAATAGTGACATCTAAAGATGCACCAAGCATGTATGGCATGTCTGAAGACACTTACGGGCTGATTTATTAATGACTTTTATCACATGCAACACATTTTGTTTCCAGCCAATCAGCTCCTAACTGTCATGTGTTTGAAACAATGACAGTTGGGAGCTGATTGGTGGAGCTCCATTTATCATGTTTATGATAAAACTTGCTGAGAGATCATCCCCTAAAAGGGCGCATCAGTCCTGGCTTGCACATTTGTGTGAAAAGTTGTACACCAGGAAAGGGTTTTGTAGCAACATTAGCATAAAAGATGCTTCCTGGTTACTAGTATTTTTATTGAAAAATATTATAAATAAAATATACTGTATATGATTCTTGGCATTCCTCTTGGAAAACCTATCTACAACTATATTCTTTGATGTGACTGCGAATAAAAGGGTATACAGTATATAATTTCAAAACTGCTCAATATCAAATTGGCATCTTACATACGCATTAACATTCTTTAAGTGTTATTTCTACATTTTTGACATGATTTATCTGTTTTAATATAATTTTAGTCAAGTCCTGTTTTAGTGTTAGTAAGTTGTGTTATGCTAACATGGAAACCCCTGCACTGTTCTGAAATCCTAAACTCCCTAATGGTTGAAGTCATACGATCCCCTTTAATACATTTTAAACAGTTAAAACCATAACCAAATAAAAAAACAAAACATGACAACTGGAGTTGCTGTTTAAAAATGTATAAACTGTATTTTATATTTACTTTACATTATTAAACTTGTAAGGCTGAGAACACACTACAACAACAGGAATCACAACGGGGATCAGTTGCCCATACACACAGAATGATATAGCGCGTGACAGCATCTAAGAACAGCATCCAGGACCACATCATTGGCCACATCCAGAAGCATGCTATCATCCATCCGGTTATCACATCTGATGTGCAGAAGATGAAATGTGATGATGAACTGTAGTTGATGACTGGCAGGGAGCACCCAACCAGGTGTACAGTACATACACAATACAGGATGTGGACGATATGTTGCTCTGATCCATGGGATCGGATAGCAAATTGCCTAAGGCCTAATTCAGACCTGATCGTAGATGTGCGAAAAT
The DNA here is from genome assembly GCF_028390025.1 of Pseudophryne corroboree. Classification (NCBI taxonomy): domain Eukaryota; kingdom Metazoa; phylum Chordata; class Amphibia; order Anura; family Myobatrachidae; genus Pseudophryne; species Pseudophryne corroboree. Next base: position 640,822,129 of record NC_086446.1, read on the forward strand.
CTCTGACATGCGGGGGGATGCCTAGCACAGGGCTTGTCCACCCCACAGGCCGGGTCCTGCCCTCCCCCCCCCTCATCCCACAGACATGCAAAAGCATAACACAACTGTGATGCTTTCACACCTGCCGTGTAGCTTCCTGACTATGCAGCCTAGCTGTGAAGGCATGTGGCTACCTGACATGTTTTGGCTGCAGCGGCTGAGTGTGACATCAAGCAGCTGTTGTGGCCCGCCCCGCAAGTGATCCGGACACCCCTGTGTTGTCTGGACTATGCCACAAAAATGCTTCCACAATGCTGCCAACACACCCCGCGACCACCTCTGCTTGTCAATCAGGCAGAGGTGATCCCACAAGTGAGATGCCTTCACATCTCACTGTGTGTGCACGCACAGTGCGTCTGCTGCGCAGTGCGGCTGCTGCGCATGTGCACACATCACTGGGCTTCAGCCTGCGACCACTGTTGTAGCAGCATCCAGGTCTGAATTAGGCCCCTAGTGTGTACACACCCTAAGTTTGTTACCTTGGGCCTGCAATATATCTAGGTATACCCCTGGACCTGCATTTTATAGAGTGGTATAAAATGAACTGGAGGGCATTTTAATGTTATATAATATGAACCAGGGCACTGTAATGAGGCACAATATGAATGGGAAGCAATATATATAATAATGTGAATTGGGGGTACTGTGCGGCATAGTGTGTATTGGCAGCTCTGAAATGTGGCATAGGGTGAACTTAATTACTACTGCAATATATAAAAGAAACTAGGGCACTATTATGGGGAATAACATTACATAAGGCTCTATTATTGTTCAGAAAATGAACCACAGTAGGGCACTATTATAGGGCATAAAATTAACAACTGCAGAGAAGTGCCTCTCTAGAAGCATTGGGAAGGGGGGCCCTTCAAAAGGTTGCTATGGGGCCCCAAACTTATGGCTACACCCCTGCTTGTATATAATTCTGCAATCGCTGATATGCAACTCTCCTAAATCCACAAATCATGTTTGGGTGGGTGGTGTCCAATTTCCAGGTCAGTACAATAATGGCACAAACAAAATTAGGTATTTATGATAAGCGCTTTTCCTTCCCAAGGACGTGTGCAAAAGTTATTTACCAAAAGGTCTGATTTCTTAAAAAATAAATTTTTTTATTTACACATCCATGATAATTTAGTGACACAATGCACATTATTCATGGATTAAACATACATAAAACATAGAAACATTTAAGTAAAATAGTACAAAGTTGCACAGACCCTTATTTAGTAAACATTTACAATGTGAACAATTGCAGGACAATCTATGTGCAAATCATAAAGTGGTGGGACTTCTGGCTCATACCGTGTGAGGCATGTGGTGTGTGCCTTTGATGTTAAAATGGGGTTCCAGCTGGCAGCTCAGCAACACACCACACACTTTGCCAATATGGATGGATATCACAGGTTCCCGGTAAGAGTCCAAGAAGATCAAAGTCCCATTAATGGCACAACGCGTTTCAGATGGTACATCCTTTTTCAAGTGCATCTGTAGCGTTATGGGCTGCTTCCCTATTTAAACTCCTTTTCCGGAAAAGAACTGGTTTAATTTTCCCGCCGTTTGCGGTTCAACCTCCGGCCGGAACCGGAAATATGCGTTCCACTTCCCGCGATCGTCAGCGAAAGTGGAAGAGGCTTGTGTTCCACCGCTGCTTTGTGTTTCACATCCGCGATCGTCAGCGGAAGTGAGATGATTTGCGTTCCACCTCTAATCCGGAACCGGAAGTATGCGTTCCATATGCCGCGGATGTGAATGGAAGATAAGACAACTTATTAAAACTCATTAAAACTCATTAGGTCATTAAATCAGGAAATTGATTCTCTAAACACATTGTTAAAAGCAGTTTTAGAATTGGATAATGTGAAAGAATGAGAAAAACAAATTTTACATAAATTAGAAAAAAACACTAGGGAGTTGAAAATAAAAAAGTATAAGAAATTTCAAAGAGATTCAAAGACAGAGAATGAGAGTCAAGAGATCGTTCCTCAGATATTACTTATAAAATCAATTGAGAAGAATAATAGAAATAGAACTAATCAAGGTAAAAATCATGTCTTTAGGGGAAATATCCAAAATAAATTTCAGAAATCACCCAATCAGACTAATGTATAAATGTATAGAAAATATAATAGGTACCAGTTTACATATCCTGATCCTAATGAATCGAGTGGAGACTGGAGAAGAATTCAGAATAGACGTCCATATAGAGAACCATATCCCACAAATGATATTAGATTACCAGTCAGAAATCGATATGATCAATTACAGGAGCCCTCTAAATCCAATCAGTCTTTTTTAGATCAGGGACAGAGAACCCCGAGAAGGTTCCGGTAAAGAAAAAAAACAAGTAGGGGTAAACGGGGAGGTAAGAAAAAAAGCAAACCCCCCAAATCTCAAAATAAAGAATTGGGCTCCAATATCGAGTGTGAAAAGGGAAAAGTCTACAATTTAAGTACCTATGAATTAAAACCAGAAGAATTAGCAATTCTTCAAAAGGGTTTAAAGTTTGCTCCAACCTCTAATGCAAACCCATTTGAAATCTATGTTGATTTGCAAAAATACATACGTAAATTATGTGTTAAAAATTTTTTCCTATCAAAGGAGAATGTAGGTGAAGATATCCCTAGTGAGACATCAAAATCAGTGTTCAAACCTAGATCCACCTTTTTTCCCAAACAAATGAAAGGGAACTGCATTAATTGTTTCAGCACCTTAGTGGAAAAAGATATCAGAAATATGCAACAGAATACAAATATAAAAAATCTAATATTACCAAGAAAGAACAATTAGCTATTAAATCTTTAAAAGAAAATAAAGAAATAATAATTAAGCCAGCCGATAAAGGCGAATCGGTGGTAGTTTTAAATAAAAATGATTATATTGATGAAGTAAATCGACAGTTGGGAGACACAAAAACTTACAAAAAACTAAGAAGTGATCCCTCTGTCAGTATCATAAAGAAACTGAAAACATTGACTGATGAAGCATGTTTGAAAGGGGTCATAACTCAAGAAGAAAATAACTTCATCAATATACAGAATCCAACTATACCAACTATATACGTATTACCAAAAATACATAAACATGCCACAAAACCACCCGGAAGACCAATAATCTCTGGTTCTAATAGTATTACATCCAATCTTTCCGCCATGATAGACCACTATTTACAACCACTGGTAATTAAAAATAATTCCTATTTGAGAGATACAATGGACACTCTTAATAAGCTTACAGACATTCAATGGGAACCCAATTTCATTTTGGGAACAGGTGACGTTAGTAGCCTATACACGATCATTGATTGGGAAAAGGGCTGTGAGGCCATACGATTCTATCTAGAGAAAAGTGATTATACTGAAGACATAAAGGTATTCTTAATTGAGTCAATTTCTTTTATTCTACACAATAATTATTTTTACTTTAATGGTTCTTTCTATTTACAAATACAGGGAATGGCCATGGGCACCAGGTTTGCCCCTAGTTATGCCAACCTTTATATGGCATATTGGGAACAGATTGCCGTCAATCAACGGTTGGCAGAAGGGGCAAACCTGGTGTGCTGGTTTCGCTTTATTGATGATGTATTTTTTATTTGGAGAGGAGACAGTGATAGTTTATCCTCATTTTGCACCTATCGTAATACGAATAATTTCAATATTTTGTTTACCTTTTAGACCAGCACACAAACAGTTTCCTTTCTTGATTAAAAAATATATGTAAAGGACAATGTTTTGTCCACATGCATATTTAGAAAGGAAACTGATTCCAATTCATATATTGATGTTACAAGCCAACATCATCAAAAATGGCTGGAGGCGATACCTTTAGGCCAATTTAAAAGAATAAAAAGAAATTGTACGGAAGAAGTATGTCAAACAGAGGTAGAATTGGTTGGAGAACGCTTTAGAAATAAAGGCTATTTGGATAGAGATATCTTAAAAGCAAAAACAAAAGTAAATACAATTAATAGGGAGGATCTCTTAAAGTGTAACAACAACAATAAAAAAAGATGATCCTTCACTACAATGGGCCTTCATATGCCAATATGGATCTCATTTTAGAACAATAGAAAAAAGTATACGAAAAAATTGGAGAGTCCTACAGGAAGATCCCATCCTGAAAGAACACCTACCCAAAAAGCCAAAATGTATTTACCGGCGAGCCCCGTCACTTAAGGATAAATTAGTTAAAAGCACTTTATATGACCCCAAAACTACCAGTGAAAGAACAAAGGGGTTTCATCGATGTGGCTCCTGCCTGATGTGTCGCTCCACCAACAAATCTTTCAATTCTAGGAAAATCACTACATTTGAGGTAAACAATAAGACCTACAACATAGGTAGTTTCATCACTTGTCATTCACGTAATATAATTTATTTAATAGAATGTATGTGTGGACTTATATATATATATATAGGTAAGACCACCCGTAATTTAAAAACAGGTATGGCTGAGCATATTTACAACATAAGGAAGGGACAATCAAATCACCCTTTGTCACAGCATTTTAAAAATTCTCATAAGAATTGTGAATTTGACATCAAACGGTTTATTGGGATAGAGCAAATAATAGAAACTAGCAGAAATAGAGATATTGATGTTCGTTTAGCAAAAAAAGAAATGGAATGGATATATACTCTGAACACACTGGTTCACAATGGTCTGAATTTGGACTTTGAACTAAAATGGTTTATGATGTAATTTAATAATAGTTTATGTCCACTCTTTTCTAATTTGTTCTTATTTCTTTCTCTTTGCATGTCAAAACAAAATATAATGTTGCCGGTAGGGAAGGACTACATGGGAATACAAAGTACCATGCAGATTTAATTTAGGCAACTTATATTGTTAAATGTCAACAGTATCAAGAAAAAAACCATATGGTCCTTCTCCCCTCTTTTGGATTTAAGATGGAATACAAATTGGAGTTTTAATAAGTTGTATTATCTTCCATTCACATCCGCGGCATATGGAACGCATACTTCCGGTTCCGGATTAGAGGTGGAGCGCAAATCATCTCACTTCCGCTGACGATCGCGGATGTGAAACGCAAAGCAGCGGTGGAACACAAGCCTCTTCCGCTTCCGCTGACGATCGCGGGAAGTGGAACGTATATTTCCGGTTCTGGCAGGAGGTTGAACCGCAAACGGCAGGAAAATTAAACCAGTTCTTTTCCGGAAAAGGAGTTTAAATAGGGAAGCAGCCCATAACGCTACAGTTGCACTTGAAAAAGGATGTACCATCCGAAACGCCATGTGCCATTAATGGGACTTTGATCTTCTTGGACTCTTACCGGGAACCTGTGATATCCATCTACATTGGCAAAGTGTGTGGTGTGTTGCTGGGCTGCCAGCTGGAACCCCATTTTAACATCAAAGGCACACACCACATGCCTCACACGGTATGAGCCAGAAATCCCACCACTTTATGATTGGCACATAGATTGTCCTGCAATTGTTCACATTGTAAATGTTTACTAAATAAGGGTCTGTGCAACTTTTTACTATTTTACTTAAATGTTTTATGTATGTTTAATCCATGAATAATGTGCATTGTGTCACTAAATTATCATGGATGTGTAAATAAAAAATGTCTTTTTTAAGAAATCAGACCTTTTGGTAAATAACTTTTGCACACGTCCTTGGGAAGGAAAAGCGCTTATCATAAATACCTGATTTTGTTTGTGCCACTAATTTTGACACTGGTGTTAGTATCTTTGTGGTATTCTATTGGTTTGCGGCATATTCCTACCCCTAAGTGCGCAACAATCCACCAAAATTTTTCTTCCAGTACAATAATGGCCTAAATCATCTTCATTTGTAGGGAGAACGCACCCAACTAATAGAAAAATACAATTTTCATAAATCAACATCCATTCTTTGTTCCAAAGCAAGGAAAAAATGCTGCAGCACTGTTACAATGTATTAAAAAGAATGAAAAACTAAACTAAACCAAAAATCCCAACAAAAATAGGACAATCGCTGTAAAATGGACCATTCTCATGCTTGCCACAATAATAGTGCATTTCCAATAATACAGTGTTGACTTTTTGTCCTGTTGACATTGTAAATGTCGGTATTTTGACCATGTCGGTATTTTGGCCTTGTCTGTATTTTGACAACCGGTCAATGGTTGTTGGGTTTTTGACCGTCGGGATTTTGATTGTAGGTAAATTGACTGCATCCCCCATTCAAAAATGTTGAATGGTACCCAGACAAGATGAAAAAACTTAAACATTACATGGCATGAATATGGAATTAAATTAATTAATGTTATTCATTGGGAAAATCATAATCCCTCGCAGATTCCTGCAAAGCAGCAAGTAGTTAATCCTCTGGTTAGCATTCCATTCAGAAAGATAGTAAATGCAAAAACTATTTCCAAACAAAGCAAAAATGTAGGTGAATGTCAAAATCCAAGAAATATGGAAACTTTAATAAGCCAGGCCATGCAAAAACTAAACCTGCAAATGGCAAAATAATAAAAAAGTATTTCAAACACATGTAAATAACATCCAGTAAATCAAAAAGGGGAACATCAAAAAAGTCCACCATGCAACTAATTCAGTGCTCTAAATAAGGAAGAACTGTGGACAGTGTTACTTTTGTAGACAAACATTTTGAATACTAGTATTCATTGACTACAGTTTTTTTCAGTACTGAAATTAGACTAAAATTAGACTTAAATTAACTGAGATCCACTGACTATAAATGTTACCTAAAAAAAAATAAAAAAAGTAACTAAGATTAAAACGATTTCATAACTGAAATTAACACTGGAAGTAGGGTTTAAATTAAATTATATGTTCTAGATATTTGCAGAAAATAAATATGACCTGCTGTGCAGGAAATATGATTGTGTATTGCACTTGTTTGTTCTATCAAACTTAAGGCATTCATTTGTATATGATATATGGGAGCACTACGATAAGTCATACTCTGTATGTAACACATTCTCAGCCTAATGAGTTTAGATTAGTAAACACATAGTTAAAGGTACGCAAACTTCTCAAGGGAATTTTAGTGAAATGTTCTTCAGCAAAATCCATTACAGTATCATTAAACAGTTTCAGAAAGTGCTGACTGAAAAACTGACTAAAAATAGACTAAATTGATAACTAATATCCACTGACTAAGGGCATAATTCAGCATGGATAGCTACTCAGAGAAATCGCAGAGCGATTATTGAATGACTGTGAATGCGTAACATTTGAATTGCACATACGCTAGGGCTAATAGCAACAGAAAATGCATACAGATCGTAATCGCAATGTAGCCGCTATTTGACTGACAGGAAGCCAGCGTTTCTGGTCAGAATCCTGCCGTTTGCTGGGCGTGTCAGAAAAAATACAGACGTGCCCAGGTGTTTTTGTAGGGGTCTCAAACGTCAGAGCACAGCACTTCCAGGCTGTCTCAGTTGCAGATTAATGGCAGCCTCAGACCTACTCACATTTGCTCAGATGGCAGTTTCTTCGGTGTTCTGGGAATTACATGTCCATCTGCGAGTGGATAGCAATCAGTGATGTATTCGTAATTTTGCATGGGGCGTTTTTTTCCTATCGTGGTGGCACCTTTCTACTCCATGTTGAATTAGGCCCTGAATATTGACTAAGCAAAAAGAAAAAAAAAATGTGACTATAAACTAGAGATGTGCAGCAGACACTTTTCGGGTTTTGGTTTTGGATCTGAATCCTTGCTAGTGTTTTGCATCTGTATTGGCTTTTCCAAATCCACCCTTTCAGGTTTTGGTATTGTTTTGGATCTGGATGTTTTTTGGAAAAAACATAAAACAGCTAAAATCACAGAATTTGGGGGTACTTTTGATACTACGGTATTATTAATCTCAATAACACTAATTTCCACTCACTTCCAGTCTATTCTGAACACCTCACAGTATTGTTTTTAGGCAAAAAGGTTGCACCGAGGTAGCTGGATGACTAAGCTTAGCGACACAAGTGGGCAGCACAAACACCTGGTCCATCTAGGAGTGACACACTGCAGTGGCAGACAGGATGGCAGTTTTAAAAAATAGGCCCCAAAGAGCACATCATGCAAAGAAAAAAAAAAGAGGTGTAAGATGGAATTGTCCTTGGGCCCTCCCACCCACTCTCATGTTGTTTAAACAGGGCATGCACAGTTTAATAAACCCATCATCTCAGTGACAGTTGGTCCCCCTGGAAAAGGCTTGCCAAGTTCTCCGAATCATAGCTATCTACAAACATTCCATCTTCTTCTTTGTTGACTTTTCACATTCTTATAAGAGACAAGAGAAAGAGGACAGTTTCAAGAAGGTGATTAACACTAAGAGAGGCACACGCAATCAGGAACAACACATGGACTTTCATCTCCACTCCTATACTGTTGTGGAATTGAAATATCTTCAACCAAGCAAATATATAATTACTACATTACAGGACAAACTGAAAAACTAGGGGCCCAAGCCTCCGAATTGTACCCCCTTCTACATTTTCAGGGATTAAGATAATCTCAGATTTAATGCTGGAATGCAAATAAACTAGTGTATACCATATGATCAAGATTGGATATTTTCCCCTCCACGAAGTCTGGAGACTTATTTTGTGAAAATCTTGTGGGTTTCTTTTTTTCCAATTTTTATTGCATTTTTATTTACATATTTTGTGGCAGATGCCTTATTTTTGTTTCTCATAGCTCCCAGTTACACACATGTGAGCATACCTGTGTGTCCTAGTTACACGCATGTGAGTATACCTGTGTGTCTTGTCTATTTTTTTCGTATTTCATTTTTAAATAAAGCAGCCTTTTAGATGCTTTAGCAGCCCCTCCTGAGCCCCCATAGCAGCCCCGGATGGGGCAAGTTGAGTTTGGGTGGGTTCAGTACAGTACTTAGCAGGACTGTGCAGTGACTTTTTTGTTATTGAGCCCCTTCCCTAGTGCAGTTTACCACTCTACAGTCGAAAATCATTTCATACTATAAGTAGGACTGTGGGAGGAAGCAATGCTAACCTCTGTGCACACAGCATGCCACAGCCTGGCAAGCCCAACATTGTCCTGGCTGTAAGTCACCATGAGACTGCATACTTGTTATGCACACCAGTGCCTGCAGGAATGTACTGGTGTCTGAACAGAGAGGGATGCAAAACAAATGAACTAACAGACAGACTGGGAAATATGACATCACGTACACAGAAAGTGATAGGGTAACAAAACCAACACAAAGTGAACAGAGAAGCCCAGAGGCTAAGAAACTGGGTGTCTCCCTAGTATTACAAATGCTAAGATGGAAAAAGCAAGATGTTGTGTTTTAATACGTAGAGAACCCGAAATGCTGTTGCTAAGGGCAACAGCAAAACCCTAAAGGGTTACCAACGGGTGTGGCAGCAAACTCCTTGGTCAGATATGGAATAGTAGGCACAAGGAGAGTCTCCACAATCCTAATTCTCACTTGCAGGGCCCAGGTTCAGATTACTGCCACTAAACTGACACATGGACGCCCTGCACAGTGAGAGAGGATTAAGCATGCAGGTCTGAAAGTACAGCCACAAACCTGCTGGGTTCACAGAATAGCAAAAGAACCTCAGCAGGCTAAACGACTGACTCCAGTCTTACTGCTAGGTCTGGATTGGCAGAGTGTAGTACCAAATCCCCAGGCCTATTTGCAGTAAGCAATAACAAATACAAAGCTACACAGTACTGGCTAATTTTCAGGAACTGACTAACCAACAAAGATTCAGCAGCATCTGCTTAATCTGAGAAGAGGCCTTATAAAGCAGGTGCTGTCCACGCCCCACTCAGACCTCACAGACTGTGAGCACAAAAACCAGCACCGGATCCCCTGCCTGTAACCACTGCACAGCAAAAGACCCGAACCGGAGTATCAGCTGCGCTCAGGTTACTCCGCTAGCACTTGTCTCCCGGTTGCCATGACGACGTGGCAGCACAGGGCAGGAGACCCTAACAGTACCCCCCCTCTGACGAGGGGTCAAAGAACCCCTACCACCGGGTTTATCGGGGAACTGCGAGAAGAAAGAGCGTATCAGTCTGGGGGCATGAAGATCACAACTGCGCACCCACGACCGCTCCTCCGGGCCATACCCCTTCTAGTGCACCAAAAATGACAGCCGACCCCGAACCATCTTGGAGTCAAGAATCCTTTCAACAACAAACTCCCTCTGGCCACGTATCAGAAGAGGGGAAGGTCTTCCTCTGGAAGAAGGATTACTAATCGCCCGTTTTAAAAGGGAACAATGAAATGTTTTATTGATACCCAAAGAACGGGGCAGATCTAACTGAAATGCCACTGGATTGATAACCCTGGTGATCTTATAAGGGCCGATGAACCGGGGGCCTAACTTATGAGATGGCTGTCTCAACTTCAAATTCTTGGTAGACAACCAGACGAAGTCTCCTAATTTGAAGCTGCAGGGTCTTTTCCGCTTATCAAAAACCCTTTTGGTCACTAATGACACAGACACAAGGGCTTTCTTCACTTTTCTCCAAATACCTCTAAGGACCGAAACGACAGAGGAACCACCAGGCGTGGAGTCCAGGGGGTCAAAAGAATTGGCCTTAGGATGATGCCCATACACACAAAGGAAGGGAGATATCCCTGTAGCAGAGTGAGCCGCGTTGTTATAGGCAAACTCCGCCATGGACAGATGAGCAACCCAGTCAGTCTGACACTTGGAGACATAACACCTGAGGAACTGCTCCAAGGACTGGTTCACCCTTTCAGTCTGCCCATTAGACTGCGGATGGTAGCCTGACGACAAGCTGACAGAAATCTGGAGATCGGAACAAAATGCCCTCCAGAATTTGGCCACAAACTGGGATCCGCGGTCAGAGACCACATCAAGTGGCAACCCGTGGAGACGCACAACATGCAGCATAAATAATTCAGACAGGCGTCTGGCCGATGGCAGCCCAACCAGTGGAACGAAGTGCGCCATCTTCGAAAACCTGTCAACGACAACCCAGATTGCTGTCATCCCCGAGGATTTGGGCAAGTCCACCACAAAATCCATTGAAATGTGGGTCCATGGCTTAGATGGAATAGAGAGTGGATGTAATGGGCCAACAGGAACCCCTCTAGGAGTCTTATTTCGGGCACAGATGTCACATGCCCGAACCCACTGATCCACATCCTTAGCCACCGAGGGCCACCACACTGCCCTAGATAGCAACTCCCGAGTTCTGGCAATACCCGGGTGACCTGCCGACTTCTTGGCATGGAATTCCAGGAACACTCGCTGTCTTAACCTAGGAGGCACAAACAAAAGACCTACCGGAAGGTCTGGAGGAGCCTGCTCCTGTGCTCTAAGGACTAATGACAAGAGGTCCTGGGTAATGCCCACTTTAATACATGATGGGGACACAATGGGCAACGGCTCCTCGGTGGTCTCTTGGATTGGAGCAAAACTCCGCGAGAGCGCATCAGCCTTGATGTTTTTTGACCCAGGGCGATATGTTATCAAAAAATTAAAGCGAGCAAAAAACAAAGCCCATCGTGCCTGCCTGGCATTGAGACGCTTCGCTGACTCTAAATATGCCAAATTCTTATGGTCGGTGAGAATTGAGACCACAAACTTAGCCCCTCAAGCCAGTGTCTCCACTCCTCGAGTGCATCCTTAATAGCCAACAATTCCCGGTTACCCACGTCATAATTCATCTCGGCAGGCGAAAATTTACGGGAAAAGTAAGCACAGGGATGAAGGCGATTATCAGACACTCCCATCTGAGAAAGCACTGCCCCAATACCCATCTCAGAGGCATCCACCTCCACCACAAAAGGACGCTCTGGATCTGGGTGTCGCAGCACCTTGGCCGAAACAAATGCCCTTTTGAGACGGGCAAAAGCCGCTTTAGCCTCACAAGACCAGTGAGCAACATCCGCCCCTTTCTTAGTGAGTGCCACCAAGGGCGCCCTATAGACAAAAATCCAGCGATAAATCGTCTATAAAAATTCGCAAAGCCCAGGAAACGCTGAAGCGCCTTCAAACTAGTGGGCTGCACCCAATCCAGGACTGCCTGTACCTTGGAACCCTCCATTTGGAAACCTTCTGGGGAGATAATATATCCTAGAAATGCGATTTGCTGAACTTCAAATTCGCACTTCTCCAGCTTCGCCCCAAGCCGGTGGTCTCTGAGTTTCTGGAGGACTAAGCGTACATGCTTCCGATGTTCCTCCAGGGAATGGGAGAAGATTAGGATGTCATCTAAGTATACGACTAAAAATCTATCCAAATATTCCCTGAGCACATCGTTCATGAAATCCTGGAAGACTGCCGGGGCATTACAGAGCCCAAAAGGCATCACCAAATATTCATAATGCCCTGAGTGGGTATCTTCCATTCATCCCCCTCTCTTATTCGGATTAGATTGTACGCACCGCGTAGGTCAATCTTAGAAAAAATGGTGGCAGTACGAAGCTGGTCAAACAAGACCGAAATGAGAGGCAGTGGGTATGAGTTTTTAATCGTGATACGGTTCAATTCCCTGAAGTCGATGCAGGGTCGCAATGAACCGTCCTTTTTACCCACGAAGAAGAACCCCGACCCAACTGGAGACTGTGAAGGTCTGATAAATCCCTTAGCCAAGTTCTCCTGAATGTACTCTGCCATAGCCTGAGTCTCAGGACGTGACAGGGAGTACAACCTGCTCTTGGGAAGCTTAGCATTCGGCAACAAATTAATGGCACAGTCATAGGGGCGATGGGGAGGTAGTACCTCTGCAACTTTTTTGGAGAACACGTCCGCAAAATCTGCATAACACCCTGGCAATCCTGGCAAACTTAGCTGCGAGAGCCTGACTGGAAGGCTCAAGCAACTCCTGAAACAATCAGTACCCCAACTAAGAATCTCCCCAGAGACCCAGTCAAATTGAGGTTTGTGGGCCCTTAACCAGGGTAACCCCAACACCAATGGGGCAAAAGTACAGACAGTCACATAAAAGGACAATTTTTCAGAGTGTGTGGCTCCAATAAACAAAGAAATCTGGCTAGTGCAAGAGGTAATTTTACCCTGGGATAATGGTTCCCCGTTTAACCCACAAATCTCAATTTCCGATGCCAAGGGTACTAAGGGAACAGAGTGTTTCAGGGCGAATTGGCGGTCCATAAAAACCCCGTCGGCCCCACTGTCCACAAAGGCCTCAGTCTTGACAGTTTGACCGAGGATCTTCAAGGTCACCGGAATGATAAAAGTCTTCTTGGGAAATTCTGACTTCTGGCCTGACAGGATATTTCCCATCACCCTCAGGCCCTGAAGTTTTCCGGCTTTTCTGGGCATGATACTACCACATGACCCTTATTCCCACAGTACAAACACAACCCCTGCTGTCTCCTCCGCATCTTCTCACGCGAGGAGAGGCGGGTAGCCCCAATCTGCATAGGCTCCTCGGAAAATTCCTCAGAGTCTGAGGTTCCCTTGGGAAAGAAGGAAACCTCGGTCTCCCTTTCAAGCCTACGCTCTCTCAGCCGTCTATCCACCCGGATGGATAACTGCATGAGCTGATCCAAGCTATCAGGCAAGGGATATTGTACCAGTTGGTCTTTTATCTGGTTAGAAAGACCTCTTCGGTACTGGTGTCTCAGGGCTGGGTCATTCCACTGGGTATCATGGGCCAACCTCCGAAACTCCGTACAGTAAACCTCAACTGGCCTTCGCCCTTGCTTAAGGATCGAAATCTGAGCCTCGGCTGAGGCCGTCTTGTCAGGGTCATCATACAACATGCCCAGTGCCGTAAAAAAAGCATCAACACTTTTAAGCGACGGACAGTCAGGCTGCAACCCATATGCCCAGACCTGTGGGTCTCCTTGTAGCAAGGAAATCACTATGCCCACCCGCTGAATCTCTGACCCAGAAGACTGAGGCCTAAGCTGGAAATATAGCTTGCAGCTCTCCTTGAAACAAAAGAACTGCGAGCGATCTCCAGAAAAACGATCCGGAAGATTTACTTTCGGCTCCTTAACCCCTGAAGGTGCTGCTGCTGCGGGAGCTCCACCAGCGGCCTGGGAGGTGTGCATTTTAATGGACAAATCACTAAATTGACGAGTCAGGACCTGCACCTGATCGACCACCTGTTGCAACGTATTTTGAGGGGTATGCTCCATATTCCCACAAAATTTCAACAGGAGTATTGGGCTGCTGAATATGTTATGCACACCAGTGCCTGCAGGAATGTACTGGTGTCTGAACAGAGAGGGATGCAAAACAAATGAACTAACAGACAGACTGGGAAATATGACATCACGTACACAGAAAGTGATAGGGTAACAAAACCAACACAAAGTGAACAGAGAAGCCCAGAGGCTAAGAAACTGGGTGTCTCCCTAGTATTACAAATGCTAAGATGGAAAAAGCAAGATGTTGTGTTTTAATACGTAGAGAACCCGAAATGCTGTTGCTAAGGGCAACAGCAAAACCCTAAAGGGTTACCAACGGGTGTGGCAGCAAACTCCTTGGTCAGAGATGGAATAGTAGGCACAAGGAGAGTCTCCACAATCCTAATTCTCACTTGCAGGGCCCAGGTTCAGATTACTGCCACTAAACTGACACATGGACGCCCTGCACAGTGAGAGAGGATTAAGCATGCAGGTCTGAAAGTACAGCCACAAACCTGCTGGGTTCACAGAATAGCAAAAGAACCTCAGCAGGCTAAACGACTGACTCCAGTCTTACTGCTAGGTCTGGATTGGCAGAGTGTAGTACCAAATCCCCAGGCCTATTTGCAGTAAGCAATAACAAATACAAAGCTACACAGTACTGGCTAATTTTCAGGAACTGACTAACCAACAAAGATTCAGCAGCATCTGCTTAATCTGAGAAGAGGCCTTATACAGCAGGTGCTGTCCACGCCCCACTCAGACCTCACAGACTGTGAGCACAAAAACCAGCACCGGATCCCCTGCCTGTAACCACTGCACAGCAAAAGACCCGAACCGGAGTATCAGCTGCGCTCAGGTTACTCCGCTAGCACTTGTCTCCCGGTTGCCATGACGACGTGGCAGCACAGGGCAGGAGACCCTAACAATACTGGGCATTATTCAGTAATTATTTGTACCTCACAGGAGCTCCTGACCCATCTAGTGCTACAGTGCAGTGGAAAGCTGATGCAATGCAGGATCACTGAAACTTGGTTCTTCTAACACCGCAAGGTCTTGTGATATCCCTACACAGCCCTTAGGAAAAGAACCCTGTACAACAACATTAATAATAAATCAAAATGAAGGTTGACTAATTGGAGCCATTCATTTGAGTGAGTCCCTAACATGAAATAATTGAAATAAACCTCTCTCTAAAGCTCCTGCAGAAAATTTCTCTTTGACCTCTTCGGCAATTGCATTGGATTATGATTCTGTATCTTCTGAGAATGATTGACTTTGGCCACAAATACTGTATGGTTATATTGGAAAACACTTCATCAAAATAGCAATTTCCATTTCCACCTTTGTGACTATATTTTCACAAATCTGTTTGTGATGTTGAAGCTTGTTTCATATCTGCTCTAGGCTTTACTTTAAATTTAGGATCAACTACAGCAGCACCCCTGGAATTATATGGCAGCAACCCTGGATTTATACAGCATAGGTAGCACCCCTGGAAAATTACACAGCACTTTAGACAGGAAACAGCACCCCTGGACTTAAATGCCAGTGGGGCAGCACCCCTGGACTGATAGGGCAGAGGGGCAGCACTCCATATAGGGCAGCACCCCTTGCATGATGTGGCAAAGAAAAGACATACAAGATGGAATTTTCCTTGGGCCCTCCCACTCACTCTTATGTTGTATAAACAGGACATGCACACTTTAACAAACCAATAATTTCAGCGACAGGGTCTGCCACATGACTGTGGCTGAAATGTTTGGTTTGTTTGGACACCCATCAAAAAATAAGCAATTAATTTCTCCTTGCACAAGCTGGCTCTACAGAGGCAAGATGTCATCCTCATCCTCAGATTCCCCCTTCAGTGTTTACATCCTCATCCTCACAGAGAAAAAATATTCAAACAAACCACATCATTTAGGTGTCACTGGACTGCTTACGCTGTTACCAAAAGTTTCTGAACTTGACAATGACTTATGATGAATGCGCTGCAGGGGATGTATAAGGGAGGATGTTCCTAGGTGGTTAACATCCTTAACCCTATTTATTATGAATTGACAAAGGCAACCTGTTGTCTGGATTTGTGAAGAAATAATTCCACACCAAAGAGGTGGCTTTTTTTTTTTTGCCCAGGCATGACAATGGGCTTTTTCATCCCATGGACAACAACTGTCTCCACTGGTGCCATATTCAAACAAACCACATCACCATCAGAATCCTCATCATCAACTTCCTCCACAGCGCCAGCTATACCAATATCCTCCTCATCCTTATTTACTTCTACAGTTACATCCTATATATTAGCAACTGGACTGGCGGTGCTCTTCCCAGCACTTGCAGATGGCATGCAAATGGTGGCAGGAGCCTCCTCTTCCCATACAGTGTTGTGAAGGTCAGGCCTAGACATCGCAGCTGTGGACAGTGCCAGCACCCCTGTATTTTCACAACACCCCTGTAATTTTACTGCATACAGGACCAGTGTACTTTTATTTTAACAAAAGCACCACTTTATTTTAACAGCATACAGGACCAGCATCCTTTTATTATAACAGCAGCACCCCTGTATTTTTACAGCATACAGGACCAGTGTACTTTTATTTTAACAGCAGCAACCCTGTATTTTTACAGCACACAGGACCAGTATACTTTCATTTTAACAACAGCACCCCTGTATTTTGACAGCATACAGAACTAGTGTATATTTATTTTCACTGCACCCCAGAATTTTTACAGCATACAAGACAGTGCCCCTGCCCCCTGTACAACACAGTGGCAGCCAGGAGCTCAACACCCATGTTCAGCTGCAGCACCCCTAACAGCACATGAAACACCAGTGACAGCCAGTACAGCACCCCTAGCAGCACAGGGACACCACAGTGGCAAGGAACAGCACCCCTACAGAGCACACACTGACCCCACTTGATGCCACTAACCACAGAGAGAGACAGATGTCTGTCTCCCTAACTCTCCAAGTCCGGAGTGCAAATGGCGGTGATGTGCGGCCGTTTTGGTATGATGACATTTTGCCTCATTCTGGAATTCCAGTCTGGTGGTAAGTCTAGAGCTGGACTCGGATTCTGGCTTGGGATGTGATGTTTAGGGGAGTTTGAGAACTGAACCCACTCATCTCTAGTATAAACCAGAGATGTGCGCCAGCCCAAATCTTGGGTTTTGGGTTCTTGTTTTAAACCTGTAACTCCGTCATGTTTTGAATCTGTATTTTTTTTCCAAAACCTCCATTGCGGATTTTGGATCTGTTTTTTTTATATCATAAAAACAGCTAAAATCACAGAATTTGGTCCTGTTTTTGTTCCTACATTATTATTAACCTCAATAACATTAATATCCTGCCATTTCCATCTCAGAGTTCACAATATTATTTTCATCCATTTTAGGCCAAAAGTTGCAGCGAGCCGGCTGGTCATTAACCAACACAGCAAAGGCACAAACATGCAGAAGTTTATAACACATATATAAAACATTGCCACATTGCAGTGCAGAAATTAAAAGTGGTGCAAGTTGAAATTGTCCTTCGGCCCTCCCTCCCACTTTTATGTTGGATATTAAATAGTACATGTACAATTTAACAAATCAAGCACTTTAGTTACAGGGACATACACTTCTGTGCCTGAAGTGCTTGCTTTGTTTGGGCCCCCATAAAACAAAATGATTCCTAATGATGAGGATGTTCTTGATGAGGGTGTTAATGACATTATAATCGTGTACAATAATTTTCATGTCTTCGCTGCAAATTGTAACATGGAGGAGGTGCCTGGATGGCTAACGTTCCTACCTACTATCTTTGGCCTCATAAATGGAGCAGATGCCTTCACAAGCATAGTCAGGATTGGGGTAAAAATAATCCCACACCCAAGAGGTGGCTTTTTTTTACCATCTGTCCCGGCATCACAAAGGCTTTCTTTTTATCACAGTCAACAACTGAGTCCACTGGTGGCTGATTTACACAAACATCATCATCATCAAGTGCTCACTGTCAGATAGTACACATATTTCCCTCATCCTATCCCACTTCCACACACGAATGCTCAATTTCTATAACGTATGTCATCTTCATCATCACCATCTTTACTTGTACTGCTCCCCATATGTGCAGATGGTGCAGACAAGTGGAAGTAGGTGAAAGAGGCTTTTCTATGTGGACAATGTGAGAAATGTCAGACTCACACATAGCTGACATAGACACCCCTAAACGTTCCTCAAGAATTTCTGATGGTACTGAATGCAGTTTATCTTACTGCCTCTGCATCTAACTTTCCTTTTGATGTTTTTTTCTTTACCACTGTAAAATTAAATGATTTTTCTTGTCCTGACATAATGCCCCTGGGCATCAGCCTCAGTAGATGATATTGACTGACTTTTATTGTCATGACTGGTGTCAGCTCCTGCACCACTAGTATGTGCTTCCTGCTCTCCTCTCAATTGTAATAGTCAGAAATAGTATTCAAACAGTGTGGTTTAATTTCACCAACAGTGTTGCACCATACGTATATGAGTTGAGTATAAATATATATTAATGTGGTACCACCTTCACCCACATTATCGCTCAATACACATATGAGTCAGGAATAGTAATCGAACACTACTGTTTAATTTCACCAACAGTGTATCAGTATGAAATAATAATTTACTGTGGGCTGACTGGTAATGTCACAGTAATTAAGAAATAAAATAAAAATTGAATAGTACACCGGGGTCCCTCAGAGAATACTCGGTGTAGTAATCCTAGAATTAACCCCGACTCAATACCAACAGCAGGATCACCACTTTATTTTCCTCTATTCAATTTCAATTTTTATGCAATTCTTCTTATGCTTCTTGGGACAGTCCGCAGAATAAATAATTGGACACAGTGAGGCTCAAATTCACACTGATTAATTTATTTTGAATATAAGTGGATGTGTTAACTCCTGTTACAAAATATCCGGCCTCTTTTTTGACCTTATCAGGTCCCAATAAAACAAGCTCTGCTTGTGCTGGTATGGCAGGTTTTAGAGATTGAACCACAGTGTCTACATCTCCCAGCCAGTCTAAAATGGAATAGACTAACCAGAACATAATTTTATTTTATTATTATTCATTTTATATGTTTCTTGTATGTCTGTATTGTGTATATCAACCCTACGGTGGATTAGTTGGGGTCTATATGTATATTAAGTTCTATTATTAAAAGTTACGTTTTGAGCTTACTTTATTTAACTAAACACAATAAGAGTGCACCCACAAAAGAGTCTTCTGTAACATAAACTTTGAACTTTCTAGAAGATAACAGCTTGAAGCTAATTGGTTGCTATGGGCATCATCTCCATTTCTATAAACCCGCACTTTAGTAAATATACCTCTAAGATTAACTC
Organism: Pseudophryne corroboree; assembly: GCF_028390025.1. Lineage (NCBI taxonomy): Eukaryota > Metazoa > Chordata > Amphibia > Anura > Myobatrachidae > Pseudophryne > Pseudophryne corroboree. Next base: position 640,841,622 of record NC_086446.1, read on the forward strand.
ATATGGGAATAGAAAAAATATTGCTAAATGCAAATCTGAAATGAAAATATTTAAATAAATGCACAACTTGGAAAAGAGAGAACACAGAAAAAAACAACCACACCCGCATACAACGTTGAAAGGTGCAGGGACAAAAACTGAAAAGGAAACAAAAACTCGTGGCCAGACAGTCTTTAAAACCAAGGTTGTTAATCAGAAAATAAGCATCCACTGATGCTCAAAAAAAAAGAGACATTAAGAGTTGAAAACAAAAGCTACATTTAAGCCAGTTAAATTAAGATAACACATCTGCAAGAGCATTTTCCACCCAAAGAACATGCTTAGCCTTACAGCTTGGACAACACCCAACTTTTCTCACAAAAATTCTAGCAATTTTCTGGCACAATGATTCAGGGTCACCACTATTGGGAAGAGCTCCAATAGGAGCAAGTTCCTGGTCAAACCATAGACCTCCAGAAAAGGCCGGCGCAGGGCTCAGGAATATTGGCCAGTGGTGCTGCTCCCATGTCCTGTAACTGACAACAGAGCTGGACCCGGAAGAACAGGAGCACACATGTGCTGCACAGTCATTATGTAACAGGTAAGTATTGGTGGAGTGTTGCTTTGAGTGCAGGTATCGGTGGACGTACTTGGATTCTTCACCCAGAATCACCTCCCGAACCGGATCTCACTGTGGGAACCCTAGGCAGAGTGACGAGGAACTGCCACCCCAGATGACCCAACACAATAGTCACAACATGTTAGGATGGTGACAGAAAGATTTATTACTCAGGATCAGAATGGTCACCACTGTGGAATTAATTAGTTAAGAGGCAAAGTAATTCATTACATAAAGCAAGTAATACAAACTAGTAAACATACAGTACTGTAGTATTGCAAATATCAGCATGAAATTTCCATGCACAGGTGTAAGACCACAATATACCATCACTTTTACACTAAGATATAACTCACGTGAAGTAAATCTAAACATCCTATGGGTAGCAGTTTATCCCTTCTCAAGATGCAAGTTAGTCTAACCAATACCTATACATAGTTAAAAGTTCAAGTTCAGAAGCAGTAGGAATATACTAAAGTTCAGAAGTGTAAAAGATATATTAATTGCAGGCTCAAGGTTAGCATGTCAAGTTAGTTTTTGGCAGTCAGTAACTGAGGCACAGTATGAATAGTACTGTTCCATGCAAAGCGGACTGGGTATGCAATTACTCATCTAAGTTCAGTCAGTACATGATAACGTATCCAAACAGACAGGTAAGTGAGTTGGTTGCAAGCAGCAAGCATAGGACTCTGGCTAGTCACAGTGGGAGCCGGCTAATAAATTCATGCAGTCTCCAACTTAAAAGCAGGTAGGTGTGAAACATGCAGGCACTCAGGTGATTGCAGGTGAGTAGGTCAGAGGACAGATAATACACAGGCAGCAGCAAGGTTCAATAAGAATGAAACTCAAGATCAGTTTTCAGACAAAGCAGTAAGGTTATAAGCAAAGCTGGCAGTTACAGGCTATATTAGTAGTTGAGGCTCTGAATAGCTAAAGTATGTTCACCATACAGTTCAGCGTCATATGAAAGGTGCAGATAGATTGCAGGCAACGTATAATAAAGCTGTGGAGTGTCTAAAATACACAAGGGGTCCGCTCTTTCCTGACACCCGGTTCACTAAGGCAGTTTAGAGTCTCTTTTGCAACCTGGAGCCTACCTTTGCTGAGGTAAATTTTATCTAAAAAGGATCATGCCTGTCATTAAATGGACTCCCCTGTTGAAAGGTACAATATTTAATACTGTCCAGTACTCTTAATAGCTGTGTCTGCAAGTAAAAGGAAGAGCGTCTCTGTCTCTCTCTCTGTCTCTCATCTGACTCCTGTTCAGCTGTGTATGAGGAGCTTGGTGACTCTGGGTTTCTAACTGAGGGCATTAGCTGGAGTGTCTGTGCATCAGAGGTAGGTACCTCCTATCAGCGGCCTCACCCACTCCCCTCTATCACCTGAGACCTTTCCCAGCAGCTTCTCTTAGTACTGGGCAGGCTGATGTCACAGCAGCTGCTAGCGGCTCTCACAGCGGTCTCCTCAGTGGCAGCTCCGCTCTCCACGGCGTGTCTCCTCACAGCAGTCTCCTCAGCAGCGGTTCCGCTCTCCACAGCGTGTCTCCTCACAGCGATCTACTCATCGGCAGCTCCACTCCACAGCGTGTCTCCTCTCACACACACTGGTGTGAACCCTGCCTCCTCTTTTTCCTGCTCTGCCACAGCCAATCAAAACTCCATCAGCCTTCTCACTCCCTAAGTAAGTACAGGGGTCCTAGGGCCTGTCTGCTCACTGGTTCTGCTGGCGTCTCCCAGGAAACAGCAGAAGGGAGTGTTAACCCCTTCAGCATTAACTGGATGGGTAGTAATCGAAGCTCAGTAAGGGGAAAATTAGGGGACCTTACTCATGTCCTATCCAGTCCGACAGTTGCCTGCAATGCATACCCTTTGTAGTACAAATTAAGGGAATCCAGTTCAGAGTGTCACAATTATGTTTGAGAGTCTCCTGTCATTCTGAGGCTGTGCCCACTCCAACTACAGCTCATTGCCCTATTGGACAAGATGTCTCACATATCCTTACTGGGCACTAAGAGGTGTATCCTTGGGGACCCTCTAATCCTTGGGGCCCCTTAGAGGTGTCCCCTTTGACCCCCCCCCCCTCTGTCGCTGGCCCTGGTGTAATGAGACCCAATTCAAACCCCTACAATTAAAAAAGGATGTAGTAAACACACACAAGTTTTGTCTTGAGAAACATCGGTCAGTTTGGAATAACCACCATGCATGCTATTCTTTATACACATCAATTTGACAATGAAAAGTGCATATGATGTGTGGTGGTTGTCAAACTATATACAAAACTGCTGCTTATTAAATCACACTTTATACTTAGGACCATCTAAGCAGCAATGTAGTCTATTGACAAAGCAATGCACTGGGGCCCCTGCACACTCATTCCCTAGAACCAATTTCATATGGTGAATGGCTGTCAGCACTCTGATAGGTGGATTGCTGCAGTCATCCTCTAATCAGTATACTTACAGCCATTCACTATTTGGCTGCAGGCTGGGAGGCAGGTGGAGAATTATACACTCTGATTGGTGGATAACTCCAATCGTCCACCAATTAGCAAGCAGACTGGTAGAGAATTCCACCTTGCTACTCTGATTGGGTGTAATTGACAATCAAAGCAGCCAGACAGTATTCTCTACCTGCCTCCCAAGAAACTCTAGAGGTACCAGCCTGGGAGGCAGATGACCTCTGACCCATCTCAACCCCTACTCGAAGGTCCCAAGAATCATTGGGCTTTGGGCATCTTCCCAGTGTATATGTAAAGATGGCCTTGTGTGAATTTACCTCTGGGGGAAAAAAGGTTGGGTTTCAAACCCCACTTACAACTTGTCATGCTTTAGATTATATGGCAAATATGTAGGCTTGAAGAAACAGAGCAAAGTCTTTTCAGGTGCAAATGTAAGTTGCACTCACAATTAGCTGCTCTGATTGTGTGACCCCTGCCCGAAGACCCTTAGAATTGTAGAGCCCCTGACAGCTGCCTAGTATACCTATACATTAAGGTGGCCATGTTTAGACTACACACCAAAGGTGCACCAGTGCCATCTGCTAGCAGCAGTGTGACTCCTTTTAAATAGTCTTTAACGGTGACAAACCAGAAGCAGGCATGTGGTGGACATGTTGCGGGAATGTAGCAGTCAGCAGTTGTACTGAACCGGGTGGCCAAGTTCAGACAGAGATTCTGAGCCTCACAAGGCTGTTACAATCTCCTACGGAGAGACTGATGGTGTATCTTAAAATGCACACTAGCAAATTAGTGCCGCATCCAGGGGTGTCTCTGTAGGGCGCCCATTGGACACCGCCTTAATATAAGGAAAAATAGCAATTGCATCTGAAGATGTAATCAGAACTGCAACTGTGTCCTCCTCTAAATCAGGGCCAGATACAGCAAAATATTGTGCCACAATAGTTCCATATTAGATAGGACTGGGTTAATACATTATTTTATTCTCATTATAAGACATGCGGGGGAAAGCTAGTTTTCCAAATGAACATGATTCATCAATACTATTTTTAAATGCAGTTTATTTTATTGAACCTTAGTATACAATCTACAAATGCTTATTTGCATGTCATTTACTCATTAGAACCTTTAGCTGAAATGATAAACACCATATGTTTTCAACTAGCAAACAATGCAGCCTGAACTTGCTTGGGACATGTACATCTGTTCATAAGTGACTTACTGTCTTTTTTATTTAAGATAATGTATCACAGATTTTCTATTTTAATTCACCTGAAGCAGACAGTGGGGCATATTTTTTGAGAATTTATAGCTATAACATCATACTAAGATTAAAATATGCTTTGTTATTTTTTCTATAATGAGTTTTGTCATTCTTGATGAATGTAAGTAATCAAACATGCAGAAAAGTGTGTCAAATTGTAAAGATCTTACCCTTAGGTTGAAGAGCAATCTGTTTATTTGTTTCTTTTTATTTTCCCATTGGGCACATGTATAGATTTAACTAATGGAATTTCTATTCAAAGAGACAACTTTAAGAGCATACGCTGAGGTATGTTGACACTCAGTTAGTACTTTCAGTACAAGAAGACACATTATGCATAATTCAATTTACATAAATAATACATGTTTTGGGGAAAGATCGGGCTGAAATGTGAAAGCACAAGAGCACTTACGGTAACGCATTCTTCTGGCATACAGCATATGTTCCCATCACTCTCACAGGAAATGAAAAATGAATAAATATTTATTATTAATTATTTACATGAGATTTCAGTAAAAACATTGTTTGATAATGTAGGGATTAGAAATAAGAGTGTTAAGAAAATGTAAACAATTTGCTGACATTTACTTACAAAGGTTGGATTGAGAGCTGAGCCCATTATTATGCCTTTCCCAATGCACTGACGACACAAACAAAAAGAGAAAACCCCATCAGGAAGTGTGATGAGGTCGTAAAAAGACCCCGGTCTATGGAGTACAATTGCTTCATGATCTACCAGATTACTTTTTCTTACATCATGATGCACAAGCAAATATATGATAGATCATGTTACAGGCATTTAGTTTGAAATTAGTGAACAGTAGTTCAAAATTTGATACATTGGGATAAAAGTGACATTCTGCGAATTGCAGGCCTTGGCAGGTTCCCAGTGAGTCTGTCCAATGATTTATTTATTTTTAAACTTATTGAAGCAAACACTGTATACAGTTTTGGAAGACAGAGGTATATGAGTCGAGAATCAGAAACATTACTGTACATGCAGTGAAAAGCAACATACAACAAAACATCTCCCAGCATACATTCATGGGTATCAGTTACAATACATAAGCATTCCTATAGCCCAAGACTTGTGTAAAATACAAACACGTACATACAGTAATGCTTGGGTATAAATGTAAGCGAGACATAATTTAAAACAAAGTTAAAAGAAAAAGGTGTCTGGCACTCACCCATCGGGCAACGTGATGGAAGAATCACTCAGAAGAATTTGAGTTTTATACCACTTGGTCAGGCATGCTATGATAGATCTGGGACTGCATTGAGGTTGGCAAAGTTGCAATAAAATGTTCACATGTATTAAAACAAGGAAGAGGCCTTTTTCTCCTTGTCAAACGTCATCTCTACCCAGTCCGCTCAAAAACTATAAGTAAGCTTCTTCTTGTATAACATAATTAATAGGTGTTAGGTATATTGGGATCTGGACAGAATCCCTACATTCAGGATCCCAGTATCCCGTTAACCCAACACTGCTCTGAATCCTGATGTTGGGAGCAGTGCCGACGCCAGGATCCCAAACAGAGGACTGTCAGGACTGCAGAGAGGTAAACTGCGGGGGAGTGTGTGGGTGTCAGATTTAGTTAGGGTTAGGCTGCGTGGAAGGAGGGTAGGTAACCACCGGGGAGGGTTAGGGTTAGGCTGCAGAGGGGAGATTTAGGGTCAGGCTGCGGGTAAAGATGGTTAGGGTTAAGGAGGTTAGGGATTAGGGGTAGCATGGTTACCTAATAGGTGTCAGGATCCTGAGCATCAGGATGCTGCTGTCGATATTTCGATTGCCTGCATTCCAAGCGACAGGGATCACGATACCATCCCAGGTACATCCAGTTTTGTAGAATGTTCTTTTTTGCTGCAGCACTTATAGCAAGTAATAATTTCCTACTTCCTGGAGCAAGTCTCTGCCCCCTTGGAAAAATGCCCAGAATGGCCCACTAAAGGAGTAAAAGGCACAAACCGGGTGGGTCTCAGCATCACGCCTTACCTACCTCCAGAAGCACAAGACAACTGGACACTCCCAAAGACAGTGAAAAAAGTCAGCCTGCTTCCTGGCTCATCTAGGGCAAGTATGAGAATCGGATAAACTCATTCTATACCATCTGTGGGAGGACAAATGAGTCTTATGATACACATTTAAGAAAAGCTTGTACTGTATATGAACTAGCAGTCAATTGTATCATTTTAATAGGCAGCATTCCTTTGAATTGAATGCTACTTTAAAACATATGCAACACTCATTGGGCACCCACTGAAGCCTGCACTTCACAGGCTATTATATTTACCTCATCATGTTTTACACTGTGTGCTGACACACAATATAGAGATAGATTCAATTAAAATGATCTTTTTCTGTATTGATGTTACCAGAGCCGGATTAAGACACTGGGGGGCCCGGGGTACTAAAGACAGTGGGGCCCCTATTCAAGAGGTGTGTGTGTGTGTGTGTGTGTGTGTGTGTGTGTGTGTGTGTGTGTGTGTGTGTGTGTGTGGGTGTGTATATACACTGCTCAAAAAAATAAAGGGAACACTAAAATAACACATCCTAGATCTGAATGAATGAAACATTCTTATTAAATACTTTGTTCTTTACATACTGTAGTTGAATGTGCTGACAACAAAATCACATAAAAATTATCAATGGAAATCAAATTTATTAACCAATGGAGGTCTGGATTTGGAGTCACACTCAAAATTAAAGTGGAAAAACACACTACAGGCTGATACAACTTTGATATAATGTCCTTAAAACAAGTCAAAATGAGGCTCAGTAGTGTGTGTGGCCTCCACGTGCCTGTATGACCTCCCTACAAAGACCTGGACTAAAGCATCCGCCAACTCCTGGACAGTCTGTGGTGCAAAGTGGCATTGGTGGATGGAGCGAGACATGATGTCCCAGATGTGCTCAATTGGATTCAGGTCTGGGGAACGGGCGGGCCAGTCCATAGCATCAATGCTTTTGTCTTGCATGAACTGCTGACACACTCCAGCCACAGTGGCAAACGCAGGATTTCTAGAGGGGGGTTTCCAAATGAAGTCTTCAATCTCCATTTCTACGGAACATAGGAGCAACTGCAGGAATCTGGGGAGCAGTAGAAGAATCTTTTAATGTCCCTGGACACTAATGTAAACATTGGTCTTTTTATACACTGGATACTGTATGGAAAACAGTATTAATATTTAACACTATAGACTGTCTCTAGTATAGGCTGCATCAAACATTTAAATACAGGTTGAGTATCCCTTATCCAAAATGCTTGGGACAAGAGCTATTTTGGATATCGGATTTTTCCGTATTTTGGAATAATTGCTTACCATAATGAGATATCATGGTGATGGGACCTTAATCTAAGCACAGAATGCATTTATGTTTCATATACACCTTATACACACAGCCTGAAGGTAATTTTAGCCAATATTTTTTATAACTTTGTGCATTAAACAAAGTGTGTCTACATTCACACAATTCATTTATGTTTCATATACACCTTATACACACAGCCTGAAGGTAATTTAATACAATATTTTTAATAACTTTGTGTATTAAACAAAGTTTGTGTACATTGAGCCATCAAAAAACAAAGGTTTCACTATCTCACTCTCACTCAAAAAAGTCCGTATTTCTGAATATTCCGTATTTCGGAATATTTGGATATGGGATACTCAACCTGTAATATAAAGAAATGGTCAGGAAAATGTTAAACATTCCATAATAAATAAATACACAAACATAATAGAACCCCAGTACCGCACTTTCTAATCACACATTTCCCACTTCATGGTAAGATTCCTGTCTCTTCTTACTGGTAGCTACTCTCTGGTCCAGTGAACTGATTGAGGATCAATCAGATCCACACACACAGCAAACTTGGAAGAAGAATCTGCAATCACTGGGTATGAATATTGCATGATGTGGCAGCAGCTGTATTAATCGTATGATATACCATTGCAGTTGTTGTCATAATTTGAACAACTTGCCAAGAGGAGGGGGGCTTACAGGCAACTGGAACACCCCCCCTTCCTGCTTTTGCCTATGGCGACCACGGGAGAATGCGGTTGATGCGACCTGAATAAGGCCCTCTGGCTCTAACTGTGTGGAGTTTGTATGTTTTCCCCCCATGCTTGTGTGGGTTTCCTCTGGGTACTCTGGTTTCCTCCCACAATCTAAAAATATACTGGTAATTGACTCCCGACAAAACTCTCCCTAGCCTGAATGTGTGTGCGTGTACATGTGCTAGCAAATGTAAGCTCAACTGAGGCAGGGACTGATGTAAATGGCCAAATATTCTCTGTACTGCGCTGCGGAATATGTGTGTGCTACATAAATAACAACTGATTATACTGTTGATTCTGTGTGCCCCCCCCCCCCACCCTCAGCTTTATTGGTCTCATGCCCCTGTATTGCTTTCTGTCCACCCCCATATAGGTTTATTATTGACAATTCCCCTCCCCATAGAACTAATGAATTCCAGTCAACCCCACCTGCATATACCTGTAATGACTCTGCGTGCCTCCCAAATAAAGATAGAGTGCCCCCCTCCCCTATAGCATTATACCTATCTCAGGCACAGACTACTACCTACCATTCCCAGCCAGGCGGCTCCGGCACCGCCCGCCACCACAGCTCTCACCCACTGGGACTGCACTCTCAGCCCGAACAGCAGCAGCAGAATCGTCTCTGCCAGGGGTGGTCTTCTGTTTGCCGGCGGTCGGGCTCCCGGCGCTCAGTATACCGGCGCCGGGAGCCCGACAGCCGGCATACCGACACTTATTTTCCCTCGTGGGGGTCCACGACCCCCATAGAGGGAGAATAAAATAGTGTGGCGCGCGTAGCGCGCCACCGTGCCCGTAGCGTGGCGAGCGCAGCGAGCCCGCAAGGGGCTCATTTGCGCTCGCCAAACTGTCGGTAAGCCGGCGGTCGGGCTCCCGGCGCCGGGATGCTGGTCGCCGGGAGCCCGACCGCCGGCCAGCCGTAGTGAACCCCTCTGCCAGTGCTGCCACTCTTCCGGGGTCACCACGGGACCAGAGCCGACGCCTCCCATTGGTCAGCGCACCGACTCTCTGGGCTTGTCGTTGTCCCAGCAACCTCGAGCGTGTCGCAGGAAACCCTCCCGGATTGGCTGGCTGGCTGGGCGCAGTGGGCGGTGGGAACGTTTAAAGGTAAAGCGGTAACCGCAGCAACCCTTAGACCAAACAGTGATTGCGGTATGCCGGCCCCTTTATCTCCTGCTTGGCACCGTGACTGCCACAATGTCTAAAAAAAAATTAGTCAAACAGTTGTTCGATAGATCGGCGGCTTGGGGGGGTTTCTAGGTACTCGGAAACCCCTCCAGCGTGCGCGCCTGAGCCACATGCGGTCTAGCATTTTCTTGCATTAGGAGGAACTCAGGGCCATCGCACCAGCATATGGTCTCACAAGGGGTCTGAGGATCTCATCTTGGTACCTAATGGCAGTCAGGCTACCTCTGGCGAGCACATGTAGGGCTGTGCAGCCCCCCAAGGAAATGCCACCCCACACCATTACTGTCCCACTGCCAAACCGGTCATGCTGGAGGATGTTGCAGGCAGCAGAACGTTCTCCTTGGCATCTCCAGACTCTGTCACGTCTGTTACATGTGCACAGTGAGAACCTGCTTTCATCTGTGAAGAGCACAGGGCGCCAGTGGCGATTTTGCCAAACTTGGTGTTCTCTGTCAAATGCCAAACGTCCTGCACGGTGTTGGGCTGTAAGCACAACCCCCACCTGTGGACGTCGGGCCCTCATACCACCCTCATGGAGTCTGTTTCTGATCATTTGAGTAGACACATGCACATTTGTGGCTTGCTGTAGGTCATTTTGCAGGGCTCTGGCAGTGCTCTTCCTGTTCCTCCTTGCACAAAGGCGGAGGTAGCGGTCCTGCTGCTGGGTTGTTGCCCTCCTACGGCCTCCTCCACATCTCCTGATGTACTGGCCTATCTCCTGGTAGCACCTCCATGCTCTGGACACTACGCTGACAGACAGCAAACCTTCTTGCCACAGCTCGCAATGATGTGCCATCCTGGATGAGCTGCACTACCTGAGCCACTTGTGTGGGTTGTAGACTCCTTCTCATGCTACCAATAAAGTGAAAGCACCGCCAGCTTTCAAAAGTGACCAAAACATCAGCCAGAAAGCATAGGAGCTAAGAAGTGGTCTGTGGTCACCACCTGCAGAACAACTCCTTTATTGTGGGTGTCTTGCTAATTGCCTATAATTTCCACCTGTTGTCTATTGCATTTGCACAACAGCATGTGAAATTGATTGTCAATCAGTGTTGCTTCCTAAGTGGACAGTTTGATTTCAAAGAAGTGTGATTGACTTGGAGTTACATTGTGTTGTTTACTTGATCCCTTTATTTTTTTTTGAGCAGTTTATATATATATATATATATATATATATATATATATGTGTGTGTGTGTGTGTGTGTGTGTGTGTGTGTGTCATACTCTCCTCTCAGCAATTACTGACACCCTGAGCAGAACAGGTACCACTGTATGTACATAGTAACACAGTATCCCACCAGTCACCAGGTAATACCCCTCATGGAGAACCAGAACTCTACCAGGGTGCTGCAGCCATCACTCTAAGTAGCTGCTGTGGAACCACAAGCACAGGACGGCTGTCACAGCATGCTGGGACTTGTAGCCCTACAAGCCGAGCGACTGGCCCAGCCATCCCACGCATGGCACGCAGTGTGCATCCTCACCTCCTAGGCGTTCTCCTGACCCACCAGCTTGGCTGCCGCCTGCTTGGCCACCCCACTCTCATCCAAGCCCAGGCCTTTGACGTGACTGTGGGTGGCGATGCGCTGGGTCTTCATGGTGCTCTTAACCTCCTCGATCTTCATGGTGTTGGCGGTGGGTGTGGTGTGCGGGTCCTCCTGTCCGAGCCTAGACAGCGATACAGAGCTGGAATCCCAGCTTCCACAGCACATTACCATGCAGTTACCAAGGTTCCGGGAAACACCGCCCCCACACCTCAGGCGCTGACCTGCTGATTGGGCAGCGGATCTGCATCCTGTCTTCGGATAGGACGAATAACGTGTCACTCAGCCAATGATTGAACTGCGCTCCCATCCCCGCCAACCGCACAGACAGCTGAGCGACGGCTCAGCTCTCCAATCATGTATGAATGGAGCAGCCTGCCTCTCAGCCATTGGGCAGCCTACTTCACTCATACATTATTGGACAGCTGAGCAGTCGCTCAGCTGTCCTGTTTGTACATCCGCCACTGCAATGCAGACGGGAGCACAGCACCACAGATCGGATCGGAAGAGAGATCCGATTTCTGGTGTGGTAGGGGGTCCTTTTGGAAAGGGGGGCCCGGGGGTACGTATCCCCGGGACCCCCCCTTAATCCGGCTCTGGATGTTACTTTTATTGAATAAGAGCAAATATGTATAGATTATCTATTAAAATGCCTGCCATATTGTAGAAGGATACTGAGAAGTGTTTTGGTTTTTTTAAATGCATAATTTTTGGTAGTTTAATTGGCGCTTTATAAACTGTGCTATTTACTAAAGCTCAAACTGTACATCAAAGCATATCAATCAGACATGCCAGGTCTAAAACTATAAGTATGATTTTAGAACTGACAGATATACAAATCTTACCAACTCTTTAATACAGTAGGTGCCACTTTGCCAAACTTTATGGCAAACCAATGTTTTTTTAATTAAAAATAACAATAAAAGATTCTTCATTAAATGAAGAGGTTGCATCTTTTAATTAACTATTGGTATGGTGGCAAGGAAAATACATACAACTATCAGCACAAACCGGAATAAGAATAATAAAAAATATGGATGCAACCATTTTCCTCCAACACTACCATGTCACATTGTTTTTGACTCAGTATGAGAATCCCTGCAAGTGTGGTGCCTAGGACACCCTGCAAAGGTTGGTGTCACAAAACCAGATAACTGACAGCAACAAAGAGTGATCCCTACTGTCCCTTGTGACAATTATGGTAACTCACTGCCATGCTTTCCCAACTGAAGTGTTCCTTCTGCAAAGGAAAAATGTTACGTAAAAGAAGCAACAGTAAAAAAATGGTGGCAATATGCCAAATCCAAGAGACCAGGATACTGGATGCTATCCTTTGAATAATCTCTCCTTGCCCAAGCCCTCCTTTCTACATACTATTGGCCTCTGTCATGTAATAAAATTGCCCAGCAGCCAACCCTTAACACCATAATCTGAAATTAGCATGCATTCTACACAACCAAGAGCATTTAAACATATTCAGGCTCAAACAGACATCAGTTAGCTTTATAAAACACAAGTGCAGTACAGAAAAGCATACAGTGCATCCGGAAAGTATTTACAGCGCTTTACTTTTTCCACATTTTGTTATGTTATTTCAAACTGAAATAAATTATTTTTTTCCCTCAAAATTCTGATACCCCATAATAACAATGTTAAAAAAATTTTTTTTAGATTTTTGGTAATTTAAATTTAAATAAAAAAACAAAGAAATCACATGTACATAAGTATTCACAGCCTTGGCCATGAAGCTCAAATTTAAGCTCAGGTACATCCTGTTTCTACTGATCATTCTTGAGATGTTCCTACAGCTTAATAGGGGTCCACCTGTGGTAAATTCAGTTGATTGGACATGATTTGGAAAGGCAAACACTTGTCTATATAAGGTCCCACACTTGACAGTGCAAACAAAGCATGAAGCCAAAGGATTTGTCTGTAGACTTCCGAGATGGGATTGTCTCGAAGCACAAATCTGCTGAAGGGTACAGAAAAATATCTGCTTCTTTGAAGGTCCCAAAGAGCACAGTGGCCTCCATCATCCGTAAATGGAAGAAGGCCTTCTAAACTGAGTGATCGGGGGAGAAAGGCCCTAGTGAGGGAGGTGACCAAGAAGCCGATGGTCACTCTATCAGAGCTACAGCATTCCTCTGTGGAGAGAGGATAACCTTCCAGAAGGACAACCATCTCTGCAGCAATCCACCAATCAGGCCTGCATGGTAGAGTGGCCAGACGGAAGCCACTCCTTAGTAAAAAAAGCACATGGCAGCCCACCTGGAGTTTTCCAAAATGCACCTGAATGACTCTCAGACCATAAGAAACAAAATTCTCTGGTCTGACGAGACAAAGATTGAACTTTTTGGCGTGAATGCCAGGCATCATGTTTGGAGGAAACCAGGCACTGCTCATCACCAGGTCAATACCGTCCCTACAGTGAAGCATGGTGGTGGCAGCATCATGCTGTGGGGATGTTTTTCAGCATCAGGAACTGGGAGACTAGTCAAGATAGAGAGAAAATTGAATGAAGCAATGTACAGAGACATCCTGGATGAAAACCTGCTCAGAGTGCTCTTGACCTCAGACTGGGGCAACGGTTCATCTTTCAGCAGGACAATAACCCTTAGCACACAGCAAAGATATCAAAGGAGTGGCTTCAGGAAAACTCTGTAAATGTCCTTGAGTGGCCCAGCCAGAGCCCAGACTTGAATCCAAATGAACATCTCTGGAGAGTTTTAAAAATGGCTGTGCACCGATGCTTCCCATCCAAAATTATGGAGCTTGAGAGGTGCTGCAAACGGGAATGGGTGAAACTGGCCAAAGATACAGTAGGTGTGCCAAGCTTGTGGCATCATATTCAAAAAGACTTGAGGCTGTAATTGCTGCTAAAGGTGCATCAACAAAGTATTGTGCAAAGGCCGTGAATACTTATATACATATGATTTCTTAGTTTTTTATTTTTAATAAATTTGCAAAAATCTAAAAAAAAAAAGTTTTCACGTTGTCATTACGGGGTATTGTGTGTTGAATTTTGAGGGAAAAATTTATTTATTCCTGTAACATAACAAAATGTGGAAAAAGTGAAGCGCTGTGAATACTTTCCGGATGCACTGTACATCAAGAAAAAAAAATGTATGCCCAATTCTATTTCAAATTGTTACTGTACAGATAGAGCCATGCTAGTCGTGGCTCCATCCGTGACTAGGTGCGCCCGCCTGGGGAATTGCTATAGATAAGAGCGGCTCCATCTGTATATTTTAAAATTAAGTATATAATGCAATTTATATAGCTAGAAGTGCATAATTATTTGCACATTTAGTTCTAGCAGTGGGAAAGAAATTATTTGCATTTTGTTTTTAAACCAAAAAATAAAAACTGAACAAAGTAATTTACAGAGCATTAAATTGTCAAAACTTAAATCTACAAACACAAATACAGCAGCCCAGAGGTTTGCCGCTATGGACATCTAGGATTTGTGCACTGCAGTCTGTGCATTTAAAATGCTGCAATGGTTGAATCTAATAACGTAATGCTTGATTGTGGCAGCAGGAAGGGTGAAGTGATGGTGCAGTAATGATTCATGGCTTGGAGCCTTAGGTGTCTCTTTCATATCCATGCAAGGTGATCAATTACTTTCTGCTGGCACAGTGTAGTCTGATAACGCACAATATCCTGTAAAGTATACAATTGTACATTTAGAGTTGGAAAAGACATTACCTGGGACAATGAAATCATGAAGTTGTAAGACAAACTTCAAAGAACATTGATTACTGTGAATATATCTCTAATAAGAAATGTAATTATCCCCCAGATGCAAGCATTAAAGGTCATGTATCGATAATTTTTTTGTGTCACAATTCATAAAACAAAAGCAAATTTACAAAGGATAACTGTATGAGCCTCAGAGATAGACAACACTTTTATTTCACTCACATATTCATCACTATAGAGCCTACAGTGTTAACTGCAATTTATTTTAATACAAGCAAATAAATGAATAAGTTGGGTAGCTGAAATCAGTGTTTTTGAATGCTAAAAGTTTGAGGATGTAAAATAAAAACATACAGTACTCTATGTACAATATATTTATTCATAACAACAAAAAAAGTCAACATTTTCAAACACCATTATCGTTAATGGACACATTTTCACTGCTTTAGGAAATGACTTACAAATGATAGTGGATTTCAATAAAAAGAGAAGTCGTAGAGCCTTTTATTATCCCTATGAATGTGCCCAAATAAAGAATTAGTCATCTAAAAAGAATGTTTTCACAATGAATCAAGTGTACATGTTATGGCTACTTAAAATATAATTACTTTTATTAGTTGCAGTTTTATGTATAAACATAATGCAGCAAATATACTTTGCAATATGAAACTGAGTTGTACAGTACATCATATATAGAATGTTTAAAATGGGGAATTTATAATGTATTTGTCATTGCTTTAAATATTAGGTAAATATTAGTATTAATGCTCACTTATACTTTTGTACTTTGTAACAAAATAACTACTGTTCCTTAAGTACTACATTAAAACTAGCAGGGTAATTATTTCCATTTGAATGTTACTTCAGGTAGCTAAATGACTGCAAGCCTGTAGCATTTTTCCAAAGATGCCAACTGTCAGCTAAAGAATATGACAGATATCAAGTTTGATATATACAGTTGTATATTTGTGCTATATTTAGAGACAGAAAAGGGAGAAAATCCAGATACCTCAATCCTTATACACTTACCCACTAGACAACATCTAAACCAAATGGAGTAGACAATGCCTTTGTCCCGACATGGACCAATATTTACTAAAAAAATCGAGTTTGTCCGATTTGTGTTTTTTTTTTCTAAGTCCCAACACGGGAATTCACTAAGCACAAATCTCGGCAGTGTTTGGACTATTCGTAATGGTTTGAATGACAAAGTTCAGAAATATGAATGAATAGACCATCGGTCAAACGCGGCTGTTATTTCCTACAACACGGGTATTCACTATTCATTCGTATTTGGGTGTTAGTCTCTGAGTGCTCAATTGCGGACGTATTTTTTTGCGATTCGTTAAAAAAAGCGGCAAAAAAATAGACCTGCTTTTTCCAGGCGTGTTTACATGTGTTGCAACTAACAAATCAGTCACATCTGAATTAGGATGCCTATAAAAGGATCTTAGGCACATTTCAATCCACCTACTCTCAGAAATGGCAGCAGGACTGTGGGCCAGTGATATTTTGTGTGCTGTGGGATTCCTCAGACTCAGACATCAGCCTGTAAGTAACCAGGGCCAAGAAACTGAACATGGTCAGCAGGTTGTACAGGTTCTGCGGAGGCTGCGCAGGCCTAGTTTTTTTAGGGGACGTTTAAACTTGAACGCATTGTCCGATGGTAGGGTCATACAGATGTTCCGTCTAAATTGTAACAACATTTTCCATCTGTATGACCTTGTCAAACTGGGCCTAGACCCTGAGACAGCACGCTCTCGCTCTGTCTCAGGCCTGCACAAACTCCTGGCTGTGTTGTACTTTATGGCTACTGGCAGCTTTCAGGCTGTGTCTGGGGATGTCATAGGAATCTCACAGCCCTCATTTTCTAGAATATTAACACAGGTGATGTATACCTAACTACCTCCTCTGTTTTTGGTTGTTTTTAATTACTGTCGGTGGCCAGTTCTGTCCAAAAATCTCATGTTTTATTTTCTTTCAAATATACACACAGGTGTTAGCTGTTTTGCAGCCCCACATCGATGCCTCAATCTTCTTTCCTACCCAGGAATCTCAGTGCCATGCCGTCAGGGTAGATTTCTATGAGCTGGCTGGCATGCCCAATGTGCTGGGAGCCATAGATTGCACACACATTCAGCTGAGACCACCTAGGGGCAGGCAGCACATCTATACCAATCAACATCTAGAGCACTCCACAAATGTGCAGGTGGTTTGTGATGCAAATCTCAAAATAATGAGTGTTGTTGCTGGTTACCCTGGGGGCTGCCATGACTCCTTCATCCTCAGTCAGTCATCCCTTTTTGATAAGTTTGAGGACGGACAAATGCCAGATGGGTGGCTGCTGGGTATGTAATTTGATATGTGTAGGCCTGCATCTACTTTGTCCAAATACAGGGGCAGATGTATTATCCTGGAGAAGGCATAAGGAAGTGATAAACCAGTGATATGTGCAAGGTGATACACGCACCAGCCAATCAGCTCCAATATGTAAATTATCATTTAGGGACAGATTGCCCGCTGCCTTTATTACCTTGCACATATCACTGGTTTATCACTTCCTTAAGCCTTCTCCAGG
This sequence comes from Pseudophryne corroboree, assembly GCF_028390025.1. Lineage (NCBI taxonomy): Eukaryota > Metazoa > Chordata > Amphibia > Anura > Myobatrachidae > Pseudophryne > Pseudophryne corroboree. The sequence goes on from NC_086446.1 coordinate 640,859,012, forward strand.
TTAATACATCTGCCCCACAGTGTGTTACTTATGTGTTGCTGTATCTTAACATGAATCATGTTACTATATCTGTCTTTTAGGTGATGGAGGATATGGCTTTTTCTCTTGGCTTCTAACTCCATTGTCCCGACCTGATACCCCTGCTGTACACAATTACAATCATGCACATAAGTCCACGCGGAATGTGATAGAAAGATGTTTTGGTGTGCTGAAATCTAGGTTTCAGTGTCTCGATAAGTCTGGTGGCCTTTTGTTGTATAGTCCCTTGAAGGTGACTCAAATTGTGTTCTGCTGCTGCTTTCTTCATAACATGTGTTTGCAACAACATCTGCCACATGTTGAGGAGGAGGAGGAGGATGAAGAAAGCAGCCAGCAAGCAGAGGAATTAGAGACATCTGGTGATACTTGGACTACAGATGTAGGGAGGCAGGTTAGGCAAGACCTCATAAATCGTTATTTTTAAGGTAAGTTTTGTTTGCTTCTTTCATTTGTTGTGTAAGGCTAAATATATGTTGCCCCATTTTTAAATTAAAAACCATTACTCAGCATGTGTCTGTCTCCTTGAGTCATACAAACATACCCTCGCTTTATGCTATACAAATGTAGCATGTGTATTGTGTTTATTTAAAAACTCAAAACAACAGATTATGAGTTGTATGCATGAAGTCTGGATAAGTGTTAATAAACTTGGATTGTAAATTTATTACAAGCACACATAATCCACATAGTAATAAATTTAGTATTTTACTTTATGACTGTGTGTAACGTCCTAATGCACAGATTCTCAAACTCGGGCCTCAGTACCCCACACAGTGCATGTTTTGCAGGTAACCCAGTAGAAGCACAGGTGTATGAATTACTCACAGACACATTTTAAAAGGTTCACAGGTGGAGCTAATTATGTCACTTGTGATTCTGTGAGGAGACCTGCAAAACATGCACTGTGTAGGGTCCTGAGGCCCGAGTTTGAGAACATGTGTCCTAATTAAACACTCCTCCATATATAATATGTTAGCCTTGAGGAATACATGTGTCCCTATGTGTGATGCTCCATCGTATTTAAGGGACACAAACTTAGTCTCATCCCAAAAATATTATTTCGTAATGTTTGCTGCAGTAAACTTACTGATTTGTAAGTAAATACACAGTTTGCCACATATATACATTATTATACACATTATTTGTTTTTTTTTTCCAAAAAGTAAAATTTCTTTGTTTCTGCATCATGTGTAAGAAACTGATTACTCATTTTTAACACACACAAACATGGCCCAACAATAATGACATTCATTTTGGCACTGAATTATCTAAATTCAATCACAACATATTAAAACCTTTTTAGCCAACTCAATTGTGTTATTCTTGTAATGTTGTATAGAGAAGAAAGGTAAAAGAGTTAACAATCACATTGTAATTTGTATTGGTCATGGATGAATCTGCCTGGCTGCCAATTATTGTGTCTGCAGGATATGAGAATGATTGGAATCTAGAAAGAGTAATGATTAGAAAAAAAATCAAGTGGTCTGGTTACTTCCTGCGAAAGACATTCTGCCTGGCTGCCAATTATTGTGTCTGCAGGATATGAGAATGATTGGAATCTAGAAAGAGTAATGATTAGAAAAAATCATGTGGTCTGGTTACTTCCTGCGAAAGACATTCTGCCTGGCTGCCAATTATTGTGTCCGCAGGATATGAGAATGATTGGAATCTAGAAAGAGTAATGATTAGAAAAAAATCAAGTGGTCTGGTTACTTCCCGCTAACATCTATGTGCAGCTCAAACAACATTTCCCTGCTCCAAAAAAATTCAAAGATGGTAAAGAATAAATGTGCGTACAAATTTCCTGTTGTTGTTTGTACCACTTATAGTTAATGATGTTGTACAAATTGTCAAGGAGCTAAGTGTTATATCTACTTTGACAAACATACACTTACTAAGTATTTTGATGTACTTCTCTGAAATTAAAAATGTGAGGTTTGTTTATTTTTTTTGGGTTGCTGCTTGTCCTGCCCTTTGCCTTTACCACTGTCATGTTGGCATGCTCTAGTGGAGAGTCTTGGTGGTGATGACACTGGCGTGATATTTGGAGTAGTCGTACCTGAACTGCTGCTTGTTTGCTGTTGGTGCATGGATCTGAGTGTTTCATTGAGGTTAGTGAGGGTGGCATTGAGTTCACGTGTAGCAGCATTTTGATTGTCTACAATTTGGAATAAAGTTTCATTTATCTTTTGATTTTTTTGAAAAATGTTCATATAGCTTTGCTGTTGTCTGTGCTGTTCTTCCATTAGTCTGTGCTGTTCTTCCATTATGCGCTGTAAGTTGCCCATGACCTGTGTAATGTCTACACGCATGAGTTCCATGGTATTGCCAATTCTCGTGGTTTGTTAATTTTGTCTACTCATATTTCTGGTTATTCTTCTGAGGTGACATGGTAGGCTTGCAAACATTTGTGTCTGCCTACGCAGGCAATCTTTATTAGTGGCCTGCTGTCTATCCCAAATGCTCCAAAACACGTGATCAGGGCCTTGTGTTACTGGTGTTGTTGGGCTGTGTTGTGATGGTGGTGGTGTGATTTGCTGTGGTGGTGTACTCACAGGTGCTGGGGGCCTGATTCCTTGGCTTATTGGCTGCATTTCTAACATGATTGTCTCATCCATGTCACTGTGTTGCTGTTGTTGCGGAGGGATGCTGTTACCAGGACTAGAAGCTGAAATTTTGAAAAATTATCCGTTAGCTATCCATATGTTTGAAAAATTCCAACAAATCACTACACATGGAAAACATGTCATTGACTGTTGCTTTCAGATATCCTGCCTAGCAACATCATCACTCATAACTTAAATACATACATATGCCTGTTTGTGGCAAATGTGTCTGGTTACTTCATTGTGAAAACAAACACATTAGTTTTAATGTAGATCAGACATACTCCACCATAAAAACACATTGAAATCCATAATGTGTTGCCTTATAGCTTTTCAAAAACAAACATAGTAATGTTTTTATATGTATTTGGCAATGTTAGGTCAAACACACATGTGAAAATTTGTTAAACAACCTTACTATTTTCAAAAATTAAACATGAGTTTCTGTTGCAGCATCTTACACACAATGTGCTACTGTATGGCTGAAGTGGACATACATATCTTTACAGGATGTGGTCAAGGCCATTTTGCTAGGATTCCATTTCATGTTTTACTGACTTCGGTAAGTATATCAGATTTTGATATGTTTTGACTTAATGCGTTTAAGTAAAAGTTTTATTACGATCTGAAATTTGTAAAAAAAAATTCAGTTTGATACTCACAATCAAGATGAGGGGAGTGTGGTTCACGTCTTGGAGGTGTGTCCAAAATTTGGAGTGGGGGGACCGAACATACTGTCGATAATCTTCGTGGCAGGGTAGCCTGCTTTGGTTGGCCCTGGACATCAGACCTTGCTTTCTTTGCTGCCACATGTTTTTTTTGGTGGTGTGTTACAGAAGTCCAACTTCTGCTGCTCCAGACTTCTTTTGATGGACCTAGTATTGAAAGTTACATTTTGTTATGGCCATTCCTTTACAAACATACCCTATACTACAATGGACAATTTACCTGCTTCCGCAGCGTCATCATCATCAGATGTCATGGGAGTTACTGTAGGACGACCAGTACTGCTTTTTTCCAACACTGTAAAACCAAAATAAAATCTCATGTATTCATGCTATTGTTGATAAATCCACCCATTATGCTTATAAACAGTAATTCTTTAAAACAATTTTGTTTTATTTAAAAAAAATATATAAGGACCGTAAACAAAAAAAAACACACCATAAAACAATAAACATTGTCCAATAGCCATATGCACTATGTAAAGTGCAACACAGGAAAACATGTACAGGACACAGACATAGGACACAAGTAAAAATACATACACTAACAACCAAAAACACACATCTTCATTTTGTAATGAAAGGAAAAAATTTACAGATGCAATATAGAAATTGCTCTGTGATGTGGCACTCCAAACACACATTACCACTGTGTGAGCCAAAAAAAAAACAAACCCAAAAAATTACAATTATTAAAAATTAGACTGCAGTGTTGTGTCAGGGTACAAATACAGACTCAAACTGAACTAACAAATAGTGGGTTTCTTTAAAAAATTATTACATTCAGTAATAATGACAGTACACATGTAAGTGGTTTCCAAACCACTTCCAACTACTCCAGCCTCTAACATGACAACCACTGTTTTTGCAACATTGCACATGGATAACCTAAATATAAAACATAGGGGGTAATTCCAAGTTGATCGCAGCAGGATTTTTGTTAGCAATTGGGCAAAACCATGTGCACTGCAGGGGGGGCAGATGTAACATGTGCAGAGAGAGTTAGATTTGGGTGTGGTGTGTTCAATCTGCAATCTAAATTGCAGTGTAAAAATAAAGCAGCCAGTATTTACTCTGCACAGAAACAAAATAACCCACCCAAATCTAACTCTTTCTGCACATGTAATATCTGCCCCCCCTGCAGTGCACATGGTTTTGCCCAATTGCTATCAAAAATCCTGCTGCGATCAACTTGGAATTACCCCCATAGTCCAAATTAAACACTTAAAAATGTGCAAAAGGAAAACATTATTGCTGGACAATTCAATGACACACCAAGTCCAAACTACACATGGAAAATAGACAGAAAAAAAAAACATGACATACAATAAAGTAAGATGTTACATTGGATTTTGTAGAAAACATTACCCCAAAAAATTTATTTGCTGACACACACTTGAAGATGGGAGTAATATGCAACGTCACATGACACACATTTAAAAAAATAATAATAATAAGGTCATAGAATGTTAATGCAAATACACATGCTCACCATTCTTCCTGGGCCTATCTGAATCCCGGACATGGGTTGCAGATACTACTTCAGGAGGTATTTCACTCCGTATGGGCTCCTCATACTCCAGATATCTTGCAATACAGGGCTGCCCACCACCGGATTTTTGAGCCGACTTCGCCTCCTTGGCCATTTTGGACTTGACACGTCGCTTTATGTCATAGTACCGTTTGCGGCACGTGTCCTCCGTCCGGTTGACCACCCCCTCACTATTGACAGCAGCAACAACTTTCTCCAACAACACCGTCTTCTTCCGTGTTGGCACCTTGGCGGACTCAGGCCCAAATAGCTGCCGCTGATACTGCATCAGCTCCCGCACCAATGCCACATTTTCTGCATAACTAAACTTGACATTCCGCCCAGTCTTAGTAGTGGTGCGTGGCTGCGGAGCTCTCTGACTGTCACTATCACTGTCACTTGAGGCTGCTGCAGCAACCTCACCCACCTCCTCCACCTCACTAACCTAACTCACACTCACCTCCTCCACCTGACCGACCTCCTCCCCCTCACTCACACCTTCCACCTCACCCACCTCTGAGTCACACATAATTGTGTGTCTAAACACTTAACACAGAAAAAAATAAAACAAACAACACACTCCTCCACTACCACTGCACAAATCACACACACACACACACACACACACACACACACACACACGCACGCACGCACACACACACACACACACACACACACACAAAAACACTGACAAGGGACTATAAATAAAAATACTTGGACAAAAAATTAGACAAAACCACAAAAAACAAGACTATAAGAATGACAAGCCTACTTTCACACACAATACTACACTCAGAAATCGCAAACAACACTCCTCACCAAACCAAAAACTCACCTAGCTCCACAGCACAACCTCCCTCCTCACCACTAACTAAACCCACGAGGTGCGGACGGTTTGGGGCGTATTTATATGGTTGCGCACAGACACTCCTACATCTGAAACACAACCAATCACGAACGGGGATGAAAAACGAAACTAAAAGTGAAAATGCGGCCGGGGTTTAAAAAAACCCTGCCGCGTTTAACTTAGAAAAAAAACCTGCAAAAACAACAAAAACACGTACGCAAATGACAATGACGGCCGTAAATGTGCCCAAAAAAAATGACTGGCATCGACAACGGAAAACACGAAAACAATAAACTCGAATGCTTAGTAACTTGGCGTATATAGTTTCAAAAAGTTGCATGAAAATGCACCCGATACAAAACGAGTTTAAACACTACACAAACCGACTCAAACACGAATATTAGTAAATATTGGCCATGGTGTGCAGTCTGAGAAAGTAAAAGTTACCCTCCATCCAAACCTTCTGGTGGTTTGCACCATGTGAACACACACATGCAACAGTAAGCAAATTGCCAACCAGAATTAACTAGAGAATGCTCCTGATGGTGATGGTCATCATTGTAATTCTATTCACCTAAGCCTTCAGTACCACAAGAGACACACTAACGAAATGGGTTATTGTGAACACATCCTTGTCACACTTACAAGTATTCACCAACTTACTGTACTTAATAAAGCTTGCTGTCACCTGTTCCTTTTCTCCAGGAATAAGGGGCCACATGTTTAAGAAGTGTACAACTCTTAATACAAACACATCTCAGTGCCCATGTACAGTTTGAAATGCAGACCAAAATACATGTTATGTTCTATATACACAATGTAAGGATATCCCGCACAAGATTAATGTAGATAAATATTTCTGATGAGGGACCTTACAGATATGTATCACAAACAGGTTGCCATTGTATTCACACCTGAACATATTCTGTTAGTGCTACCCACTGATTTGTGCAGATATACAAATGGACCACACATAAAGGGAATCAGTTACCAAGAGGATGCATGCAATCCCTTCTAAATAAAATGAAAAAAACAACTTTTATTAAATATGATTTAAAAAGCTATCAATACTCTAATTTCACACAGCAATTGCTATTTATTGCTTATATTATCGTTACTTTAATATCTGATTTTACAGCTATGCCTTACAGTACAATAGGGCTCTTGTAAGCAAAATATAAAGAAAATAAACAAGAAGAATAATGTTATAGAAAATGAAAGAAAATTTAATGAAATAAAGATTAATTAAAAATGAGGCTGTGCACTGCCTAGGTTGACACATATTAGGTTGACACCTATAGGTCAACATTGAGTAGGTTGACACATGAAATAGGTCGACATGAACAATGTCGACATGGAGAAAGGTCGATATGAGTTTTTCACTTTTTTTTTATTTTTTGAACATTTTCATTCAGTACGATCCACATGGATTACAATTGGGAACGGTAACCTGAAATAAAGATTAATTAAAAATGAGGCTGTGCACTGTCTTCATAAATATATTACATAAAAGTCTTGTATGTGTTTTAGCTGGTATCCGGTCTCTAGGTCGACCACACTTAGGTCGACATGCATTAGGTTGACCACTATTGATCGACATGCATTAGGTCAACATGGTTACTAGGTCCACATGTTCTAGGTCATCATGACAAAAGGTCGACATGAGCTTTTCACATTTTTGTTTTCATTTTTTCGTGCTTTACGATCCACGTGGACTACAATTGGGAATGGTAACTACACCAAGTTTTTTTTAAAACCTCATGTCGACCTTTTGTCATGTTGACCTTGTCCATGTCGACCTAATGCTTGTGTTGATCTATTGCAGGTGTTGACCTAGTTACTGTCGACCAATAGTGGTCGACCTAGACACTGTCAATCTAAGTCAGGTCGACCCTATGATCCACATCCGTTTGAGCTGGTGTATTTGCTCTCAAGTTCTTTGTAACTTTTGAATTCTTCTGTGGTTACACAAATATGTTCCTCTAATATTATAAGGTAACATCAGTTGGCCTGATATCCACAGCTCTGGTTTTCTTCAGCTATTCATGTTCACTCAATATAAGCTTTATACTAGCCCTTATATTTAATATTGTAGAGCTGTTATGATAGCCACATTCATTCAAAGTTCATATCTATCCGAATCAATATACTAGCAAATAGCTATACAGTATGCTCACTTGTGTCAGTTTATTCTATTCTCCACATGGAGCAATAGAAAACATTGTATTCCACACCATAACCATTCATCCCTCAAAATTATGATATGGTCTAATTGTTGACTTAGTGCAGCACTCTATCACACTCTATTATTAAAGCACAATTTTTATACAATGTATATTCTGTTTGTCAGGCAATTTTAATACCTCCCTGTTACTTGTGATCCTTGTATGGGGAAATTATAAACCTGTCCCCTGCTTATCCAAATCCTGAGATAAGGATTGTTGGCATATACAGTGGGATAGTGATGGACTCCTAACAGTAATATCACACTTCAGAGTGTCTCATATAGATTTATCATCTGCTGTAGGAACTCTGATTTTATCACATTCGGTTTCTAGAGGGATCCTAAATCCATACTGTTAGCTATTCAAGATATGCGGTTCACATGTTAAAATGGAGCATGAGGAATCAAATTTACTGTATGAGTATCAAATTTAATGTATACTGTATGAGCTTGTGGTATTGGTACTAAACTTCTGCTGTTATATTTATTTTACCTGGGAGGTTTGCATATAGGTCTCCATGTTTATATGTAAAGGAGTATATTTCCCACAAATGGATATTATTAGCAGTGACGTGCGGTGAGATCTGTGGCCAGAGAGGCACTGGATGATTCACTAGCCGCTGCCCCTTCCCCCCAATTATTAAACAAAAAAAAAACAGGGTTCCCCATATTTTACAAAAACCAGCACCAGGCTGAACCAGCCAGGGGGAGTAATGCCATAGCAGGGAAGACACTCGGTATGGGGTCCCCCTGCCATAACATTAAACTCCCCCCAAACCAGTCAGCCCAGGGCTGGCATTCCACGGAAAGTGGGGACCCCAGAAAAATTAATGGGGTCCCCCCTCCCGAGTAACAACTAGCACTGGGCTCAAAGCCCAGTGCTATTCCCCGCTGCCCCTGGTGGCAGTGGGTGCGGGGTTCATGCCATGCTAATATTGTTCTTTACAGGTGGCCTACAGGTCCCAGCAAGCCTGCCCCAGCATGCAAACACTTGGTGAACCGCAAGTGCCTGCATGCTCAGAAAATCAGGGCCCACTGGCACCTGGAGTCCTCCTGTAAAGAAAATATTATAATAAATACAGAACACACTTAAAAAAAAAAGTTTATTGTACAGGGTCTTCTCCTTGGGGGTGGCGGCCTTTGGGCAGCTCTTTTGCTTGGTTGCCGCCTCCCCAGGGCTTCCCGGCGTCTTCTGTCTTCACCTGGGGGGCGGCGGCTTTTGGCCAACTCTCTTGCATGGCCGCCGTCTCCCAGGACTTTCCGGCATCTTCTATCTTCGGGAGCTCTTGCACACTCCCTCCCCGCCAGTGGTCTGACAGCCTTCACCTCGTGCTGGCTTTTATAAGCCAGCCCGAGGGGCGGAGCGATGACGCGGTGAGCCGTGATTGGCTTGCGGCGGCCAACTTAGGTTTCAAAAGTGGCGAAATGGTGCCATTTTTGAGATTGGAACTGCTCCGCTCCATTCCGCAACTCTGCAAAATGACAGGAAGGGACTGGATCCAAGAGAATCCAGTCCTGCCGTCATGCCAGCCATCCCCGCCAGGTCCCGCTGCCACTCATGCCAGCACCTCTGCCGCACATCCCGCTGTCCAAAGAGTGATGACAATGGATCCATCACTGGACAGCTGTACCCAGTGACAGATCCGCTATCCAATTACTTCTGGATGACAGACAGGGGCGTGCTTTCATGTGCAGTGAAAGCACGCCCCTGTCACACCGAGGCACTTTTACAAGTGTCGCTTTACATGTTATTTTCAATGGGATTTTACTGCCCATGGCTTGGCCCCGCCCCCGGCCGCTCCCTGCTCCAGCGCCTTTCCTTTTGCCACGGGGAGGCACCACTATCAGTGCCTCCCAAACCCATTTTTAATGTGAAAATGGCTAATATAATACAAAGCAGATACTTATGATATCGAATATGTGTCATAAGTATCTTCTTTGTATTATTTTAACCACTAATGACAGAGGAGGCACTGCCTCCCCTGCCTCCCCTGACTGCACGTCCCTGATTATTAGATATATGGTGCATTCAACACTGATTATACTGAAACACACATTTATGTTATGAGGTTGTCTGCTGTACGGCCACTGTCTGGTTTATTTATATGGTATTCAGGTGACCCTCTAATAGTTACATTGTTAGTATGCTGAAATTAGACCACCTGGAATGATACTGGTCTCAATATACAGAGCTATTTAGTGAGACCCCAATTTCTGTGTTATCTGCCCCTGGGCACTCCATGCAGCCCCAGCACTGCAGATTTGCATTTGTACTGAGGTGCATATTTGCCAATGTAAATACTATTGGATACATGTATTTTTGTTAAGAGCCACGGCTGTGGCTCATTCCTGTTTTGCATGTCAGTTAGGTATTTTATGTTTATAAGTTGTCTTGCAGGCCAGGATTTCCCGTTGCTCTGTTTAAGAATACTCTTGGTTGCTGCCGCTGGTGAGTCTGTCTAATTGCAGCTTGTTCCCATGTGTTCAGCCTCACCTGGCTGCTAAATGCATCTTGTCAGTTTGGAGTCATGCAACAGGGCAGCTGCATGAGATTATTAATTAGGCCTCTCTGTTATATGCTGGCTCAGTGCTATTCACAGACGCTGGTGATATTTCTAGTTTCCAGTCTGCTTGAGTTCTGAGCTTGTACCTGCCAGTTCCTGAGCTCCTGTGTAGCAGTGTCAGTCCCTGTGTCAGTCCCTGTGTCAGTCCCTGTGTCGATTCCTGTGTCTGATCCCGTGTCCTGCCGTGAAGCGTTCCTGTCCAGAAGTCCGGTGGCTTTGCCTATGCCTGGTCGAGTTTCTGGCTTCTTGGTGTCCACCGGTCTGTCGTTTGGGATTCTGCCTGTCCTCCAGTTCTGAGAGTCTGTGTCGGCAGCATTGGGGGTTCCTGTCCGTTTGCCAGTATTCGTACCGGTTCCGTGAGTAGCGGCTCTGCCGCGTCCGTCGGCCTAGGCCGCTGTATTCTGTTATTATTTCTGTCACTGGTGTTTTGCAGGGGGTTCTGCTTATGCTGTCACCGCCGGTACACAACAGTATTGTGTCGGCGTGTGGTCAGCATTTCCTTTGTTGTTCTTTTCCTTTGGCGGCAAGTCGCACATACATTTAGTTTTAGGCTAGTTAGTAGCCCCTGGCTTTGGTTGTTTCAGTAAGAGGGCCCCTTGTTATCACCCTGTCTCGGTACACTCTTTGTCTCTCATTAAGACCTGAGGGGGCATCGAAGTTGGGCAGACGTAATCCGCCCTTCAAACGCGGCTGCCATGGGCTCAAGCAACCATAGTCTCGCAAGAGTGTACTGACAGCACGGGCGAGACAACGGAGATAGGGCGCCAGGGGCTATTCCCTTTCCATTCCCCTTTCCCAGCGTTACGTCCTGGTGCTCTGGACTCGCTTCATAACATCTCCCTTGTTCCGAGCACCAGGAACCTAACATTATCACCAGCCCAACCACAAAAAAGAAATAAAACTTTTTTTTTCTTTTTTGGCCCAGTCCAATGTCTAGTCTAGAATCCAGTCCTGTCTAGAATTCAATGTGCAGAATCCAATCCGGTGTTTAGAATCCAGTCCTGTCTTGAATTTAGTGTGCAGAATCCAATCCGGTGTTTAGAATCCAGTACTGTCTAGAACTCAGTGTGCGGAATCCAGTCTGGTATTTAAAAAAAAAAAAACAGTCTTGTTTTGTCTAGTTTAAAAATTTAGTCTTGCCTTGTCTAGTCTTGCCTTGTCTTGTCTTGTCTAGTTTTAAATCCTCCTATGTCTACTATGCAAGCCCTGCAGGCATCTCTCGCAGCCCTGAACTCTGCTTTCAGTGCTTTGAGACCAGAGCGACTAGAAGTTTTGCAGCAATCCCTAAAGCAACTGCAAAACCTTCTGACTAAAATCTTGCTCATCTTGCCAGAAGTCGTTGAGAGTACATCTATCTCTAAAGAGACTCTTGTTCACAGTATGGTGACAAGAGAATCCTCTGGTTTAATTGAAGAGAAAAGGTTTAAAAGTTTTCTGCGGCCCAGGCTCTCAGAAGAGGAGCGTCTGCATCGCAGAAACTTAAACTTATGCCTATATTGTGGGGGTTTAGGCCACTATTTGCAGACCTGTGAGTTGCGCAAGCCAAAGTGTGGTGACGAGTCTTGCCCTCTGGCCAAGTTGAGTCAGGATACAAGACCTACTCCTGTCTCTACTGTGGCAGAGGTACTTGTCACACAACCCACACTAAAAAGCTCTCTGTCCTATAATTGGGGTCCTTGGGCAAGGGAGCCCCATTATAGATTCAGGAATCAAAAGAGAATGTTTCTCTCCTCTCTTTAGGTTCCTGTTGAAGCAGAGTTGCAATCCCCTGGAGTGGTGCCCGATGCCCAGGTTCCTAGAGTGGTGCCCATTGCCCTGGGTCCTGGAGTGGTGCCCGTTGCCCAGGGTCCTGGAGTGGTGCCCGTTGCCCAGGGTCCTGGAGTGGTGCCCGTTGCCCAGGGTCCTGGAGAGGTGCCCGATGCTCAGGGTCCTGGAGAGGTGCCCGATGCTCAGGATCTTGGTGTGGTACCCGATGCCCAGAGTGCTGGAGCGGTACCCGATGCCCAGAGTGCTGGAGCGGTACCCGATGCCCAGAGTGCTGGAGCGGTACCCGATGCCCAGAGTGCTGGAGCGGTACCTGATGCCCAGAGTGCTGGAGCGGTACCCGATGCCCAGAGTGCTGGAGCGGTACCCGATGCCCTAGCTTATAGAGGGACATCAAATATTATAGTTCAGGTGTCCATACCAGAAGGGGTCTCAGAAGCTGTTACCCCAGGTAGGGACTTGAAAAGCGCAACCCCAGAAAGGGTATCTAAAACCATAGTTCTAGAAGGGAACTCAAGAAGCAAAACCCCAGAAGGGATATTTGAAGTAATATCCTCAAGTGGGGTCTCGAGAGACGCAGCCTCTAAGAAGGGTCTAGAGGTCGCTTCCCCAGGAAAGAACTTAAGAGGCGTAGCATTAGTGGAGGTGCTGAAGGTTATAGCTTCAGCAAAAGTCCAAGAAGTCATAGTCCCGGGAGAAGTTTCGATAATTATCGACTCAGAGAGGGAGGCCGATGGCTCGGTCCCAGTGGGGGAGGCCGACGGCTCGGTCCCAGTAAAAGAATCCGAGGTGCTGACCCCAGCAGGGTTCCCGGAGGCCTCTGCCCTAGCGGGGTTCCTGGAGGTCACTGCCCCGGGTGGGGTTCAGAAAGTCACTGCCCCGGGTGGGGTTCAGAAAGTCACTGCCCCGGGTGGGGTTCAGAAAGTCACTGCCCCGGGTGGGGTTCAGAGAGTCTCAGCCTCGAGTAAGGTCAATAGTGACCAGGTCCTAGCAAAGCACTCCAGTCAGTCAGATGGGAAGGAAACAGATCCTGACTCTGTTGATATCGCAACATCCATAATCTTTGATGGGGACTTAGCCCAATTTCTGGCGCTTTACAAACACTATTACATTATTATGTTGTCTAGACTATTTCTGGGCATCACTTCAGAAAACATTGTGCTCTATCTGATTTATTCTTTTAGAGGAGAGCCTTTTGAGTGGGCGACCAGCCTAATGAAAGCTGAAGATCCCATTCTTCAGGATCCCCCAGCATTCAGTGATGCAGTTATTAAAAGATATGGTTCCAAAGAAATTGGTTCAGGTTCCTCTAAGTCACCCGTCTTGTCTGCTGAGAGTCCACCAAATACTGTAAACTCGGCACAAGAGTCCCAGCCCGTTGTTTTGACTGCAGGATGTGCTTTTCTGACTTCTTCTTCTTCTAATAATAGTACTTTGCCAGAAAGTTCAGCTCCCAAGGGTAAGAAACCTGTCTCTGATTTGAACGCAGCCTTGCTGGGTGGTACCATCAGTTCAGACAATGTTTGGGGAATTACCTTGGTCAGACCTAAAGAGCTTTGTAAAAAGAAGAAGAAAAAGAAATAATTTTTGACTCTTGCCTTGATATAAAAAAAAAAAAAAAAGATTTTTTTCCCCTTATCTTGTGTCCAGTGGCCACCGTCAGGGGGAGGGCACTGTTACAAGCTGTGGTTGCAGCTTGTTTCTGTTTTCGTGTCTGTTAGACCAGTGTGTCAGGTTTTTTTTTGTATCCCTTGTTTTGGATAGTCTGTATTTTGGGGTTCTTTGACCCCTCCTCAAGGGGGGGTACTGTTATGAGCCACGGCTGTGGCTCATTCCTGTTTTGCATGTCAGTTAGGTATTTTATGTTTATAAGTTGTCTTGCAGGCCAGGATTTCCCGTTGCTCTGTTTAAGAATACTCTTGGTTGCTGCCGCTGGTGAGTCTGTGTAATTGCAGCTTGTTCCCATGTGTTCAGCCTCACCTGGCTGCTAATTGCATCTTGTCAGTTTGGAGTCATGCAACAGGGCAGCTGCATGAGATTATTAATTAGGCCTCTCTGTTATATGCTGGCTCAGTGCTATTCACAGACGCTGGTGATATTTCTAGGTTTCCAGTCTGCTTGAGTTCTGAGCTTGTACCTGCCAGTTCCTGAGCTCCTGTGTAGCAGTGTCAGTCCCTGTGTCAGTCCCTGTGTCAGTCCCTGTGTCGATTCCTGTGTCTGATCCCGTGTCCTGCCGTGAAGCGTTCCTGTCCAGAAGTCCGGTGGCTTTGCCTATGCCTGGTCGAGTTTCTGGCTTCTTGGTGTCCACCGGTCTGTCGTTTGGGATTCTGCCTGTCCTCCAGTTCTGAGAGTCTGTGTCGGCAGCATTGGGGGTTCCTGTCCGTTTGCCAGTATTCGTACCGGTTCCGTGAGTAGCGGCTCTGCCGCGTCCGTCGGCCTAGGCCGCTGTATTCTGTTATTATTTCTGTCACTGGTGTTTTGCAGGGGGTTCTGCTTATGCTGTCACCGCCGGTACACAAAAGTATTGTGTCGGTGTGTGGTCAGCATTTCCTTTGTTGTTCTTTTCCTTTGGCGGCAAGCCGCACATACATTTAGTTTTAGGCTAGTTAGTAGCCCCTGGCTTTGGTTGTTTCAGTAAGAGGGCCCCTTGTTATCACCCTGTCTCGGTACACTCTTTGTCTCTCATTAAGACCTGAGGGGGCATCGAAGTTGGGCAGACGTAATCCGCCCTTCAAACGCGGCTGCCATGGGCTCAAGCAACCATAGTCTCGCAAGAGTGTACTGACAGCACGGGCGAGACAACGGAGATAGGGCGCCAGGGGCTATTTCCTTTCCATTCCCCTTTCCCAGCGTTATGTCCTGGTGCTCAGGACTTGCTTCATAACATCTCCCTTGTTCTGAGCACCAGGAACCTAACAATTTTGCACTCCATACTGATTATTACAAAATGAACATTTTTTTCTTGAGGCTATCTACTATACAGCAGCTGTATGTGTTATTTGTAAAATGACCAGGTAACCCTTTAGTAATTGATTGTTAATCTGCTGTACTCTGACTGCTCAGAATAGTACTGGTCTCAACAAGCAAAGCTAGTCAATAATGCTTCAAGTCAAGATTATATGATATCCAACATGAATAGTTAATACCGACTGAAGACACTATCTGCCCAGGGAGAACACATTTCTTCAGAGGTTCTCCATTGCGAGAAATCACCATATACAGATGGAGCCACAATCATCTAGTGTGGCTCCATCGCAGACGTGCACTCCTGGCGGGACTAGGCAACCCGGCACCTCGCCCCGCTATGGGAGTGCACAGAGATGCTTTCATTAAAGTGAAGGGGGCGTGCGCATCACGGACACGAGCTCACCCCAGATGCTGCGATGGGTGCACCTAGGTGGGCGCACCCAGGCACAGATGGAGCCACAATTAGTGTGGCTCAATCTCTAGATAAAGTGCATATGGAATGGAAAGGAATGCACCCAGAGTGACAAAAAATAGGTGATGTTTCATATTGACTTACACCCGTTTCCAGTTGCCCGTTGTGGCATGGGGATACACCCATTTTTTTGCACATGTGCCCAGAGTACCACTAAGACATTTTGTATACATGTACCACTGGGTATTAATAAGATGTACCAAATCATGCCTTCACTTCTTGTGGAAGTCAAGGAATTCATCAAGTCCTGTCCTACATTAATTCAAGTCAAAACCCCTAGAAATGTGCCTCTCAGTTTTCTGGAGACTTTCTCCATCTCCAAATACCACAGGTCTCACATCAGTATGGATTTTATTGTGTACTATCCAGTCTCCAAGGAATATAATACAATTTATTTGTCATTGAACAATAATAAAATGTAAAATGGCACACTTTCTTCCAGTGGAATAAAATTCATCAGCGTAAAAATGATCAGTGTTGTGTATACAACATATTTTAGACCACATGGAGCTCCTTTACACATAATTTCAGGCTGAGGGTCCCAGTTAATAGCCTATTTGTGGAAATGATTTTATATCTCTATGAGATTGTACTATTATTTTCATCATCTTATAATCCACAGTCAAATGGTCAGACTCAGTGGTGGTTCTAGGTGTTGGCATGCTGGGCTACCACCCAGGGCACTGCTGCCTCAGGGCACAGCCACAGTCACTCCCTCAGCACCTGAACTCCCACCCTCTGGCCTGTCTATTATGCTGCATACAGCGCAAAGCTGTGAGGATGCCGTCTGTCTCCCGCTGCTGCAGACTGTGTGAACAGATGAGCAGGAGTGGCCTTAATTACCCTGGCTTTGTGGAGGGGTCTGAATCCACTCCCTCCCTACTTTCTCATCAAAGGCTGTCAGCCAGCACACGCATGATGTGTTTGCTGGGCTGCACTTTGTCTGGACTGGAGAGCCTGCAGAGGGGAAGGGGATGATGCAATCATAGTGATCATTCCCCATGCCATGTATCTGCTCCTAAAAGGGTTATTATTTTTAAGCAAAGTTTTTTTGTTTGTGTTTTTTTAATAGGGGTCATGGCCAAGCAGCCTGTGATTATACCACGTCCCCTATATTATGCTGACCCAGTCATGCTCCATATGCACCTGAGTGTGAAGTGGCTACTGACCTTCTGACTGATCCTCTGACTGCATTTCCTGCTTTTGAGTCTGACAGTCTGCCACTCGAGGAGCAGTTATACTGATTGGTAGGTGGAGAGATATGCTATGATCTGAAGTGAGAGGAGACAGGTGCTGTGATGAGAGAGGTGCTGTGATGGGGTGAGGTGCTGAGAGGGGTACTGTGATTGGATTGGGGTGCGAAGAGGGATGCTATAATGGGGTGAGGTGCTGTGATGGGATTGGGGTGCTGAGTGAGGGTTGCTGGATAGGAGGGAATACTGAGATGAAGGTGTAGTGCTGAGAGGGATGAGTTGGGGTGTTTAGAGGGGTGCTGTGATGGGATTTGGGTGCTGAGAGGGATGCTGTGATGAATAGGGGTGCTGTGCTGAAAGGTGAGAGGGGTGCTTTGTTGTGTTATGATCTCTTAATTCTGAATTTTAAAATAATGTGTTAGTAATTACAGCAATAACTAACAGTTCATTATACACTATAGTTAACTGGCAGGGACAGTAGTAGTGATAACTGCTATCAGTGCAAGTACACATTACATTTGTAAAAGAGACCTCCAGGGAATCTGACACTGCACGTGTGCATAGTGGGCCTAATTCAGCATCCATCGTAGCAAAGTACCGATTTTTGGTATTTTGTGCAAGCTTGTCTTGCTGATTGACATTCTGCTGCCATCTGGGGAATGGGGAGCGGCTTGTGACAGCCTCCATTTGTGAAAACAGAGGTGAGTTGGCACCATTTAGTGGATGAGAAGAGGCCAGGAATCACCATCATAGTACAGAGATATTCTACTGCAGCATTGCTTCCTACATGGTACAACTTGCATAAAACGAGCTCTTCCTGGTCGAATGTGTATAAGGGGCTCTACCTGGCTAATGTGTATAAGGGGGATTACCTAGCGTAATGTGTATAAAAGGGTCTCTGCCTGGTGTAATGTGTATAAAAGGGTCTTTACCTGGTGTAATGTGTATAAGGGGCTCTGTCTGGTGTAATGTATATAAGGAGTTCTGCTCTACTGTGGTGTAATGTGTGTTAGGGGCTCTAACATGGAATAATGTGTATAAGGGATATTACTGAGTGTTGTAATGTGACTGATGGACACTACTGTGCAGTGTAATGTGAAATGGTAGTATTATGTGATCGCGCCCCTTCCCCATGAAGCCATGCCCATATATTTTTGTGTACTGTCCCTATTTTTACTTTTTTTGGGGGGAGGGGGCCAAAGGAAACTTTTGACCTGGGCACCACAAAGTCTAGATCCGGCCCTGGTCAGACTGAGCCAGTCAACTAGATTCTAGATTAATATGCATGTTTCTTCTGATACAGTCTGCTCCATATTTGTGTTCACAGCAATGGAATGCATTTGGATCACAGGAAATGTTATCCATTCCTAATTTCAAGTGCAAGAATTCATTAACTACCACAGTCCAGGGTAGGGCAATGAAGGATAGTCAGAACAATATTTTAGCAGGTTTGTGGTGACAGGCAAAGAACTTAATATGTTATGGAGTCAATTTGCCCCCATTATAACCTATATCCTTTTTCTTGCCATTTACTCTTGCAATAAGCCTCACCTCAACTTCACATTACTTATCCGCCTGTAATTGTTCATTGTGATGTACTGTAGAACAGTCCTGAGCATGAAACAGTTAATACTTTTCCAGCTTCAGCAAATATAATCAAACTCTGGTAAGACACTATATTCCTACATTTATAATTTACTCTATGATGTTAAAAACTATTGCACATAATTCTTATCAAACATAATAATATGGTTATAATTAAATGTCACTATGGTCATACTCACAGATCAACTCTTTGTATACAATATGCAGAAAATAAGTAATCTTTGATGAAACACTAACTCATGCACTTTCTGATCTACTGAAGATTTGTGTTTTCTGTTAAATGAAAATTATGTCTCATGTCCAGGACATATTTCTCTACAACATATCGAAGGATATATTATGTTAAATTATGTTGATTTAAATGAAAAGCTTCTTTATGTGATTGAACAGCGATGGCATTTTAATTCATCTTTACATGTGTACTTTGCTCTTTTAAATAATTTTGAATGATTTATAAGTTAAATGATAGCGTTGCTGGTGTTGAATTTGCAGATGTGAATCTTACTTATAACTGCATATACTATTAGTGTGTCTTTTATGTCCTGAAATTATGATAACAAGCAGTGTTTCTGATTTGACATTTGCAGCTGAAAAGACCATTCTTATTAAAAGACATTTTGCCCTAGATTGCAGCCATCAACCAAACATGTTTTACATTAAATTAACATATTTTAACACTGATTGTTCTGTTTTCAAAAGAAAATAGATTTTGGAGAATTTTCTAACAGTCAATATCAATCCTAGCACACTGTCTGTACTTGCTTTCAGAGGACAGTTAGCCCGTATATCACAAAAGGTAGGAGCAGTAGCCAGAAGGTAGCTTAAAGTGGCTGAAGCTTACAGGACTATGGGCACTGAGCATGTGTATATCTGCATTATGGAGGAATTGTAAGAGTATTAGAATATGAAGGACATCACAGGAACAAAGCTAAATTAATTAAGGGAGGTAAATGTATTGATATGTCAAATGGCCATTCTAAAATGTTATTCCTGATTCTCCCAATAAAAAGGTAAAGCAGGAGTCAATGTCATTAAAATGTATTACAAAGTAATTTATCAAAGAGGGAATGTGTGCCCAGCTACTGTATGCAGCTTGTTGCATGCTATTGTAGGAATGTGGTGATTGTGCCAAGCAACACTTGTGTAATCCGCAACTGCAAGATGTCTGCCACTGTTAACTCTATTAACTAGTGATGAGCGGGTTCGGTTCCTCGGAATCCGAACCCCCCCGAACTTCACCCATTTTACATGGTTCCGAGGCGGACTCGAATCTTCTCGCCTTGCTCGGTTAACCCGAGCGCGCCCGAACGTCATCATCCCGCTGTCGTATTCTCGCGCCGCCATTTTCACTCGTGCATTGGAGATGATAGGGAGAGGACGTGTGCAGCGTTCTCTCAGTTGTGTTCAGTGTAGAGATGAGCGGGTTCGGTTTCTTTGAATCCGAACCCGCACGAACTTCACTTTTTTTTTCACGGGTCCGAGCGACTCGGATCTTCCCGCCTTGCTCGGTTAACCCGAGCGCACCCGAACGTCATCATGACGCTGTCGGATTCTCGCGAGACTCGGATTCTATATAAGGAGCCGCGCGTCACCGCCATTTTCACACGTGCATTGAGATTGATAGGGAGAGGACGTGGCTGGCGTCCTCTCCATTTAGATTAGATTTAGAAGAGAGAGAGAGAGAGAGATTGCTGTGATACTGTAGATTAGAAGAGAGTGCAGACAGAGTTTAGTGACTGACGACCACAGTGACCAGTGACCACCAGAGACAGTGCAGTTGTTTGTTTTATTTAATATATCCGTTCTCTGCCTGAAAAAAACGATACACAGTCACACAGTGACTCAGTCTGTGTGCACTGCTCAGCCCAGTGTGCTGCACATCAATGTATTGTATATAAAGCTTATAATTGTGGGGGAGACTGGGGAGCACTGCAGGTTGTTATAGCAGGAGCCAGGAGTACATGATAAATAATATTATATTAAAATTAAACAGTGCACACTTTTGCTGCAGGAGTGCCACTGCCAGTGTGACTAGTGGTGACCAGTGCCTGACCACCAGTATATTAGTAGTATTGTATACTATCTCTTTATCAACCAGTCTATATTAGCAGCAGACACAGTACAGTGCGGTAGTTCACGGCTGTGGCTACCTCTGTGTCGGCACTCGGCAGGCAGTCCGTCCATCCATAATTGTATTATAATATATACCACCTAACCGTGGTTTTTTTTTCATTCTTTATACCGTCGTCATACTAGTTGTTACGAGTATACTACTATCTCTTTATCAACCAGTGTACAGTGCGGTAGTTCACGGCTGTGGCTACCTCTGTGTCGGCACTCGGCAGGCAGTCCGTCCAACCATAATTGTATTATATACCACCTAACCGTGGTTTTTTTTTCATTCTTTATACCGTCGTCATACTAGTTGTTACGAGTATACTACTATCTCTTTATCAACCAGTGTACAGTGCGGTAGTTCACGGCTGTGGCTACCTCTGTGTCGGCACTCGGCAGGCAGTCCGTCCATCCATAATTGTATTATAATATATACCACCTAACCGTGGTTTTTTTTTCATTCTTTATACCGTCGTCATACTAGTTGTTACGAGTATACTACTATCTCTTTATCAACCAGTGTACAGTGCGGTAGTTCACGGCTGTGGCTACCTCTGTGTCGGCACTCGGCAGGCAGTCCGTCCAACCATAATTGTATTATAATATATACCACCTAACCGTGGTTTTTTTTTCATTCTTTATACCGTCGTCATACTAGTTGTTACGAGTATACTACTATCTCTTTATCAACCAGTGTACAGTGCGGTAGTTCACGGCTGTGGCTACCTCTGTGTCGGCACTCGGCAGGCAGTCCGTCCAACCATAATTGTATTATATACCACCTAACCGCGGTTTTTTTTTCATTCTTTATACCGTCGTCATACTAGTTGTTACGAGTATACTACTATCTCTTTATCAACCAGTGTACAGTGCGGTAGTTCACGGCTGTGGCTACCTCTGTGTCGGCACTCGGCAGGCAGTCCGTCCAACCATAATTGTATTATAATATATACCACCTAACCGTGGTTTTTTTTTCATTCTTTATACCGTCGTCATACTAGTTGTTACGAGTATACTACTATCTCTTTATCAACCAGTGTACAGTGCGGTAGTTCACGGCTGTGGCTACCTCTGTGTCGGCACTCGGCAGGCAGTCCGTCCAACCATAATTGTATTATAATATATACCACCTAACCGTGGTTTTTTTTTCATTCTTTATACCGTCGTCATACTAGTTGTTACGAGTATACTACTATCTCTTTATCAACCAGTGTACAGTGCGGTAGTTCACGGCTGTGGCTACCTCTGTGTCGGCACTCGGCAGGCAGTCCGTCCATCCATAATTGTATTATATACCACCTAACCGTGGTTTTTTTATACCACCTAACCGTGGCAGTCCGTCCATAATTGTATACTAGTATCCAATCCATCCATCTCCATTGTTTACCTGAGGTGCCTTTTAGTTCTGCCTATAAAATATGGAGAACAAAAAAGTTGAGGTTCCAAAATTAGGGAAAGATCAAGATCCACTTCCACCTCGTGCTGAAGCTGCTGCCACTAGTCATGGCCGAGACGATGAAATGCCAGCAACGTCGTCTGCCAAGGCCGATGCCCAATGTCATAGTACAGAGCATGTCAAATCCAAAACACCAAATATCAGAAAAAAAAGGACTCCAAAACCTAAAATAAAATTGTCGGAGGAGATGCGTAAACTTGCCAATATGCCATTTACCACACGGAGTGGCAAGGAACGGCTGAGGCCCTGGCCTATGTTCATGGCTAGTGGTTCAGCTTCACATGAGGATGGAAGCACTCAGCCTCTCGCTAGAAAACTGAAAAGACTCAAGCTGGCAAAAGCACCGCAAAGAACTGTGCGTTCTTTGAAATCCCAAATCCACAAGGAGAGTCCAATTGTGTCGGTTGCGATGCCTGACCTTCCCAACACTGGACGTGAAGAGCATGCGCCTTCCACCATTTGCACGCCCCCTGCAAGTGCTGGAAGGAGCACCCGCAGTCCAGTTCCTGATAGTCAGATTGAAGATGTCAGTGTTGAAGTACACCAGGATGAGGAGGATATGGGTGTTGCTGGCGCTGGGGAGGAAATTGACCAGGAGGATTCTGATGGTGAGGTGGTTTGTTTAAGTCAGGCACCCGGGGAGACACCTGTTGTCCGTGGGAGGAATATGGCCGTTGACATGCCAGGTGAAAATACCAAAAAAATCAGCTCTTCGGTGTGGAGGTATTTCACCAGAAATGCGGACAACAGGTGTCAAGCCGTGTGTTCCCTTTGTCAAGCTGTAATAAGTAGGGGTAAGGACGTTAACCACCTCGGAACATCCTCCCTTATACGTCACCTGCAGCGCATTCATAATAAGTCAGTGACAAGTTCAAAAACTTTGGGTGACAGCGGAAGCAGTCCACTGACCAGTAAATCCCTTCCTCTTGTAACCAAGCTCACGCAAACCACCCCACCAACTCCCTCAGTGTCAATTTCCTCCTTCCCCAGGAATGCCAATAGTCCTGCAGGCCATGTCACTGGCAAGTCTGATGAGTCCTCTCCTGCCTGGGATTCCTCCGATGCATCCTTGCGTGTAACGCCTACTGCTGCTGGCGCTGCTGTTGTTGCCGCTGGGAGTCGATGGTCATCCCAGAGGGGAAGTCGTAAGCCCACTTGTACTACTTCCAGTAAGCAATTGACTGTTCAACAGTCCTTTGCGAGGAAGATGAAATATCACAGCAGTCATCCTACTGCAAAGCGGATAACTGAGGCCTTGGCATCCTGGGTGGTGAGAAACGTGGTTCCGGTATCCATCATTACTGCAGAGCCAACTAGAGACTTGTTGGAGGTACTGTGTCCCCGGTACCAAATACCATCTAGGTTCCATTTCTCTAGGCAGGCGATACCGAAAATGTACACAGACCTCAGAAAAAGAGTCACCAGTGTCCTAAAAAATGCAGCTGTACCCAATGTCCACTTAACCACGGACATGTGGACAAGTGGAGCAGGGCAGGGTCAGGACTATATGACTGTGACAGCCCACTGGGTAGATGTATGGACTCCCGCCGCAAGAACAGCAGCGGCGGCACCAGTAGCAGCATCTCGCAAACGCCAACTCTTTCCTAGGCAGGCTACGCTTTGTATCACCGCTTTCCAGAATACGCACACAGCTGAAAACCTCTTACGGCAACTGAGGAAGATCATCGCGGAATGGCTTACCCCAATTGGACTCTCCTGTGGATTTGTGGCATCGGACAACGCCAGCAATATTGTGTGTGCATTAAATCTGGGCCAATTCCAGCACGTCCCATGTTTTGCACATACCTTGAATTTGGTGGTGCAGAATTTTTTAAAAAACGACAGGGGCGTGCAAGAGATGCTGTCGGTGGCCAGAAGAATTGCGGGACACTTTCGGCGTACAGGCACCACGTACAGAAAACTGGAGCACCACCAAAAACTACTGAACCTGCCCTGCCATCATCTGAAGCAAGAAGTGGTAACGAGGTGGAATTCAACCCTCTATATGCTTCAGAGGTTGGAGGAGCAGCAAAAGGCCATTCAAGCCTATACAATTGAGCACGATATAGTAGGTGGAATGCACCTGTCTCAAGTGCAGTGGAGAATGATTTCAACGTTGTGCAAGGTTCTGATGCCCTTTGAACTTGCCACACGTGAAGTCAGTTCAGACACTGCCAGCCTGAGTCAGGTCATTCCCCTCATCAGGCTTTTGCAGAAGAAGCTGGAGGCATTGAAGGAGGAGCTAACACGGAGCGATTCCGCTAGGCATGTGGGACTTGTGGATGCAGCCCTTAATTCGCTTAACAAGGATTCACGGGTGGTCAATCTGTTGAAATCAGAGCACTACATTTTGGCCACCGTGCTCGATCCTAGATTTAAAGCCTACCTTGGATCTCTCTTTCCGGCAGACACAGGTCTGCTGGGGTTGAAAGACCTGCTGGTGACAAAATTGTCAAGTCAAGCGGAACGCGACCTGTCAACATCTCCTCCTTCACATTCTCCCGCAACTGGGGGTGCGAGGAAAAGGCTCAGAATTCCGAGCCCACCCGCTGGCGGTGATGCAGGGCAGTCTGGAGCGACTGCTGATGCTGACATCTGGTCCGGACTGAAGGACCTGACAACGATTACGGACATGTCGTCTACTGTCACTGCATATGATTCTCTCAACATTGATAGAATGGTGGAGGATTATATGAGTGACCGCATCCAAGTAGGCACGTCACACAGTCCGTACTTATACTGGCAGGAAAAAGAGGCAATTTGGAGGCCCTTGCACAAACTGGCTTTATTCTACCTAAGTTGCCCTCCCACAAGTGTGTACTCCGAAAGAGTGTTTAGTGCCGCCGCTCACCTTGTCAGCAATCGGCGTACGAGGTTACATCCAGAAAATGTGGAGAAGATGATGTTCATTAAAATGAATTATAATCAATTCCTCCGCGGAGACATTGACCAGCAGCAATTGCCTCCACAAAGTACACAGGGAGCTGAGATGGTGGATTCCAGTGGGGACGAATTGATAATCTGTGAGGAGGGGGATGTACACGGTGATATATCGGAGGGTGAAGATGAGGTGGACATCTTGCCTCTGTAGAGCCAGTTTGTGCAAGGAGAGATTAATTGCTTCTTTTTTGGGGGGGGTCCAAACCAACCCGTCATATCAGTCACAGTCGTGTGGCAGACCCTGTCACTGAAATGATGGGTTGGTTAAAGTGTGCATGTCCTGTTTTGTTTATACAACATAAGGGTGGGTGGGAGGGCCCAAGGATAATTCCATCTTGCACCTCTTTTTTCTTTTCTTTTTCTTTGCATCATGTGCTGATTGGGGAGGGTTTTTTGGAAGGGACATCCTGCGTGACACTGCAGTGCCACTCCTAGATGGGCCCGGTGTTTGTGTCGGCCACTAGGGTCGCTAATCTTACTCACACAGCTACCTCATTGCGCCTCTTTTTTTCTTTGCGTCATGTGCTGTTTGGGGAGGGTTTTTTGGAAGGGACATCCTGCGTGACACTGCAGTGCCACTCCTAGATGTGCCCGGTGTTTGTGTCGGCCACTAGGGTCGCTAATCTTACACAGTCAGCTACCTCATTGCGCCTCTTTTTTTCTTTGCGTCATGTGCTGTTTGGGGAGGGTTTTTTGGAAGGGCCATCCTGCGTGACACTGCAGTGCCACTCCTAGATGGGCCCGGTGTTTGTGTCGGCCACTAGGGTCGCTAATCTTACTCACACAGCTACCTCATTGCGCCTCTTTTTTTCTTTGCGTCATGTGCTGTTTGGGGAGGGTTTTTTGGAAGGGACATCCTGCGTGACACTGCAGTGCCACTCCTAGATGGGCCCGGTGTTTGTGTCGGCCACTAGGGTCGCTTATCTTACTCACACAGCGACCTCGGTGCAAATTTTAGGACTAAAAATAATATTGTGAGGTGTGAGGTATTCAGAATAGACTGAAAATGAGTGTAAATTATGGTTTTTGAGGTTAATAATACTTTGGGATCAAAATGACCCCCAAATTCTATGATTTAAGCTGTTTTTTAGTGTTTTTGGAAAAAAACACCCGAATCCAAAACACACCCGAATCCGACAAAAATAATTCGGTGAGGTTTTGCCAAAACGCGTTCGAACCCAAAACACGGCCGCGGAACCGAACCCAAAACCAAAACACAAAACCCGAAAAATTTCAGGCGCTCATCTCTAGTTCAGTGTGCTGCAAATATCTGTGCTCAGTCTGCTTGCAAATATCTGTGCTCAGTGTGCTGAAAATATCTACGTTCTCTGCCTGAAAAATGCTCCATATCTGTGCTATATTGTAGTATATAGTAGGAGGACAGTGCAGAATTTTGCTGACCAGTGACCACCAGTATTATATCAGTACGGTACAGTAGTCCACTGCTCTACCTACCTCTGTGTCGTCAAGTATACTATCCATCCATACCTTTGGTGCATTTAAGTTTTGCGCAGTAGTAGGAGGACAGTGCAGAATTTTGCTGACCACCAGTATATAATATATAGCAGTACGGTACAGTAGTCCACTGCTCTACCTAACTCTGTGTCGTCAAGTATACTATCCATCCATACCTGTGGTGCATTTTAGTTGTTGTGCGCAGTATATATAGTAGGAGGACAGTGCATAATTTTGCTGACCACCAGTATATAATATATAGCAGTACGGTACAGTAGTCCACTGCTCTACCTACCTCTGTGTCGTCAAGTATACTATCCATCCATACCTGTGGTGCATTTTAGTTGTTGTGCGCAGTATATATAGTAGGAGGACAGTGCATAATTTTGCTGACCACCAGTATATAATATATAGCAGTACGGTACAGTAGTCCACTGCTCTACCTACCTCTGTGTCGTCAAGTATACTATCCATCCATACCTGTGGTGCATTTAAGTTTTGCGCAGTATATATAGTAGGAGGACAGTGCAGAATTTTGCTGACCACCAGTAAATAATATATAGCAGTACGGTACAGTAGTCCACTGCTCTACCTACCTCTGTGTCCTCAAGTATACTATCCATCCATACCTGTGGTGCATTTAAGTTTTGTGCAGTATTAGAAGGACAGAGCAGAATTTTGCTGACCACCAGTATATAATATATAGCAGTACGGTACAGTAGTCCACTGCTCTACCTACCTCTGTGTCGTCAAGTATACTATCCATCCATACCTGTGGTGCATTTAAGTTTTGCGCAGTATATATAGTAGGAGAACAGTGCAGAGTTTTGCTGACCACCAGTAGATAATATATAGCAGTACGGTACAGTAGTCAACTGCTCTACCTACTTCTGTGTCGTCAAGTATACTATCCATCCATACCTGTGGTGCATTTTAGTTGTTGTGCGCAGTATATATAGTAGGAGGACAGTGCACAATTTTGCTGACCACCAGTATATAATATATAGCAGTACGGTACAGTAGTCCACTGCTCTACCTACCTCTGTGTCATCAAGTATACTATCCATCCATACCTGTGGTGCATTTAAATTTTGCGCAGCAGTAGGAGGACAGTGCAGAATTTTGCGGACCACCAGTATATAGTATATATCAGTATGGTACAGTAGTCCACTGCTCTACCTACCTCTGTGTCATCCGTATGCTATCCATCCATACATGTGGTGCATTTAAGTTTTGCGCAGTAGTAGGAGGACAGTGCATAATTTTGCTGACCACCAGTATATAATATATAGCAGTGTGGTACAGTAGTCCACTGCTCTACCTACCTCTGTGTCGTCAAGTATACTATCCATCCATACCTGTGGTGCATTTAAGTTTTGCGCAGTAGTAGGAGGACAGTGCAAAATTTTGCTGACCACCAGTATATAATATATAGCAGTACGGTACAGTAGTCCACTGCTCTACCTACATCTGTGTCATCAAGTATACTATCCATCCATACCTGTGGTGCATTTTAGTTGTTGTGCGCAGTATATATAGTAGGAGGACAGTGCATAATTTTGCTGACCACCAGTATATAATATATAGCAGTACAGTACAGTAGGCCACTGCTCTACCTACCTCTGTGTCGTCAAGTATACTATCCATCCATACCTGTGGTGCATTTAAGTTTTGCACAGTAGTAGGAGGACAGTGCAGAATTTTGCTGACCACCAGTAAATAATATATAGCAGTACGGTACAGTAGTCCACTGCTCTACCTACCTCTGTGTCGTCAAGTATACTATCCATCCATACCTGTGGTGCATTTTAGTTGTTGTGCGCAGTATATATAGTAGGAGGACAGTGCATAATTTTGCTGACCACCAGTATATAATATATAGCAGTACGGTACAGTAGTCCACTGCTCTACCTACCTCTGTGTCGTCAAGTATACTATCCATCCATACCTGTGGTGCATTTAAGTTTTGCGCAGTAGTAGGAGGACAGTGCAGAATTTTGCTTACCACCAGTATATAATATATAGCAGTACGGTACAGTAGTCCACTGCTCTACCTACCTCTGTGTCGTCAAGTATACTATCCATCCATACCTGTGGTGCATTTTAGTTTTTGTGCACAGTATATATAGTAGGAGGAAAGTCCATAATTTTGCTGACCACCAGTATATAATATATAGCAGTACGGTACAGTAGGCCATTGCTATTGATATATTACTGGCATATAACTCCACACATTAAAAAATGGTGAACAAAAATGTGTAGGGTAAAATAGGGAAAGATCAAGATCCACTTCCACCTCGTGCTGAAGCTGCTGCCACTAGTCATGGCCGAGACAATGAAATGCCATCAACGTCGTCTGCCAAGGCCGATGCCCAATGTCATAGTAGAAAGCATGTAAAATGCAAAAAACAAAAGTTCAGTAAAATGACCCAAAAATCTAAATTAAAAGCATCTGAGGAGAAGCGTAAACTTGCCAATATGCCACTTACAACACGGAGTGGCAAGGAACGGCTGAGACCCTGGCCTATGTTCATGGCTAGTGGTTCAGATTCACATGAGGATGGAAGCACTCATCCTCTCGCTAGAAAAATGAAAAGACTTAAGCTGGCAAAAGCACAATAAAGAACTGTGCGTTCTTCTAAATCACAAATCCCCAAGGAGAGTCCAATTGTGTCGGTTGCGATGCCTTCCCTTCCCAACACTGGACGGGAAGAGGTGGCGCCTTCCACCATTTGCACACCCCCTGCAAGTGCTGGAAGGAGCACCCGCAGTCCAGTTCCTGATAGTCAAATTGAAGATGTCACTGTTGAAGTACACCAGGATGAGGATATGGGTGTTGCTGGTGCTGAGAAGGAAATTGACAAGGAGGATTCTGATGGTGAGGTGGTTTGTTTAAGTCAGGCACCCGTGGAGACACCTGTTGTCTGTGGGACGAATATGGCCATTGACATGCCTGGTCAAATGACAAAAAAAATCACCTCTTCGGTGTGGAATTATTTCAACAGAAATGCGGACAACTGGTGTCAAGCCGTGTGTTGCCTTTTTCAAGCTGCAATTAGTAGGGGTAATGACGTAAACCACCTAGGAACATCCTCTCTTATACGTCACCTGGAGCACATTCATCAGAAGTCATTGACAAGTTCAAAAACTTTGGGTGACAGCGGAAGTAGTCCACTGCCAACTAAATCCCTTCCTCTTGTAACCAAGCTCCTGCAAACCACACCACCAACTCCCTCAGTGTCAATTTCCTCCTTAGACAGGAAAGCCAATAGTCCTGCAGGCCATGTCACTGTAAAGTCTGACGAGTCCTCTCCTGCCTGGGATTCCTCCGATGCATCCTTGAGTGTAACGCCTACTGCTGCTGGCGCTGCTGTTGTTGCTGCTGGGAGTCGATCGGCATCCCAGAGGGGAAGTCGGAAGACCACTTGTACTACTTCCAGTAAGCAATTGACTGTCCAACAGTCCTTTGCAAGGAAGAAGAAATATCACATCAGTCATCCTGCTGCAAAGCGGATAACTCAGGCCTTGGCAGCCTGGGTGGTGTTAAACGTGTTTCCGGTATCCACCGTTAATTCACAGGAAACTAGAGATTTGCTTGAGGTACTGTGTCCCCTTTACCAAATACGATCTAGGTTCCATTTCTCAAGGCAGGCGATACCGAGAATGTACACAGACCTCAGAAAAAGAGTCACCAGTGTCCTAAAAAATGCAGTTGTACCCAATGTCCACCTAACCACGGACATGTGGACAAGTGGAGCAGGGCAGACTCAGGACTATATGACTGTGACAGCCCACTGGGTAGATGTATTGCCTCCCGCAGCAAGAACAGCAGCAGTGGCACCAGTAGCAGCATCTCGCAAATGCCAACTCATTCCTAGGCAGACTACGCTTTGTATCACCACTTTCCATAAGAGGCACACAGCTGACAACCTCTTACGGAAACTGAGGAACATCATCGCAGAATGGCTTACCGCAATTGGACTCTCCTGGGGATTTGTGACATTGGACAACGCCACCAATATTGTGCGTGCATTACATGTGGGCAAATTCCAGCACGTCCCATGTTTTACACATACATTGAATTTGGTGGTGCAGAATTATTTAAAATTTGACAGGGGCGTGCAAGAGATGCTGTCGGTGGCCCGTAGAATTGCGGGCCACTTTCATCATTCAGCCACCGTGTGCCGAAAACTGGAGCACCAGCAAACACTCCTGAACTTGCCCCACCATCATCTGAAGCAAGAGGTGGTAACGAGGAGGAATTTAACCCTCTATATACTTCAGAGGATGGAGGAGCAGCAAAAGGCCATTCAAGCCTATACAGCTACCTACAATATAGGCAAAGGAGGGGGAATGCACCTGACTCAAGCGCAGTGGAGAATGATTTCAACGCTGTGCAAGGTTCTGCAACCCTTTGAACTTGCCACACGTGAAGTCAGTTCAGACACTGCCAGCCTGAGTCAGGTCATTCCCCTCATCAGGCTTTTGCAGAAGAAGCTGGAGAGATTGAAGGAGGAGCTAAAACAGAGCGATTCCGCTAGGCATGTGGGACTTGTGGATGAAGCCCTTAATTCGCTTAACCAGGATTCACGGGTGGTCAATCTGTTGAAATCAGAGCACTACATTTTGGCCACCGTGCTCGATCCTAGATTTAAAACCTACGTTGTATCTCTCTTTCCGGCAGACACAAGTCTGCAGAGGTTCAAAGACCTGCTGGTGAGAAAATTGTCAAGTCAAGTGGAACGTGACCCGTCAACAGCTCCTCCTTCACATTCTCCCACAACTGGGGCTGCGAGGAAAAAGCTAAGAATTTCGAGCCCACCCGCTGGTGGTGATGCAGGGCAGTCTGGAGCGAGTGCTGACATCTGGTCCGGACTGAAGGACCAGCCAACGATAGACTGGAAATGAGTGGAATTATGGTTAGTGAGGTTAATAATACTATGGGATCAAAATGACCCCCAAATTCTATGATTTAAGCTGTTTTTGAGGGTTTTTTGTAAAAAAACACCCGAATCCAAAACACTCCCGAATCCGACAAAAAATTTTCAGGGAGTTTTTGCCAAAACACGTCTGAATCCAAAACACGGCCGCTGAACCGAATCCAAAACCAAAACACAAAACCCGAAAAATGTTCGGTGCACATCTCTACTATTAACAACACACATGGCATCCCCAGTACCTTTCCAATAATCCACCGCAGGGCATTTGACATATTCCAGCAGATAATACTGACAATGTGGGTCATTCCGACCCGTTCGCACCCAGCGGTTCTTCGCTGTGGTGCGAATGGGTCAGAACTGCGCATGCACGGCGTGCGTCGTCGCCAGGCAACGGAGCACCCAGCGAAAAAAAAAAGACACAGCGCTGGACGGAAGAAGATTGACAGCGGAGAAGCGTTCCGGGGCGGATACTCACCATTGAAGGCCGTTTTCGGGGAGTGGTAAGAAAAACGCATGCGTGTCCAGGTGAATGGAGGGCGGATGTCTGACGTCAGGACTGGGACCTTCATTCCTGGATCCATCGCACAGGGTAAGTAGCTGCAGGGCTGGTCTTGTTTTGCAGGAAACTTTTTAAGCATAGCAGGGCTGCACAAGCGATCGCAGCCCTGTTTTGCTAAAACACACTCCCCCATAGGCGGGGATTAGTTGATCACAGCAGCAGCAAAGGTAACCTTGTGTACTCATATGTTGTCCATGACAACCTGCCACCTCCTCATACTGTAGTTAATTTATTAAAAATCGGAAAAAGTTTTCTAAAGTGCCTAAGGCATCCTCATGAAGTCATGGGGATCACCAGCCTACATTTAAAAAAGTCCTGATGAGACCTATGTTCCATTTACCCCTAGACCTGTGTTCCATTTACCTAATCAGTACTATAATTTCTTTAAAGCTGAAACACATGTATCCTGATACCACCTTAGTTTTTTGTCTCATTTTCGCTATTCACATAACATTTCTGTCTTTGCCCTACTAAACTCTCATTATACAGTATTTCATAAAAAACCTTTCTTCTTCTCATGACCCTTTATCCTAGTATACCTTTAGTGGAGACCAGGCAAGCCTTCCATATTTTGAAAATGTCCTGGTACATTAAGGGACGAAATGCATCAGTGGTCTTTCTCCCTACCCCCTTCCCTGACAGACACAGAAAAACTTTTTTTTGTTCAAGCTGATTTCAACAACACAGCCTCAACAGATACACCCAAAGTAAAACTAGCTACAGTATAAC
Source organism: Pseudophryne corroboree (assembly GCF_028390025.1). Lineage (NCBI taxonomy): Eukaryota > Metazoa > Chordata > Amphibia > Anura > Myobatrachidae > Pseudophryne > Pseudophryne corroboree. Next base: position 640,891,743 of record NC_086446.1, read on the forward strand.
CACAAATGTGACCACTGGAAGAGCAAATAGGCTCACATTTGCTATTCATTTGCCTTTTGCTGAGTAAACATTGTAATATAGAAGTCTATTCAATTGATGTCGGATCCTTTCAGTATTCAGTTTGAGGCCAAATCCGACAAAATCGGATTGACAATATCGATAACGGACCAAAAATCTGTTGAATTTGGCCGCAAATCTGACAAAACACGTGGATCCGCGGCTAATCCACATATCCACGTATTTTCCGACAAGTCGGTAAAACGGCAGCCACATTGAATAGGTCAAATCATGATTCGACTTAAAAAAGTCGGAAACTGCCGTCTTTCAGACTAGACCGCAGTTCCGACTAGAATTGAATAGACCCCATACTGTATATGAGCTGTTGGGCTTGAATGATGTAATGTGAGTATTGTGTATATAGTGTATTATATGGACTTAGATGTACAATTTCTAATAGTGTGTTCCATTGCATTAATGTCTTTATATTTCCAATGAATTAGGCTTTATCATTATCTGGCACATTGTTGAACAGTTTTATGTTTTAATTTGATAAAAAGAGAAATGAGCGCTTATTGTGAGAAATAATTCATTGTGGCACCTGTGAATAAAAAAATGTTAACACATCATGTTTATATTGTTTAAGCACTTTTTTGAAAAGGTGTTAGGGAAATGGAGGTTGGATTCGATGCTCTGGTCGCGCCTGCTGTAACTAACTGACCCTACCTCTACCGCAGTCTGGGATGGGAAGAATGTTATATGTTTCCCGTCTTCACCTCTTGCTGCTGAAGCCACTGGTTACGGTGGTGCCGGATGATGACGTACCCCTGTAGCTCATTCAAGGTGCAGCTGGGTGTTCGGATTGGGAACTTTGCTTCCTAGTCCTCTCCATTTCCTGTGAGCCTTTAATGCATTTCATGCTCCACAACGCATTTTGTCAAGGATGGCCACTATGGGAACATGTTTGTTTATTTATAGGAAAAAATATTATTGATTAAAAACCGGAAATGGTCACCAGAAGTCTCTAAAAAGGGTGGAAATCACATGCTACATATTGTCCTTTGATTTTTGATTTTTTTTTAAAGTGTTTAAAAAATATATATTTTTATTTTTATACATTTAAAAATGAATCATAAGGTGCCACAATTTATCCAAAACTTGTAGTCAGTATATAAGTGAATTTTAGAGTTGGGTAATGTATATCTCTTATGTGTTATAAAAAGGCATTAAGGGGGTAATTCCAAGTTGATCGCAGCAGGATTTTTGTTAGCAATTGGGCAAAACCATGTGCACTGCAGGGGAGGCAGATATAACATGTGTAGAGTGAGTTAGATTTGGGTGTGGTGTGTTCAATCTGCAATCTAATTTGCAGTGTAAAAATAAAGCAGCCAGTATTTACCCTGCACAGAAATAAAATAACGCACCCAAATCTAACTCTCTCTGCAAATGTTATATCTGCCTCCCCTGCAGTGCACATGGTTTAGCCCAATTGCTATCAAAAATCCTGCTGCGATCAACTTGGAATTACCCCCTAAATTCGAACTTTGAATTTAATGCCTTTTTATAACACATACTGTAAGAGATATACATTACCCAACTCTAAAATTCACTTATATACTGACTACAAGTTTTGTATAGATTGTGACACCTTATGATTCATTTTTAAATGTATAATAAATAAATATATATATATATATATATATATATATATATATTTTTTATTTTTTTTTTAACACTTTTTAAGAATCAAAAGGACAATATGGAGCAAGATGACAAGTACTTACTCACTGGTATATTTCAAAGAAAGCTGTATCAGGTTCATATGTAAATATTGTTATAATATAGATTGGTCACTTTCTAAAATCATCTGTATTCATGTTTGTAACCCAACAGCTAAAAAATGTCAAGCATTTAATCAAAGTTTCAGGGGAATAGGTAAAACAAATAAGTGATGGGAGTCTACATTTTATAGCATGAATATCAGAATAAATAGTATATCCTGTTTTATTATGTCTTCAGAATGTTGTTACTATCTTTCACTTTATGCTTTAAAGCACTATGTTATATTTGATAAAGCACAATTATTAAAACACTTTGATTTTGGATCAGAGAAATGTAATTATGTCCTTTCATTAGGTAACACTGCAAATTATTTCAAATAGGTAATTAAAGACTTTTGTTTTCATCTGTGTTGCTTAAATCTTTTAGAACTTTGATCTACTGAAACGTCTTCCAAGGTGTTCAATTACTATAATTTGGATCTGCAGTTACATGCTAAATTGTATGGAAGAAATTAGTTTGGCCACATTGTGATTTTACATTATTGACCATATGTTGTACCAGTCCATAAAAAAGGTGGCGATCATGCATACATACCATTGAATACACCATCTTGAAACACTGTTCCCAAAAGAACTTAACAAAACACTGGCACTATCTTGTTGTTGTTGTTTTTTTTATTATTCTTAATTGTTGCATACATTTCTTTCCTTTTTCTAATTTTTTATCTAAAAAAAACTCTTCCTTTTTGATTTTTGTTATATATTTTTGCCATTTTCTGGCATATATATACATATAGATTTTGACAATGCTTCATTCATATTCAGCTTTCTTTATGTTTATGTCAACAACTATCTCATTAAAATTATATTCCTTGGGTCCTTACCCATCAAGGCCATGACTAGGGGGTGTGCAAGCGGTGACATATTTGTTCTTTGCAATAATTATATTTACTTCATTATTTTTGTTGTAGGTGCCACCATTTTGTTAACTGTCATGTATTTGTATTGTGCTACTGTACTTCATTGTGAGGTTGCCAAAACTTGTTTAATCACTTTATTTGTTGCAGCACACCTTCCATGACACAGAGTGTCGTGAGACCTGTGACATCATCCGCGAAGAGACGGCACGAAGGACAGTGTGGTGGGGGTATTTCAACTGGTATCAGATATATTTATGCACCCTGATGAAATTGTTTACATCAATATTGAAATGTTGGTACAGATTTGCTGCCTGTTCGTTTATTGCATGGAGTGCTGCCAGATATTGATTCCTGTACTCCTGTACATATATGCAGATGTTTCTCCATACACCTAGCCTCAATGCACCATGCCACGTGTGACTGAGCAATGCCGACCAGTGTGGCATAACAACATTTTCTTTGAATTTTCCTTTTATTCGAACCACTCAATCTATTCTAGAGATATTGTACAATCTGTACCAAAGATGGCAACACAGGAATTAGGGTCTAACTCAGACCTGATCGTGGCAGCATAATTTTCCTCTAATGGGCAAAACCATGTGCAGTGCAGGTGGGGCAGATTTAACATGTGCAGAAAGAGTTAGATTTGGGTGTGGTGTGTTCAAACTGAAATTTAAATTAAAGTGTAAAAATAAAACAGCCAGTATTTACCCTGCACAGAAACAATATATCCCACTCAAATCCAACTCTCTCTGCACATATTACATCTGCCCCACCTGCAGTGCACATGGGGGGGGGTAATTCAGACCTGATCGTAGCAGAAAATTTGTTAGCAGTTGGGAAAAACCACGGGCACTGAAGGGGGGGGGGGAGATATAACATGTGCAGAGAGAGTTAGATTTGGGTGGGGTGTGTTCAATCTGAAATCTAAATTGCAGTGTAAAAATAAAGCAGGCAGTATTTACTCTGTACAAAAACAAAATAACCCACGCAAATCTAATACCCCTTTCACATCGCACAAATAACCCGGTATCGACACGGCATATAGCCGTGTCAAAACGGGTCAGTGTGTAATGTGAAAGCTCCTTTGCTGAATTAGCGGGTCGCCTGACCCGGTAATTCAACCCAGTAAAAAAGAAGGGTTATTACCGGGTTGAATACCGTGTCAGGTGCAGCGTGAATGGGAGCCGTTCCGATGCGACATGGCTCCCATTCACAGCATAGGGAGAAGCGGCGCAGGAGATGAGCTCATCTCCCAGCGCCGCCTCCACCCCCGCCCCTGCTGCTGCTGCGCCCCCCGCTGCTATGGCAATTGACCCGGTATATTGCAGGGTCGGAAAGCCAGCAAAGGAGCGCAAATGCCGGAACCCACCCGGTAAGGACACGTTTCTCTTACTGGGTGGGATCCGGCATTTGCGATCTGAAAGCAGCATAACTTTCTCTGTAAATGTTATATCTGCCACACCTGCAGTGCACATGGTTTTGCCCAACTGCTAACAAATTTGCTGCTGCAATCAACTCTGAATTACCCCCACGGTTTTGCCCATTTAGAGAAAGATTTTGCTGCTGCGATTAGGTCTGAATTAGGACCTTAGTTTAAAATATTTACAAAGTTTCAGATGAAGCACAATGGAAATTGGAAAAGAAAATGTGTCGCATATCTAAATAATTACTGCAGTTTCGTTAAGCGTTTGTGTCACATCACATTGCTGACTAAGGGGTGTATTCAATACCTATCGGATCCTTTCCGACGGAAAGGATCTGGCAGGTCAGTGTTCAATGCCGGGCCAGGTTTGGCCCAGTCCCGACAATGGCAATCCGACTTTTTTTAAAGTCGGATTGACATTGTCGGAGATGGGGCTAAAACATGTTGGGTTTGGCCGTGCTTCCGACAATACGTGCAGATCATCGATCTGTGTGCATTACGACAGCTTTCCAACAAGTCGGCAATTCCACCTATTAAATAAGTCGGAACCCGTTCTGACCTAATCCTGACGTAAACTGCCGTCTTTTCAACAACATGGCAGTTTCCGACTACAATTAAATATACTCCTTAGAAGCAAATTCAAGCAAAAAAGAAAATAGTGTACGAGGATATATACAGTATACACTACTGTATATATATATATATATATATACATATATATATATATATATATACATATATATATATATATATATATATATATATACAGTAACAGCAGACAAACTCCACAGATTGGAAATAAGAGAGAGAGAGAGAGAGAGCTACAGCAGCTTTAGTACATCAAGGTTTCAGGTGCCTGCTGGATGTGCTCCTGTGACTCTATACAAAGTGCAGCAGCTCCACCCTGCCCAGGGACAAGGTTGTCCGTGAGTTCCTGGAGTGGGGTGAGTGCACAGTGGATGTTATACTGGGCACTGGATGGCGCTACAGAGGGGACATAGCCATAGCATTGGCGCAGGTGGTATAAAACATGACATTTCATGGGGCATGGGCACATTGTGCAAAGGGTATAGGTGGACTTACACAGGAAAGCATGTGCATAGGGGATGTAGCTGGTGGCATTACATGGGGCATATGGCACTCTGGGGTATATATGGTGGCATTACACATGAAGTTATTATTAGAGACCGGCGGGCACTTTTCCTGTTTGTGTTTTGATTTAGGATCTGGATCCCCACTCGTGTTTTGGATCTGGATTGGTTTTGCCAAAATAACCCTTTCGGGTTTTGGTTCTGCTTTTGGATCTGGATGACTTTTGAAAAAAAAACCCCATAAAAACAGCTAAAATCACAGGATTTGGGGGTAATTTTAATATTATTAACCTCAATGACATTAATTTCCACTCATTTCCAGTCTATTATGAACTCCTCACACCTCACAATATTGTTTTTAGACCGAAAGGTTGCACAAGTGTGCGGCACAAACACCTGGCCCATCTAGGAGTGGCACCACAGTTACATATAGGATGGAACTTTTCAAAAACTAGGCCCCAAACAGCACATCATGCAAATAATTAAAAGAGGTGCAATGAGGTAGCTGTATGACTTTGCTAAGCGAAACAAGTGTGCGTTTCAAACACCTGGACCATCTAGGAGTGGCACTGCAGTGTCAGACAGGATGGCAGATTTAAAAAATAGGCCCCAAACAACACATCATGCAAAGAAGAAAAAGAGGTACAATGAGGTAGCTGGATGGCTAAGCAAAGCGACAAAAGTGTGTGGCAAAAACACCTGGCACATCTAGGAGTGACACGCAGTGGCTGATTTTCAAAAGTGGCCTGCAATTTTTCGGGCCTCCGACAGCATCTCCTGCACGCCCCTGTCATTTTTCACTGGTTCGTAGCCATGCCCTCTTTTGTGTGAGGGTGGGGCTTACCAGAGTTGGACCGAGGTGCAGGAGAGGCGCACTGGGCTCTCCTCCCCTGCCCTCAGACAGAGCAGCAGGCAGCAGGAATTTTGTGTTATGTTATGGTATTGCTGGTGGGAAATCGGGGCAGCAGAGGCCTCTGTGCACGGCATACCTGCAGCCGGGCTCTGACAGGGGCTGGAGATCGGAGTAATTACCCAATGCCCTCCCTCTGCTTCATGACTCCGCCCCTTTTGTAAGGAGCGAGGCTTGGTGGGCCGCGATCTGCTGGTGAGGACTGCAACCACGATGATATAGATGCTTAATTAACCTCCCCCTAGGTCGCCCAGCAGATAACATGACTGCTGTCTTTATCGGGCTGGCCAATACTGTGACATGAGGAATGTGCCTGCTTCCTCTGGTTTAAGCCCCTTTTCCTCTGTGAGTCTTCGCCCCTTTTCATCTTCTAGCCACTCTGTCCTCCTTCTACCTGTCCCTAATCACATCCCCTAGTCCCTGCCCCATCCTCCCACTGCCTGTCAGCTTCGTACTGTGTGTATCCTCCGGCTCGCTCCTCCTCCTTTGGAGCTCCACAGTCCACAGTGTGCAGAGAGTGAGAGCGTTCTTCATGGTGAGGTAAGTGCATGGGGAGAGCAACGGGTGGATTAATGAGGTCCTGGGGTGTGCGTGTGGGTGGATTAGTACTGTCATTGTCATCTGTGGGTGTGTATGTTAATTTAAATGGGGGGGTAGTATTATTAATAATGAAGGTATATTACATTGAAGCTGATATAGCAATTATGTGACTGGCGTAATAGGAGTGTAGTCAGGGCCAGCCCGACCATCACGCTGCATTTGCATCAGAGTAAGGCTCCAGAGTTGGGAGGACGAAAGTCAGCCTGGACCACGAACCCCCCCCCCCCCCCGCATCCTGGACTCTATTTCCCCAGTATGGAAATAAGCAGGGCCGGCGCTACCACTAGGCAGCTTTAGGCAGCTGCCTATGGGCGGCGACCACTGGGGGGCGGAACGAAAGTGAAAGAGAACACACACACTCCTCCTATTCTTTGAGGAGCAGCTCGTTGGCGCCTGGCCCACCACGTCTGACTGTCTGCAGTCCCAGTGCCTTCAAACGTGAGTTGATGGTGTCTGTGTGTGCCTACCCAGGCTGCCCTACTTGTTCTTCTTCAACCCTGCCGTTAGTGCCGTAAGTGCCTTGAAGCCGCCCCCCCCCCCCACCTCTGCGATCATAGCCCACAGCTGAGCCACAGAGGAATGAGTTATAATGCGCAGCCTGCTGCTGCTGCAGTGCCGCCTGCGCTCCTGAGCTGAGTCCCACGTTATGTGAGCTGACTGAAGGGGTCTGTCACCCGCTGGCCTGGTCGCTGGTCCGCTCCGCTGCCGCATCGGGCGCCGCCTCTCCAGTCTCCCTCTAAATCGAGCAAATTTTAATCCGCGCCTCTCCTCCTCCTCCCTCCCTCCCCCCCCCGCCTCCCCCCCTTTCCCCCGCAATCCCGGCCGCATCTCATCAGAACCTGCTGCTGCTGCAGTGCCGCCTGCGCTCCTGAGCCGAGTCCCACGTTATGTGACTGAGCAGACTGAAGGGGTCTGTCACCCGCTGGCCTGGTCGCTGGTCCGCTCAGCATCGGGCGCCGCCTCTCCCTCTAAATCGAGCAAATTTTTATCCGCGCCTCTCCTCCTCCTTCCTCCCGCAATCCCGGCCGCATCTCATCAGAACCTGCTGCTGCTGCTGCTGCCCTATTGGGCTCCCGCTGCAGCTGAGCCCCCCCCCCCCCACCCCCCGCATCTTGTTCCTAGCTAAGTCCCCCCCCCTGCCCCCCCTCTGCTGCTGCCTCTTCTTATTACCAGCTCCCCCACACAGCTATTAGGCTCCCCGCTGCTCCCCCCTCCCCCCTCCTGCATCTCTAGTAATCTTGCACCTAGGTTAATTTCTTCAACCCCCCCTTCCCCCCCCTCAGCTGCTGCCTCTCATTACCAGCTCCCCCACACAGATATTAGGCTCCCCCCCTCCTGTATTTTGCACCTAGGGTCATTTCTTCAACCCCCCCTCCCCCCCCTCTGCTGCTGCCTCTCATTACCAGCTCCCCCACAGCTATTAGGCTCCTGCTGCTCCCCCCCCCCTTCCCCCTCCTGCATTTTGTACCTAGGGTCATTTCTTCAACCCCCCCCCCCTCTGCTGCTGCCTCTCATTACCAGCTCCCCCACAGCTATTAGGCTCCCGCTGCTCCCCCCTCCCCCCTCCTGCATTTTGTACCTAGGGTCATTTCTTCACCCCCCCCTGCTGCCTCTTCTTATTACAAGCTCCCACACAGCTATTAGGCTCCCACTTCTCTCCTCTCCCTCCCTCCCCCCCCCACCCCTGCATCTTGTACCTAGGTTCATCTCTCCTCTCCCTCCTCCCCCACAATTGGGCTCCCACATGTTGCAGCCCCCCCTTTCCTTCATATTGTTACCAGCTCCCCCCCTCAATCAGGAGCACGGTCATCCACACCCAGGGCCAGGAGAGTACTACGTAGTGCCGTAACTTGGTATGTGCGCTGTGTGCCTTGCACACAGCGCAGTATGAGCTAGGGCGCATCCAGCCACCAACAAATCTCCGCCGCCTTTCCCCACAATGCCGGTGTTAAATCATCAGCGCGGAAAACACTCCCCGGGACACTGGAGGCGGAGGGAGAGGCAGCGGGCACAGGACAGCGTTGCCTGCAGTACAGAAGAGCAGGCAGCGCTGAAGATGGAGAATGCCACGCCACCCCTGTCAGCCGCCACAGGGCCATTGAATTTCACTTTATTATTTTATTTCAGGAATATATTGTGGACAAAATGGCTTATACCAATATAGTTGTTATCAAGTGTATAATTCTAAATAAAGGAAATGCCAATCGAGCCATTTATCAGTATTTCAATGTTGTATAATATTAAAGTCCCATACACACGGTGAGATGCGGGCTATGCCCGATTCTCACTATGCGACAGGGGCTGGGTCGGCACATAGTCAGTATCGCAAGCACACTCATTATGTGCTTGCGATACTGACTATGGGGGTCATTCTGAGTTGATCACTAGCTGCATCAGTCTTAAAAACAGCAGTTCTGCACATGCGTATGCGGCGCAATGCGCACGTGCGTCGTACGGGCACAACGAATGATGTCGTTTTGCACAGGGTCTAGCAAAGCATTTCAGTCGCACTGGTGGCCGTAGTGTGATTGATATGAAGTGGGCGTTTCTGGGTGTCAACTGACTGTTTTCAGGGAGTGTTCGGAAAATTGCAGGCGTTCCAGGAAAAACGCAGGCGTGGCTTGGCGAACGCTGGGTGGGTTTGTGACGTCAAAACAGGAACTACACATTCTGAAGTGATCGTAAGCGCTGAGTAGGTTTTGAGCTACTCTGAAACTGCACCAAAAAAACTTTGTAGCTGCTCTGCGATACATTCGTTCGCACTTCTGATAAGCTAAAATACACTCCCAGTGGGAGGTGGCATAGCGTTTGCACGGCTGCTAAAAACTGCTAGCGAGCGAACAACTCTGAATGAACCCCTATGTGCGATTTTTGCTAAGTGTCAATTTTGACTATCTCTTCTATAGAGATAGTCAAAATTGACTTGCCTGCACAGTCTATCTAGGCTTGCGATGCTGACCGCGTATCTGCATTGAATCGGGCTCGCAAAGTGATTTTCACCTTGCGATCTGCACTAACTTTTCTTACTATTTTGACTATATAGTCAAAATCGTAAGAAAATATCTCACTGTGTGTACACACCATAAATGTATATTTTTCCTGTGATTTATTAATTTACATTTTTTTTTATGTTGAATGCAATGTTCTTTTAATGCATCACTAATTAAAATGAACTTATGAAAAAATAAATAATAAGATGATGATATATATGTGTACAGTATACATACTAGCTGTTCTACTTGTTCTTCGCACGGGAGTTTCCCCGTTTCCCCACCACTGCCACTCACTGTGCAGCATGCGCAAAGCGAGTGGGGATGGCACCAATGACACACTGCTCTTCGCTCCACTCCGCGGCTGACACTGCCTGAGCCAGCCACCTGCGTGCCATCCTAAAAACATTGACTGCCGTGCTGAAAACATGCGGGCACATGAATAAAAACAGATTTTGTACTTTAACCATAGCATATACGGTACAAAGTGACAGGAACATTGTTGTAGTTTATTCAATTCTACACACTGGAGGTACAATCCAAATGTTGATCTGATTGTCCATTTGTGTGTTACCGTTCATGCAACGCAAGGCACACATCGGTAATGATGTCATTATGTCATCCCCCTTTTCATCCCCTTAGAGGAGGTTTATTAAAATTCTAATTACGTAGTTTTCCTATTTCCCACCTGAAGAATACCTGTGTTACATTTTAGCTATTTCCCAACATATCGGGAAGTAAGAGAAGTCAGTGAGTGAGGGCTTTTGCATATATATATAGAGAGAGAGAGAGAGATTTGGAGCTCCTCTGCAAGTCACTCAGACAAGTTCTTGCTAGCCTAAATACTACTTGATAACTACTACCAAGATGGCAGATGTTTATACTCCTAACACCTGGTTCATTGTAGGCTGCATTTGGGGACCATTTATCATAAATCGCATATTGAAAGCGATCTGGAAGGGATCTTACCACCTGGAATCGCATTGCAATATGCGATCATACATATCGTCTGGATGTATGATCCAGTACAGGCAGGGACAGGGACTCTGAAAGGAACCCGTCCCTGAGATGTGCTGTGATGGCTGCTGGGGGCTTTGCGCATGTGTGGTCAGCTCAGACTGCACAAGAACTGGGGGAACCTCTGCCAGCTAGAAATGCAATGTGTAGCCCATAGGCTACAATGGGCTACCGCCATCTTCAGATGGCAGTAGCTGCGGGGACCAATATCGGGAATGGGGGTGCGACTGCTGGCGGGAATAGAGGGATCGCAGCAGGAATGAATCAGAGGTCCCTCCTATATACATTGCAGAGATACATAATATTTGGGGCTATCTCCAGAAAAACTGGTGTTTTTGGGGACATAGCTGCAAATATTGTTTGATAAATGGGCCCCTAAGTTTTAGGGTGACTGAGATAACATCCAAGATGATATGGCAGAAAGGCATTCAGTGATGCTGACCAATACAGATTATGACAAACTGGGGAGGAGAGATAGATTTGAGTATCATGCATATGCAGATGACACTGAAATCCAAAAGAGCTGATTAGTTTGCAAAGAGATCTAGAGTTATTTATGTATAGCTTTATGAAAACACTACAGCAAAAAGGTTTTTTTTTTCAGTTGGGTTTCCACCATGGTAGACAGAAAAAAGAAATTATCTGGTGCACAGTATCGAAAATGGAGGGCTGAAAAGGAAAAGGAACAAGGCAAGCAAGAAGGTTCATTTCTTAAGTATCTTCGGCCACAACATCGGGATGATGAAGGTAGCTCTACTTCAAAGATTCAACCTGAGACTGAAACAGAGACAACAGTTTTGTCTACAGCCTCACAAGCTGACAAAGAGTATGAGGAACATACTGAAGATATTGAAGAGGAACATACTGAAGATGTTGAAGAGGAACATACTGAAGATGTTGAAGAGGACCATACTGAAGATGTTGAAGAGGAACCATGTGAAGTCCAGCTGGATCAAGAAGTGATACAAAGTGAAAGTAGCTCCAGCTTCAGCTATAGTGACCCTGCTACCTGGATAAAGTGTGATGATAATTTACGACAAATTTTGGTGGAACATGGGCCAGAACAGGTTCAGCTGTTTAAGTTTCCTAAAGATGCCAATAAGAGAAGATTTCTAACAAATCATTACAAAAGAAGACTTCCTAATGGAGACCTAAGGCACCGTCAGTGGCTACAATATTCTATATCAAATGACTCTGTATTTTGCTTCTGTTGCAAGTTGTTTGGTAATTACACAAACCCGCCATCATCTCTCTCTGATAAAGGATCCAAAGATTGGAAGAACATCACTGCAATTTTGTCACAACATGAGAGAAGTAATGCACATTTAGTCAATTTTCAAAACTGGAAGGAGCTTGAAATACGATTGAAAAACAAAAAAACAATTGATGAAGAACATATGCGCATTATTAAACAAAAGGAAAAGTACTGGCAGCAAATCCTTGAACGATTGATTGCTTTAGTGAGAGTTCTTGGTATACAAAATCTGGCCTTCCGTGGAACCAATGAAAAACTGCACACAGCTGGAAATGGCAACTTCCTGAAATTTATTGAATATCTTGCTTTGTTCGACCCCGTAATGGATGAACACATTCGTAAAATAAGAGATAAAGAGACCTATGTACACTACCTTGGAAAAGATATACAGAATGAACTAATTCAGCTTTTATCCAACATTATCAAAGAAGAAATTCTTAAATCTGCTCAAGCTGCAAAGTATTTTTCTATAATTATTGATTGTACACCCGATGTAAGCCACGTTGAACAAATGACCATGATCCTTCGCTTTGTGAACATAGCTTCATTAACTGATGATTGCGAACCTGTACGCATTAAAGAACATTTCTTAGGATTTCTGCCACTAAAGGAAACAACTGGTGCTGGTATGACAGAAATTATCCTTCACCAGCTAGAAGAGATGTCATTACCTGTTGCTAATTTACGTGGTCAAGGCTATGATAACGGAAGCAATATGAAAGGGAAGGAAAATGGTGTGCAACGAAGAATTATGGATATTAACCCAAGAGCATTGTTTGTTCCTTGCAGTGCACATTCTTTGAATTTAGTTGTGAACGATGCTGCAAAGTGTTGTTTGGAGGCCACATCTTTCTTTGCTCTTGTACAACATGTGTATGTGTACTTCTCAGCATCCACACGTCGATGGGATGTTCTAATGTGCCATGTGCCTAGTCTTACGGTTAAGCCATTGAGTGAAACAAGATGGGAAAGTCGAATTGATGCATTGAAGCCTCTTCGCTTTCAGCTTGGTGATATTTATGATGCCCTATCTGAAATCTATAATGACAATACCCTCACTGGAGCATCTGGCAACACCTCAAGAATAGAGGCACAAGGTCTTGCAAAAGGCATTTCTAATTTCAAGTTTGTCATTTCTCTAGTGGTTTGGTATGGTATATTGTTTGAGGTCAATATGACAAGCAAACAGCTTCAGACAAAAGAATTTGACATACATAATGCCATTAAACAACTGAATGAAACAAAGAAGTTTCTTGTAGACTGCAGGAGTGATGAAGGGTTTGGGAAAGTACTGGAAGAGGCCGGTGAACTTGCGGAGGCACTTGGGATACCAGCACAGTTCGAAGTAGATCCTGTTCGCATTAGTAGAAAGAGGAAGCAGTTCATATATGAAGCAGAGGATGCGCCTATTCAGAATCCTAAGGAAAAGTTCAAAGTGAACTTTTATTTTGCTGTGCTTGATACAGCTGTGCAATCAGTTGAAGAAAGATTCACGCAGATGAATCAAATTAGTTCTGTGTTTGGCTTCCTCTATAATGTTCACAGTTTACAGAATAGAACATCACAGCAAATTATGGAAGATTGTTGCAAGTTAGAGCAAGCTTTACAACATGGCGACTCCAAAGATATTGATGCTTCTGATTTATGCAGTGAATTACAAAGTATTGCAAGGCGGGTTCCAGAGTGTACATCTCCACAAGATGTATTTAACTTTTTATGTAAAAATGAGCTGATAGATGTTGTCCCCAACACATGTATTGCTCTTCGCATCCTTTTGACCCTCCTTGTGTCTGTGGCCAGTGGCGAGAGAAGCTTTTCCAAGCTAAAGTTGATCAAAACATATATTCGATCTTCCATGATGCAAGAAAGACTTGTTGGTCTCTCTCTTTTGTCAATAGAACATGAGATCGCACAAAAAGTGGATCTGAAAGAGCTTGTCTCTAAATTTGCTAAATTAAAAGCGCGGAAAGTAAAAATCTAATCTTTTTTTGCATTTCTTCCACTACAGTTCCTGTACAAAATGTTAATGTTATTACTGTTAGTATTATTTATTGTTACACGGTTTCCAGTACATTTCCTGTACAAAGTGTTAATGTTATTACTGTTACTACAGGTTGAGTATCCCTTATCCAAAATGCTTGGGACATGAGGTATTTTGGATATCGGATTTTTCCGTATTTTGGAATAATTGCATACCATAAAGAGATATCATGAAGATGGGACCTAAATATAAGCACAGAATGCATCTATGTTACATATACACCTTATACACACAGCCTGAAGGTCATTTTAGACAATATTTTTTATAACTTTGTGCATTAAACAAAGTGTGTCTACATTCACACAATTCATTTATGTTTCATATACACCTTATACACACAGCCTAAAGGTAATTTAATACAATATTTTTAATAACATTGTGTATTAAACAAAGTTTGTGTACATTGAGCCATCAAAAAACAAAGGTTTCACTATCTCACTCTCACTCAAAAAAGTCCGTATTTCGGAATATTCCGTATTTCGGAATATATGGATATGGGATACTCAACCTGTACTATAGTGTTATTTATTGTTGCACTTCTTCCAGTACATTTCCTGTATAAAATGTTAATGTTATTACTGTTACAGTGTTATTTATTGTTGCACTTCTTCCAGTACATTTCCTGTATAAAATGTTAATGTTATTACTGTTACTACTATAGTCTTATTTATTGTTGCACTTCTTCTAGTACATTTCCTGTACAAAATGTTAATGTTATTACTGTTAGTATTATTTATTGTTACACTGTTTCCAGTACATTTCCTGTACAAAGTGTTAATGTTATTACTGTTACTACTATAGTGTTATTTATTGTTGCACTTCTTCCAGTACATTTCCTGTATAAAATGTTAATGTTATTACTGTTACAGTGTTATTTATTGTTGCACTTCTTCCAGTACATGCCCTGTAAAAAGTGCCAATGTTACTACTGTTACAATGTTATTTATTGTTGATATAATTTATGTTGTTAATCTAAAAATAAATCTAATAATAATTTGAAAAGTCAAGTGTGTATGTAAGTAGCTGCGGGGAGGGTATCGGGGAAGGCAGGGGCGGTATTGTATAGCTTTGCCTAGGGCGCCTATAAACCTTGCACCGGCCCTGGAAATAAGTCACACCAAATTCTGTCCGATACAGACAGTAGCCGGCGGGCACTAGGACCCAGTGTGGGCAGCTTTGCAGGTAGACACAGACTCCAACCTGGCGCCTCTGTACTTGCACAGCTTCCCGCGCGGTCCTCCTTTCCAGGTTTCCCCACTGGCACTGTATGTGCCATCTACTTCTAGTTGCAGGGACAGGGATGTAAAGAGGAAGAGTTGCAGCTACTATGGGTTGCAGCCACATCAGCCAGATGGAGGGCAGCACCTGAGTCACTGAGGGTAAGAAGCCTTCCCTTCCAGCTCCCCAGCCCTTTCTTCTTCTCTACCCTTGTTCCCAAATACCCCCCACCTTGCTCCCCCATCCCATCTATGTTCCTCTCCCCTTGCCCCCCACCACACAGCCTGCTGTGCTGTTGGCCAGGCACTGGAAGACTCTGAACAGCCTGCACTCTACCTACTACAGCCCGCACTCTATCCCCCTGTAAGTCACAACCCATCCTCTGTCCCCCATGCTGTATCCCCTACCTGTCAGTCTGCCCTCTGCCCAATAGCTGTTGCAGCCCGCGCTCTATCCTCTACCTTTCACAGTTCACCTTATGCTCACTAGCTGTCACAGCCTGTGCCCCTATCCTGTCACACCTCACCCTACCTTTCACATCCTGAACTCCGCCCCCTATCTTTATCATCCCCCCCTTTGCCCCTTACCTGTCACATCCCACGTTCTGCCACCTACCTGTCACATCCTGCCCTCTGTCCCCTACCTGTCACAGCCCACCTTCTGCTCCCTACCCGTCACATCCCAAGTTCTGCCCACTACCTGTCACAGTCTGCCCTCAGCCATATGTGTTTGTTTTTTCACTTTTAGTCTCCAATCCACCCCTGATGGCCAGGCTTTCACACTGGTGAGGTTAAAATCAGAGCAGTAACCAGACTCCTTTCACAAAGTAAGGGATATTTATATATCCACCATTAAACAGGAATTGCATATTATGAAGTAATTGCAGTACTTTAACTAGAAATCAATTTGTACTATTTTGTTACAGCACTAAGAGGTGCTACAAGAACATTCACAGCATTAATGAATATGGTTGTGTGATTATTAGAGATGTGCACCGGAAATTTTTCGGGTTTTGTGTTTTGGTTTTGGATTCGGTTCCGCTGCCGTGTTTTGGATTCGGACGTGTTTTGGCAAAACCTCCATGAAAATTTTTTGTCGGATTCGGATTTGTTTTGGATTTGGGTGTTTTTTTTTCAAAAAACCCTCAAAAACTGCTTAAATCATAGAATTTGGGGGTCATTTTGATCACATAGTGTTATTAACCACAATAACCATAATTTCCACTAATTTCCAGTCTATTCTTAGCATAATTTCCACTCATTTCCAGTCTATTCTGAACACCTCACAATATTATTTTTGTCCTAAAATTTGCACCGAGGTCGCTGGATGACTAAGCTAAGCGACCCAAGTGGCTGGCGCAAACATTTGGCCCATCTAGGAGTAGCACTGCAGAGTCAGACAGGATGGCACTTAAAAAAATTAGCCCCAAACATCACATGATGCAGAGATAAATAAAAAAAGAGGTGCAAGATGGAATTGTCCTTGGGCCCTCCCATCCACCCTTATGTTGTATAAACAGGACATGCACACTTTACCAAACCCATCATTTCAGCGACAGGGTCTGCCACACGACTGTGGCTGAAATGACTGGTTGGATTGGGCCCCCACCAAAAAAGAAGCAATCAGTCTCTCCTTGCACAAACTGGCTCTACAGAGGCAAGATGTCCACTTCCTCCTCATCATCCAATTCCTCACCCCTTTCACTGTGTACATCCTCCTCACAGTGTATTAATTTGTCCCTACTGGAATCCACCATCTCAGGTCCCTGTGTACTTTCTGGAGGCAATTGCTGGTGAATGTCTCCACGGAGGAATTGATTATAATTCATTTTGATGAACATCATCTTCTCCACATTTTCTGGAAGTAACCTCGTACGCCGATTGCTGACAAGGTGACCGGCTGCACTAAACACTCTTTCGGAGTACACACTGAAGGGATGGCAACTTAGGTAAAATAAAGCCAGTTTGTGCAAGGGCCTCCAAATTGACTCTTTTTCCTGCCAGTATATGGGGGTCATTCCGAGTTGTTCGCTCTGTAAATTTTTTCGCATCGCAGCGATTTTCCGCTTAGTGCGCATGCGCAAAGTCCGCACTGCGACTGCGCCAAGTAAATTTGCTATGCAGTTAGGAATTTTACTCACGGTTTTTTCTTCGTTCTGGTGATCGTAATGTGATTGACAGGAAGTGGGTGTTTCTGGGCGGAAACAGGCCGTTTTATGGGTGTGTGCGAAAAAACGCTACCGTTTCTGGGAAAAACGCGGGAGTGGCTGAAAAAATGGAGGAGTGTCTGGGCGAACGCTGGGTGTGTTTGTGACGTCAAACCAGGAACGACAAGCACTGAACTGATCGCAGATGCCGAGTAAGTCTGGAGCTACTCAGAAACTGCTAAGAGGTGTGTGGTCGCAATTTTGAGAATCTTTCGTTCGCAATTTTAAGAAGCTAAGATTCACTCCCAGTAGGCGGCGGCTTAGCGTGTGCAAAGCTGCTAAAAGCAGCTTGCGAGTGAACAACTCGGAATGAGGGCCTATGTACGGACTGTCTGACGTGCCTACTTAGATGCGGTCACTCATAATCCTCCACCATTCTTTCAATGGTTACAGAATCATATGCAGTGACAGTAGACGACATGTCAGTAATCGTTGGCAGGTCCTTCAGTCCGGACCAGATGTCAGCACTCACTCCAGACTGCCCTGCATCACCGCCACCGGGTGGGCTCGGAATTCTTAGCCTTTTCCTTGCAGCCCCAGTTGCGGGAGAATGTGAAGGAGGAGCTGTTGACGGGTCACGTTCCGCTTGACTTGACAAATGTCTCACCAGCAGGTCTTTGCACTTCTGCACACTTGTGTCTGCCAGAAAGAGAGATACAACGTAGGTTTTAAACCTAGGATCGAGCACGGTGGCCAAAATGTAGTGCTCTGATTTCAACAGATTGACCACCCGTGAATCCTGGTTAAGCGAATTAAGGGCTCCATCCACAAGTCCGACATGCCTAGCGGAATCGCTCCGTTATAGCTCCTCCTTCAATCTCTCCAGCTGCTTCTGCAAAAGCCTGATGAGGGGAATGACCTGACTCAGGCTGGCAGTGTCTGAACTGACTTCACGTGTGGCAAGTTCAAAGGGTTGCAGAACCTTGCACAACGTTGAAATCATTCTCCACTGCGCTTGAGTCAGGTGCATTCCCCCTCCTTTGCCTATATCGTAAGCAGATGTATAGGCTTGAATGGCCTTTTGCTGCTCCTCCATCCTCTGAAGTATATAGAGGGTTGAATTCCACCTCGTAACCACCTCTTGCTTCAGATGATGGCGGGGCAGGTTCAGGAGTGTTTGCTGGTGCTCCAGTCTTCAGCACACGGTGGCTGAATGCGGAAAGTGGCACGCATTTTTTGGGCCACCGACAGCATCTCTTGCATGCCCCTGTCATTTTAAAAAAAATTCTGCACCACCAAATTCAATGTATGTACAAAACATGGGACGTGCTGGAATTTGCCCACATGTAATGCACGCACAATATTGGTGGCGTTGTCCGATGTCACAAATCCCCAGGAGAGTCCAATTGGGGTAAGCCATTCTGCGATGATGTTCCTCAGTTTCCGTAAGAGGTTGTCAGCTATGTGCCTCTTATGGAAAGTGGTGATACAAAGTTTAGCCTGCCTAGGAATGAGTTGGCATTTGCGAGATGCTGCTACTGGTCCCGCCGCTGCTGTTCTTGCTGCGGGAGGCAATACATCTACCCAGTGGGCTGTCACAGTCATATAGTCCTGAGTCTGCCCTGCTCCACTTGTCCACATGTCTGTGGTTAAGTGGACATTGGGTGCAACTGCATTTTTTAGGACACTGGTGACTCTTTTTCTGACGTCTGTGTACATATAGTTATATAGTTTGTGAGGTTGAAAAAAAGACATCCATCCATCGAGTTCAACCTATTTGTGTTCTCCTTCTCTGTATTATTTTCAGGATTAGTTTATCTGTTGATAAAGTCGGACATTGTGTTGTATTCCCTCACTTTATTATAACTATGGTATGTGATCTATCCACCATAACCCTGTATATCCTTATCCATTGGGAATTTATCTAGGCTATTCTTAAAAGTATAGACCAAGTCTGCCATTGCTACTTTCTCAGGCAGGTAATTCCAAACTCGTATTGTCCTTACTGTGAAAAAACCTTTCCGCCTTTGTGTGCAGCATCTCCTCTCCTTTAACCTAAATGGGTGTCCACATGTTTTCTGTGCTGGTCTTAACAAAAACAGATCCCCCAACAGCTCTGTGTATTGTCCCCTTAAATATTTATGAATTATATTTATCTATACACATATATAAATATGTATATCCCTCCTTCTTCCCCCACACATACCACAGTCTGTGTCTCCCTCTCTCCTTCCTCTTACCCACAAACCCAGGGCTGCCATCAGAAATTGTGGGGCCCGGTACCGACAAAATAGGCAAGGCCCCATGGGGGGAAAGGTGGGATGCAGATGTGGGCAGAGCTGTTGATAATGTGGGTGGAGCTACAGCGGGTGAGGGACATGAAGGAAACATAGGCAGGGGCAATAGGCTGACTGTTGTAAGCACAACATATTTGTGCTCCATGACTGCTGTTGCCACCTTTGTTTGTTTTATTGTATGTTCAGCAAATATTATATTTATATGTTCCCATTCCATTAAAAAAAAAAAAAAAGTGTAATCAGCAGACCTCAGATCAATATGGGGGGACCAAATAAATTGATTACTATATACTCACCTGCTGGGTGAGCTGCCTTCTGTCCTGTCATCTCGCAGTGCTACAGCTTCATGCGTTCTGATTGGTGGACAGCTCCAGTCATCCACCAATCAGTGTGTGGAAGCATCCCACCACTGTGATGGGTGGATGGACAGAGCCATTCACTAAGCAGCATCAAGGTTCTGCAGCCTAACACAGGGCGGATGACGCTGCAGTTCCTGTGACAGCTGACGGCAACTTGGAGATAGGAGTGATCAAGGAATCCTCAGAGTGCGCCGCTGATAATCTTCATCCACAGGTTAGGGGCCCGGGTGCCAGCAGTGTAGAAAGCACCGGGCTGCCAGTGTTGCAGTAGCACAACGGCAAGCAGCAGCCATGAAGTAACTAGAGTCAGGGACAGCAGCTCTTGATTGGTTTCCAGTCTACGAGCCTCCAGCTCCTGATTGGCTGGCTATCCGGAAGCTCTTATTGGTTCGCGGCCAGTGCCACAATCATAATGCCACTGGTGCTGTCTCCAGTTACATTATGGCTGCTGCTTGCCAGTGAGCTATCTGCAACACTGGCGGCCCAGCGCCATCTACAATGCTGCCACCCAGGCCCCATTTCTGTCCGGGCCCGAGACAAAAGTACACTCATAATCCCCTTGATGGCGGCCCTGCACACACCCCACAGTCTGTCTCTCCACAATGACTCCATGATGCATTCTCAGCTCACTCACCCCATCCCAAAGCCCTGTATCCCCTCACCAATCCACTCTTACCCCTGCAAGAGACTCACCTGCCCTACATTCCCCAGTATACAGACCCTCTGAGTATGAGAAAATGGCAAGTTTGTTTTGCTAAGCAATACTTTTTTTTAATACCACTGCATCATGCTACATTTGTTCTAATAATTAAGTACAATGCACGGGTCTTTAGTGTAATGTTTCAAAAAACACAGTGCAATACCTGTTAACACATACAATATGTTTGTGCAATCTCTGTTATTCACACACTCTGGTAAATTTACTAAGGTGGGAGATTTTTAGAACTGGTGATGTTGCCCATGGCAACCAATCAGATTCTACTTGCTATTTATCTAGCTGCTTCTAGCAGATAATAGATATAATCTGATTGGTTGCAATGGGCAACATCATCAGTTCTAAAAATCTCCCACCTTAGTAAATTTACCCCACTATCTTTAAAGTAAAAACGGCTTAACTTATGTGTGAGGATTCTGTAAAAATAGATAAAAGTATTGATACAATTTCAAAGCAATTACTGGGCTAAAAAACAGAAATGTACAGAGACATGCTAATTAAAACCAAAGGTGTTTTACTAAACTTTACAATTCACAAGACATTTTCTATAGAGATGAGCGGGTTCGGTTCCTCGGAATCCGAACCTCCCCGAACTTCAGCCTTTTTACACGGGTCCGAGGCAGACTCGGATCTTCCCGCCTTGCTCGGTTAACCCGAGCGCGCCCGAACGTCATCATCCCGCTGTCGGATTCTCGCGAGGCTCGTATTCTATCGCGAGACTCGGATTCTATATAAGGAGCCGCGCGTCGCCGCCATTTTCACACGTGCATTGAGATTGATAGGGAGAGGACGTGGCTGGCGTCCTCTCCGTTTAGATAGAGAGTGAGACACTTGATTTACTAGTAATTTAATTTTAGTAATTTTGGGGAGCATTAGGACTGGAGTACTCAGAGAGTGCAGAGTTTTGCTGATAGTTATACTAGTGACCACCAGTTTTATTTATTATTTAAAATCCGTTCTCTGCCTGAAAAAAAACGATACACAGTCACATACCATATCTGTGCTCAGCCTCAGTGTGCTGCATGATTGATAATATCATCTATGTATATCTGACTGTGCTGAGTGCTCACTGCTCACACAGCTTAATTGTGGGGGAGACTGGGGAGCAGTTATAGCAGGAGTACATAACAGTGCACACTTTTGCTGCCAGTGTGACTGACCAGTGACCACCAGTATATTGTCTGCCTGAAAAAGTTAAACACTCGTGTGGTGTTTTTTTATTTATTCTACAAACGCATTCTGCTGACAGACAGTGTCCAGCAGGTCCGTCATTCATTATATTATAATATATACCTGCAGTAGTGATATATATATATTTTTTATATCATTATCATCCAGTCTATACTAGCAGACGCAGTACGGTAGTCCACGGCTGTAGCTACCTCTGTGTCGGCAGTGCTCGTCCATAATTGTATACCTACCTGTGGTGGTTTTTTTTTCTTCTATCTTCTTCATACTAGTAGTTTAGGAGTCTGCTGACAGTGTCCAGCAGGTCCGTCATTATTTAATATATACCTGTCCTGCAGTAGTGATATATATATATTTTTTATATCATTATCATCCAGTCTATACTAGCAGACGCAGTACGGTAGTCCACGGCTGTAGCTACCTCTGTGTCGGCAGTGCTCGTCCATAATTGTATACCTACCTGTGGTGGGTTTTTTTTTCTATCTTCTTCATACTAGTAGTTTAGGAGTCTGCTGACAGTGTCCAGCAGGTCCGTCATTATATAATATATACCTGTCGTGCAGTAGTGATATATATATATATATTTTATATCATTATCATCCAGTCTATACTAGCAGACGCAGTACGGTAGTCCACGGCTGTAGCTACCTCTGTGTCGGCAGTGCTCGTCCATAATTGTATACCTACCTGTGGTGGGGTTTTTTTTTTCTATCTTCTTCATACTAGTAGTTTAGGAGTCTGCTGACAGTGTCCAGCAGGTCCGTCATTATATAATATATACCTGTCCTGCAGTAGTGATATATATATATTTTTTATATCATTATCATCCAGTCTATACTAGCAGACGCAGTACGGTAGTCCACGGCTGTAGCTACCTCTGTGTCGGCAGTTGCTCGTCCATAATTGTATACCTACCTGTGGTGGGTTTTTTTTTCTATCTTCTTCATACTAGTAGTTTAGGAGTCTGCTGACAGTGTCCAGCAGGTCCTTTATTATATAATATATACCTGTCCTGCAGTAGTGATATATATATATATTTTTTAATATCATTATCATCCAGTCTATACTAGCAGACGCAGTACGGTAGTCCACGGCTGTAGCTACCTCTGTGTCGGCAGTCACTCATCATCCATAAGTATACTAGTATCCATCCATCTCCATTGTTTACCTGAGGTGCCTTTTAGTTGTGCCTATTAAAATATGGAGAACAAAAATGTTGAGGTTCCAAAAATAGGGAAAGATCAAGATCGACTTCCACCTCGTGCTGAAGCTGCTGCCACTAGTCATGGCCGAGACGATGAAATGCCATCAACGTCGTCTGCCAAGGCCGATGCCCAATGTCATAGTACAGAGCATGTAAAATCCAAAACACCAAATATCAGTAAAAAAAGGACTCAAAAATCTAAAATAAAATCGTCGGAGGAGAAGCGTAAACTTGCCAATATGCCATTTACCACACGGAGTGGCAAGGAACGGCTGAGGCCCTGGCCTATGTTCATGGCTAGTGGTTCAGCTTCACATGAGGATGGAAGCACTCAGCCTCTCGCTAGAAAAATGAAAAGACTTAAGCTGGCAAAAGCACAGCAAAGAACTGTGCGTTCTTCGAAATCACAAATCCACAAGGAGAGTCCAATTGTGTCGGTTGCGATGCCTGACCTTCCCAACACTGGACGTGAAGAGCATGCGCCTTCCACCATTTGCACGCCCCCTGCAAGTGCTGGAAAGAGCACCCGCAGTCCAGTTCCTGATAGTCAGATTGAAGATGTCAGTGTTGAAGTACACCAGGATGAGAAGGATATGGGTGTTGCTGCCGCTGGGGAGGAAATTGACCAGGAGGATTCTGATGGTGAGGTGGTTTGTTTAAGTCAGGCACCCGGGGAGACACCTGTTGTCCGTGGGAGGAATATGGCCATTGACATGCCTGGTGAAAATACCAAAAAAATCAGCTCTTCGGTGTGGAAGTATTTCAACAGAAATGCGGACAACATTTGTCAAGCCGTGTGTTGCCTTTGTCAAGCTGTAATAAGTAGGGGTAAGGACGTTAACCACCTCGGAACATCCTCCCTTATACGTCACCTGCAGCGCATTCATCAAAAGTCAGTGACAAGTTCAAAAACTTTGGGCGACAGCGGAAGCAGTCCACTGACCTGTAAATCCCTTCCTCTTGTAACCAAGCTCACGCAAACCACCCCACCAACTCCCTTAGTGTCAATTTCCTCCTTCCCCAGGAATGCCAATAGTCCTGCAGGCCATGTCACTGGCAATTCTGACGAGTCCTCTCCTGCCTGGGATTCCTCCGATGCATCCTTGCGTGTAACGCCTACTGCTGCTGGTGCTGCTGTTGTTGCTGCTGGGAGTCGATGGTCATCCCAGAGGGGAAGTCGTAAGACCACTTTTACTACTTCCACCAAGCAATTGACTGTCCAACAGTCCTTTGCGAGGAAGATGAAATATCACAGCAGTCATCCTGCTGCAAAGCGGATAACTGAGGCCTTGGCATCCTGGGCGGTGAGAAACGTGGTTCCGGTATCCATCATTACTGCAGAGCCAACTATAGACTCGTTTGAGGTACTGTGTCCCCGGTACCAAATACCATCTCGGTTCCATTTCTCTAGGCAGGCGATACCGAAAATGTACACAGACCTCAGAAAAAGACTCACCAGTGTCCTAAAAAATGCAGTTGTACCCAATGTCCACTTAACCACGGACATGTGGACAAGTGGAGCAGGGCAGACTCAGGACTATATGACTGTGACAGCCCACTGGGTAGATGTATGGACTCCCGCCGCAAGAACAGCAGCGGCGGCACCAGTAGCAGCATCTCGCAAACACCAACTCTTTCCTAGGCAGGCTACGCTTTGTATCACCGCTTTCCAGAATACGCACACAGCTAAAAACCTCTTACGGCAACTGAGGAAGATCATCGCAGAATGGCTTACCCCAATTGGACTCTCCTGTGGATTTGTGGCATCGGACAACGCCAGCAATATTGTGTGTGCATTAAATATGGGCAAATTCCAGCACGTCCCATGTTTTGCACATACCTTGAATTTGGTGGTGCAGAATTATTTAAAAAACGAGAGGGGCGTGCAAGAGATGCTGTCGGTGGCCAGAAGAATTGCGGGACACTTTCGGCGTACAGGCACCACGTACAGAAGACTGGAGCACCACCAAAAACGCCTGAACCTGCCCTGCCATCATCTGAAGCAAGAAGTGGTAACGAGGTGGAATTCAACCCTCTATATGCTTCAGAGGTTGGAGGAGCAGCAAAAGGCCATTCAAGCCTATACAACTGAGCACGATATAGGAGGTGGAATGCACCTGTCTCAAGCGCAGTGGAGAATGATTTCAACGTTGTGCAAGGTTCTGCAACCTTTTGAACTTGCCACCTCTGTGTCGGCAGTCGCTCGTCCATCCATAATTGTATACCACCTACCCGTGGTTTTTTTTTTTTCTATCTTCTTGATACTAGTAGCTTACTTTAGGAGTCTGCAGTGCTGACAGACAGTGTCCAGCAGGTCCGTCATTACATAATATATACCTGTCCGGCTGCAGTACTAGTGTGATATATATATATATATATATATTTTAATTTTATCTCATTATCATCCAGTCTATATTAGCAGCAGACACAGTACGGTAGTCCACGGCTGTAGCTACCTCTGTGTCGGCAGTCGCTCGTCCATCCATAATTGTATACCACCTACCCGTGGTTTTTTTTTTTCTATCTTCTTGATACTAGTAGCTTACTTTAGGAGTCTGCAGTGCTGACAGACAGTGTCCAGCAGGTCCGTCATTACATAATATATACCTGTCCGGCTGCAGTACTAGTGTGATATATATATATATATTTTAATTTTATCTCATTATCATCCAGTCTATATTAGCAGCAGACACAGTACGGTAGTCCACGGCTGTAGCTACCTCTGTGTCGGCAGTCGCTCGTCCATCCATAATTGTATACCACCTACCCGTGGTTTTTTTTTTTTCTATCTTCTTGATACTAGTAGCTTACTTTAGGAGTCTGCAGTGCTGAGCTGACAGTGTCCAGCAGGTCCGTCATTATATAATATATACCTGTCCGGCTGCAGTAGTGATATATATATATTTTATATTTCATTATCATCCAGTCTATATTAGCAGCAGACACAGTACGGTAGTCTACGGCTGTAGCTACCTCTGTGTCGGCAGTCGCTCGTCCATCCATAAGTATACTAGTATCCATCCATCTCCATTGTTTACCTGAGGTGCCTTTTAGTTGTGCCTATTAAAATATGGAGAACAAAAATGTTGAGGTTCCAAAAATAGGGAAAGATCAAGATCCACTTCCACCTCGTGCTGAAGCTGCTGCCACTAGTCATGGCCGAGACGATGAAATGCCAGCAACGTCGTCTGCCAAGGCCGATGCCCAATGTCATAGTACAGAGCATGTAAAATTCAAAACACCAAATATCAGTAAAAAAAGGACTCAAAAATCTAAAATAAAATTGTCGGAGGAGAAGCGTAAACTTGCCAATATGCCATTTACCACACGGAGTGGCAAGGAACGGCTGACGCCCTGGCCTATGTTCATGGCTAGTGGTTCAGCTTCACATGAGGATGGAAGCACTCAGCCTCTCGCTAGAAAAATGAAAAGACTCAAGCTGGCAAAAGCACAGCAAAGAACTGTGCGTTCTTCGAAATCACAAATCCACAAGGAGAGTCCAATTGTGTCGTTTGCGATGCCTGACCTTCCCAACACTGAACGTGAAGAGCATGCGCCTTCCACCATTTGCACGCCCCCTGCAAGTGCTGGAAGGAGCACCCGCAGTCCAGTTCCTGATAGTCAGATTGAAGATGTCAGTGTTGAAGTACACCAGGATGAGGAGGATATGGGTGTTGCTGGCGCTGGGGAGGAAATTGACCAGGAGGATTCTGATGGTGAGGTGGTTTGTTTAAGTAAGGCACCCGGGGAGACACCTGTTGTCCGTGGGAGGAATAGGGCCATTGACATGCCTGGTGAAAATACCAAAAAAATCAGCTCTTCGGTGTGGAAGTATTTCAACAGAAATGCGGACAACATTTGTCAAGCCGTGTGTTGCCTTTGTCAAGCTGTAATAAGTAGGAGTAAGGACGTTAACCACCTCGGAACAACCTCCCTTATACGTCACCTGCAGCGCATTCATCATAAGTCAGTGACAAGTTCAAAAACTTTGGGCGACAGCGGAAGCAGTCCACTGACCAGTAAATCCCTTCCTCTTGTAACCAAGCTCACGCAAACCACCCCACCAACTCCCTCAGTGTCAATTTCCTCCTTTCCCAGGAATGCCAATAGTCCTGCAGGCCATGTCACTGGCAATTCTGACGAGTCCTGTCCTGCCTGGGATTCCTCCGATGCATCCTTGCGTGTAACGCCTACTGCTGCTGGCGCTGCTGTTGTTGCTGCTAGGAGTCGATGGTCATCCCAGAGGGGAAGTCGTACTCGTAAGACCACTTTTACTACTTCCACCAAGCAATTGACTGTCCAACAGTCCTTTGCGAGGAAGATGAAATATCACAGCAGTCATCCTGCTGCAAAGCGGATAACTGAGGCCTTGGCATCCTGGGCGGTGAGAAATGTGGTTCCGGTATCCATCATTACTGCAGAGGCAACTAGAGACTTGTTGGAGGTACTGTGTCCCCGGTACCAAATACCATCTAGGTTCCATTTCTCTAGGCAGGCGATACCGAAAATGTACACAGACCTCAGAAAAAGACTCACCAGTGTCCTAAAAAATGCAGTTGTACCCAATGTCCACTTAACCACGGACATGTGGACAAGTGGAGCAGGGCAGGCTCAGGACTATATGACTGTGACAGCCCACTGGGTAGATGTATGGACTCCCGCCACAAGAACAGCAGCGGCGGCACCAGTAGCAGCATCTCGCAAACGCCAACTCTTTCCTAGGCAGGCTACGCTTTGTATCACCGCTTTCCAGGATACGCACACAGCTAAAAACCTCTTACGGCAACTGAGGAAGATCATCGCAGAATGGCTTACCCCAATTGGACTCTCCTGTGGATTTGTGGCATCGGACAACGCCAGCAATATTGTGTGTGCATTAAATCTGGGCAAATTCCAGCACGTCCCATGTTTTGCACATACCTTGAATTTGGTGGTGCAGAATTATTTAAAAAACGAGAGGGGCGTGCAAGAGATGCTGTCGGTGGCCAGAAGAATTGCGGGACACTTTCGGCGTACAGGCACCACGTACAGAAGACTGGAGCACCACCAAAAACGCCTGAACCTGCCCTGCCATCATCTGAAGCAAGAAGTGGTAACGAGGTGGAATTCAACCCTCTATATGCTTCAGAGGTTGGAGGAGCACCAAAAGGCCATTCAAGCCTATACAACTGAGCACGATATAGGAGGTGGAATGCACCTGTCTCAAGCGCAGTGGAGAATGATTTCAACGTTGTGCAAGGTTCTGCAACCTTTTGAACTTGCCACACGTGAAGTCAGTTCAGACACTGCCAGCCTGAGTCAGGTCATTCCCCTCATCAGGCTTTTGCAGAAGAAGCTGGAGACATTGAAGGAGGAGCTAACACAGAGCGATTCCGCTAGGCATGTGGGACTTGTGGATGGAGCCCTTAATTCGCTTAACAAGGCTTCACGGGTGGTCAATCTGTTGAAATCAGAGCACTACATTTTGGCCACCGTGCTCGATCCTAGATTTAAAACCTACCTTGGATCTCTCTTTCCGGCAGACACAAGTCTGCTGGGGTTCAAAGAACTGCTGGTGACAAAATTGTCAAGTCAAGCGGAACGCGACCTGTCAACATCTCCTCCTTCACATTCTCCCGCAACTGGGGGTGCGAGGAAAAGGCTCAGAATTCCGAGCCCACCCGCTGGCGGTGATGCAGGGCAGTCTGGAGCGACTGCTGATGCAGGGCAGTCTGGAGCGACTGCTGATGCTGACATCTGGTCCGGACTGAAGGACCTGACAACGATTACGGACATGTCGTCTACTGTCACTGCATATGATTCTCTCCCCATTGAAAGAATGGTGGAGGATTATATGAGTGACCGCATCCAAGTAGGCACGTCAGACAGTCCGTACTTATACTGGCAGGAAAAAGAGGCAATTTGGAGGCCCTTGCACAAACTGGCTTTATTCTACCTAAGTTGCCCTCCCACAAGTGTGTACTCCGAAAGAGTGTTTAGTGCCGCCGCTCACCTTGTCAGCAATCGGCGTACGAGGTTACATCCAGAAAATGTGGAGAAGATGATGTTCATTAAAATTAATTATAATCAATTCCTCCGTGGAGACATTGACCAGCAGCAATTGCCTCCACAAAGTACACAGGGAGCTGAGATGGTGGATTCCAGTGGGGACGAATTGATAATCTGTGAGGAGGGGGATGTACACGGTGATATATCGGAGGATGATGATGAGGTGGACATCTTGCCTCTGTAGAGCCAGTTTGTGCAAGGAGAGATCAATTGCTTCTTTTTTGGTGGGGGTCCGAACCAACCCGTCATTTCAGTCACAGTCGTGTGGCAGACCCTGTCACTGAAATGATGGGTTGGTTAAAGTGTGCATGTCCTGTTTATACAACATAAGGGTGGGTGGGAGGGCCCAAGGACAATTCCATCTTGCACCTCTTTTTTCTTTCATTTTTCTTTGCGTCATGTGCTGTTTGGGGAGTAGTTTTTTGAAGGGCCAGCCTGCGTGACACTGCAGTGCCACTCCTAGATGGGCCAGGTGTTTGTGTCGGCCACTTGGGTCGCTTAGCTTACTCACACAGCTACCTCATTGCGCCTCTTTTTTTCTTTGCGTCATGTGCTGTTTGGGGAGTAGTTTTTTGAAGGGCCAGCCTGCGTGACACTGCAGTGCCACTCCTAGATGGGCCAGGTGTTTGTGTCGGCCACTAGGGTCGCTTAGCTTACTCACACAGCTACCTCATTGCGCCTCTTTTTTTCTTTGCGTCATGTGCTGTTTGGGGAGTAGTTTTTTGAAGGGCCAGCCTGCGTGACACTGCAGTGCCACTCCTAGATGGGCCAGGTGTTTGTGTCGGCCACTTGGGTCGCTTAGCTTACTTACACAGCTACCTCATTGCGCCTCTTTTTTTCTTTGCGTCATGTGCTGTTTGGGGAGTAGTTTTTGGAAGGGCCATCCTGCGTGACACTGCAGTGCCACTCCTAGATGTGCCAGGTGTTTGTGTCGGCCACTTGGGTCGCTTAACTTAGCCATCCAGCGACCTCGGTGCAAATTTTAGGACTAAAAATAATATTGTGAGGTGTGAGGTGTTCAGAATAGACTGAAAATTAGTGGAAATTATGGTTATTGAGGTTAATAATACTTTGGGATCAAAATGACCCCCAAATTCTATGATTTAAGCTGTTTTTGAGGGTTTTTTTAAAAAAAC
Organism: Pseudophryne corroboree; assembly: GCF_028390025.1. Lineage (NCBI taxonomy): Eukaryota > Metazoa > Chordata > Amphibia > Anura > Myobatrachidae > Pseudophryne > Pseudophryne corroboree. Next base: position 640,922,082 of record NC_086446.1, read on the forward strand.
ACCCGAATCCAAAACACACCCGAATCCGACAAAAAAAATTCGGTGATGTTTTGCCAAAATGCGTTCGAACCCAAAACACGGCCGCGGAACCGAACCCAAAACCAAAACACAAAACCCGAAAAATTTCCGGCGCTCATCACTAGGTGCTGGCTCTCCTGTGATTTCCAAGCAGGGCCTTTTTATGGGAGCCAGCACATTGCAGCATCGCCAGTGATAGCTTCATGTGGAGCTTGTATCCTGTCTCTGGAGTGTTCCTGCTTTCAGCCAGTTTGTTCCTGCATCCTGTGTCCCAGTTTCCGGAGCCTGGTCCTGAGAATCTGTTCCAGCCTTCCAGCCTAGTGATCCTGAATCTTCATCTTTGGGGTCCTGTTGCTTCTATGTGCACCTTCTCCAGTGTTATCTGTTGCCATATGCACAGTGCTGCTGTATAATTATCTGTGTTGTCCTGCATCAGTCCATTGCTAGTGTCCTGTGCATCCGTCAGCCCAGTGACCATTCACAGTGGTGGTGTCATCTGCTGCCATATGCCCAGTGCTGCTGTATAATTATATGTGTTGTCCTGCATCATACCAGTGCTAGTGTCCTGTGCATCAGTCAGTTCAGTGACCATTCACAGTGGTGGTGGCATCTTCTGCCATATGCCCAGAGCTTCTGCATAGGGTGCTGTGTTGTCCTGCATCATACCAGTGCTAGTGTCCTGTGCATCAGTCAGTCCAGTGACCATTCACAGTGGTGGTGTTTTCTGCTGCCATATGCCCAGTGTTGCTGTATAATTATCTGTGTTGTCCTGTATCAGACCAGTGCTAGTGTCCTGTGCATCAGTCAGTCCAGTGACCATTCACAGTGGTGGTGGCATCTGCTGCCATATGCCCAGTGCTGCTGTATAGGGTGCTGTGTTGTCCTGCATCAGACCAGTGCTAGTGTACTGTGCATCAATCAGTCCAGTGACCATTCACAGTGGTGGTGTCATCTGCTGACATATGCCCAGTGCTGTATAATTATCTGTGTTGTCCTGTATCAGTCCATTGCTAGTGTCCTGTGCATCAGTCAGTCCAGTGACCATTCACAGTGGTGGTGGCCAGGGGTGTATCTAGGGGTCCGAGCGCCCCTGGCAAAGTAAGGGACTGGCGCCCCCCCAGAGAGAGCACTGCAGGCCAGTGGCGGTTGCAGTAGAGACGGAATTTGAAATAAGGAGCCACAGAAACTGTCCCCCCAATTGCTGGAAAACATTGCTGGCAAGGACTCACTGTTAGGGTGAAGCCAATGAGAACTGGCCAGTAGCAGCATAAGGAGACAGGAAACCGAGCACACAGGAGTTTAACAGGAGAGTCCCTGCTTCCCCTGACTACTCTTACTGCACTTCACTGAATCAGCCCACCCCCCAACCTCCGCTGACAACAGATTTCTATAGGCTAGCTAACCTGCCTGCCCTAGACTAGGTGTCATAGTTGGTGTCCTGCCCACCCCAGACTATCTGATCGGGGTTTGTTCTCCAGGGCAAAATTTTCCTTTGGTGTACCACGCTTCCCCTCTATATTAAAAATGAACATAATGATATGTGCATAAGGCATGGCGCTGGTCTCTCGTATCTACCTCTAGCCTTTGCCTTTTTTCTTTTACCCAAATTGCATACTTTTTCCTGCATTTTGTGTTTTAATTCAATAAGTGTATCAAGTACTTGGGTTTAGTATCTTCACTGACCCCTCTATACCCCACACTACATCACTGACCCCTCTATACCCCACACTACATCACTGACCCCTCTATACCCCACACTACATCACTGACCCCACTATACCCTACACTAAATCACTGACCCCTCTATACCCTACGCTGCATCACTGACCCCTCTATACCCTATGCTGCATCTCTGACCTCTCTATACCCTACACTACATCACTGACCCCTCTACACCATACGCTACATCACTGACCCCTCTACACCCTACGCTACATCACTGACCCCTCTACACCCTACGCTACATCACTGACCCCTCTACACCCTACGCTACATCACTGACCTCTCTACACCCTACACCTCCTCACTGACCTCTCTATACCCTACACTACCTCACTGACCGCTCTATACCCTACACTACATCACTGACCCCTCTATACCATACATTAAATCTCCTGTATGCCCGCCGGCTGTCCCCCCGCGGCTCGCCCCCCTCGCCTCCTCTGCGTCCCATCTTAAATTCGACTTGAAAAAGTCAAATTAAGATGGGGATTGAATAGGGGTTGTCGGATCCATTCCGACAAATACATGTCGGAATAGATACGACTTTAATTGAATATACCCCTCTATTATAAACACTGACCTGCCCCCCTCCTGGAAACTCTCACAAATACACATTACCTTTATACTCCCAAATCTAGCACACACATATCCCCCTCCACTGTCAACTCTGTCACACCAATCACCCATTCCTCCCCTCCAAACCGACAGCTCCCTCATACACATGCCCCTCTTCACATACTGACAATTCTCTCACCCCATCCCCCCCTTCCCACCCACACTAACAGCACACATACACAAATCCCCCCTTCCTCCCCTGCCAACCAACAATTCCCTCACACACATCCATCGGCCACCCCCCCACACTCATCTCTCTCACCCCCTTACAACCCACACTAACAGCACACATACACAAATCCCCCCTTCCTCCCCTGCCGACCAACAATTCCCTCACACACATCCATCGGCCACCCCCCATACACATATCTCTCACCCCCAACCAACCCACACTAACAGCACAAATACACAAATCCCCTCTCCCACAGTCGATACAGATAGCTGCCACAAACTTCTTGGAATATGGGCTCACCATTGTGTCTCACAGGAGGATGTCCATCAGCATCCAGCCAAAGTCTCTCCGCCCGCGGCGCGGGGTTATTCTTTGCAGGCACCTCCAGCAATCCTCCTCCCAGCGCTGCCGTGGTGAGCATGGGCCTGTGGATCTACGGGTGCAGATGGCGGGGCTATTTCCTTTCAGTGACAGAGAAGGGAGGTGCAGGAGCTGAAGCTGAGAGGAGTTTTATGCTGTAGCAGAAACGGCTGCAGCCAGCACTTCATTCGGGAGTCCCGCTTGTAATTTGTGTAAACCTGATGGCGCCACTCTGTGCACAACCGGACTACAGCGTTCTAGCCCTTGGCTGCAGGTGGTACCTCCGGGTAGCGCCCCCCTCCTGCTGGCGCCCCTGGCGAGTGCCATCCTGGCCAAGGGATAGATACGCCCCTGGTGGTGGCATCTGCTGCAATATGTCCAGTGCTGCTGTATAATTATCTGTGTTGTCATGCATCAGACTGGTGCTGGTGTTCTGTGCATCAGTCAGTCCAGTGACCATTCACAGTGGTGGTGTCATCTGCTGCCATATGACCAGTGCTGCTGTATAATTAGCTGTGTTGTCCTGCATCAGACCAGTGCTAGTATCCTGTGGATCAGTCAGTCCAGTGACCATTCACAGGATACTTCACAGTGGTGGTGTCATCTGCTGACATATGCCCAGTGCTGCTGTATAGGGTGCTGTGTTGTCTGCATCAGACCAGTGCTAGTGTCCTGTGCATCAGTCAATCCAGTGATGATTCACAATGGTGGTGTTATCTGCTGCCATATGCCCAGTGCTGCTGTATAATTATCTGTGTTGTCCTGCATCAGTCCAGTGGTAGTGTCCTGTGCATCAGACATCTGTCATTCCAGTAACCAGGCAGTCACAGTGTTATACACTGCTGCTATATGTCCACTGCTACAGTATAATAATAATAATAATAATAATAATACCAACAACAACAACAAGTCCCTTACAGTGTTGCGGTGTTGTCCTGCATCAGACCAGTGGTAGTGTCCTGTGCATCAGTCATCAGTCATTCCTGTGCCACATATTGTGTTATATAACTCCAGAAAAATAATGGAGAACAAAAATGTGGACGATAAAATAGGGAAAGATCAAGAATCACTTCCTCCTAGTGCTGAAGCTGCTGCCACTAGCCATGACATAGATGATGAAATGCCATCAACGTCATCTGCCAAGGCCGATGCCCAATGTGATAGTAGAGGGCATGTAAAATCCAAAAAGCCAAAGTTCAGTAAAAAGACCCAAAAAAAGAAATTTAAATCGTCTGAGGAGAAACGTAAACTTGCCAACATGCCAATTATGACACGAAGTGGCAAGTAATGGCTGAGGCCCTGGCCTGTGTTTCTGAGATTGTATCACAAATCCCCAAGGAGAGTCCAAGTGTGTTGGCGGTTGCGATGCCTGACCTTCCTAACACTGGATGGGAAGAGGAGGCTACTTCCACCATTTGCATGCCCCCTGCAAGTGCTGGAAGGAGCACCCACAGTACAGTTTCTGATATTCAAATTGAAGATGTCACTGTCGAAGTACACCAGGATGAGGATATGGGTGTTGCTGGCGCTGAGTAGGAAGTTGACGATGAGGATTCTGATAGTGATGTGGTTTGTTTAAGTCAGGCACCCGGGGAGACACCTGTTTTCCGTAGGGTGAAGAAGCCCATTGTGATGCCTGGGCAAACTACCAAAAAAGCCACCTCTTCGGTGTGGAATTATTTCTCCACAAATCCGGACAACAGGTGTTAAGCCATCTGTTGCCTCTGTCAATCTGTAATAAGTAGGGGTAAGGATGTTAACCACCTAGGAACATCCTCCCTTATACGTCAGCCGCAGCGCATTCATCAGAAGTCAAGTTGTGAAACTTTGGGTAAGAGCGTAAGCAGTCCACTGGCACCTAAATCCCTTCTTCCTTCTGTACCCAAGCTCCTTCAAGCCACACCACCAAATCCCTCAACATCAACTTCCTCTTCAGTCAGGAATGTCAGTAGTCCTGCAGGCCATGTAGCTGTCAAGATTGAGGAGTCCTCTCCTAACCGGGATTCCTTCGGAGGATCCTTGAGTGGTACACCTGCTGTTGCTGTCGCTGCTATTGTTGCTGCTGGGAGTCAATCGTCATCCCTGAGGGGAAGTCGGAAGACCACTTGTACTACTTCAGCTAAGCAATTGACTGTCCAACAGTCCTTTGTGAGGAAGATGAAATATGACAGCAGTCATCCTGTTGCAAAGCGGATAACTGAGCCCTTGACACTTATGTTGGTGTTAGACATGCATCTGTTATCCGCCATTAGTGCAGTGGGATTTAGACAATTGATGGAGGTATTGTTTTCCCGGTACCAAATCCCATCTAGGTTCCACTTCACTAGGCAGGCGATACCGAGAATGTACTAAGACGTCAGAAAAAGAGTCACCAGTGTCATACAAAATGCAGTTGTATCCAGTGTCCACTTAACCATGGACATGTGGACAAGTGGAACAGGGCAGACTAAGGACTATATGACTACGACAGCCCACTAGGTAGATGTATCGCCTCCCGCAGCAACAACAGCAGTGACAACAGTAGCAACATCTTGCAAACGCCAACTCGTTCCTAAGTAGGCTACGCTATGTATCACAGCTTTCCGTAAGAGAAATACAGCTGACAACCTCTTACGGAAACTGATGGACATCATCGCAGAATAGTTTACCCCAATTAGACTCTCCTAGGTATTTGTGATATCGGACAACACCACCAATATTGTGCGTGCATTACATCTGAGCAAATTCCAGCACGTCCCATGTTTTGAACATACAATTAATTTGGTGGTGCAGAATTTTTAGAAAAATATATGCTTCAGAGGATGGAGGAGCAGCAAATGGCCATTAAAGCCTATACATCCTCCTACGATATAGGCAAAGGAGGGGGAATGCTTCTGACTCAAGCGCAGTGGAGAATGATTTCTGTCTTGTGCAAGGTTCTCCAACCCTTCGAACTTGCCACACAGGAAGTCAGTTCAGACACTGCTAGCTTAAGTCAGGTCATTCCCCTCATCAGGCTTTTGCAGAAGCAGCTGGAGAAATCAAAGGAGGAGCTAAGACAGAGCGATTCCGCAAAGTATGTGGGACTTGTGGATGTAGCCCTTCATTCGCTTTGCCAGGATTCAAGGGTGGTCAATCTGTTGAAATCAGAGCACTACATTTTGGACACCGTGCTTGATCCTAGGTTTAAAGCCTACGTTGTATCTCTCTTTCCAGCAAACACAAGTCTGCAGAGGTGCAAAGAGCTGCTGGTGAGTAAATTCTCAACTCAAGTGGAACGTGACCCGTCAACAGCTCGTCCTTCAATTTCTCCCACCACTGGGGCTGCATGGAAAAGGATAAGATTTCCTAGCACATCCACTGGTGGTGATGCAGGGTAGTCAGGAACGAGTGCTGACATCTGGTCCGGACTGAAGGACCTGCCAATGATTACTGACATGTCTACTGTCACTGCATATGATTCTGTCACCATTGAAAGAATGGTGGAGGATTATATGAGTGACAGCATCCAAGTAGGCATGTCAGATAGTCCGTATGTATACTGGCAGGACAAAGAGGCAATTTGGATGCTCTTGCACAATCTGTCTTTATTTTACCTAAGTTGCCACCCCTCCAGTGTGTACTCCTAAAGAGTGTATAGTGCAGCCGGTATCCTTGTCAGCGATCGGCGTAGGAGAAGATGATGTTCATCAAAATGAATTATAAATTCTTCCGGGAAGACCTTTACCAGCAATTACTTCCAGAAAGTACAGAGGGACCTGTGATGGTGGATTCCAGTGGGGACGAATTACTGTAATACTCTGTGAGGAGGAGGATGTACACAGTGAAAGGGGTGAGGAATCGGACGATGAGGATGAGGTCGACATCTTGCCTCTGTAGAGCCAGTTTGTGCAAGGAGAGATTGATTGCTTCTTTTTTTGGTGGGGGCCCAAACAAACCAGTCATTTCAGCCACAGTCATGTGGCAGAACCTGTCGCTGAAATGATGGGTTTGTTAAAGTGTGCATGTCCTGTTTATACAACATAAGGGTGGGTGGGAGGGCCTAAGGTCAATTCTATCTTTAATTCCAGTGATTTGGACGTATAATTCCAGTGATTTTACCATTTAATTCCAGTGAATTGGACGTATAATTCCAGTGATTTGGACATATAATTCCAGTGATTTTGACATTTAATTCCAGTGATTTGGACATATAATTCCAGTGATTTGGGTGTATAATTCCAGTGATTTTGCCATTTAATTCCAGTGATTTGGACGTATAATTCCAGTGATTTGGATGTATAATTCCAGTGATTTGGGTGTATAATTCCAATGATTTTGCAGTAAAATTCCAGTGATTTTGCAGTATAATTCCAGTGATTTTGCCATTTAATTCCAGTGATTTTGCCATTTAATTCAAGTGATTTGGACGTATAATTCCAGTGATTTGGATGTATAATTACAGTGATTTTGCAGTATAATTACAGTGATTTGAACATGTAATTTCAGTGATTTTGCAGTATAATTCCAGTGATTTTGCAGTATAGTTACAGTGATTTTGCCATTTAATTACAGTGATTTGTACATATAATTCCAGTGATTTTACCATTTAATTCCAGTGATTTTGCCATTTAATTCCAGTGATTTTGACGTATAATTCCAGTGGGAATTGTTTGTGTTGCTTGGCTTAGTCATACAGCTACCTCATTGCACCTGTTTGGTGCCTAGTTTTTGAAAAGTGCCATCCTGTCTGACACTGCAATATGAGTCCAGGGGTACTGCTGTATTAGTCCTGGGGTACTGCCAAATAAGTCCACCAATTGCAGTTTTTTTTTTAAATGACAGGGGTGTGCTGGAGATGCTGTCAGTGGACTGAACAATTGCGGCCCACTCTTGACATTCAGCCACTGCGTGACACTACTAGATGGGCCAGGTAGTTGTGTCACTTAGCTTAGTCATACAGCAACTTCGGTGCACCTTTTTTCTACTTTGCATCATGTGCTGTTTGGGGCCTTTTTTTGATATCTGCCCTCCTGTCTGCCACTGCAGTGCCACTCCTAGATGGGCCAATTGTTTGTGTCACTTGGCTTAGTCATACAGCTATCTCATTGCACCTCTTCTACTTCTTTGCATGAGGTGCTGTTTGAGGCGTAGTTTTTGAAAAGTGCCATCCTGTCTGACACTGCAGTGCCACTCCTAGATGGGCCAGGTGTTTGTGCCGCACACTTGTGTCGCTTGGCTTAGTCATACAGCAGCCTCGGTGCATCTTTTTTTCTTCTTTGCATCATGTGCTGTTTGGTGACTAGTTTTTGAATAGTGCTATCTTGTCTGCAACTGCAGTGCCACTCCTAGATGGGCCAGGTGTTTGTTCCACACACCTTAGCTTAGTCATACAGCCACCTCGGTGCAACTTTTAGGCCTAAAAACAATATTGTGAGGTTTTCAGACTAGACTGGAAATGAGTGGAAATGAATGTTATTGAGGTTAATAATACTGTAGGAGCAAAATTACCCCCAAATTCTGTGATTTTAGTTGTTTTTATGTTTTTTTTAAAAATCATCCAGGTCCAAAACCAAAACCAAAACACGAAAGGGTGGTTTTGTCAAAACCAAGCCAAAACCAAAACACGAAAGTGGAATTAGAACCAAAACCAAAACACAAAACACGAAAAGTGCCAGCCGCACATCTCTACTTATTTTGCTACGTTGTGTCTTGAAGGAAGAATAATATTTTAATGAAATGAAAAACAAAGAAATCAAAACTGTTTATAACAAGCTATATTAAAGAATAATTGCCATAACTACTTAACTGAATGTTAACCAAAAATAATTAATTGTCATACTGCTTTTTCAAGAGCTCTACCACATACAGTATTGTAAAATGATAAAAATTGATTTGCCTATTTGTGTTTAGTTTTTATACAGGTACACACAGAATATAGCTGGCAATAAAGATTGCCTATATCAGGAATCAGGACCCATAAACAGTCCCAATTAGTGACACGTGGAGATCAAAAAGTTTTCCATGATTTATTCTCTAAATTAATGTATTTTATTGAATTGGTTTGCAAACTTTAATTCCTGCTTTAGAAAGCCAATTAAAAAGTTTAGTCTGGTCGGCTGCACCTTGTCACTCTTTGGCCTTACCTAGAAGACTTACTGCAGCTAAATGATTTAGGGGGTAATTCAGAGATGATCATAGCAGCAAATTTGTTAGCAGATGGGCAAAACCATGTGCACTTCAGGTGGGGCAGATATAACGTGCAGAAAGAGTTAGATTTGGGTGGGTTATATTGTTTCTGTGAAGGGTAAATACTACCTGCTTTATTTTTACACTGCAATTTAGATTTCAGATTGAACACACTCCATCCAAATCTAAAGGCCCATACACACTTGACGATGCACACGTCGTTAACGACCGTCATTAACGACTTCCCTTGAACTTCCCTTGAACAGCTGTGCAAACGACATGAGCATACACACTACCAACGACCAAAGACCATTCATCGTTGAAGCATCCAAGCTGAACAGTTTATTAAAATAATGAGCTGGGAACAGGGCTGGTGAACAGTGGCTTGGTCGTTGGTCGTTCACACCATACACATTCAACGACGTCTCTGGTCGGTAACGACCATAGTGGAAATTGAGCATACATGCTCCACAGATAAGCGAGGGTCGTTAACGTCCCACGGGGCCGCGCATCGGTGGTCGTCGGATGCATACACACTTGATGATATAATGAGCGACGTCGTTGATGAGGGCTGAAATGAACGACGTCGCTCATTTTATCGTCAAATGTGTATGGGCCTTAACTCTCTCTACACATGTTTTATCTGCCTCCTCCCCTGCAGTGCACATGGTTTTGCCCATCTGCTAACAAATTTGCTGCTACGATCAGGTCTGAATTAGGGGGTGATTCTGACTTGATCGTAGCTGTGCTAAATTTAGTACAGCTACGATCAGGAACACAGACATGCAGGGGGACACCCAGCACAGGGCTAGCCCGCCCCGCATGTCAGTCGCTGCCCCGTCGCTGAAATACATAAGCATCGCACAGCGGCGATGCTTTTGTACTTCAGGAGTAGCTCCCGGCCAGCGCAGCTTTTGCGTGCTGGCCAGGAGCTACTTGTCGCTGCCTGGCTCGCAGCGGCTATGTGTGATGTCACGCAGCTGCTGCGCCCCCCCCCGCACGGTCCGGCCACACCTGCATTGGCTGGACCATGCCCACACCGTCGCCGGACCGTGCACACCATGCTGCCCCCTCCCGCCCAGCGACCTTCTCTGCCTTTCTATCAGGCAGAGGCGATCACTAGTCAACGACAGCCGTTGGTTGTCAACCAAGCGCCAGCGCACTGCAGCGCCAGTGCATGCGCAGCTCTGACCCGATCGCTGCTTTGCGAAGAACTGCAATGGGTGTTCAGGTCAGAATGACCCCCTTAGGCCCTTGGCTTGCAAACATATAATATGGCTGCAGGCTAAAATAACATGCACTTTCCTGTCTTTGATGGTTAGACAGGATGTGGAGAACTAGTTAACATTTTAAGGTAATTGTCTAGTCTAGCTCAATGCTGAGAACAGTGCTTACTGATGTTACCACAATCACGAGTGGTTGTACCACCTCTGCAGTTTTTACCATTGTCACTGATGTTCCACAATAAGCAATCTTAAAAGAACCATCCTTTAATGTATCAAAAATGGTCAGCTTTTTGGAAAGCTGTTAGATCTGGAAGCCCTATCCACACGTGTTTTTTCTTGAGTGAGCTTATGATATGCTATATGTTTTTTTTTTACTTGCCATGAAAATGTTATAAATTTTTTACTAAGTTTACATGTATCCGACATTGTCATCTTAATAGGGAGCATTTGTATGAGATACAGTATGTTATCTTTGGGTAAAGGACTGATTTTATAACAGTGTTTCTCCATTAGATGATTCATAGTGTAGTTTCTACAGAAGAGAACCAAGCACCCATGTTTATCAGTGGTCTTGCTCCTCCAGGTAACTGAATCTCTAATAGAGTAACAATGTATTACTGCACAATCTGAAACCTTACCCTTAGAGGAGTGATTTCCCCTGGATCCATGTGGGCTACTCCGACCCTGTATAGGTGTTGGGTTTTTGAGCATCCACAGTGCAATTCATGACACTTACACTATCCAAAGGGGTATATGTCCAAATCTGAATCATACACTTAATGCACAACACTATGGAGGCTTACTAGCAGCATTGTTAGTTTGGGGCATGGTGCCCCCTGGACTGGTGGGGCTGGGCTACTTTAGGGTAGCTCCCTGTAATATTTCAGTTAGCACTTTTTGTAACACTTTCAAATATTTTTTTTCTATTAATACAACTCCTTTAACCATTTGTTGTACACCTTTCACTTGTGTTTTACATTTTAATACAAACCAGTAGTTTCAGAATATTGGAGGACATTCCATTTATCACTGCATAAATTAACTAATGTCTCAGAATGTGAAATCAGTCCAAAGTAAACAGACATAGAATTTAATGACAGATAAGAACTTCTTGGCTCATCTAGTCTACCATAAACTTGTGTAAATGTACACAATTATACAATATATATATATATATATATATATATATATATATATACGTAGCTGTGGTACCGGCACTCCGTCTCTAACCAAATAATGGTGCCTCGGTGCCTCCAATGCACTGCTCTGCAGCAGGACAATATAACGTGAAGGAGAGTGGCACTCAATTGGACTTTTTGCTCAGCTAAACAGATGTTTAGCTGAGCAAAAAGTCCGATTGAGTGCCACTCTCTCCTTCACGTTATATATATATATATATATATATATATATATATAATTTATTTGTTGTGAGCTAATTAAGTAACAAGTATATTTTTGAAATGTGGGAGGAAAATGGAGGACCTGGGAATTGAACCTTGGTGTGGTATGGAGGATCGACCAAACTTAGGTCGACAGTGTCTACAGTAGGTTGACCACTATTGATAGACAGTAACTAGTTTGACATGGTCTCTAGGTCAACAGGGTCTCTAGGTTGACATGTTCTAGGTCGACAGGTCAAAAGGTCAACGTGAGTTTTTTTTTATTTGATGTCATTTTCTTTGTAAAGTGACCGGGAGCCCCAAATAGTGCACCGTGTCCCGTCACCATGCTTAGGGCAAAGTGCCTCGCTCCCCTACCGCTGCAGTCGGCAAAGGTTACTATTCCCAATCGTAGTCCATGTGGATCATTAAGTATGAAAAAGTTAAAAAAAAGAAAAAAATTGTGAAAAAATAATGTCGACCTTTTGACCTGTCGACCTAGAAACCCTGTCGACCTAGTTACTGTTGACCAACAGTGATCGACCTAGACATTGTCGACCTAAGTGTGGTCGACCTAGAGACCGGATACAATTGAACCCATGACCTCTGTGCTGTGAGGCACTAATGCTAGCCATTACACCATCCATATGCCTCACAAAGTTCCCAGAGATCAGATTTGTATAATTTTCAGACGTGGTCCCATGTGGGAATTAATCCTTACACATATTGTCTCTGATGTGTAAATTATGAGTACTGTAAATTATTCTTCAAGGTTGTACTGTAGTTTAGCATTAACTGTAAATTAACAAATAGACCAAAACATAAGATAACAAACTAATAATTTTGCCAGGATCCTCTTTAGCATCTGAGCCTGTGCTCTCGACTGGTCCACATGTTCCATCTTGATGGTGTGGTAGCTGCTGATGTTTGTGGAGTGTCAGTTTGGCTGTTGGGTGCTGAGTTACTTGGTGCAGGGAAATGATGGATGTGCAACTGCTGTACACATTTGACTGGTCATCGTTTGTTGAGCCTGGTTATGTTATTTTATTGTGTTGTCTAACATTCACATGTCTAGACTCTCTAAAGTGTCTGCTAGACAGGTTCTTGTGAACTGAGAAGCTTTAGCAGCAAGGTTTATTTTTTTAAGATGGGTACTAATGGTTGTCGTTTGTTTAGTTTTATCCTGCATAAACATGATTTGGTGTTTGCAAAATTCATCTAGTGTCCCAAATGTACAATGCTATAAAACTTATAGTATTTATGACCATCTGTAGCAGGTTATAAGTATCAAACCACTGGAATAGCATTAGAATTGCTAAATGTTTCCTCCATTATGATCAACTGCAGTTTCCATTTGAGAATTCTGTATCTTTTTTATAGCAGATATCAAGTGGAATATCCAGCACATGAGAACCAATGCTGTATTTCCAATTTGATACCACAGTCAAAAGTCTCATGGGGTGAGGTCTGGATATTGTGCTACCAAAATATCTTAAAGTAATGGCTGATGACTCACTTTCAGATATCTTGACAACTCTCATCACAGTACCTCACCCCATGAGAATTGTAGTTTTAGTTTTTATTTTATTATGAATCATGAGTCAGATCTGAAAGACATCATTGAAAGTCAAGTGCTGGCTATTCCACTTGACTTATTATGTTCTGCTATAGACAATGCTATTATTAGAATTTAAACAGTTTTTAGCCAGATTTGAAATTTGTAATGCTATTCAAGAAATTTGTATTGCAACAGCGCAAACTGGTTACAAAAGTTGTAAAAAAAAAAAAAAATTCAATAAGTGGGCTAGTGTGTCTGCTAAAGTACCTCTTCATTATGAGCCTTAGAACTCACTCCAGAGTACTCAAAGGGATGTCACTTTAACTTTAACAGCCCTATATTTTCTATCACAAAATCTGGTTGTTGCTCTTGACTACAGTATTTGTTGTTGTTGTTGTTGTTGTTGTTGTTGTTGTTGTTTTTGCTCTCCTTGGTATTATGGCTCAAAACTGACAGGAATTTTTCTTTTGAAGAACTCTAGAACAAAAGTGAGGATAATGTCCTCATGGTGCTCCTGTTCTTGCTCCTGATGTGGAGATGCATGTGTTAGATACTGTACAAATGTGAGGGACCTGTCAAGATAAACATATGTGTAAGTAATACAGTAACCCATAAAAACATGATGAATCCAAAAAACAGTACAGTAAGTACAATTAAAATGCTATTTTAATTTAACATCAACTCGGTCCTCAGGACCCGAAACAGGACACCAAGCCAGTGCACAGTTGTATTCGTTACTCACTGACACATTTTAAATGATCCAAATCAAAGCTAATTATTTCACTTGTAACTCTGGAAGGAGACCTGGAAAACATGAACTGTTTGGGGTCCTGAATACCTATTTTGAGATCCTATGTTATATCCCAAAAATATTCAAAATTATTCCTTCTTCACACACATTTGAAACAACTGAATACGAGAATGAGGTGATGTTGAGGTGATGTTGATCAAAAAAGCCCCCATTTTATTATGTATAGGATCAGGATCATGGCTATGGACATTGTTGGCTAGAATTATGAGTTATGTATTATGTGCAAACAAATTAAGAAAATACATGTTATAGAAAAAAAGTGTTGTTTTTTTACTTAACAAACTTAGATTCAGCTAGGGGTCTATTTGTGTCCTTGTTATGTAGAGAATGGAGGAAATAATTGCCACAGCAACTCCTCATTACATGAAAACTCCATGTGGAGCATTTGGCCACCTACAGTCCTCCCTGTTGATTTCTTTCTTCTGATATATTTTCTTTGAGATGTCTTTTCATGTCTTAGAACATGTTTCGTCAGTTTTCAACAGAATGTTTCACAGATTCACAAATGAATGCTTATTCCTTGTCAGTGAAGATTTCTGAGGCAGGCTCCCCAGAATTCTCTCATAAACAGGAGCAATGCTGCTCACAAAAGCACAATTATCTTCATAAACAGAACATTTATTGTGCCTGTCATGGTTCTGCCTGGCAGTAACCATGAGATACTGTACTGTAATTTTCAGAATTTTGTTTATAAATACTGTATGACCTTTCAATTCCTGTGTGCATTGAATGTACACTTTGATCAACAGACCTGTGACCTACTGTATTTCCTATTGCACAAGAGGCCAGAGTCTCATCTGTCATGGAAGCTGGGCAACAAGGCTCCAGCCCTTACAGCTGGTTATAGACAGTGTAGTCACACATAAGGCCCATTATGTACTTCTAAAGGGCTTCAGTTACCGACTCCATGTGGATTTATGGCCATACACTGCAATAGTTCTGAAGATCAAATATGTCCCATACCACCTGACATATTGATCTAGAAGCCAAACTTCTAGTCCTTAAACTTTTGTTATGTGAACTTCTGTCCAACCATGACAGTGTGGTGTAATATGATGCCTTTGGTTGAGATACTGTATCTGACAATGGAAATTGTGTCAGTCACCATGACCCTACATCTTTGCTTGCAATGGGTACGCAGAGTAGGCAAAGATTCCAGGAACATGTGTATGCATGCACGCACGCACGTGTGAACGCATACAGAAAATGCTGTGCACTTGCATGCAGCGGGATATAAGATGCTCCCACTATATACAAAAGGGGACTCTGCTGCAGTATAAGAGCATGGGTAGTGGTCATGTATGCTCCGGTGTCACTATTGCAGGTGACTTAAAGGCAGATAAGCAGTGTAACAAAGCAATGAGGAAGGCTAGTAAGATGCTTGTCTGCATAGGGAGAGGAATCAGCAGCAGAAATAAAGAAGTAATAATGCCACTATATAGGTCATTGGTACGGCCTCATCTAGAATACTGTATTCAATTCTGGAGGCCATATCTTCAAAAGGATATTAATACATTAGAGACTGTACAAAGATGGGCAACTAAAATGGTGCATGGCCTACATCACAAAACATACACAGAAAGACTACAAAATCTCAATATGTATAGTTTGAAGCAGAAAAAGGACACGACTTTCAAATATATCAAAGGTTTTAACAAAGTCCAGGAGGGAACATTCTCCAAATGAAGAGAAGCAAGAAGACACAAGGACATGCACTGAGACTGCAGGGGGAGGTTCAGGGGAAATTTGAGGAAAGATTACTTCACAGAAAGGGTAGTGGACAAGTGGAATAGCCTCCCATCAGAGGTGGTAAAGGCTATGACAGTAGAGCAATTTAAACATGCATGTGATAGACATAAGGATATCCTTACTAAGAAATGAGGATCAAATTAGGTTTGAGATAAAAATATGGTAAAAAAAAGGGGCAGACTAGATGGGCCAAGTGGTTCTTATCTGCCGTCAAATTCTATGTTTCTATGTAGCTACCCATGGTTATATATGGTTTACTCAGCGGCGTTCGTGGGTGTATGCATTAGCATGCACCTGCAAACTTTAGCAGAAGAAAAGACAGCAATAGAGTGGCTTTGCCGCAATCTTGGCAACGTCACACCATGCATCCCTTTTCAGGAAAAATGAGTTATGACACAGATGTAATTAAAATTTTTACTGAAGGGTGGGGGCTAGGAGTAGATTAAGGATATCCTTTACAGGGATAAATGACTGAGACCTGGGAGAGAGTGCCCATTTCCATAGCAGAGCATGTTTTCTGGAATGTACCAACCAAGTTCTAAGTGATCTTCTTCACGGCTGGGTACAAACTTAGCAGTCGGAAGTTTGTGATTCTGTGTTATTCCCTTTTATTTTGAAATCTATTTGCATACTAATCTGTTTGTGTCATTTTGTAACTATTTTTGTAACCTTTAAGGTTTAGAGTAAACCTCCCACACAAATAAACCGGCAATGCATAATACACAAAAAAGACAAGCATATTATATATATCCATCCATAGCTCCAACTGCATGAGCCAACAATAGACATGTAGAAATCAGCGGCACTCAAAGCAGAATTAGTGAAGTTTAAATTGTAGCTTTATTGGTTTAACGGCATTTCAGGGATACACCCCGTCGTCCGGGACAGGCGTTCACAACACAATACAAGCATAACAAGACTTACATAACAGGCAGTTAGACAATTGGACTCACCCGTCCAGCGCCGCCTTCCACGCCAGTGTCATCTTAAGGAAACCTAGGTCTCCAGACAATGACGACAGTGGGCCGCACCGGACCGGCATTACATGAAAAGTTAAAAACACATTGTTAGGAGACACTTGCAACAACATAAAACAATATATATAAACCTTCCACCAATACACATAAATCTACAATAGTGGACATAATGCAAAATAATCATATAGGTTATTAATTATTCATAAACTGTTTAATTAATGTTAACGCCTGTTATATGTCTTGTTATGTTAGTATTGTGTTGTGAACGCTTATCCCTGACGACGGGGTGTATCCCCGAAATGGCGTTGGACCATTAAAGCTGCAGTCTAAATTTCACAAAGTCTGCTTTGAGTACCGCTGGGGTTGATGCAGATGTGTCTGTTTGGTGGCGGGGGGACTGTGCTCGTGGTGCGGGGACTTTGTCCCCGTGCGGGTGTCGTGCGCTGTGTGTTCGCTGGGGTGTTTGCAGCGTGCGTTCCACCAGGCTTGGTGGTTGGAACGCATGACACTTCCTGTTTCCGGTCCCCCGGCGCATGCAGCGCTATTTTGTGTATTCCCTCTGTTGTACTGTGAATATTAATGCATACACAGGCATACTGATTGCCTATTTGGCCTTTTGTGCTGGTGGTAAACGGTTAATCAAGTGGAATAAGGGTTTGGATAATTATTCAGGTGACATTTTGAGTTGACCCCCACACCCCTGATACTTCCGGGTCAAGGGGTATTTAAATCCCCTGCTTAGATCCAGTTGGTGCATGCAGCCCTGGTTTGTGCAGTGTTCCACATGATTCTGTGAGTAACTATTTTGGGTTTGTCCCACTGATTAAGTTTGATGTTTGTATAATTTTATAATCTTTTGATTTGGGTTTATTTATTGTTTGTAGCAATGGATTTGATGTGGGAGAAAGCTTAACCCAGGGGCTGCCCTATGTGTATCCTCTTGGACCTATAGGTATTTATTGATCGTTGATTATGGCTTTTTTTATATATATTTCTATGCCTCAGATGCACATTGTTTAAACAGAGTATATGTGTAATCACAGTGGCTGAATGTCCTTTTTGAGATCCTGCAGCTGTTGACCCTGAGTGGGAGAATGCCTTATCCAAGTGTAGTCTTGTGCACACCTTTCCAGACCCATAGGTATTTATGTGGTAACAAGGTTTGATATATACATTTAATTCTGATACACGTTTATAATAGAGATATCCTTTGATTACAGCAGTGGTTTGGTTGCAGAGCTGTGATTATATGGACATTCTCCACACTTGGTATACAGCAGTTCAGACATGCAGCCCCATTGGAATGGGCTGATAGAGGTGAGGAGGGGTAGGCCTTGCATGCATTTTAAGACCAGTGGTGAACACAGGGGGTTATTTTATTCCTCCATGTAGTCTCACTACTCTGCCACCTGTTCTTGGTATATGAGTTCCTTTTTTCTAAATCTGGTATTATGTAGTAGTTTATGTTGATACAAGCATTGTCGCTAATATTGTTATATATTGGGACCTGGGAGGCTCAGTCATGTTTATGTTCTATTTTTTCTAGATATACTTTTAATTATTCGGCTTCATTATATTATGATTGGATTTGATGATTCATGTATGGCCCTTCTTGAAAAAGATCCTGGTTTTTGGATCGAAACGTCGAAACCTTTGAGGCTACAATAAAAATTTTCTATTGAAGAAATGTGTGGACTTTATACACAGTAAGAGTGCACCCTCCACCACGTGGAATTCTCGTCTACATTTGCGGACATTTCATCTGTCGGGAACACCCACCATCAGGAACCTTGATGAGAGTGCAGAACCCTCTTGTTTATATATATATATCCTATATAATTGCCCAGATCTGTCACTCTGTGACTGTGTGGATAACGCTGGGCATGGCTAGGAGCTCTCATTGGGTTAGCAGCAGGTCTATCACACCAAGCCCACAGCTCCCACACAGGTTACATCCAATGGGAGGGTCTGCCCTTTTTGCTGCTGTGTGTTCGCAGAGCAGGATTAACAATGGGGCTGATAGAGCTGCAACTCCAGGTCCAAACCCCAAAATAGGCCCACTGCATCAGCAGCAACATACCCTAAAACAATTTACACATAAAAATCGCTACAAATTCAAAAAGGGGCGTGGCCACGGGTAAAGTTGCATGGCCATGCCCCTGTCCCTATACTTTCAATGGAAGTTTGCAGAGCCAAAAATTGGTACAGACCATAAAAAAAGGGACTGTACCTGTCAAAAAGGTCCAGCTGGAGTGTATGCCACTGCATCTGCAGCAAGTCTCTGCACTGTAGATAGGGAAAAAAATCCTTTTACTGCAGCGTTCTATGGGGGTAATTCCGAGTTGATAGCACGTAGCAACTTTTTGCTGCCCGTGCAATCAACTTTACGCCGCCCAAGGGGGAGGGATTTTTGTATAGCAAGGCTGCAAACCCTTGTGCAGCCCGGCCATGCAAAAACATTTTGTGCAGTTTCTGAGTAGCTATGGAGTTACTTACCCGCTGCGATGTCTTCAGCCTGTCAGGTCCCGGAATTGACATCAGACACCCGCCCTGCAAATGCCTGGACACGCCTGCGTTCGCTGCACCACTCCCAGAAAACGGTCAGTTGACACCCCGGATCTCCTTCCCCCTGTCAATCTTCTTGCGTTCGCGGTAGCGTTCGCTTTGTTTGTTCTTCTTGCCTGCGCATTGTGGCCACCACGTATGCGCAGAAACGATCTGTTCGCACCACTATGAAAAACAGCACGCAAACGTGTCAGAATGACCCCCTATGTCCTACTGCTAGTCCGCCTAACCCCTCCGGCATCAACAATCCCAACTCCCTAGCTGCAGCGCAAGTGGAAGAAAAGCTGCTGCGGCCACTGGCATAGATGTGTATGAAAGCGGCGCAGCGAAAGGCTTTCATAGCCCTCACTGCACCGCATACTCTCTGAACTCTGGAGCCTCCTCTGCTCGTGATGTCACAGAAGTGCCTCCCCGCCACAGCCGCGCTCAGATCCTCTGAGGGCCTGATTCCGCAGCACATCACCTTGGCTGCCAGCCTGGAATCCCCGAGTTGGCTAATGTAACGGATAGAGTGGGTGATATTGCAGATGGTAATGTCTGGATGCTGACATTGACACTGCACAGCACTCTCACCTTTTATACTGATTCAGCCAGTCAGTCAGTCTATAGTGGCCAGCCAGCCACTATTGTTAGCGCCGATGTCCCAACGCATAGCATTACAGGGAAGTAGACGCACTAAATAAACTACAGCTCCCAGCAGCCCTTAACACCAAAGCATTCCGGCACTAAGGGCTGCTGGAAGCTGTAGTTTATTGAGTGCATCTTCTTCCATGTAATGCGGCGCATTGGAACAGCGGCACTAACATTACTTACTGGCTGCATGGCTACTCCGGGAAAGCCACTGCCAAAGGGAGGACAGCAGCTTAGCTGCTTCCAGGAGAAGAAGCAGGAGAAGCATTACCTGCCCCTCCCCCACTCGCAGTACCTCCGGGCCCCATCCACAGCACCCCCACACACACCCCTCCACCACTTGTGGTGGCTCCGGACCCACACCCGCAGCACCCCTGCACCCACCCCTCCCACACCCGCGGCACCACCACACCCACCCCTCCCTCACCCACAGCACCCCTGCACCTGCAGTGGCTCTGGACCCCCACCTGCGGCACTCATCCCTCCCCCACCCACTGCACCAATGCACCAGCCTCTCCTCCACCCGTGGCACCCCCCGCAACCACCCCTCCCCCATCCATGTCTCCCCCGCCACTTTACAAACACAGCACCTACTAGGTGATTCATCAGGCCCTACGTGCACTGTTCATGCCGTTGCAAGGGGAAACGACCCCTAAACCATCGCAGGCCCTTTGTCATTGCAATTTTTAAACACTCACACAATTATGATTGGAGGTAATACTCCATATAATACAAATATTGCATGCAACAAGGGCATGCAAGGGTTAAGGGGGCGTAGCCCCTTACGACGATGTGAAGAGCGCCCATAGGGCACGATGAATCACCTAGTATATATATATATTAGGGATGTGCTGCAGGCCCCTTTTTGTGTTTTGTGTTTTGGTTTTAGATCTGGATCTCTGCTCGTGTTTTGGATCTGGATTGGTTTTGCCAAAACCACACTTTCTGGTTTTGGTTTTGAATCTGGATGATTTTTGAAAAACCATAAAAACAGCTAAAATCACAGAATTTGGGGGTCATTTTGATCCTACAGTATTATTAACCTCAATAACATTAATTTCCACTAATTTCCAGTCTATTCTGAACACCTCACACCTCACATCATTATTGGTCATTCCGAGTTGTTCGCTCGCTAGCAGTTTTTAGCAGCCATCCAAACGCTATGCCGCCTCCCACTGGGAGTGTGTTTTAGCTTAGCATAAGTGCGAACGAAAGGATCGCACAGCTGGCGACAAACTTTTTTGTGTAGTTTTAGAGTAGCTCAATACCTGCTCAGCGCTTGCGATCACTTCAGACTGCTCAGTTCCTATTTTGACATCACGAACGTCTGCCCAGCCATGCCTGCGTTTTTGCTGTCAAGCCTGCGTTTTTCCGAACACTCCCTGAAAACGGTCAGTTGACACCCAGAAATGCCCTCTTCCTGTCAATCACTCTGCGGCCAGCAGTGCGACTGAAAAGCTTCGCTAGACCTTGTGTGAAACTACATCTTTCGTTGCAATAGTACGACACGCGTGCACATTGAGCCGCATACGCATGCGCAGAAGTGCCATTTTTTTGCCTGATCGCTGCACAGCGAAAGAATGCAGCTAGCGATCAACTCGGAATGACCCACATTGTTTCTAGGCCAAATGGTTGCACCGAGGTGGCTGGATGACTAAGCTAAATGGCAAAAGTGGGCGGCACAAACACCTGGCCCATCTAGTAGTGGCACTGCAGTGGCAGACAGGATGGCAGTTTTAAAAACTAGGCCCCAAAGAGTACATAATGCAAAAGAAAAAAAAGAGGCGCAAGATGGAATTGTCCTTGGGCCCTACCACCCACCCTTATGTTGTATAAACAGGACACGCACACTTTAACAAACCAATAATTTCAGCGCCCAGTGTCTGCCACACGACTGTGATTGAAATGATTGGTCTATATGGGCCCCCACAAAACAAGCTGGCAATTAATCTGTCCCTGCACAAACTGGCTCTACAGAGGCAAGATGTCGTCGTCATCCTCATCGACCAATTCCTCACCCCCTTCAGTGTTGTGTACATCCTCATCCTCACAGAGTAGTAATTTGTCCCCACTGGAATCCACCACCACTGGTCCCTCTGTACTTTCTGGAGGCTGGCCTTCCCGGAAGAATTGATAATTCATTTTGATGAACATCATCTTCTCCACATTATGTGGAAGTAACCTCCTACACTTATCGCTGACAAGGTTACCGGCTGCACTAAAAACTCTTTCGGAGTACACACTGGAGGTGGGGCAAGTTAGGTAAAGTAGAGACAGTTTGTACAGGGGCCTCCAAATTGCCTCTTTTTCCTGCCAGTCCAGGTACGGACTGTCTGACATGTCTACTTGGATGCTGTCACTGATGTAATCCTCCACCATTCTTTCAATGGTGACAGCATCATATGCAGTGACAGTAGACATGTCAGAAATTGTTGGCTGGTCCTTCAGTCCGATTGAGATGTCCAAAGTTGGTCCTGCCTGCCCTGCATCACCGCCAGCAGATTGTTTAGGAATCGGATAACTAAGTTGTTTAGGAATCGGATATCTAAGTTGTTTCCTGGCAGCCTCAGGAGAAAATAAAGAAGCAGCTGTTGCCATGTCATGTTCTGCTTAAGTTGACAGTGTTTTCACCAGCAGGTCTTTGCACCTCTGCAGGCTTGTGTCTGCTGGAAAGAGAGACACCACTTAGGCTTTAAACCTAGGATTGAGCACGGTGGCCAAAATGTAGTGCTCTGACTTCTACAGATTGACCACTCACAGATCCTGGCAAAGCAAATGAAGGGCTTCATCCACAAGTCCCACATACCGAGCAGAATCGCTCCATCTTAGCTCCTCCTTCACTTTCTCCAGCTGTTTCTGCAAAAGCCTGATGAGGGGAATGACCTGACTCAAGCTGGCAGTTTCTGAACAGACTTCACATGTGGCAAGTTCGAAGGGTTGGAGAACCTTGCACAAAATGAAAATAAATCTCACTGCGCTTGAGTCAGGTGCATACTAGAGATGAGCGGGTTCGGTTTCTCTGAATCCGAACCCGCCCGAACTTCATGGTTTTTTTCACGGGTCCGAGCAGACTCGGATCCTCCCGCCTTGCTCGGTTAACCCGAGCGCGCCCGAACGTCATCATGACGCTGTCGGATTCTCGCGAGACTCGGATTCTATATAAGGAGCCGCGCGTCGCCGCCATTTTCACACGTGCATTGAGATTGATAGGGAGAGGACGTGGCTGGCGTCCTCTCCATTTAGAATAGAAGAGAGAGAGAGAGAGATTGACCTGATTTACTGGAGCTTAGGAGTACTGTAGAAGTGTAGAGAGTGCAGAGTTTACTAGTGACTGACCACAGTGACCACCAGACAGTGCAGTTTTATTTAATATATCCGTTCTCTGCCTGAAAAAAACGATACACACAGTGACTCAGTCACATACCATATCTGTGTGCACTGCTCAGCCCAGTGTGCTGCATCATCTATGTATATATATCTGACTGTGCTCAGCTCACACAGCTTATAATTGTGGGGGAGACTGGGGAGCACTGCAGTGCCAGTTATAGGTTATAGCAGGAGCCAGGAGTACATATTATATTAAAATTAAACAGTGCACACTTTTGCTGCAGGAGTGCCACTGCCAGTGTGACTGACCAGTGACCTGACCACACTGACCACCAGTATAGTTAGTAGTATACTATATTGTGATTGCCTGAAAAAGTTAAACACTCGTCGTGTGACTTCACTTGTGTGGTGTTTTTTTTTTTATTCTATAAAAAACTCATTCTGCTGACAGACAGTGTCCAGCAGGTCCGTCATTATATAATATATACCTGTCCGGCTGCAGTAGTGATATATATATATTTTTTATATCATTATTTATCATCCAGTCGCAGCAGACACAGTACGGTAGTTCACGGCTGTAGCTACCTCTGTGTCGGCACTCGGCAGTCCATCCATAATTGTATACCACCTACCCGTGGTTTTTTTTTCTTTCTTCTTTATACATACATACTACTACATCTCTTTATCAACCAGTCTATATTAGCAGCAGACACAGTACAGTACGGTAGTCCACGGCTGTAGCTACCTCTGTGTCGGCACTCGGCAGTCCGTCCATAATTGTATACCACCTACCCGTGGTTTTTTTTTCTTTCTTCTTTATACATACATACTACTACATCTCTTTATCAACCAGTCTATATTAGCAGCAGACACAGTACAGTACGGTAGTTCACGGCTGTAGCTACCTCTGTGTCGGCACTCGGCAGTCCGTCCATAATTGTATACCACCTACCCGTGGTTTTTTTTTCTTTCTTCTTTATACATACATACTACTACATCTCTTTATCAACCAGTCTATATTAGCAGCAGACACAGTACAGTACGGTAGTCCACGGCTGTAGCTACCTCTGTGTCGGCACTCGGCAGTCCGTCCATAATTGTATACCACCTACCCGTGGTTTTTTTTCTTTCTTCTTTATACATACATACTACTACATCTCTTTATCAACCAGTCTATATTAGCAGCAGACACAGTACAGTACGGTAGTTCACGGCTGTAGCTACCTCTGTGTCGGCACTCAGCAGTCCGTCCATAATTGTATACCACCTACCCGAGGTTTTTTTTTCTTTCTTCTTTATACATACATACTACTACATCTCTTTATCAACCAGTATATATTAGCAGCAGACACAGTACAGTACGGTAGTCCACGGCTGTAGCTACCTCTGTGTCGGCACTCGGCAGTCCGTCCATAATTGTATACCACCTACCCGTGTTTTTTTTTTCTTTCTTCTTTATACATACATACTACTACATCTCTTTATCAACCAGTCTATATTAGCAGCAGACACAGTACAGTACGGTAGTTCACGGCTGTAGCTACCTCTGTGTCGGCACTCGGCAGTCCGTCCATAATTGTATACCACCTACCCGTGGTTTTTTTTTCTTTCTTCTTTATACATACATACTACTACATCTCTTTATCAACCAGTCTATATTAGCAGCAGACACAGTACAGTACGGTAGTCCACGGCTGTAGCTACCTCTGTGTCGGCACTTGGCAGTCCGTCCATAATTGTATACCACCTACCTGTGGTTTTTTTTTCTTTCTTCTTTATACATACATACTACTACATCTCTTTATCAACCAGTCTATATTAGCAGCAGACACAGTACAGTACGGTAGTTCACGGCTGTAGCTACCTCTGTGTCGGCACTCGGCAGTCCGTCCATAATTGTATACCAGCTACCCGTGGTTTTTTTTCTTTCTTCTTTATACATACATACTACTACATCTCTTTATCAACCAGTCTATATTAGCAGCAGACACAGTACAGTACGGTAGTCCACGGCTGTAGCTACCTCTGTGTCGGCACTCGGCAGTCCGTCCATAATTGTATACCACCTACCCGTGGTTTTTTTTTCTTTCTTCTTTATACATACATACTACTACATCTCTTTATCAACCAGTCTATATTAGCAGCAGACACAGTACAGTACGGTAGTTCACGGCTGTAGCTACCTCTGTGTCGGCACTCGGCAGTCCGTCCATAATTGTATACCACCTACCCGTGGTTTTTTTTTCTTTCTTCTTTATACATACATACTACTACATCTCTTTATCAATCAGTCTATATTAGCAGCAGACACAGTACAGTACGGTAGTCCACGGCTGTAGCTACCTCTGTGTCGGCACTCGGCAGTCCGTCCATAATTGTATACTAGTATCCATCCATCTCCATTGTTTACCTGAGGTGCCTTTTAGTTGTGCCTATTAAAATATGGAGAACAAAAATGTTGAGGTTCCAAAATTAGGGAAAGATCAAGATCCACTTCCACCTCGTGCTGAAGCTGCTGCCACTAGTCATGGCCGAGACGATGAAATGCCAGCAACGTCGTCTGCCAAGGCCGATGCCCAATGTCATAGTACAGAGCATGTCAAATCCAAAACACCAAATATCAGTAAAAAAAGGACTCCAAAACCTAAAATAAAATTGTCGGAGGAGAAGCGTAAACTTGCCAATATGCCATTTACCACACGGAGTGGCAAGGAACGGCTGAGGCCCTGGCCTATGTTCATGGCTAGTGGTTCAGCTTCACATGAGGATGGAGGCTCTCAGCCTCTCGCTAGAAAAATGAAAAGACTCAAGCTGGCAAAAGCAGTAGCACCGCAAAGAACTGTGCGTTCTTCAAAATCCCAAATCCACAAGGAGAGTCCAATTGTGTCGGTTGCGATGCCTGACCTTCCCAACACTGGACGTGAAGAGCATGCGCCTTCCACCATTTGCACGCCCCCTGCAAGTGCTGGAAGGAGCACCCGCAGTCCAGTTCCTGATAGTCAGATTGAAGATGTCAGTGTTGAAGTACACCAGGATGAGGAGGATATGGGTGTTGCTGGCGCTGGGGAGGAAATTGACCAGGAGGATTCTGATGGTGAGGTGGTTTGTTTAAGTCAGGCACCCGGGGAGACACCTGTTGTCCGTGGGAGGAATATGGCCGTTGACATGCCTGGTGAAAATACCAAAAAAATCAGCTCTTCGGTGTGGAGGTATTTCAACACAAATGCGGACAACAGGTGTCAAGCCGTGTGTTCCCTTTGTCAAGCTGTAATAAGTAGGGGTAAGGACGTTAACCACCTCGGAACATCCTCCCTTATACGTCACCTGCAGCGCATTCATAATAAGTCAGTGACAAGTTCAAAAACTTTGGGTGACAGCGGAAGCAGTCCACTGACCAGTAAATCCCTTCCTCTTGTAACCAAGCTCACGCAAACCACCCCACCAACTCCCTCAGTGTCAATTTCCTCCTTCCCCAGGAATGCCAAAAGTCCTGCAGGCCATGTCACTGGCAATTCTGATGATTCCTCTCCTGCCTGGGATTCCTCCGATGCATCCTTGCGTGTAACGCCTACTGCTGCTGGCGCTGCTGTTGTTGCTGCTGGGAGTCGATGGTCATCCCAGAGGGGAAGTCGTAAGACCACTTTTACTACTTCCACCAAGCAATTGACTGTCCAACAGTCCTTTGCGAGGAAGATGAAATATCACAGCAGTCATCCTACTGCAAAGCGAATAACTGAGGCCTTGGCATCCTGGGTGGTGAGAAACGTGGTTCCGGTATCCATCATTACTGCAGAGCCAACTAGAGACTTGCTGGAGGTACTGTGTCCCCGGTACCAAATACCATCTAGGTTCCATTTCTCTAGGCAGGCGATACCGAAAATGTACACAGACCTCAGAAAAAGAGTCACCAGTGTCCTAAAAAATGCAGCTGTACCCAATGTCCACTTAACCACAGACATGTGGACAAGTGGAGCAGGGCAGGGTCAGGACTATATGACTGTGACAGCCCACTGGGTAGATGTATGGACTCCCGCCGAAAGAACAGCAGCGGCGGCACCAGTAGCAGCATCTCGCAAACGCCAACTCTTTCCTAGGCAGGCTACACTTTGTATCACCGCTTTCCAGAATACGCACACAGCTGAAAACCTCTTACGGCAACTGAGGAAGATCATCGCGGAATGGCTTACCCCAATTGGACTCTCCTGTGGATTTGTGGCATCGGACAACGCCAGCAATATTGTGTGTGCATTAAATATGGGCAAATTCCAGCACGTCCCATGTTTTGCACATACCTTGAATTTGGTGGTGCAGAATTATTTAAAAAACGACAGGGGCGTGCAAGAGATGCTGTCGGTGGCCAGAAGAATTGCGGGACACTTTCGGCGTACAGGCACCACGTACAGAAGACTGGAGCACCACCAAAAACTACTGAACCTGCCCTGCCATCATCTGAAGCAAGAAGTGGTAACGAGGTGGAATTCAACCCTCTATATGCTTCAGAGGTTGGAGGAGCAGCAAAAGGCCATTCAAGCCTATACAATTGAGCACGATATAGGAGGTGGAATGCACCTGTCTCAAGCGCAGTGGAGAATGATTTCAACGTTGTGCAAGGTTCTGCTGCCCTTTGAACTTGCCACACGTGAAGTCAGTTCAGACACTGCCAGCCTGAGTCAGGTCATTCCCCTCATCAGGCTTTTGCAGAAGAAGCTGGAGACATTGAAGGAGGAGCTAACACGGAGCGATTCCGCTAGGTATGTGGGACTTGTGGATGGAGCCCTTAATTCGCTTAACAAGGATTCACGGGTGGTCAATCTGTTGAAATCAGAGCACTACATTTTGGCCACCATGCTCGATCCTAGATTTAAAGCCTACCTTGGATCTCTCTTTCCGGCAGACACAAGTCTGCTGGGGTTCAAAGACCTGCTGGTGAGAAAATTGTCAAGTCAAGCGGAACGCGACCTGTCAACATCTCCTCCTTCACATTCTCCCGCAACTGGGGGTGCGAGGAAAAGGCTCAGAATTCCGAGCCCACCCGCTGGATGTGATGCAGGGCAGTCTGGAGCGACTGCTGATGCTGACATCTGGTCCGGACTGAAGGACCTGACAACGATTACGGACATGTCGTCTACTGTCACTGCATATGATTCTCTCACCATTGAAAGAATGGTGGAGGATTATATGAGTGACCGCATCCAAGTAGGCACGTCACACAGTCCATACTTATACTGGCAGGAAAAAGAGGCAATTTGGAGGCCCTTGCACAAACTGGCTTTATTCTACCTAAGTTGCCCTCCCACAAGTGTGTACTCCGAAAGAGTGTTTAGTGCCGCCGCTCACCTTGTCAGCAATCGGCGTACGAGGTTACATCCAGAAAATGTGGAGAAGATGATGTTCATTAAAATGAATTATAATCAATTCCTCCGCGGAGACATTGACCAGCAGCAATTGCCTCCACAAAGTACACAGGGAGCTGAGATGGTGGATTCCAGTAGGGACGAATTGATAATCTGTGAGGAGGGGGATGTACACGGTGATATATCGGAGGATGATGATGAGGTGGACATCTTGCCTCTGTAGAGCCAGTTTGTGCAAGGAGAGATTAATTGCTTCTTTTTTTGGGGGGGTCCAAACCAACCCGTCATATCAGTCACAGTCGTGTGGCAGACCCTGTCACTGAAATGATGGGTTGGTTAAAGTGTGCATGTCCTGTTTTGTTTATACAACATAAGGGTGGGTGGGAGGGCCCAAGGACAATTCCATCTTGCACCTCTTTTTTCTTTTATTTTTCTTTGCGTCATGTGCTGTTTGGGGAGGGTTTTTTGGAAGGGACATCCTGCTTGACACTGCAGTGCCACTCCTAAATGGGCCCGGTGTTTGTGTCGGCCACTAGGGTCGCTTATCTTACTCACACAGTCAGCTACCTCATTGCGCCTCTTTTTTTCTTTGCATCATGTGCTGTTTGGGGAGGGTTTTTTGGAAGGGACATCCTGCGTGACACTGCAGTGCCACTCCTAGATGGGCCCGGTGTTTGTGTCGGCCACTAGGGTCGCTAATCTTACTCACACAGCTACCTCATTGCGCCTCTTTTTTTCTTTGCGTCATGTGCTGTTTGGGGAGGGTTTTTTGGAAGGGACATCCTGCGTGACACTGCAGTGCCACTCCTAGATGGGCCCGGTGTTTGTGTCGGCCACTAGGGTCGCTAATCTTACTCACACAGCTACCTCATTGCGCCTCTTTTTTTCTTTGCGTCATGTGCTGTTTGGGGAGGGTTTTTTGGAAGGGACATCCTGCGTGACACTGCAGTGCCACTCCTAAATGGGCCCGGTGTTTGTGTCGGCCACTAGGGTCGCTAATCTTACTCACACAGCTACCTCATTGCGCCTCTTTTTTTCTTTGCGTCATGTGCTGTTTGGGGAGGGTTTTTTGGAAGGGACATCCTGCGTGACACTGCAGTGCCACTCCTAGATGGGCCAGGTGTTTGTGTCGGCCACTAGGGTCGCTTAGCTTAGTCATCCAGCGACCTCGGTGCAAATTTTAGGACTAAAAATAATATTGTGAGGTGTGAGGTATTCAGAATAGACTGAAAATGAGTGGAAATTATGGTTTTTGAGGTTAATAATAATATGGGATCAAAATGACCCCCAAATTCTATGATTTAAGCTGTTTTTTAGGGTTTTTTGAAAAAAACACCCGAATCCAAAACACACCCGAATCCGACAAAAAAAATTCGGTGAGGTTTTGCCAAAACGCGGTCGAACCCAAAACACGGCCGCGGAACCGAACCCAAAACCAAAACACAAAACCCGAAAAATTTCAGGCGCTCATCACTAGTGCATACCCCCTCCTTTGCCTATGTCATAGGTGGATGTATAGGCTTGAATTGCCTTTTGCTGCTCCTCCATCATCTGAAGCATACAGAGGGTTGAGTTCCACTGAGTTACAACTTCTTGCTTCAGGTGATGGCAGGGCAGGTTCAAGAGTGTTTGCTGGCACTCAAGTCTTCGGCATGCAGCCGCTGAATAGCAAAAGTGTACCAACATTTTTCGGGCCACCAAAAGCATCTACTGCACGGCCCTGTTGTTTCTAAAAAAAATGCTGCACCACCAAATTTATTATGTGAGCAAAACATGGGACATGCTGGAATTGGCCATGATTTAATGCCCGCACAATATTGGTGGTGTTGTCTGATATTACAAATCCCCAGGAGAGTCTAAGTGGGGTAAGCCATTGGGCGATGATTTCCCTCAGTTTCTCTAAGAGGTTGAAGCGGTGTGCCTCTTACTGAAATCAGTGACATATAGCGTAGCCTGCATTGGAGCGAGCTGCCGTTTCTGAGATGCTGCTACTGGTGACGCTGATGTTATAGCTGTGCAAGGTGATACATCTACCCAGTGGGCTGTCACAGTCATATAGTCATACGGGCAGTAAGGATGGTGTAATGGTTAGCATTACTGTCTCACAGCACTGAGGTCATGGGTTCAATTCCCACCATGGCTCTACCTGTGTGGAGTTTGTATATTCTCCCCGTACTTGCATGGGTTTCCTCCGGGTACTCCAGTTTCCTCCCACAATCCAAAAATATACTGTTAGGTCAATTGGAACCCAACACAAAATTAACCCTAGTATGAATGTGTGCGCGTGTACATGTGGTAGGGAATATGGATTGTAAGCTCCATTGGGGCAGGGACTGATGTGAATGGCCAAATATTATCTGTAAAGTGCTGTGGAATATGTGTGCGATATATAAATAACTGGTAATAAATAAATATAGTCCTTAGTCTGTCTTGTTCCACTTGTCTACATATCCGTGGTTACAACTGCATTTTTCAGGACACTGAGGACATTTTTTCTGACATCTCTGTACATTCTCGGTATCGCCTGCCTAGTGAAGTGGAACCTAGATGGGATTTGGTACCGGGGACACACTACCTCCATCAATTGTCTAAATCCCACTGCACTAATGGCGGATACTGGATGCACGTCTAACACCAACATAGCTGTCAAGGCCTCTGTTATCCGCTTTACAACAGGATGACTACTGTTATATTTCATTTTCCTCGTAAAGGACTGTTGGACAGTCAATTGCTTAGTTGAAGTAGTACAAGTGGTCTACCAACTTCCCCTCTGGAATGACGATCGACTCCCAGCAGCAACAACAGCAGTGGCAGCAACAGCAGTAGGCATACCACTCAAGGATCCTCCAGGGGAATCCCGGTTAGGAGAGGACTCGTCAGTCATGCCAGTGACATGGCCTGCAGGACTACTGACGTTCCTGACTGAGGAGGAAATTGACGTTGTGGGAGTTGGTGGTGTGGCTTGCAGGAGCTTGGGTACACGAGGAAGAAGGGATTTAGGTGCCAGTGGACTGCTTACTCTCTTACCCAAAGTTTCACAACTTGACACTGACTTCTGATGAATGCACTGCAGGTGACCTATAAGGGAAGATGTTCCTAGGTGGTTAACATCCTTACCCCTACTTATTAAAGATTGACAGAGGCAACACACGGCTTGACACCTGTGTCCAGATTTGTGGAGAAATAATTCCACACTGAAGAGGTGGCTTCCTTGGTATTTTGCCCAGGCATGACAATAGGCTTATTCATCACATAGACAACAACTGTCTTCCCCGGTGCCTGATTTAAACAAACCACATCACCATCAGAATCCCCCTCGTCAACTTCCTCCTCAGCACCA
The DNA here is from genome assembly GCF_028390025.1 of Pseudophryne corroboree. Lineage (NCBI taxonomy): Eukaryota > Metazoa > Chordata > Amphibia > Anura > Myobatrachidae > Pseudophryne > Pseudophryne corroboree. The sequence continues at coordinate 640,954,032 of NC_086446.1, forward strand.
GCCATACCCATATCCTCATCCTGGTGTACTTCAACAGTGACATCTTCAATTTGAATATCAGAAACTGGACTGTGGGTGCTCCTTCCAGCACTTGCAGAGGGTGTGCAAGTGGTGGAAGGAGCCATCTCTTCCCGTCTAGTGTTAGGAATGTCAGGTATCGCAACCGCCGACACACTTGGACTCTCCTTGGGAATTTGTGATACCATCTTAGGACACACAGTTCTTTGCTGTGCTTTTGCCAGGATGAGGGCTTCTGTCGTCATGTGAAGGTGAACCACTAGTCATGAATATAGGCAAGGGCCTTAGTCGTTCCTTACCACTCAGTGTTGTAAATGGCATATTGGCAAGTTTATGTTTCTCCTCATACGATTTACATTTATTTTTTTGGGTCATTTTACTGAACTTTGGCTTTTTGGATTTTACTTGCCCTCTACTATCACATTGGGCATCGGCCTTGGCAGATGACATTGATGGCATTTCATTGTCTACTGTATATCATGACTAGTGGCAGCAGCTTCAGCACTAGGAGAAAGTGGTTCTTGATCTTATCTTCTATTTTATCCTCCAAATTTTTGTTCTCCATTATTTTTCTGGAGTTACTATAATAATATGCAGCACAGAAGAGTGTACCCCTAAACCAAACACACACACGGCAAAGCCTGTAAAAATTATTTGGATAATAACCCTTTTCTTTGGACTTATTATATTAATATGGAGCAAAGGAGAGCATACCCTTACACCACACAGGCAAACCCTGTAAAATTATTTGGATATTAACCCTTTTATTTGGAGTTATTATAATAATATGCAGCACAGGTGAGCATACCCCTAAACCACACACACACACACACACACACACACACACACACACACACACACACACACACACACACACTAAAGCCTGTAAAAATTATTTGGATAATAACCCTTTTATTTGGAGTTATAATAATATACAGCACAGGAGAGAGAACCCCCTAAACCACACACACACGGCAAAGCCTATAAAATAATTTGGATAATAACCCTTTTATTTGGAGCTATTATAATAATATGCAGCACAGGAGAGCGTACCCCTAAACCACACACACACATTGCAAAGCCTGTAATTTTTTTGGGGATAATAACCCTTTTATTTGGAGTTATTATAATAATATGCAGCACAGGATATCATACCCCTACACCTCATAGGGCAAACCCTGTAAAAATGATTTGGATAATAACCCTTTTATTTGGAGTTATTATAATAATATGCAGCACAGGAGAGCGTACCCCTACACCACACAGGTAAAACCCTGTAAAAATGATTTGGATTAAATATTAATAACACCTTTATTTGGAGTAAATAATATACAGCACAGGACAGCACCACTGGACTTATACGGCAGTACCGCTGGCATTATATGGCAGTACCGCTGGACTTATATGGCAGTACCTCTGGACTTATACGGCAGCACCACTGGACTGGACTTATACGGAAGCATCAATGGACTGGACTTATACCGCAGCACCACTGGACTGGACTTATACAGCAGCACCACTGGACTTATGGCAGCACAGGACACCACCACTGGAGTGAATGCACTGATGCAGCACAAGACACCACCACTGGACTGATGCAGCACAAGAAAGCCCCACTGGAATGATACAAAAGAGCAGGTCAACACCCCATGCGCCACGCCACATTCCCACACAGACACTGAGGAGACACATCCTCTCGCTACACTATCCAGCACTGGAGTGAAGATGGTGGGTTGGGAGGCGCAAAATATGCAAAGTACAGATCTCGCGAGAATCCGACAGTGAGATGACACTGTTTGGCTCGTTCTAGTCTATGAGTCTGGTGAGAAGTCCCAAGCCAGGCTTAGATCCGGACTCGGATTGCGATGTCCGGGGGATTCAGATCTCTGAGTTCCGAACCCGTTCATCCCTAATATATATATATATATATATATATATATATATATATAGAGGCACTCGCTTTTCCAGCTCATTGGAAAAAGCAAAACAAGCCAGCACTCACGATTTAGATGAAGAAATGAAGAAGATTTATTCCATATCATGGCGACATGTGTACATACAGGCAATGCCTGACAGCTGTTTCAACCGACACAGGTCATTTACCGTCACCTGTGTCACCATCTGTTGCTAACAATGTGTAGTTTCTTTTCTGTGGCTATTTATCTAGCACATAACTTGGCTAGACTAATTGGTCCATTTAACGCTTACAGTGCTGTTGAGGATTCATATTGCTCTATTTGACTCTCTACACATGACAGTGTACAGCAGCAGTTTGTTTTGACACTATCTTGTCAGTGGTCTCCAGCGGAGTATATTGCCTTTCCATGTATGTATACATACATACATTTTTTGCTTATGCATATATTATGTTAATGTTATGTTTTTTTCCTTGGCGTTAGACCTTTAATTTTATATTTTATGTTTGTCACGTTCCATGTCTTGCTGTACCCTTATACATATTGTGCAGTCTCCTTCTCCTGTTCCCATCCCCTGTGCGGGCTTTGATGCGGCTGCGCTGGTGTCCCCCGCTTTGCGCACAGCTCACCAGAGCCGTTGCCAGGGAAGGCGCCGGCTTTGTTTACATTAGCAATGACGCGACGGAGCAGGGGAGACGGGGGAGCCACATACAGGACTCGTCCCGCCTCCCTCTCCTCTCATTGGATGTTGGTTTTTGTTTCTTTGGCGCCAAGTTATGTTTATATCCCTGTGCTACACGCAGCTCTTGTAGCCCCTGAGGAAGACCTATGTCGGTTGAAACAGCTGTCGGGCTGTGGATGTATGTACACATGTCGCCTTGATATGGAATAAATCTTCTTTGTTTCTTCATCTAAATCGTGAGTGCTGGCTTGTTTTGCTTTTTCCAATGAGCTGGAAAAGCGAGTGCCTCTATGTTATTTTACTGCCTTGCACCATTTATTCATTTATGACCATGGTTTTGAGTGCTGTCACTTTTTCTTTTTTGTAATTGACCATTACCAAACTTGCACCTGCCCTGTAGAGTTTATATGTGCTCTCTTTTTCAAATTACGTTTTTCAGATTTTTTTCTTTTTTCTTGGGTTTCTTTTAATTACTATGTACTTTACAGTCGCCTAGGGGGGTCTTCTAGTCCAACACAACTAGCCTCTGCACAGTAATATTGGTTATTCAAATATCTACAAACAATGAACTTACGTCCATACTACAATTTGACACTGCGGATGCAGAAATAATTTTGTTTGATGACACTGAATCTCTGGCATTCCACAAGGACAGTCCAGAAGAATTTATGAGTGATCTGCTTAGGTTGAAGAAAAGGGAACTTGAACTACATCTCCATGGCCTCACCATCTCACAATATTATAAGGAACAATACATTCCGAGGGGGTTTAGACTACATAACCAACCTACGCTTGGCAGACACAATAATGATTTCTGCACAAAATGGTGCAACATACTTAACAAGTGTGTTTTTTGACTTAATGCTCTTAGTAATAGAACAAGCAGGCACTGATCTTGAAAGCATTAAGAAAGATATTTTGGAACTTGAGACTTCTGATCTTCATAGAGCTATCCAAACTCCTGAATGTGATCTTCTATCCAATCTCAACAAGGACATTGAGAAATTTAAGGGAGATTTACTTAAGTTTAAGAAAAACAAATACAAACAGGTCAAATTAGACTACAAAGAAAACAGGGTATATCCCTGGTACTCTCGCAGTGATCCGAGGAGGTTCAAGCAACCTTATCAGCGTGGTAGAAGACCTCCACAACATTTTACTGACATTGATAGTCAGTCGCATACCTCAGCTAGTGATTCTGATGTTCTATCTACGTCTGGCCAGAACACCACCTATCTATCTAGGTCAGCAAGAAAAGACGACCTCCAAAAAAACCCTTATACCCACCTGTCGGGGTGGGAGAAAAAGAAAGATGATGGCAACAAAAATTCAATTAGAAACAGTGGTGTTCAATCTCTCCAAACATCCCCTCACACCTGATGAATTATCAATTCTCAACAAAGGCCTCTCATTCATCCCTACAGTGACTCAGGATGAATTCAAGTGGCAAGTGGATCTTTACAAACTGGGCAGGCAATTGCGACTCAGATACTTCTTCTCGGGCAGTAACACCAACTCTGAACCAACACCAGCAACAGTGGAGTCGTGCCCTCTAAAGAAACCCAGCGCCTTTGATCCTCCATCTGTCAATCCCTCTATACAAACCTTTATGAGGGTTCTCAAAAGAGACACTATAGCCTTTGTTTCCAAGCAAAAGTTATCCCACTACAACATCATGATGGGTGAAAGAAAAGCCATCGAGTCTCTACGTAATGATACTCAATTGGTCATCAGAGCTGCGGACAAGGGGGGTGGCATTGTGTTGTTAGATTATGACTACTACACCATGGAAGCCAATAACCAATTGGCTGACACTACTTGCTACCACAAACTTGGCCATGACCCCACTGGGAGTTACAAAAGTGAGATAGACTCTATTATTTAGGTGAGACTCAATAATGGATATACCAACAAGAACACAGCGGAATATATGACCACTGCACTTCCCAAGACACACTTCCGAAAATTCATAAATCTCTCTCCCAGCCTCCAGGACGACCCATCATCTCAGCAAGGGGGTCCCTTTGTCAAACTCTATCTCAACTAGTTGATTTTTATCTACAGCCATTGCTTAAGCCAATGGCCAGCTTTATTGAGGACACGTCGGATTTTTTGAGGAAACTTGAATTAGTACAAAAAATCACTGACGATACCCTGCTGGTGACACTTGACGTCTCAAGTCTCTACACCAACATTCCGTATTCGCAAGGAATGGGAGCATGCAGAGAGCTTCTCACTGACAATGATGCCTATTTTGGTCCACCTGTGTCCTTTTTGTTGTTGCTCATTGATGTTATTCTCAACAAGAATTATTTTCTTTTTGAAAATTGTTTTTATTTACAGAAACAGGGGACCGCCATGGGTTCAAATTTGGCGCCTTCTTACGCCAATATTTTCATGGCGGCCTATGAACAGGTGCATATCACTGGTAATCCTTATTATGGTCAATGTTTGTCATTCTATGTACATTACATTGATGACAAATTTTTCATTAGGCAAGACAGCAAAGAGAACCTTTTGGCATTCATCAATGAACTCAATTCATTTCCAGGAACGATCAGGTTCAGCCTGACTTTTAGTAAAACACACATCAATTTCTTGGATGTATCCATCAAAAAGGAGGACAATAAACTTTTGACCTACATTTACAGCAAGGATTCAGATAGAAATAATCTGCTGCTACATTCAAGCTTTCATCCTGCACCCTTAAAAAGAGGGTTACCCTTTTCACAATTATTGCGGGTGATTTGCATCACCTCGGATCCCGCAGCTATCCCGGCTGCATTGGAGTCCATGTGTCAACGATTTCTTGACAGAGGTTATCCCAGGAAGGAGATAGAAGATGCCCTATCCAGGATCGTACAGATCAAGAGAGAAGATGCTCTACACAAAAAAGATTGTCCTGCTGACAGTGAACGGGACAGGTTAAATTTCAGCAGTATGTTCACCACAGCCTCCGGCTTTATCTGCAACAAAATTCGAGAACACTAGCACTTGATTGTGAGTGATCCAGTTCTCACCAAAGATCTTTCTATGATTCCCAGATTTGCCTATAGACGGGGACCGAATTTGAAGGACCTTTTAGTCAAGACTGACTTTTCTCAAAGAAAGACTAACAGAACATCAAATTGGCTAACGAAAAAAACCGGGGTATATAGATGTATGGGATGTTCCAACTGTTCATTTCTTTCATTGGGCAATCGCTTCATCAATCCGTTTGATAATGAGAAGTATTCAATCAAACAGAGTCTGGATTGCTACACCCGCTTTGTTGTCTATGTACTTAAATGTCCATGCAATCGACTGTATGTTGGCAAGACTAGCAGAATGCTTAAGGAACGACTTAGCCAACACCGCTCTTCTATTAAGAAATGCCTTACATCCACAGATGCCACGAGAGACTTTACTAATTTACCAGTTGCAAGACACTTCAAAGAGTCACAACATACGGTCAATCAACTCAAATGTTGCATCATAGACCAGATACCACCGCTGCAGCGGGGAGGTGATCGTGACAGACTGTTGCTACAAAGAGAACTTCAGTGGATTCATAGATTACACACTCTGACTCCTAATGGCCTTAATGAAGACTTTCGGTTGGGTTATTTCTTGTGAAGCGATTCAGCCATTGTTTTTTGGTTTCATTTCTTTAGACACCACCGTGTGTCCAGTACTATGGGGGTCATTCCGAGTTGTTCGCTCGTTGCCGATCTTCGCTATACTGCGATTAGTCGCTTACTGCGCATGGTACACAGAGCGCATGCGCTTAGTTATTTTACTATAAACTTAGCTGTTTTGCTGTAGCGTCTGCGGCGCTTTTCAGTCGCACTGGTGTTCGGTAAATGATTGACAGGAAAGGGGCGTTTCTGGGCGGCAACTTAGCGTTTTCCCGGCGTTGGCTAAAAAACGCAGGCGTGTCAGGGAAAAATGCGGGAGTGTCTGGAGAAACGGGGGAGTGGCTGGCCGAACGTAGGGCGTGTTTGTGACGTCAAACCAGGAACGAAATCGGCTGAGCTGATCGCAGTGTAGGAGTAAGTCTCGAGCTACTCAGAAACTGCTAAGAATTTTCTATTCGCAATTCTGCTAATCTTTCATTCGCAATTCTGCTATGCTAAGATACACTCCCAGAGGGCGGCGGCCTAGCGTATGCAATGCTGCTAAAATCTGCTAGCAAGCGAACAACTCGGAATGACCCCATATGTCTTTTTACCTGCTGATTTCTTCCTTGAGCCCCTTGACACCACCGTGTGTCAGTTATTGTGCACTGTTCAGTTTATGATGTTTTGATGTGGTTACTTACCTTTGATACTATATGGGTTGAGGGAGTGACCTTGCTGCTTCAGCACCTTTTTCATACCATTCATTGCCATCACTATTAGCATGGCCCTACAACGGGTAGCACCTTGCTGGACTTTGATTTGGAATTTCAGTGATCTCTACAGCCATACCACACTGGACGACGTCCAATTCCGTCTGATCTTGGAAACTAAGCAGTGTTGGGCCCAGTCAGTACCAGTTTTGGAGCCGGCCTGGGAATACTGGGTGCTGTACTTTTATCACTTAGCTGCACATGGCTTCGGGCTACCTAACGGGCAGTCTTTAGTTACTTCAATCTACTTTATATTCCTTCACCCCTACTTCCTTTCCCTTTGTATTTAATCATCCTCCATAGATTGTATCATCGCACCACTCTGACTTTTCATTGTACCACATTCGATCCATTCGATACATATGGGCACCAGGGCTCTACTAGCAGGGCCGTAACTAGGGGGGGCTAAGGGGGCATGCGCCCCGGGTGCAGGATTTGAGGGGGTGCCAAGGGGTTACAGAGGAGCAGAATTTTTTAGGTTTTTTTTTACCGGCAGTGCTGTGCTGCTCCAGTGAGACAGTAGACAGCTCCCAGGGCAATGTATCTGACCCACCTGTATGCCCGCAGCTGGCTCCGATGCTGTGCGGGTGAGCTCCAGTACCTGTGAACTCTCCTATGTCAGCTTCTGTCTTAAACGCTCTTCTTTGCCGTGCAGTCCCGCGACTAGCGTGCGGTGCACCGTACAAGCTGTAGAAGCGCACTGTGTTAGCAGTATCAACCTCCACTTTGCCTCCCAGATGTGAGATTTGGTGTAGCTTATAGGAGGGTGTAGTACAGTGATGCAGTGTACCATATAGGTTATGTAGTGTAGTAATGTATTGCAGTATATAGGGGCATGTAGTGCACTGATGTGGTGTAGCATATAAGGGGATGTAGTGTAGTGCTGTAATGTAGCATATAGGGTATGTAGGGGGTCATTCCGAGTTGTTCACTCGTTGCCGATTTTCTCAATGGAGCAATTAATGCGAAAATGTGCATGGTACGCAATGTGCATGCACTAAGTATTTTAGCTCAAAACTTAGTAGATTTACTCACGGCAGAATGAAGAATTTTCATCGTTGAAGTGATCGGAGTGTGATTGACAGGAAATGGGTGTTACTGGGAGGAAAAACGCAGGCGTGCCAGGATAAAACGCGGGAGTGTCTGGAGAAACGGGGGAGTGGCTGTCCGAACGCAGGGCATGTTTGTGATGTCAAACCAGGAACGAAACGGGCTGAGCTGATTGCAGTGTAGGAGTAAGTCTCAAGCTACTCAGAAACTGCTAAGAATTTTCTATTCGCAATTCTGCTAATCTATCGTTCGCAATTCTGCTAAGCGAAGATACACTCCCAGAGGGCGGCGGCCTAGCGTGTGCAATGCTGCTAAAATCAGCTAGCGAGCGAACAACTTGGAATGAGGACCCTAGTGCGGTGCATAGGGGCATGTAGTGTAGTGATGTAGTTCAGCGTGTAGGATATGTAGTATAGTGATGTAGTGCAGTGGATAGAGGAATATAGTGCGGTGATGAAGTGTTATGATATAGGTGGTCATTCCGAGTTGTTCGCTCGCTAGCAGTTTTTAGCAGCCGTGCAAACGCTATGCGGCCTCCCACTGGGAGTGTATGTTAGCTAAGCATCGCAGAGCGGCTACAAATTTATTTTGTGCAGTTTTAGAGTAGCTCCAAACTTACTCCTAGCTTGCGATTACTTCAGACTGTTCCATTCCTGTTTTGACGTCACGAACACGCCCTGCGTTCGCCCAGCCATGCCTGCGTTTTTCCTGGCACGCCTGCATTTTTTCCAACACTCCCTGAAAACGGTCAGTTGACACCCAGAAACGCCCACTTCATATCAATCACTCTGCGGCCAGCAGTGCGACTGAAAAGCGTCGCTGCACCTTGTGTGAAACTACATCTTTCTTTGCACTTTCACATCGCACAAGCACATTGCGCCGCATACACATGCGCAGAAGTGCCGTTTTTTTGCCTCATCGCTGCACAGCGAAAGAATGCAGCTAGCGATCAACTCGGAATGACCACCATAGTGTAATGTATGGGAACACACAGTGGAACATGTAGTTGAACACGCTTGTGGGGAATGCAACACATAGGGCATTTTAGGCACATAGGGGAATATTGTCCAGTAGCATCCCCTTTTTTCCAAATTTTAGATAATCTGATAATTTTAGCCAGATAGGGTTTTTTTTGTGTTTTTTTGTTTTGTTTTGTGCTTAGTTTTTTTGGGGGTAGGGCGCCAAATTACTGCCTTGCCCCGGGTGACGAAAATCCTAGTTTCGGCCCTGCTACTAGTATTCATTACTTTTCCTCTTGCCTTACATTTATTATGGTGTTCAATCCACAGTTATGGTGATATCATCCTGTTACATTTTAGACGTTTTTTCACACCACAGTGTGAGTGGGTCTTTCTGCTGTTTAACATATGCTCTGCTGGGCATTATAATTCTGCCCATGGACACCGTTGCGTGTCATTTACCATCACCTGTGTCACCATCTGTTGCTAACAATGTGTAGTTTCTTTTCTGTGGATATTTATCTAGCACATAACTTGGCTACACTATTTGGTCCATTTAACGCTTACAGTGCTGTTGAGGATTCATATTGCTCTATTTGACTCTCTACACATGACTATGTACAGCAACAGTTTGTTTTGACACTATCTTGTCAGTGGTCTGCAGCGGAGTATATTGCCTTTCCATATATGCATACATACATAAATTTTTTGCTTATGCATATATTATGTTAATGTTATGTTTTTTTCCTTGGCGTTAGACCTTTTATTTTAAATTTTATGTTTGTCACGTTCCATGTCTTGCTGTACCCTTATACATATTGTGCAATCTCCTTCTCCTGTTCCCATCCCCTGTACGTGCTTTGATGCGGCTGCGCTGGTGTCCCCCGCTTTGCGCACAGCTCACCAGAGCCGTTGCCTGGGAAGGTGCCGGCTTTGTTTACATTAGCAATGACGCAACGGAGCAGGGGAGACGGGAGAGCCGCATTCAGGACTCGTTCCGCCTCCCTCTCCTCTCATTGGATGTTGGTTTTTGTTTATTTGGCGCCAATTTATGTTTATATCCCTGTGCTACACGCAGCTCTTGTAGCCCCTGAGGAAGACCTATGTCGGTTGAAACAGCTGTCGGGCTGTGGATGTATGTACACATGTCGCCTTGATATGGAATAAATCTTTGTTTCTTCATCTAAATCGTGAGTGCTGGCTTGTTTTGCTTTTTCCAATGAGCTGGAAAAGCGAGTGCCTCTATGTTATTTTACTGCCTTGCACCATCTATTCATTCTTTACTATGGTTTTGAGTGCTGTCATTTTTGCTCTTTTATACATATATATATATATATATATATATATATATATATAATTCTAAGCAGATCGGCATCCAATATAGTCAGAACAAAATACCTTTGTGCTCCTGGTCCAAACACGTGTCAGCGTGAAAACATATATCCAAAGAAAGAGGACGGCACTCACAGGATTTGTAAAGCAGAAAACTTTTCAGATATGCATTGATGTTTCGGTGTCACAGCACCGTCATCAGGATGTACCGATATGGACAAACGCGACAGATCTTTCACATTTGTCCATATCTGTACATCCTGATGATGGTGCTGTGACACTGAAACGTCGATGCATATCTGAAAAGTTTTCTACTTTAATTACACATGCTATATAAATCCTGTGAGTGCCGTCCTCTTTCTTTGGATCTCTCTCTCTCTCTCTCTCTCTCTCTCTCTCTCTCTCTCTCTCTCTATATATATATATATATATATATACATATATACAAGACACATGGATGAATAATCAGTAAATAATCAAATAGAACTCACCAATTTATAGTAATATACAGCAAATTAACTGTTCTCATTCCCAAACCCATCTTATTAGATGGGGCTGGTGATGTCAAATTTGCCCATGTTCAGTTTTTGCTAATTACTCAATGAATATAATTTTTTTTAAGGTGCCATATTCAATGTTTGATTGGTCAGATTTACATTTGTTACACGTCATAGTAAGTTGTTGAAAATGGATGTACTACGATATATACGGGCGCTCGGTATCCAGGCGCCCAGCATAACGGTGCCGGGATCCCGACCACAGGAATGCCATCTGCAGAGCGAGCACAAAAGGGTCCAGCACCACGCTATTTATTCTCCCTCCAGGGGTGTCGTGGACACCCCAAGAGGGAGAATAGTTATCAGTGTCCCGGTGGTCAGGATCTCGGCATCGGTATGCAGAGCACCAGGATATTGACAGCCGGGATATCGAGTGCTTCTCGTTGTAAATAGCCAGCAAGTTTCTACTGTAAGTAGCCTTTAAAACTGCTACCTATTAGTTCCAGTGATTTTGAAGGCAAAATAGATGGAAACTCACAGGATCTGCTGCAAAGTAATCACAATATGTTGGCTATTGCATTTAACATCAATTGCTGTTTACCAAGGTTTTTCTAAGGCCTTAATGTGTCCTAAAATAAAATCCAATTTCAGAAGAAAAGCATACTTTTGCAGTTTCCTACTATCATTAAAGTTTCAGGGCTTTCTGAATGTTATTATTGTAGTTATCTCATTCTTTCTTTCCTGTAACAGGAAAGGCAAGTGATTCAATTTTCTATAGTAAATTCCAGAGATGATTTAACCATTAATACCTCATTTTAAACTCTAATAATTACAATAATGAGGAAAATCACTTTTCTTTCTTGACATTAAATTTGAAACACTTTGTTTTAATTACAATTAAAATTTAAAAGACATGACAAATAGAAATTAGGCCCACATGCTGATCTCCTCTTTTTGCAAAATGTATCATTATTTAAGTCCTCTGTAAATAAAAGGCTGAAAGTTAAATGCTTTTTAGCTAATTCTGAAAGCCGTGATGCAGAAATGGGTCATCAATTCACATAACATAAAATTTATAACAATGTCTGCTGAATTCAATGATCATAATTCTTTTCCATATTTACATAAAATGTGTGTCTTTTTTTATCTACTAGCTTTTTGACTACTTTTGTTCGGCATACAGTACTTTTCTTTAGCTTTTCTTTAGGTATAACAAAGGTTTGAAGTAGTTGCTTGTTTTTTTATCATTGTTGGCAAAACTGATCAGACTGTGTTCTTTTAAAATTATGAAGCTTTAGTTGAAATATATTCATGATAGTATTCATGTATATTGTATAAGAACAAATTTCAATTACAGGAAGTTATATATTTAAAGAATCTTCCTCAAAATATTAAAAGAGCATTAGTAAGCGCTCTCTCTGTCATTATAGAAACACTAAACCATTGATTCCCAACCTCGGTCCACAAGGCACACTGACAGTCCATGTTTTTGTGATTCCAGGCTTTAGCACAGATGGATAAATCAAAATAACTGAGTTACTTTTTTAGGGGGACATTTACTAAGCAGTGATAAGAGCGGAGAAGTGAGCCAGTGGAGAAGTAGCCCCATCAACCAATCAGCAGCTCTGTATCATTTTATAGTATGCAAATTATAACTGTTATGTCAGTGCTGATTGGTCGCCATGGGCAACTTCTCCACTGGCTCACTTCTCTGCTCTTATCACTGCTTAGTAAATGTCCCCCTAAGTCACCTGTGCTAAAGTATGGCTATCCTTAAAACCTGGATTGTTAATGAGCCTTGAGGAGCATGGTTGGAAATCCAAGTGCTAAAAACATTTTCAGCTCCAGGAACCTATAGAACAGTCTTTTTTCCTCTTTTCTGTGTACAGTATATGTCCTGATGGTGGCTACGTATCTATAATGGCTGCAGTGCACACAGACCCCCGGGGTCCAGGGGGGCCCACACCACACACTCTACACCCAGTTTTTCAATACTCACCTCTCCAGAGTCCTCCGCCAGCAGCCCCATCTCTCTACAAATCTCCAGGTGAATGGCATGGTTGCCATTTCCACAGAGCTTTGCGCATGCGCAATATGGAAATCTCAGGGGAAATGTCCACCATACCATTTCCCTGGAGAATTGTGTAATAGAGTCTGTCCGCCTCTAGTACTCAGACTCAACTATGCTTCTGGGCTCCAGCTACTGAGGAGGGGGCCCGTACAGAGGAGGTTGCACACGGGACTCCTCTTCTGTTAATATGCTCCTGGTCCAACATCCAATTTCTGTTCCTCTGGGCTTTGTTTAATTTGTTTATTAAATACCCCAGTTTCATTGCATATACCATAAAACTGAGTGATAGTTTGTGGAATTCAATCTCTCTAGAAATATGATCATCTTATAACTTCCTTAAATGCTTTAGATAGGCATTTAGTGACGAAGGATTGTGACAGGAGATTGTCAGTCCCAAGTCTTTTGGGTTTTTATCAGTCAACAGGTGATTATCCATTGTTATCTCTTTCAGCACTTACCAGATCTTTTTTTTACACTTTCTATAACACTGAGCAGGTCCAACTCCAACCAGCAGTGTTTATCCTTCTTATCGCCTTCAGCACTGGTCAGGTATTCTTCGCTTACTTTTCTACAAAATTGAGCAGGCCTGAATCCAATCATTTATATTACTATTCCAATAAAATGTCTAACTACAGTACACCAAATCTATTTGTTAATGATTTATCGTTAGTTTTGTGAACCAGAACATCTTTATTTCTGGATACAGGAAGTTCTACAGTCATTGCAAGAATAATTTTCTGCTCTATCCTGGAACTTGTATATCCAGGCAAGTCCATTCTAGCTACTTATGTAGCTCAGGGAGACATAAACCTGGCTATACGACCATCAGCAGTTTAGAATAGTAACAAAAACTTTTTTCATAGCATCATAAAAAAATTATAAAGCCCCAATATGATGCGAACTTGGTTAGAGGTAGATCTGTTGTTAAATCTTCCTGGAAAAAGTGCTAGCCAAAGATTGCTGCAGAGTGCAGTGACATAGACCTTATACTTACAGACAGCATTCCGTGATCTGCCGCTGAGGAGTAAGAACTGAGGGCTGCACCAATAATATTAACATCAATTACTTACCTGTGAAGAGGACAAAAGCCAGCTCAGTCTGTTACTGGAATTCTTATCCAAGTGGAAAACATGGTGCTTATATGTCTATGCAATCCTAATCCGCTTTTGGATCTTGAGTCAGCAACCAGGGCGTAGTATTCATTTTATGCACAATATTTAACAGTTTTTAAAGACTTTTCTACCTCTGTAGTAATCGTTATATATTATTAGGTTACCTTGTGATTATAGCTTTAATTAATTGGCAGTCGACTGCATAACTGTTTAAGAAGTGTGTAATTAGAATATGTTTATTTCTTATTATACTGATATATGTGTGTCTTCTATTTTTCTGCCATGTGGGACCTGTAAAAAAAATGTATGACCACAGACCCTTATTTTTATCTTTTATCATAAGCAAAAAGCAGATTAAAAGTAATGCAAAATTCTTATTTTCAGCATAGTCTGTGTATTCTGACTTTTCATCAAAGTAATTTTCAAAAAAGTTTTTAGAAGAAGTTTAAATTATAGAATTTGCCCATCTATGGTGTTCTGTGTCCTGGACACCCATTCCCATCATTGCACTAAACTCAGATTACAATTCAACTGTCAGAACATTAATATAAACGTGATTTCTTACTAAATATAAGTACTCTACTATATTTTAGGGCTCATTTCTGTTCTATTTTTACAGTGCTGTAATTGTGGATGTGGGTGACCAAGGGAAAAATCCAAGTAGAGATCACAAGGTATGGCTGCCAAGGTTTTCTTGCAAGCATTATTGAAAAGATTTATAGATTTGGAATTCTCTTTTTAGCTGTTAATCACTTATCATTGTCCCCTTCATCCTTTCAATGTTAATGTGAAAAAAATATATTCTGGGCAATTATTTATTTTGTAGTAGCAGATTAATCCCAACTCTGAGTCTTTTTTATTGTTATGGCTTCAAAATGGATTCATTTTGGACTAAAGCATCTCTAGATGTAATTACAGCTGTAACTCTAATATGGTCAGTGTCTAATTCGATTTACATATCTGAATATAACATATTCTATCCATTTATTACTTGAATTCCATGAAGTTTGAGAGGCAATGTCTTGCAAACATCAATTTTCAAATCATTGCAAATATTCTCTGAGATTGTAATTAGTGGTCCTCTTCAGGACAGTAATTTTTCATATTTAGGCAAATCTAAAGTGTTTACATTATAATTTGGTTCACTGTTCAATTCTGTTGGAAAATAATTCTCCCTACAAAACCAAGATCTCTCGCGAACTACAGTAGGTATACTGTATGATTGGTACAGTATATTATGGATTCTATTTTGAAAAATGTTCAGTCCCTAAAGAAGAGCATCATTAGAATTCCAACTTAATCCATTATAAACCTGTATATGAACTTTTTAGCTGTGGCATTTAATGCATTTGATATTTTTATGGTAGATCTATTTTTAATTGTTGTAATGGATTAAAACAGAACTTGGTAGGAATTATGCATCTGGGGATATCCACTGTCAAATCAGTTGAAATGACTTGGCTGAGTGGCATGCAAGCAATTCTTCCTACAAGGGCATCCAGTGTGCAGCATTGTATGGACTCCTGACCCTGCTTCCATCAGAGTCCATGTGCAATTTTAAACTTACTAAGAATAGCCGCCAAAGATGCTCAGAATGACCATCAGAAAATACACTGAATGACAGTCTGAACAGCTAAACCAGGGCCAGGTAATATACATTAGAAGACGCAGATCATGGTCTGGTGACGCCTTCCAATCAGGGTGACACTCCACATTTGTATAAATGCTGTTCTGCACCACCCACCCCCAAACAGGGCACTCCATGGGACAATGCCATAACTAGACATTTTATTGTTGTGTGCAAGAAATGGCATCAGCGCCCCCCTTATTTAAAATAGGGCCAGTGTGTGGCGCCAAAGACACATGCCAAAAATATAGGGATGTGGGGAGGAGGTGTAGCCACAAAAAATAACAATTCATATAACGATACACAGTAGTTTCCATTGTTCAAATGACACCGCACAGTAGCGCCACTACACCAGGTAGAGCCCCTTTTACACTTTACATCAGGTAGAGTCCTCTACACATTACGACAGGCAAAGTCCCCTTTTACACATTACAGCAGGCAAAGTCCCCTTTTACACATTATGGCAGGCAGAGTCCCCTTTTACATATTACGGTAGGTAGAGCCTCCTTTTACACATTACAGCAGGCAGAGTCCCCTTTTTACACATTAATGCAGGTTGAGTGTCCCCTTTTTACACATTATGGCAGGCAGAGTCCCCTTTTACACATTACAATATGCATATGCATTGTGTGCCACCTAGTTACAGCCCTGGATAAATAATAGGCACCGCTGGAACACACGCAGTTACGGCCCTGCCATAAGAGCTTGCAAGACCAATTCTCCACATGTGCAGAACCTCACGTGACTTGTATACAAATCACCCGGTTTGCGTACAAATATGAATGAATCTAACTATGAATAAGGTCTATATTGTTCATATTAAACGACATAAATAAAGGCAGCATAAACATTTTGCATAAAAATGTCTAATTTTTTTTTATTTGATATGATAATGAATTCAACAAAATTAAAATGACTGTTCTTGCAGCTGAAACCTATAATCCCCAAGAGCAAAATTTAATAATCAAAGTTGTGCCTCCTACAAAAAACTGTAGAACTGCAAAATTAAGTTTCTCTGGCCCTTTAGAAGATCCCTTGGCAAGGATATTAAAAGAAAGCAAAACAGTTTAAAACAAAACAAAACACTGCTTTGTACCTGGGCTAAGCTGCAAATACATTTTAATAAAAGCAAGAATGTTAACACAATTATATATTACCAACAATGCAATAGGCTTTTGTACTTTTTTCTAATTTTAGTCATGTATCATTTAAGTCAGTTTCATTAGTGCTTTAAACTGTGAACATATTTTATGCTGTCACCTAGCCTGAGGTAAGTATGGTATTAGCTTTCAGGATTAGATTAAATGGTAACTGGTTGAAAGCTCTTGAGATTGCTGGCTTGTGCTGGCATTGTACGATGCATTTTACAAATATTAGATTCTTGTGGAACTTGCAGGAGTTATACAAATGTGTTGATAAATCTTTATGAACAGAGCTCAATGGTTATCATACTAAAATGTTTTAGAAAAATATTCTAAGAAGCAACTAGTGAACAAATAATGCTTGTCTTTTGTGCACGTTCACTTATATAAAAGTACAAATACATGTAAATGTAAAATGGCTAAGCGAATGTGCCCACAAAAAGTACAAATAACAAAAACTTCTGGCTCAGTGTCTAGATGATCTTTTATTACTTTATAGCTATATAGCTTAGAAAATTTTTTGTAGAAAACTGCAAAAATTAGTGTTCGAAAATGGGAAGTATTTGTTTAGTAAATACATAGAGGCATTATTATTATTATTATTATTTTTAATAATTAATTAATATGGTATCTTACATATTACATAAAGAGAAACAATATGAACAGAACAAAAAGAGACTTACAGCATAAAACATAGCAGAACATTGACATTGTTAATAAACATTGGTGCAGCAGCAGTCTGAAGACGCAAATTAGCAACAGGGTGGCAGATTCCTAAAGGTTTGGCACTTTTGTTGGCAGTAGGGAAGAGATGATGATCTAAGTGATGGAAGGAAAGGCACATGAGGAAAGAGGGCCATGCTCATGAGAGCTTACAGTTTAAAGGGGAGTGGCAGACAGGCAGATGTGACACAAATTGGGTAGACAGTGAACATGGGACAGAGGGTCAGGATGAAAGCTAAATGGCTTTAATAAAGAAGTGGGTATTGAGAGCTAATTTGTAGTTTTGTAGAGAGGAGTAAATTCTGATAGGGAAATGGAGACATTTCCAGTGGTAGGAGGCAGCATGGGGAAAATCTTGGAGCAGGAGTGGGAGGAAATAATCAGTTGTGAGGAGAGCCAACAATCATTTGTGGAGCAAAGTGGGAGGGTGGGAGTGTGAAAGGAAATGAGGTCAGAGATTTTAATATGAAAGGACTGGAAGAGGTCTTTATACTGTAAGTGAGTGTGATGAATTTGAATTGGGTTCGGAAGGGTGCCATTGTAGGGCTTGCATGAGAGGGAAGGCAAGATGAAATACATGTGCAAAGAAAGATGAATTGGGTAGCAGCAGTAAGGACAAATTGGAGTGAAGAGAGCTTGGAGACTAGGGAAGCCAGATAAGAGGTTAGAGTAGTCAAGTCTTGAGATGACCAGTAAATGGAAGATGGTACACTATAAATTACCCCAGATGATAAACGGTCGGATCATGAACATAATTCTGAGATGGAAACGGCAGGGATCCATAAGGTACTGGATGTGTGTTTTGAAGGAGAGGGACGAGTCAAGTACAGCTCCAAGACCGTGCACTCACGGGCTAGAAGAGATGGTTGTGCTGTCAATAAAAAAAATTGAAGTGAAGTAATTTTGCAGTATGAGAAGATTACCAGCTCATTTTAGCAGAAGATAGTTTAATAACCCCATTCATGGCAGAAATTGCCTTTTTCTCAGATCTGTCAACAACTTTGTTTATTGTTATAATTTGGACTCAACTTCTAAACATTTTCTATTGCTGAACTCACCTTTATTCTGCCCATTGGTTTTGTACATATGATTTAGCATTCTGTTCTATGTCATTTGCTCAATCGGACATTTGCAACTTATCAATCTAGAACTACAGTGTTTCTTTTTGTTCAAATGCTGTTGTATTTATAAATGCACTTTGCTGATACTACCACCTACAGCTTTGCCATTCTGCCACATCATTGACTCCATCATGGAATCCACCTCAACTGTTACCTATGTAGTGCATACTAGATGGCTGCCTCCGCTGGTACTTCCAATGCCAGAATGAACCACCTATTGATTATCAATAGGTCAACTCAAATTAATACATAATACAGGTTGAACGCAATGTCATTTTGCCTTTTTTCAGCCTCTAATACTATGTTACTATGTTACTATGTATCAATTATTTACACAGGGGGCATCCTGTTAGGTCACTCTAACTCTTATTGTGTGTCACCAGTTCCAAGCATTGCCTATTCTGCCTAGTGTAAGCCAATGTAGTGCACCTAAAATGTCTGCCTCAGTTGGATCCTTGGATACCTTCTCTAGCTCCTGCTATATTAGGTATATATGGGCATACCCATTGCTATACCTTGGACCTAAGAGAGAAATTGGTAATTGAAACAAAATAGTTATGAGAGTACAAAGCTTAGAAGCTCCACAAAGAATTCTCCACATGTCATACTATAAATTTTAAGAAATACAATATTCAACTGACTTAATCCCCACATTTTATTATATTTGTAAATGATTCTACATCACAAGTTGTTTAAATTGTGATTTCATCAATGGGGGTATTCTTGAATTTTATCCATGGTGTTTTTATTAAACAATGGAAAATTACAAACAGAAATTCAATCCCATAATTATTTCAAATAATCCTTAGATTGAAATTGATACATGATATTCATAAAGAAGCAGAATAACTTTTTTATCTTTATTTTTATGTATTTTATTGTTTTAAGATAGACAGTCACTTTCACTTACTTTTTCTTCATTTCACTTAGTATTGGGAACACAAGTAAGACTTATACAACAGTATATTAATCATGATGAAAAAAAATTCCATATTATAATTATTGCCTGTTTAGACATGCCAAAATCTCAAAGTATTTGCTTTTATAATGTATTAAGTTTAACAATTTAGTTATCAATTGATGTTCAGTTTCAGTCCATCATATAGTGCCACATATAAAATATCACTTCTCTTAATGCATTTTTTTATATCGATGTTGCATATGCTCTCCAAGTCTTTGCAAGACATCATCATAGTTGCTAGAAAAACCTTTGTTAGACATTACCAGACATACCTTTTACCTTCTCAGTGACTCTGATCTGAAAATGCAAAAAGAAACAAGGTAGACCTTCCAACCTTTGGAGAGACATAATGTGAAGAGAGAAAATGTTCTAACCAATCAACTTCTGTCATTATACAGGTTTGTTAGCAAACCCAAAAAGTTAGCAATTGAAGGTGGATGTAACACGTGCAGAGAGATTTAGATTTGGGTGTGTTATATTGTTTCTGTGCATGGTAAATACTGGCTGGTTTATTTTATCAGCCACAGCGCGGCCCGTGGAGAAGGCAGGTGCCGGCCATTGCAAAGCGACCAGGATGCTGCACTTCCTCCATCAGCCGGCGCTTCTGGGTCCTGCCCTGCACATAGCAACACTACAACAGGGGGGACTGGGAGCCGCAGAGAGCATAGCAACCGAGACGCTAGATGCAGGCAGTGTTCCTGGTTGCTGGGTAACTAGTCGGGCTGTGTCTTGTGGACGTGCAGCAGCACAGCTGCGTGTACTTTCAATAATATCTAATTACTGGGTACTGATTGGTTCAGAACCATTTATATTCCCTTACTGGCCTCTCCCAAATCGCTTATGATAGTTCCTACTTCAGTGTGAACCTGTCAGCTCATAGGATATCCTGTCAGTCTGTGTTGTGCCCGTGACCCGGAGACCTTGCTTGATTGATTACCTGACCAGATCCAGCCAGCCTTGTGTTTAGGTTTTTGTGGAGTTTCCACACAAACATTGCTTTGCCTGCATTTCTGTATAACATATTTGAGCATTGTTGCTCTCACTGTTTATTTATTTGCTTATATTATCTTAGAGCATTGTTGCTTTCACAATCCCTTGTATATTTAATATCATTGCTTTCAACACTCTGTCGGCCACGCCACACATAATCTGTTATTGACCTTCTGTATTCTCTCCCATTGGTAGTGTTACAGGTTTTAGTTAGCTTTCCCCTTACTCACTCGCAGTCTCAGTTGGTGCCTTGTTACCCAATAAGATCTGGGGGCATTGGAGTCTGGACCGACCTACTTTGTCCATTCAAATGCGGCTGCTATAGGAGAAGACTAGCTCTGCAGGCACCAACCGACCACTGGGAGGAGTAATGGAGTCAGGAGTAGAGTAGGAGTAGCTTCGGTCATTCATACTAGCCGCAGCTTCACCATGAGTACTGTAACTCTCTGGTTGCCACCCACACCCCTGAGTTCCAGGTACTCAGTTCATAACAGTATCACCAGCCACAAACCGTAGCTCGATAGGTCGTTTGTCTCCGGATGGATACAGCACAAAATCCATCCCAGATTCTGGTGGGCCAGATCCAGGGTTTGACCCAGTAGCTACAGGATCTTACTCTAAGTGTGGACACTCAGGAGGAAACTCAAAGGACCCACACTGTCTTGTTATACATTCCCAGGGAGCCTAAGCTAAACATCCAAGATAGGTTTTCTGGAGACCATAAACAGTCTGCGAACTTCTGGGAAAGCTGCAAGCTGTATTTCAAACTCAGGCCTTACTCTTCAGGTAGACCCAGCGAATAGGGATCATAATTTTGCTGTTACAAGGTGACCCACAGTCTTGGGCCTTTGGCCTTTCAGCAGATCACCCTAGTCCGCTTTCCATGGATTCCTTCTTTAAAGCCTTGGTTGTTCTCTATGATGATCCAGATCAGACAGCATCCACAGAGGCCCATCTTCATTCTCTTAAACAAGGGAGAAACTCTACCGAAGCGTATTACACTGAATTTTGCAGATGGGCCAATGACTGTGGCTGGAACGACCCAGCAATTTGGAGTCAGTTTCGGTTGGAATTAACAGAACAAATTAAAAATTTTCTCATCCAATATCCTTCCCCGGCCACTCTGGATGCACTCATGGAGTTAGCCATCAAAGTAGATAGGTGCATTCGGGAATGAAGAATGGAGAAAGAGGTTCCCACACCTCATTGGATGGTGCCAGAGGTTGCAGGGAAAATGGAGATGCTTTCTGCTTAGCTACTCAAGAGAAGGTGAAACATTGCACTTTTGGACCGTGTCTCTATTACGGGACCAAGGGACATCTGGTGAACACTTGTCCGCAGAAGGCAGAAAACTAGTAGACCTGAGAAATATTGGGAGAGTTTTTTTTGGGTCTCTGTTCAATCTCCCTGAATAATTATTTATTGTTACCTGTTAGGATAACAACCCCTTCTGGACCAAGTGAAGTAACTGCTTTTGTTGACTCCGGGCTGCAGGAAATTTTATGGACTTGGAATTTGCTCTTGCCAGAGGGATTCCTATGGAGACTCTTTGCTCACCAATTTCCGTATGTGGATACTGGCAGTCCTCTCCAAAATTGTTGGTCGGTTGAGTGCCCAGACTCCAGCCCTCCAGTTTTTTGTCAGAATGTTCCATTGTGAAAAGTTGTCTTTTTTTCCTGGTACATTGTCCCCTAACTCCAGTAGTTCTGGGCCTGCCTTGGCTAAATACTCATAATCCAGTATTCAACTAGAGTACAGGAGATCTTGTTTCCTGGGGCATAGAATGCGCAAACAAATGCATGACCGTGCTGGTCCACTCAGCACTTCCAGTTCCTGAAGGGTTGTCAACCCAGTACATATCTTTTATGGATGTTTTTTTCCAAACAACAAGCTAAATCTCTGCCTCCTCAACATCCTTATGATTGTGCAATCAATTTCATACCTGGAGCTAGACTCCCAAAAGGCTGCATCTATTCTCTGTCTGTGCCCCAGACAAAAGCTATGGAGGAATATATCTGGGAGAGTTTAGAAAAAGGCTTCATCAGGCCTTCTAAATCACCAGTAGGAGCCATATTTTTCTTTGTTGGTAAAAGGGACAGCTCATTACAGCCATGCATAGACTACAGGGGACTGAAGAAGATAACAATCAAAAATTCATACCCATTGCCTCTGATCTCCGTCTTATTTGATCAGCTCAGAAGTGCTACAATTTTTTATAAGATCAATTTACAAGGAGCATACAATCTCATTCGGTTCTGGCAGGAGGATGAATAGTAAACCGCATTCAATACCCACTCGGGCCAATGTGAGTACTTGGTTATGCATTTTGGACTCGCCAATGCCCCTTCTGTCTTCCAGGATCTCATAAATGATATTCTTCGGGAATTCCTGGGAAGATTTGTGGTCGTCTATCTCGATGATATTCTGATCTAATCCGCCTCACTTAAAGAACACTGAGCTCATGTAAAAGTGGTCCACACCAAGCTCAGGGAAAATCATCTGTATGCAAAATTGGAAAAATGTGAATTTGAGGTTGAGAAGGTGGCCTTCCTGGGATACATCATCACCTCCAAGGGGTTTTCTATGGATCATAAGAAACTTCAGGCAATTGTGAAATGGGTCTTTCCCTCTAATCTAAAAGCTACTCAACGTTTCCTTGGTTTTGCAAACTACTACAGAAGATTTACAGTATTGATTCATTCTCTTCAATTGTTGCTCCAATTATGAGCCTGACCAAGAAAGGTGAAGATCCTGCTTACTGGCTACCACAGGTGGTAAAGGCCTTCGAGGACCTTAAAAAAGTATTAATCTCTGCTCCTGTTCTTTGGCATCCCGATCCAGATCTACCTTTCATTGTAGAAGTGGATGCTGCTGAAGTAGGCATTGGAGCTATTTTGTCACAAGAGGATCCAGTCAGTCATAAGCTCCATCCCTGTGCCTTTTTTTCTCAGAAATTTTCTCCTGCTGAAATAAACTATGATGTAGGGAATCGAGAGCTCCTAGCAGTCAAATGTGCTTTGGAAGAATGGAGGCACTGGTTGGAGGGAGCAATGCATACAATAAACATTTTCACAAACCACAAAAATTTAGTCTACCTTGAATCTGCTAAAAGATTGAACTCTTGGCAAGCCAGATGGGCACTGTTATTTGCTAGGTTCAATTTTGTAATTACCTATAGACCCGGCTCTGAAAACATAAAAGCTGACGCTTTATCCCAAAGTTTTCTGTCTAGTCATGAAATCTCTAAGTGTCCGGAGCTGATTCTTACCCCAGGATGTATTCTCTCTGGCCTAACCGTGAGTCTTGACTCTCAAGTCCAGTCAGTACAGATGCAGGCCCCATCTGAGACTCCTTCAGGACTCCTGTTCATTCCTGGGAAACTAAGATCAGCTGTGTTATCTAAACTCCATGACAAAAAGACTTCAGGACATCCAGGGTATAATAAGACTTTACATCTTCTCTCACGCTCTGTATGGTGGCCAACTATCATGGCAGACATTCAAGAGTTTGTAAGGGCCTGTCATGTCAGTGCCAAAAACAAGTCTCCTCATGTTCTTTCTTCTGGACAATAACTTCCTATGTCTCAAGCCATGGACCCATTTGTCAATGGATTTTATTGTAGATTTACCAAGATCTTCCAAATGCTCGGTCATCTGGGTGGTAGTTGACCATTTCAGTAAAATGGCTCATTTAATTTCCCTGTCTAAAGTGCCTAATGCTAAGGATCTTGCTTTACTGTTCAATCAACACATATTCTGTATTCATGGCCTACCACAAGACATTGTCTCGGACAAAAGTCTCTCAATTCAAAGCCCGTTTCTAGAAATCTTTCTGTGTGGAACTAGGGATCAATATCAGTCTCTCATCAGGATATCACCCACAGTCCAATGGCCAGGCAGAAGGGGTTAATCAATCATAGGAGCAATATCTACAACTAGGTGATTCATTGCACCCTACGGGTGCTCTTCACACCATCGTAAGGGGCTACGCCCCCTTAACCCTTGCACACCCTTGTGGCATGCAATATTTTTATTATATGGGAGTATTCCCTCCAATCATAAATGTGTGAGTGGTTAAATATTGCATGGACAAAGGGCGTGCAATGGTTAAGGGGTCAAACACCCTTGCAATGGTGTGAACAGTGCACGCAGGGCCTGATGAATCACCTGGTATGTGCTTTGGTTGGGGGAGTGGTGGGTGTGGGGAAGATGCGGATGGGATCCGGGGGTGCCGTGGGAGGGGCGGTTGCGGTGGTGCCACAGGTAAGGGAGGGGATGGGGCAGTGATGCCGCAGGTGGTGGTCCAGAACCACTGCGGGTGGGGGAGGAGCAGTTTTGGGGGTGCCCCAGGTGGTGGAGGGGCGAATGCTGTGGTGCGGCGGGAGGGGTGGGTGCGGGGTTGTTGCGGGTGGGGGAGGGTGTCCGGAGCTACTGTGGGTGAAGGAGGGGGAGTGTGGGGGTGCCACGGATGGGGCCCAGAGGTACTGCGGGTGGGGGAGGGTCAGGTGATGTTTTTCCTGCTTCTCCTCCTGTCAGCAGCTGAGCTGCTCTCCTCCCTTTGGCAGTGGCTCTCCCAGAGACTCGCACAGCAGCCAGTCACTATTGTTAGCGCCGGTGTCCCAACGCGCTGCATTACAGGGAAGAAGATGTACTCAATAAACTACAGCTCCCAGCAGCCCTAAGGGCCAGAATGCTCCCATGCTAAGGGCTACTGGGAGCTGTAGTTTATTTAGTGTGTCTACTTCCCTGTAATGCAGCACTGATAGCAGTGCCTCCCGTAGATAATGGAAACGGGGATCGAGCTGGGGGTGGGGCCAAGAAGTGGGCTGTAAAAGCCCATTGAAAAACATAGTCAAAGCGGCACCTATAGAAGTGCCTCGCTGACATCACTGTCAGCAAGGCAGAAATGATTGGACAGCGGATCCAGCGCTGGATCCGCTGGTCCAATCATCCATACGAGGCGGTGGGACAGTAAGCTGCTCCCTCCCTTCATGTCCCCCGTAGTCCGTCACCTGCTGCTGCCGATCATGTCAGGGACCCTTAGAAGACAGCGGCGGCAGTGCTCCTGGAGCCGGCGTCCTCCAGCCTCAGCTGTGTGTGCAGCGGAGCCGCGTCTGGAATGCAGGGACAGCGAGAAGCGCCTGTGGTGAGTCTCTCTCTCTCTCTCCCCCCCCCCCGCCCCCCCACCGGCTGGTGAAAGCAGCACAAGGCCGTTCTGACTTCTGTGGTAGACGCTGTGCTATTTATGACCTTCCAAAAATCTATTGGAAGAAGTCTTTTGATAGGCTTTTTCCCATTTTATTCGGCTGTCAGCAGCGGTTTCCTTCTCCGTCAGTGGCTTCCCCATGCTTGCTTATTTGTTTTTATTTTTTTAATTTTGCTTTATTTTTATTATAATGGAATATAAATTATATAGTAATATAAATTGCCTGTTTCAAAAAATACCAGTTCTGCTGTAAACCCGCACCTCCGGCTGACTTCCACTTCATTATATCCAGCCCTGGGCGTGTCTTCCTCTTGTTGTGCGATTACCATCCATAGGTGACCCCCATTGCTTCACTTGGCCATAAGCCTTATTTGTCTTGCAGATATAATTGTCTCCTTTCTGGTTGGTTTATCACGTCTCATCCCTGTATGAGCTCAGATCTGGCTTTTTACACTATTGCACCCAGGTTATTAACTTACCGCCCTAACGTCCTGATTCCCTCCTTTCAGCTGCCTACCGTAACCTGGGCCAGAACCTTTGGGGCCGCACAGATATGGCTGCCTGTCGGGCATCCAGGTCCGTAGCGTCTGGTCCTTGTGCTGCTCACAGTCTGCTTATTACCACCGAGGGCAAGTTGTGGAGTTGGGGTAAGTGTTGTAGACTTCGTGCTGGAGAAGGTATATCCATCTGTTATTAGCTGATATTCCATGAGATAGCAGTACATGCCTTGACAAAGGAGCTACGGGCCCCGAAACATTGGTTTTTTGTAACTATGTTTTAAATATACTCAGCAGTTAATCTATATCAAATCCAGGAGTGCCGCTGATTTTCTACTTCTATATGTCCGTCCCTTCTAATACGGGGGGCACCCCGGTTACTAAGAGTCTGCAGTCTCTCTCTCTCTCCGGCCTGTGAATTGATATATATAAGCATAACTTTCAGTTTTTGCAGGTACCGGCCCTAATGGATTCTACTGGACAAGTGGACGTGACCGGCGTGGGATGTAGGTAAGTAATCTCTCTCTCTCTCATTTTTACAGGTACCCCTATTGGATTCTACTGGACAAGTGGACGTGACCGGCGTGGGATGTAGGTAAGTATGTGTGAGTTTGTAAGTGTGTTTTTAATAAACTTTTACTTTCACGGTGTGTGTGTTGTGTTTTTATTTGGGTATTTTTTGTTGTTGTAGAACTACAGGTACCAGCGGGCCCGTTATTTCCTCGCACGCTGGTACTTGAGGTTCCCCAAGTACCAGCAAGCGGGGGAGGCTTGCTGGGCCTTGTACATCCACAACAAAAACAATACTCTTTTGTTTTACACACATGGCTATCAGCCTGGCACCCACCGCCCAGGGGTGCTGGGGACAGCCTCGGGCTTCACCCCTGGCCCTTGGGTGCCTGGAGGGGGGGGAACCCTTGATTTAAGGGGTCCCCACTCCTCCAGGGAACCCCGGCAAGGGGTGACTAGTTGGGGGGGTAATGCCACGGCCGCAGGGACCTACATAAATGTGTCCCCCGGCTGTGGCATTATGTCCCTGGCTAGTGGAGCCCGGTGCTGGTTTTAAAAATACGGGGAATCCCTACATCTTTTGTCCCCTGTATTTTTTGAACCAGGACCGGACTAAGAGCCCGGTGCTGGTTGTCTAAATACGGGGAACCCCTGTCAATTTTTTTGCTGGTATTTAAACAACCAGGATTTTAACCCATTCAGACCCTTTTCCATTAAGTTAATGGAAGCCCTGAACAACAAAATTGCATTCATGTCCTCCTCCCACTCCTTTCCCAAACACTAATTTCTTTTTTCTTTTTTTTTCTATGCAAATGTACAATATATCACAAGTATGATTAGCAGGTAGGCAGCGGGCATTGGCGGCATTGGACTGAGATGCATATTAGTGGTGGAGGGCTGGGTCAGTTGATGGTTGGTGAGTTTGTAAGCCATTGGCGGTGGCAGCAAGCAGCGGCTCAGGGCAAGTAGCGGGCATTGGCTCGGCGGCGGTAGGGGCCATCGGCAGGATTCGGCGGACATTATGGCTATAGTGCCTCACCAGCCACTGATCTCACCGCACGCCACTGGTAAGCACCAGTGCTACAGGGGGCGTTACGTGTGTAAGCATCACTGGTACAGGGGGCGTTACGTGTGTAAGCAGCACTGGTACAGGGGGTGTTACATGTGTAAGCGTCACTGGTACAGGGGGCATTACGTGTGTAAGCATCACTGGTACAGAGGGCATTACGTGTGTAAGCATCACTGGTACAGGGGGCATTACGTGTGTAAGCATCACTGCTACAGGGGGTGTTACTTGTGTATGGTCACTGGTACGGGGGGCGTTAAATGTGTAAGCGTCACTGGTACAGGGGGCGTTACGTGTGTAAGCGGCACTGGTACAGGAGGCATTACGTTTGTGAGCGTCACTGGTACAGGGGGCGTCACGTGTGTAAGCGTCTCTGGTACAGGGGGCGTTACTTGTGTATGGTCACTGGTACAGGGGGGCGTTACATGTGTAAGTGTCTCTACTACAGGGGGTATTATGTGCGCTGTGCCTTTGTAAAGTGTGCAAGGGTGCAAATTTATAGTTTGCAGGGGGGCGCCGAACACCCTAGCACCGGCCCTGACTGCACACTCACTGCACTGCACAGCACTGTCACCTTTTACATTGATTCAGCGTCCAGACATTACCCTCCACGATATCACCCACTCTATCCATTACATTAGCCATCTCGGGGCTTCCAGGCTGGCAGCCCAGGTGCTGTGTTGCAGAGTCAAGGCCTCTGGGGATCTGGGCGTGGCTGTGGTGGGGAGGCTATTACATGCAGAGAAGGCTCCGGGGCTCAAAGAGTATGCGGTGCAGGGAGTGCTATGAAAGCCTTCCGCTGCGCAGCTTTCATACACATCTATGCCAGTGGCTGCAGCAGCTTTTGTTACACCTGTGCCGCGGCTAGGGAGTGGGGATTGTTGATGCCGGAGGGGGCAGGTGGACTGGCAGCAGGACATAGGACGCTGCAGTAAAAGTTTTTTCCCCCTATCTGCAGTGCACAGACTTGCTGCAGATGCAGTGGCATACCCTCCAGCTGCACCTTTTGGGCAGGTACAGTCCCTTTTTTATGGTCTGTACCGATTTTTGACTCTCCAAGCTTCCATTGAAAGTATTGGAAAAGGGGCGTGACCACGCGGCTGTACCCGTGGCCACGCCCCCTTTTCGAATTTGTATCAATTTTTATGTGTAAAGTGTTGGAGGGTATGTTTCTGCAGATGCAGTGGGCCTTTTTTGGGGTGTGGACCTGGAGCTGCAGCTTTATCAGTCCCATTGCTAATCCTGCTCTGTGAAAACACAGCAGGCAAAGGGCAGAGCCTCCCATTGGATGTAACCTGTGTGGGAGGGCATTTCTTGCCCAATCAGCTGTGGACTGGGTGTGATAGACCTGCCACTAACCCAATGAGAGATGCGTTATACACACAGGCACAAAGTCACAGATCTGGGCTATTATATAGGAGATGTTATATCTCTAAATGCCAGGATGATTGTGTTGACCATCTACTCTTTGCAGAATTTACATATAATAATTCTGAACATTCTTCAACTTCTATGTCTCCTTTCTTCTGTGTTTCCAGTATTCATCCTAAATTCAGTACTTTCACTCCATCACGACAGTCTAGTTCTTCTTATTCTCCCGTGTCTCGCCTTAGGAGGATTTGGAGGGAAGTACATCAAGCCTTAGAGGATGCAGCAGTCTGGTCTAAGAGATTTGCTCACAGATTTCGGAAACCTTGTTCTTTCAAAGCAGAAGATGTGGTATGGTTATCTGCCCAAAACATCAAGCTCCGCAAGACATCTCAGAAACTGGGTCCCCATTATAATGGACCATTTCAAATCATCCATAAAGTCAATCCTGTTGCTTTCCATCTGCAATTACCCAGATCTTTGAGAATCAATAATACCTTCCATTGTTCTCCATTTAAACCGGCAATTATTTCTAAGAAATTTAAAGTAAGAGGTTTCAGGAGACTTTCTCCAGTCATGATTCAGGAACATCAGGAGTTTGTTTTTGAAAGAATCCTGGACTCTAAGTTTGTGCGGGGTCAAGTACATTAGTTAGTTCATTGGAAAGGTTACGTTCCTGAGGAGAGAGCTTGGGTGTCTGGGAAGTTCCTCCATGCTCCTGAACAAAAAAAAGGACTCTTTAAGAAATAGCCCCAGAAACCAGGTTCTAGGTGTTTCTTAACCCCTCTTGAAGGGGGTTGGGGGGGGGGGGGGTACTGTTATCAGCAGCAGCGTGGCTCATGGATAAGGCAGGTCCCATCCATTGCAAAGCAACCGGGATGCTGCACTGCATCCATCAGCTGGCGCTTCCAGGTCCCACCCTGTGCCTAGCAACACTACCGCAGGGGGGACTGGCTGGGAGCTGCCGAGCACATAGCAACCGGAATGCTAGACGCAGGCAGCATTCCCGGTTGCTGGGTAACTAGTCGGGATGTGTCTTGTGGATGTGCAGCAGCACAGCTGTACGTCCTTTCATTAATATCTAATTACTGGGTTCTGATTGGTTCAGCACCATTTATATTCCCTTCCTGGCATCTCCGAAATCGCTTATGAGAGTTCCTGATTCAGTGTGAACCTGTCAGCCCATAGGATATCCTATCAGTCTGTGTTGTGCCTGTGACCATGAGACCTTGCTTGATCGATTACCTGACCAAATCCAGCCAGCCTTGTGTTCAGGTTTTTGTAGAGTTTCCACACAAACATTGCTTTTCCTACATTTCTCTATATATTACATATTTGAGCATTGTTGCTCTCACTGTTTATTTGAATGCTTATAACATCTTAGAGCATTGTTGTTTTCACAATCACTCCTATATTTAATATCATTGCTTTCAACACTTTGTGCGTGCCTTGGTTCCTATGCTGGGATTTTGGCGGCCGCACCACACATAATCTGTTCATTGTCCTTTTGTATTCTCTCCCATTGGTAGTCTCGCAGGTTTTAGTTAGCTTTCCCCTTACTCACTCGCAGTCACAGTTGGTGCTTTGTTACCCCACAAGATCTGGGGGCATTGGAGTCTGGGTGGACCTAATTCCCCCATTCAAATGCGGCTGCTATAGGAGAAGACTAGCTCTGCAGGCACCAACTGACCACTGGGAGGAGTAATGGAGTCAGGGGTAGTCATTCAAACTAGCCGCAGCTTCACCATGACTACTGTAACTCTCTGGTTGCCACCCACACCCCTGAGTTCCAGGTACTCAGTTCATAACATGTTTTAACACTTCAATTTAAATTTCAGTTTGAACACACCCCACCCAAATCTAAATCTTCCTACACATATTACATCTGCACCACCTCCAGTGCAACATGGTTTTGCCCAATTGCTAACTTTTTTGGTTTGCTAACAAACCTGAATAAGGCCCTGTGTATGACAAATGACAGTTAATAGCTCACTGGTTGTTATTTTATCTCTCACCGAGAATGGTAACTATCTCCCACAGAGAGACGTAGTATGATCAGTTAATGAAACTGATTGATACATTTATATTTTATTTTATTTTTTCAATATACGGTATATGTAAGAAAATATTGTGATTGTATGTTAATAATTTAAATTGATTTATAACTTTGATTCAAGTAATTATGAATAAATTACATGCATTTTGTTTGCTGCAATTTATATTTATTAACATTGGACAACTGGTAGCGTTTATAGGTTAACTATGAAGCAGACAACGTAATAACGTATATATCAGAAAATACAGAAAACAGTATTCAATGGGCGGTATTCAAATGATATATCACGCCTAATCTCCTTTCTAAAATGCCATTATCACACAAATTGCACCCATAGTAATCAGATTTAGCTATGTAAAGGGTTGGGTGCTTCACTACCTCGGGGGTAGCGAGCTGAAATGATTATACCATGCTTCTGAGGGCAGAAACAGAAAAGGTGTAAAAGGGGGTGAAAATAATTGAATACCGCTCAATGCATCAATAGTCATTGGATTATGTTTATAAACAGGAGGCAAGAAAAATTGTAAGGTAGCTGTTAACATTCTTGCATGAAATCCCAAAAAATCTAATAGCGATTCCTCTGCCAAGGAGTGAAATGTATATACCTAACATTATTGTATCAATCAGATTGCAAAAAAGTCCTCGCTTCAGCTCTATCATTTTAAGACACCAGGGAGCAGCTGGGCTTAAAAATTCAGGGTATCTCCATCATGAGTCCAGGCGCAGTGCCTAGTAATGGTTAGAGTTCTTAGGTGCCAAAAAACAGTTTGCACTGCATTCCTGAAATCTGTCCACATTTTTGCCTATGAACATATTGAGACTTGCACATCACTCAGTCAAGAGGGAAATGCACATAATTCGAAAGTGAACAAAAATCACTACCTTAGAATCATTGAGAATATGTCACAGCAGTGACTTCTTATATTGTGACCTGGATCCTGCTGGACAAAAGAGTTAAAAAAAACTAAAGCAAGAGGGTAAATCTTCCTGAAGGATAATGCTAGCAGTTGCAATTACTTTGTCAAAAAATGGGCGAAAAATTTGACACTCCCATCAAATATGTAGAAGCAGTCCTATAACTATATTGCACGCCTACATATGTTTGGAGAGGATGCAATCAATTTGCCGGCTGTCGGGATCATGATGCCAAAATCCCGACAGCTGGAATCCCGATGCACAGAGGCTATTCCCACTCATGGGTGTCCACGACACTCACAGAGTGAGAATAGAACCTGTGGTGAGTGCAGCGTGCCAACAAGCCCACAAGGGGACTCATCGCGCTCGCCCTGCTTCCAGCATTCTGGCGGGCGGGATGTCGCTGGCAGAATCTTGACAGCCAACATCCTGCCTGTGGGTAAATAGTATGTTAACTGAACTAGTAAGTCTGTAGTAAGTCATCTTCTCCTACAAGACTCCTCAAGTCTTTCTCCTATTCACATGTGTTGGCCTAGTGGAAAACAGTGCTCAATAAGGAGTTTGTATAGTATATGGTGGACAGAGGCAGAACTCTGGGAGGCAACGGAGTCATCTGCCGCCGGGCTCCTGCTCTGAAGGGGGGCACCTCTCCTCCCATTCTGTGACACCACTGAATTAAGTTAATTGATAGCTGTCGCTGTCTTTTCAGTGGCCGACTTCCTCACTGGTCCCTGCACCTTACAAATCACACCATTTTTATTATACTGTAGATACACATTTTACAAGTATCACACCCAGGATTAGAAACCACAACCTATTACACTGGAAGCAGACACCTTACTGATGGAGCTATTTGCTCCTGTATTAGAAATATGAGAATTTTAACTATATGAAGATACTTCTCTGACAATTACACGTAACTTCATATAGTTAGAATTCTCATGCTTCTTGTACAGGAGCAAATATCTCCACCAGTAAAGTGTCTGCTGTTAGTGTAACAGGTCATAGGTTCTAATCCTGGGTATGACTGCTAAGAAATGTGTCATTTAAAATAAAAGACAATTAAATGTATAAATACAGTATATACATTTTTTCAGAACACTCCATACACACACACACACACACACACACACACACACACACACACACACATATACATATATACACACACACACACACATGCATACATACATACATACATACATACATACATACATACAGACATACATTTATCTTAATATAGGAAATAGGGGGGCACCAATATTTATCTTGCCTCCGGGCGACTGTGACGAACTTACGCCACTGATGGTGGACAATAAGTGCTGAGGGCCTGGAAACCTGTATTTTATTAACAAAAATCTCAGGTTAATTGCAGTCATGAATGACTTGAATAGCAGGCTGACTCTTCTTTACAAGATGCTAATAAAGGAATTATTATTTAGAATAAAACACATCAAAGTAATACAGATCATGTCATTTACACAGTATTCTTGGGGATATATGTACTAAGCCTTGGAGAGTGATAAAATGGAGAGAGATAAACTACCAGCCAATGAGCTCCTAATTTCTATTTCATATGTTTCACGTATGTTGGACATATTTGCTATTGGATTATCTGTAAACAGTACTTCTATGCAAAAGAATGTTGCTACTGCATATAACCAAACGTATGTGATCAGCCCTTACAACGAGCAGCCACATACAAACTTCAGACCAATGCTAAACAATGTGAAACATCAGCTTGGACTCTCTTGAGTTATGAATCATGCTTGACCATCTGGCAGTGCAATGGACAAATCTAGGTTTGGCAATACTACGAGAATGTTGCCTGCCGAATGCATATTGACAACTGTAAAGTTTGGACGAGGGAAAATTATGGTGTGTGGCTGTTTGCACTTCATTATATTTAATCTGGAGCTAAAAATTTGCTGTGAACAAACTCTGAAAAGCAATTAATTACTGTCAATTTACAGTTTCATCATTTAAATTTAATTTATCACCTGGAATGTCCATTATTGATATACAATAATGACACCTACATCCCGACTAACCAAATCCTCACTGGTGTGAACAACTAAAGTATTCCTTACCCTACCCCTAACCGTCACTTCCCGCAGCCGCCCTAAGCCTCCTTTCCGACATCCTAGTCCTAAAAATCCCCCCTCAGCCTAACCCACCCCTCCCGTGGCTAACTTTAACCCTCCCCCCACAGTCTAACCCTCCTCAGTATACTTACTTTCGGGATTTCGGCTGTCAGGACTCTGGTACAGGCATTCTGACAGATGTCAAGATTCCAGAGACGGTCTTCTGAAAGCCGGCACCGCATCCAACTGGATGCAAAACAACATCCCGTATACGTTTAGTGTCATTATGATTTGTATTGTACTAGTACAATTCTACTACGTATCATTGTCTAATTTTTTTTCCAGTTTGTAATCCTTTGGTATCTTCAAAGCTGCAGTAAAGACATACAATGGGTATATTTCAAAAATAATTTTAAACAAGACTTGCTTTTTATACATACTGTATGTTTATGATTTTAGCTATATTTCACAATCAGCTGTAATAACTAATAGTGGTACTTGTTTTGATTTATGTGTTTACTATAGGTGTTAAACCTGTTAATTTCAGTGTTTTAAAGAGGATTTAATCTAGGATTGGGTACTGGATCTCAACAGTCAGGATGCTGACAGATAAAATACCGACAGTGTCATACTGACTGTCATTATCCTTCCCCTGATCCTAAGCCACCCCTGCTGCAGTCCCCCTCCAACAGCCTAACTCTAACCTCCCCTCCCCCGCAGTTCAACCCTAACCCTAATAATTATTGGCAGAATGTGATGGGATTCTGAAAGTCAGAATACCACTGTCAGTATTGTGAGTGACCATTGGCATCTTGACAGTTGAAATGCTGACTACATTCCTTTAGCTATATGTGCTACAAAAAAAAAATACTACAATGTGGGAACCAGGGTAAGGAAAAAGATTGGACCCTTGGCATTGCAATTTTTGCAGTTCAGATGCTCTATTACAGGGATCCCCTTCCCAATACATTAAAGGAATAAAAGTAAGAGAAGGGAAAACATTTTAAAATAAACTTTCTGAATAAAACCTTGTGCACCACCCTGTAAGATATAGCAC
The DNA here is from genome assembly GCF_028390025.1 of Pseudophryne corroboree. Taxonomy (NCBI): domain Eukaryota; kingdom Metazoa; phylum Chordata; class Amphibia; order Anura; family Myobatrachidae; genus Pseudophryne; species Pseudophryne corroboree. The sequence goes on from NC_086446.1 coordinate 640,989,360, forward strand.
AGGCTCTTCATGCTTGATCCATCAAATTCCAAAAGTAAAAAAAAAGTTCTGAATAGTCCCAAGAACAATCTAAAACACTATATAAATGATAGGTGGAGGTAATCACAAACCCCCACTCTATCCTTGTTGCATAAGTTTTCCCCACACTCTCTCATCCTTTCTGTATACCACCACTACTCTCCCCTTGTCATTTAACTTTTGTTGGCAGTTATTAGCAGTAAACCACACTGATACTTTTTCATCAGCTTTGATCATTTTTGTAGCTGTCAGAAGTATCAGTTAAACTGAGAAAGCTGGTTGAAGTTCACAGTTCTGAAAAACTGTTTGCATTGTTTTACAGAAACAGCCATAATTCTATGACTACAGCATTCCATGTTTTTCAGAAAGAAATACAAACGTAGCAGTTGATGTCATCTTCCACATTGATCTATGGGGGTCATTCAGAGTTGATCACTAGCTGCCGTTTTTCGCAGCACAGTGATCAGGCTAAAACTTGGCATTTCTGTGCATGCGTATGGGCCGCAGTGCGCACGCGCAACGTACTTTCACATAAAAACTATGCAGTTTCACACGGTCTAGCGACGCTTTTCAGTCACACTGCTGATCGTTGAGTGATTGACAGGAAGTAGGTGTTTCTGGGTGGTAACTGACCATTTTCCGGAAGTGTGCTAAAAAATGCAGGCATGTCAGGTAAAAACGCAGGCGTGCCTAGGGAAACAGGGGAGAGGCTGGCCAAACGCAGGGCGTGTTTTTGACGTCAAAACAGGAACTAAACAGATTGAAGTGATCACAAGGAAGGAGTAGGTCTGCAGCTACTCTGAAACTGCTTAAAAAAAATGTAACCCCGTTCTGCGATCCTTTCAGTCGCACTTCTGCTAAGCTAAGATACACTCCCAGAGGGTGGCGGCTTAGCATTTGTACTGCTGCTAAAAGCAGCTAGCAAGCGGTCAACTCAGAATGAGGGCCTATGTGTCCTTAAATTATAATAAAGACTAAATAAATAAGAATCCACAAACTTTAAGAAAAAAAAAACCTAAAAACACTACATATATTTTATGTAGGGTAAACATAATATCTCTTTAATCCTGTACACATGTGAGTTACACAGGTTGTGTGGCTGGCTAAATTGAAGCCTGCATTTCACCTGGTTCTAAACAGCCATAGAACCTGCGTAATTCATAGGTGCACTGGATTAAAGGGATATTATGGTAACCCTACTTATATGGCATCAGACCAATCCACATGACCTTTACATGCCATAACACTCTTCATATACAAATTATATGCCCTCATACCCCTGTACATGCCCTTTATCAAACTAAGTCTAGTCATCACCAGTTTATAATAAAACCGAGGGATGCAGAATGAGTGGCGGTATTTCAGCTGAATAACGTTCTCAGACTGGTGATTGATGCTACTGTCAGGCTTCTCAGCTGAGTGATATACTGTGTCTGGCCCAGGCTCGGACTGGGCCACCAGGGAACCGAGGAGATCACCGGTAGGCCCTACCGAATCTTAGCCACGCCCTCTTTTTGTGAGGCAGGGCCTAACCGAGTTGGACTGAGGGGCAGGAGGGGCTCTCAGCAGGAGCGGCAGAGCCCGGGCAGCCTGTAGGTGCAGCTACATGAGGAGAGCTGCCGCCGGCTGGAGCCGCACAAGAGGATGCTGCTGGTGCGGATCGACTAGCTCGTTCAGCTGGGATTCAGGGACCTGTGTAGGAGGAGGGCATGGAGCGGAAGATCGGCTGTCTCATCCGCTTCTACACAGGAAAGGAGCCATGAGTGACCCTCTTCTGTGCTGCTAGCACTGTGAATCCCCACATAGCCTAGAGAGCACCTAATAGGTAACACTTGGCCAGTGGCTGTTGTCTGTACCCGGCATACATAATGTAGGCTTGGGGCTGTTTTATCATCATCAGGGACTACTTTGAACTTTACCACTTGGATACTGGCATTGCCAGGCACCTAACCATGTTAGTTCCAGACAATTACATGTCTGGAACAAACAATTTTGGACCATGCTTGATGTTGCTGCATCCTAATCACTATACATATATATGTATTATCCTCCCCATAATGTTCCTTATGCGCCTAGACCCGCTTATCTTCTGGATCATGTGTAAGCGGGTCCATGTATCGTCACCATGTATTATGCCTTTTGTTGGCGATGTGGGAGAGCAGTAAATCCTCCTTGCGTTGTGTGCTCTCCCACTATCGGCTGCCCATACCGGCTCTCCAGTGTGTACAGCGCATGCATCTACTGCATATCCCAGCGGCCCCTGCATCTCCCCCAACTCTCCTTTAGCACCACCCTCCCGGCCAGCTACTCTGGGCATGCGCAAGATCTCGCTACTCACGTGAGATCTCACCCGGAGCCGGAGCGCTGTCCCTGGCTGTGGTGTATGGGTATTGACACCTGCAGCTGCCCTACATATCGACATGCTATCTTTTAGATAGCAGCGCCAATAAAGACAGTGGCGCATAGCGCTCCAGTCACTGGGCAAGCACAGCTGCTGTAATACATGGGGGAGAAGTGGTATCAGTGCACATAACGTGTGCTGATACCACTTCTACCCTATATCGACTTTAATACATTTACCTCAATGGCCCAAATGTATGAAGCTTTAAAAAGTGATAAAGTTGAGACAGATATAAATGACCAGTCAACCAGCTCCTGTCATTTTTCAAACACAATCTGTAACATGACAGTAAGGAGCTGATTGACTGGTCATTTATCACTCCTTATCACGATCCACTTTATCACTTTTTAAGGCTTAATACATTTGGGCCTATGTTCTAAGGTTGCTAGAGAACACATACAAAATACAATGTTTTGATGTATGCAGAGTCAGAATGAGTGGCTGCTCTCTCCTCCCTGGCCCACAGAACCAGGAGCAGCAGCAGATCTTGGGTGTCGGCAGTAAGCAGCACCGTGGGAACATATGTGTTTCTGGCATTCTACTGGGGTCATTATTTGTATCTACTGTTCTCTCACAGTGTAACCCAGGCGCATATACTACTGCTCTCTACTGGTGTAACCCAGGCGCATATACTACTGCTCTCTCCTGGTATACCTGTAACATATGCGCATATCTTACTGCTCTCTCCTGATGTAACCCATGCACATATACTACTGCTCTCTCCCGGTGTAACCCAGGGACATATACTACTGCTCTCTACTGGTGTAACCCAGGCGCATATACTACTGCTCTCTCCTGGTGTGCAGACGTATGTGCAGGAGCTCCTGAGCTCCAGAGCCTAGCAGTGCAGTAGAGTGAGAGTGCCCGCCCCCCTGCAGGATTCCTGGGCAGGAGTTGCTGCTCTTAGCAGGGGGAGAGTGGAAGTTTCAGCAGGTGGAAGGCCCGGGCCCGGGGCTGCTGCCTTCGGGTCCCAGAGGTTTGAAGAAGGGGCAGGCATCCCTCACGCCACCCCCATCCCCAGCTGTAGGGGTTGGGGGACAGGAAGGGACGGTGGAATCAGCCAGCCAGCCACGGATTACAAGGAGTACCAGCAGTGTTGCCGGAGCCCCTGTGAAGCAGCAGGGATCGGCAGGAAGATTGTGTACCCCTAAGCCTGTGGAAGGCACCTCTGCCAGTAAGTTTACTGGTGGGGACGGTACAGTCGCCACAGCGGCTGAGCCTCCAGGCAAGGAAGGGGTTAATGTCAATGTAACAGAAGATATCTCAGATACAGAGGACTCAGACTGTGATGATGATGTTTCAGAGGAAGATTACTGGGTCCATTTAGGCCTAAAGGAATTAATGGCAGAAGCTGCTAAACTTAAATCCCGGTATTATGCTCGCAAGAGAAAGTGTAATACAATTGGCAATTTGGAGCGGGTCAGGATCCAGGGTGAAATGGATGAAATACAAGCAACCATGTGTAATATAAAGGGCAGAATTACATCTCTGAAGGAATCTGAAGGAAAGAAAAAAAAGGCAAAAGTTTCCATACCAGCAGGGAAGGAGTTAACTGCAGTGCATAGAAATCAGGTTACACCCTTATCAAAGGAGTTGATTCACCTGGAAAAGGAAGAGGGTGTGGAGATGGAGGAATCCCCAGCTATTGATGAGCTCCAGAGTGTGACTGTCCAGGAAGAGGCTGTGGTTTTTCTGGATACAGCATCATCGGCTGCTATGGAGACGGAAGCAGAGGCGAGGGGAGCAGACGGCGGCTCGGGAATCCCTGGTGGTGCACCAAGCAAGGTAAGATCTGTGCAGGTGTTGTCAGGAGGGGATTCCCGGGGTTACCCGTGGCTTCCAAGGTGCCGGGCAATGGTAGCAGTAATGAAAATTCTGTTATAGGTGACAGGCCGGTGAGGACCGGAGGGCAGGATCCGGCGTCGGGTCTATGCAGGGCGCAGGGTGGCATGGAGGATGAACCTGTTAACATTTTGCTTGAATCTGATGCAGGTCCTAGTGTAATTGTGCAGGCTGTGTCCAAAGAAGTGCAGGGATGTGTGGGAATGGCAGTGAGGAAAACTGTAATTACTGATGGTTTGGCTCAAGGTCTGCCAGCTCTAGATCCAGAGACTTTGGATGCTGGTGAGAAAGTAGTTGCAGAGTCAATGTATGGGAACATTCCAGCTCCTGCCAGGGTGAAGGAAGCATTGTCGTTAATCAGTGCAGAAGTAAATAAAAAGAATTCTAAAGACATTCCAGAAGGAAAGGATAAAAATGTGGGGGGTAAACTGCAAAGTGAAAATGTCAATTTAGCTCCTCTTGTTTCTTTTTCAGTGACAGAGGGTGGAGGGAGTGCGGGTAAGCCTAACCCTGATGAAATGTCTTATGCACATAAGGCGGCAGATATGGGGAAAAATTCTGGAAATAAGGATACAAGATTTGGTGGTGGTAGTGGTGGCCAGAGAGTGAGACGGAACCTATTACAGTTTAGGTGGGTGGGTGATGGTGACCCCCCACCTAAGACTGATTTTCTAAGGTTAATTTTTTCTCTTGGGGTTACTTACAGAGATTTATATGCCTGTATTCACCCTATAAAATCTGTTGAGTATGATGTCAGCTTTTATAATAAGCAAACATTGTTTATTTTTTGGAGAAAGTGGTCTGTAAACAAGGACAAGAATGGTTACTGTAAGTATGAGGCGGATTTGATGGAGAAGCAAAATGACATAAAAGTGACCATCCTGGTCCGCAATGAATCTATACCTATGGAAGATATCAGGTTTTGGTTAAGCAGGCAATGTGAATTGCAATCTGACATTAGGAAAACGGACCACACAATGGGGGTGTGGGGAGGTGCTTGGTTGGCCAGTGTACGTCTGTATCCTGGGGAGACCGGTGTGCATCATATTCCATCTGCTGCGTACATAGGTCAAGACCGGGTGCAGATATTTTATACTGGTCAACCAAGGACATGTTTTAAGTGTGGTGAGGCTGGCCACCTCAGTGGTGACTGTGGGGGTGTGAAATGTTCGATGTGTGGGGAGAGTGGACATACTTCTAGAACATGTAATAAGGTGAAATGTAACCTTTGTGGGGAGATGGGACATCCCTACAGTCGTTGCCCCATGGCAAATCATAACAACAGGAGTTGCATGAATTTTGAGGAAGGTAGTAGTTCAGAAATGGGAATTACTAGGGGTGGAGTAGTTAAAGTGAACAAAGAGAAAGAAATGTCATGGGAAATTGGCAAAATAGTGTCAGAAGGAAGCAAAGTTCAGCCTCAGGGCCAATCACAGCCTCAATCCCAGTCCCAATCCTGGTTTCAGGTGGGAAAAAAAGGTGTAAAAACAACAAAGAGGAAAGTGCAGGAAGAGGTGATTCTTTCAAATAGGTTTGGCGTATTGACAGATGAGGAAGATGAGGGAGAAGTGGTTCTAGAAAAAGGGGAACCAAGACTTAAACCTAGAAGACAGAGAAGAAAGAACAAAGAAAGGAAAGAAGTAATTAAGATGGTAGGGAAGAGAAGGAGGGAGGTGGGAGAAGGGAATACAGACAGTGAAATAGAGGATGTTGCAGCAGAAAGTTTAGAGTGGGATCCAATAGGGATTGAATTGGAGCAAAGAAAAGAGGAGGAGGAGTTTGGGAAGCCACTGTTTGAGGATGAGGAGGTAGGTTTGGAGGTGGTTGCTGCTGAGAAGGAAGTGATGGTGATAGGGAAAGAGGCAGAGAGTGAATCTGAGAGTCAGAGCAATCAAAATAATGTGTCTGGCCCTGGGTCACTGGATGCAAGGGAAGCCCCTGACCCTGGTCCTAAAGAGGCTGGTGCGGGTGTGGATGTGGTGGTGATTGAGGAAGTGAATGGGGTGGCATGTATGGATTGTGGTGTTGGTGGTGGGGGTGGTGGTGATAACTAGAGTAATGTATGTGCATAGTCCATTTCAACAATCTGGAACCATGGATCCCCATCCTATTCGATGTGCCACAATGAATGTGGCTTCCGTGTTATCCGTACGTGCTCGTTATCTGGCTTTTGATTTTTTTGACAACCAGAACGTGGACATCTTGTTCTTACAAGAGACCCGGATCAACAGATTAGCAGCCCTTCACAAAGCTAAAAGTGAGTGGAGGCGCGGGCCCTCTTTTTGGTCTCTTGCTGCTGAGCCGTACGGTGGGGTGGCGGTACTTTTTACCGACATGGTAACCGTGCGCAAGGTTGTTGAGTTACAAGTGGGAAGGTGTATGATTTTGGATGTCACTTTAAGAGGACATAACCTTAGGCTTATCAATATCTATGGCCCCCAGTCTCGCTGGGATAGGAAATGTATTTTTGAAATGGTTAAACCCTTTCTTTTCACGGCCCAGCAAGTCATCTTTGGGGGCGATTTCAACGCCATCATTAGGCCAAAAGACAGGGGAGGCTCCGGAGGACTGAGGCTGGGCTATGATGAGAATTTTTTAGTTAGTATGGCTAGTCAGGCAGGTATGGTTGATGTACACGTTAAACATCAACCAGACCTCACGGGGTACACTTACTTTTGTGGTCAGCGCAGATCTAGAATAGACAGGTTTTTTGTTAAGGAGTCCTCAAGCACTTTACCTTCAGAGGTAAAGTTTGTAGAGTTCTCCGATCACGGGTACTTAAGTTTTGTTTTGAATGCCTCGCAATCCTTCCAGAAAGGAAGGGGTCTGTGGCGTCTGAATGCTGAGCTTCTCAAGGAAGAGGAAGTGAGACAGTCTTTCATGGAGTTTTTTCAGGCGCAGGAGTCACTGTTGGAGGCTGGTTGGAGTAGATCGGAGTGGTGGGAGGAAGTAAAAAAGAGATCCCGAAGTCTTTTCAGGAGGCTAGTAGTCAAAAGAAACTTGGTTAAAAAAAATACCTACTATACTCTAAGAAGGAGATTAGATTTCCTGATCTCTGAACAGGGGGATAGTGGGGAAATCTCCCGGGTGAAATCACAGATGAGAGAACATCAGTATAGCCGTCTATCTTCTTTGATTTTGGAGAGGGATTACGGAAAGTACCACTCCCCGGATCCCTACCAGAGTTGTAGAAGGGGGATTGATGTTAAAGAGATAAGAGGGCTTGTTGATGGAGAGGGTGTGCTTCAGAAGGGCGAAGAAGGCATCCTAAAAGTCATCAGGTCCTATTACGCTGAACTCTTGTCTGCGAAGGCACTTGACAGAGAAACGATGGAGGCATTTCTGAGGGAGACACCTGGTCTTGTGGAGCCAGATGCTTCTTTTGACTGTTTGAACAGCGAAATAGGTGTGGAGGAGGTCAGAGAGGCAATTGGCGGGTTAACTCCCAAAAAATCTCCAGGACCAGATGGTTTAACAGCTGAATTCTATAAAGAATTCTCAGATATCCTGGCTCCTCGTCTTACGGAAGTATATAATACTAGCCTGGGTGAGGGTGAACTCCCTCCTTCCATGAGACAGTCAGCTCTTATTTTGCTGTCCAAAGGTAAGGACCCGGTCCATATTGAGAACTGGCGCCCCATCGCTCTTCTCAATACGGACAGAAAGATTCTGGCAAAAATATTTTTCAACAGGCTAAGGGAATTTTCAGAGCTTGTACTTTCGCCTTCCCAGCACTGTACTGTAAAGGGCCGCAGTACCTTTACTGCTGTCCTTGGTGTCCGGGAGGCTCTTGAAAGGTGCAGGGCTGGAAAGTTGAATAAGTTTCTGCTGGCATTGGATCAGTCTAAGGCTTTTGATCGGGTCAATCATGAGTACCTGTGGGCCTTACTTGAAAGGTATGGTTTCCCTATAAGGGCGGTAAATTGGTTGAAAGTTTTGTATAAAAAGGCCGAGAGCTTCCCACTTGTGAATGGTTGGGTAGGGCCTGCATTTCCAGTAGACTCTGGTGTTCGTCAGGGGTGTCCCCTGAGCCCTCTTTTGTACGTGTTTGCAATCGATCCTTTTATAAGAAGGGTTGAGGGCGGCATGTTGGAAGGGGTGCAGCTGAACCCAGAGTTTCCTTTGAGTGTAGTAGCCTATGCTGATGATGTCACAGTAGTCCTGTCATCGGTGGCAGAGGCACGTGATGTAGACCAACTGATCATGGAATATTCAAGTGCTTCGGGTTCCATAATCAATCAGGACAAGTGTGAAGCTTTCTGGATGGGGGAGGAAGGCAACGAGTTTGATCTTCCGGACAGCCTCCCCAGGGCCAGTCAATGTATAAAAATCTTGGGCATCAAATTTGATCATGGTGACTATGCAAGTACAAATTGGGTCGGGAAACTGAATGGTGCAACCTGTAAAGTAAAGAGCTGGATAGGATGGAAGTTCTCTCTGAGGGAAAGGGTGGACCTGTGTAAAACTTACCTGATCCCAATGTTTTTGTATGTCAGCTATGTATGTTTTTTGCCGCAATCTTTGTGGACTAGAATGAATTCCTTGTTTTTTCTACTTTTGTGGGGGAACAAGATGAACATTGTGAAAAGAGGTATCACTTACAGACCGAGGGCAGAAGGGGGCTTGGATATGGTAAACCCCGTAGTCTTCTTTGTAACAGCTTTCTTAAAGCTAAATGTCGGTGGTCTCTGCTTAGAGACGCCCCCTCGGTGGGTAAATGGCTTTAGGGAATGGGTGTCTCCCTTTATTAGAGTATGGTTACAGGATGGCAGACTGAGAATTTTTCGGGCTCAGAGAGGCTACCTCCCGATCTATGTGATCCAGTGTCTGAAAGTGATTAGGCGATGGGGCCTGCAGGTGGGTGATATAAGAGATCTCTCGAGAAAGGAGTTGGGGAAGAGGGTCTTGTGTTCCCACTTTTATGTCCCATTGGCCCTGAATGAATGCCCAGGTAATGTTCTCACAGAAGGATTGAATCTGGTAAATTCCCAGAGGGTGCCTCTGAAGTTTAGGGATATTGCCTGGTTCTCTTTTCAAGGGAAGCTTTATGTTAGGGGAAACATCAAATTTAGAAGTGCCGATGAACGTGTTTGCCCACGGGAGGAATGTCAAGGGGAGGAGGAGACCATGGACCACTTCTTCTGTAGATGTCCCTTTAACATAAAGGTTTACAAAACAGTGTCGGGTGCCATAGGCATCCCTTGCCTTTCGGGGCTCAGTTACCCGGAATGGGTCTACGGGGCATTCAAAGGGTATGGGGGCTTTGATTTAGGCACAATTTTTTTAGTCAGCTTAGCGGTTAGGTTCCACACGTGGCAGGCACGGTGTCTGGTTAGTTTGAGAGGAAAAGTCCTTCCCTGTGAAGAGGTGGTGGGTCGTATTCTTCATGAGGTGAGTCGGATGATGGATCTGGAGAAGAAGAGATTGGACACTGTCAGCTGGTCCAGATTGTGGCACCAGTTGAAACCCCCTTAGTGGGTGGTGGAAGATATCCTCTTTTCAGTCTCAGGTTCTTTTCTGTCCTGGTCACTTTTTCTCAGCTGATTAGGTTTTGTTGTTTCTTTTTTTTTAAAGAAGGGGTTTGCATACACCTTAAAATATGCAGATATGTTACTCTAGTTATAATTATTTGTTGGTAGTCCGGTATGTATGGAGGGTGAAAGGTATGAATGAAGGTAGGATTGTGGATAAATATGGGAGTGTATGGAGGTGGAGGGTTTATGATAGATGGATAAATGTGTGTTAAATGTTGAGTCAGCTAAGTAAGAAATGTTGGGGGGGTTCCCTGAAATGGATTCACAGAAATTATGTGGATCAAGGAAAATGTTTAAAATGAAAGTATGATAAAGTGATGGAAAACATATTTGAGTTATGTAAACGGTAAATATCATGATGTAATGATCTCTATTTATTTATTATGTATATAATTGTAAATATGATTATAATGTTTATATTTTGTTATAAAATGGAAGCTGTGCATAAATAAAAACATGCCCATGCACATATACTACTGCTCTCTCCCGGTGTAACCCAGGGACATATACTACTGCTCTCTACTGGTGTAACCCAGGCGCATATACTACTGCTCTCTCCTGATATACCTGTAACATATGCGCATATATTACCTCTCTCTCCTGATGTAACCCATGCACATATACTACTGTTCTCTCCTGATGTAACCCAAGTGCATATAATCTCTCTCCCTATATAACCCAGGCGCAAATACTACTGTTCTCTCCTGGTCTAATCCAGGCACATATACTACTGCTCTCTCCTGATGTAACCCAGGCACATATACTCTATCTCCCTGTATAACCCAGGCGCATATACTACTGTTCTCTCCTGGTGTAACCCAGGTGCATATACTACTGTTCTCTCCCGTTGTAACCCAGGGATACTACTGTTCTCTCCTGGTGTAACCCAGTCACATATACTACTGTTCTCTCCTGGTGTAACCCAGGCAATGTTTTGTTTATTAAAACTTGCAACATATATATACATTATATACAATATAATACATAAATAAATAAATAAATATCTTCATGAGAATACGAAACATAAATTATGCATGATACGCAACATACAAGAAATTAAATCTATATTGTAGCTCAAACAGAAAAGAAATATACACAGCTATCATCCTTATCTATCTTCCCAATATTTACATATTATGTAAAGTAAAACTGAGCAAAGCTTTTTAGATCTATGCAAAACCTATTCCACAAAAACCATTTTACCAAAATCTACAGGGTGTGAAAAGAAAAGAAAGGTTTCCAGCTAGACTTGAAAAGGATTTCTGCCACCCACTCAAGGGGGTTTCAGGTGACCCCACCAGCGAGACCACCCGACAGCATCCATCCTCTGATTATCTAGAACCATCATCTTACCAACCTCGTTCAGAATTGACTCCACCACCTCTTCACAGGACAGGATTTTCTTTCTCAGGAAAACTAGACACCGTGCACTCCAAGTGTGATATCTAACTACTAAACTGACTAAAAAAATGGTGGTCAAATTAAATCTACCATATCCTTTAAATGCACCATAAGCCCACTCAGGGTAACTAAGCCCCGAAAGGCACGGGATACGTAAAGCTATTGAAACCCTCTTATAAACTTTTATGTTAAAGGGGCACTTGATCAGGAAATGGTCCATTGTCTCCACCTCCCCTAGACATTCCTCCCGTGGACAATCACGATCATTGGCATTTCTCCACATCATGTTCCCCTTTACATAAAGCTTCCCATGGAAAGAAAGCCAAGCAATATCTCTGAACTTCAGCGGTATTCTCTCCGAATTAATCAGAGCCAACCCTGCCGAAGCGACATCGCTCGGGCAATCTTTTAGTGACAGCGGAACGTGAAAGTGGGTTCGCAAAATCCTCTCCCCCAACTCCTTCCTGGACAGGTCTTTGACTTCCAGTCCCCAACGCTTTGTCACTTTCAAGCACTGGATAACGTAGATCGGAAGATACCCACTCCGAATTTGAGGGCTCTTCACTTGGCCTCCTTCTAACCAAAGTCTAAGGAAAGGAGACACCCAAACACTAAATCCATTTACCCATCGAGGGGGAGTCTCTAACAAAAAACTCCCAAGGTTATATTTTAGAAAAATGGTTACAAAAAAGACAACAGGATTGACCATACCCAACCCTCCATCTTTCCTCGATTTGTAAGTGATACCTCTCTTGATTAAATTCATCCTGTTTCCCCAAAATAAGAGGAAGAACAGAGAATTCAGTCTGGTCCATAAAGACTGAGGCAAAAAACACACATAGCTGACATATAAAAAAATTGGGATCAGGTAAGTTTTGCACAAATCAACCTTTTCCCTGAAAGAGAATTTCCATCTCTTCCAGCTCTCTACTTTCTTGGCAGCAATTTCCAGAACATTCTCCCAATTTAGAGTGGCATAATCACCATGATCGAAACAAATGCTTAGAATCTTTATCTGTGGACTGGCCCGGGGGAGGCCATCCGGAAGGCAAAATTCCTCACCTTCCTCCCCCATCCAGAAAGCTTCACACTTCTCACGATTTATTCTAGAGCACGAGGCCTCAGAATACTCACAGATGAGATCTTTCATATCACGTGCCTCCGCCACTGATGACAAAACCACCGTGACATCATCTGCGTAGGCCACTACCTTCAAAGGCAGCTCCAAGCCCAGCTGCACCCTTCCCACTGCACCGTTCTCTACCCTTCTGATGAAGGGATCAATCGCGAATACATACAGGAGGGGGCTCAGGGGGCAACCCTGACGGACCCCAGAGCCCACTTCAAAAGTAGGACCCACCCAACCATTGACAAGTGGGAAGCTTTCGGCCTGACTGTATATTGTTTTTAGCCAATTCACCACCCGAACTGGAAATCCATACCTTTCAAGCAAGGCCCAAAGGTACTTATGGTTCACTCGGTCAAAAGCCTTAGACTGATCCAATGCCAGCAAGTACTTTCCCCATTTCTCAGCACGGCATCGCTCTATGGCCTCCCGGATGCCAAGGACAGCACTAAAGGTGCTTCGGCCCTTCACAGTACAGTGCTGAGACAGAGAAAGCAGTTGTTCAGAAAATTCTGACAACCTATTAAAAATAATTTTTGCCAAAATCTTCCTGTCCGTATTGAGAAGGGTGATGGGGCGCCAGTTCTCAATATGGGATGGATCCTTACCCTTAGATAATAATATGAGAGCAGATAACCTCATAGAAGGAGGGAGGGTTCCCTCACCCAGGCACTCATTAAAAACTTCTACAAGGCGAGGAATCAAGAGATCTGCAAAAACTTTATAAAACTCAGATGTTAAGCCATCTGGGCCTGGAGATTTCTTTAAATTTAACTGACCAATCACCTTCTTAACTTCCTCTGCTGTCACATCACTACCCAAGGTTTCAACAGAGGCATCTGGATTGCAAAGTCCAGGTGTCTCACTTAGAAATGTTTCCATCCTTTCACTGATAAGTGGCTGCTCAGACAAAAGATCGGAGTAATAGGATCTAATAACATTCAAGATGCCTTGCTTATCCTCACAAAGGACACCCGGTCTATCATAAAGACCCCTCACCTCCTTCACCTCAACTGATTTTCCACAGCTCTGGTAGGGATCAGGCGAGTGGTATTTTCCAAAATCCCTCTCCAGAACCAAAGAATCCAGTCGGTTATACTGATATTCCCTCTTCTGAGCCTTCACTCGGGAGATTTCCCCACTATCTCCACGCTCAGAGATCAAGAAATCTAATTTCCTTCTCAGACTCTGGTAGATATTCTGTGTTATCAAGTTCTTTTTAGCTACAAGCCTACGGAAGAACCTCCGAATTCTTTTTTTGACCTCTTCCCACCACTCAGATCTACTCCAACCTGCCTCCAAAAGTGTTTCCTGGGATTGAAAGAATTCCCTAAAAGATTGTCTAACACTTTCTTCCTTTAGGAGCTCAGAGTTCAAGCGCCATAGGCCCCGTCCTTTCTGAGTGGTCTTTGATGCATTTAAAGTGACAAAGAGAAAAGCGTGATCAGAGAACTCTACTAGCTTTACCTCTGGAGGCAAAGTTTTTGAGGTTCCCTTAACAAAAAACCTATCTATCCTAGACCTGCGACTACCACTAAAATAGGTGTAACCCGTGAGGTCTGGGAAATGGCGAACATGCACATCCACCAGACCTGCCTGTCTAACCATGCTAACTAAAAAATTTAAATCAGGACCCAGGGTTGTCCTTGAACCTCCCCTGTCTTTTGGCCTAATGACGGTGTTAAAGTCACCTCCAAAGACAATCTGCTGGGCCGAAAAAAGGAACGGTTTTATCTCCCTGAAGAGACATTTCCTGTCCCATGATGACTGTGATCCATAGATGTTAATGAGTCTCAGGTCATGTCCCCTCAGGTTGATATCTAAAATCATACACCTACCTGCCTGTAATTCTATAACCTTGTGCACAGTTACCATACCAGTAAAAAGCACTGCCACCCCACCGTATGGCTCGGCCTCAAGAGACCAGTAAGAAGGCCCACGCCTCCACTCTCGCTTCGCCTTGTGTAGAGTGTCCAACTTACTAATTCTGGTCTCTTGCAAAAACAAAAAATCAATCTCAATCGTATTGAAAAAATCAAAGGCCATAAAATGAGCTCGTTCGGAAACTACGGAAGCCACATTAATAGTGGCGCATCGTATGGGTTGGGGATCCATGTTTCTTTGGTTATAGAGGCAGAACCTTGCTCACTTTTACTTAACACACTTTGAAACCTCCATAGAGGATCCACACTCTTGATATTCTACCTCCACAGAGATATTATCACCCTCCTCAATGACTGAAGTCATTCCATCACCGTCCTCCCCATCCTGTCTAGAACCATCCTCTAGAGGAGGCTCCGGATCAGGTGGCTTACGGGCAAATCTAATTACCTGGCATTGGTCACCCACTTTACTACTTTCTAATGTGCTACTTGGGCCAACCACAGACCCTGAGGATACAACCTCCTCCTCCAAATTTTGGGTTTCTTCCACCACTATGGCCTCCACTTCCTCCTCTACCAAATCTGTCCCTACTGGGTCCCATTCTAGGCTTTCCTGTCTGTCCTCCTCTGTATCCCCCTCTTCGCTCAACTTTCTTTTAATCTTTTCTTTACTCTTTTTCCCTGGGACTTCCACTTCAATTAAACTTTTTGTCACTTTTCTTGTTTTTCTTCTGTTGACCCTGGGCACAAAAGAGAGGTCACCACCATTTCTTACAACTTCACCAACCTCCTCCTCATCTGTAGTAAAAGCATCAAACCGATTGCTAAGTACTACTTTTATTTCTTCTCCTTTCCTTTTGTTTTTATTGCCTCTTCTTACCTCCTGAAAAGGAACTTCTCTACCCACTGAACCTTCTGTTACCATCACCTCACAGGCTTCCTTATGACTTTCCACCCTCTGAACCTTTATCTGATTATCTTTCTCCTGGCCACCTTCCTTCTGCACTTCCTTTCTCCCTTTGGATGGCTCATCTCTCGGATCTTGTTCTCCCAGATTATGGTTGGCCCATGGACATCGACTATAAGGGTGACCTTCTTCCCCACATAAATTGCAGGTAACTTTATTACAATCTTTGGAGATATGACCCACCTTCCCACATAGGGTACATTTGATCACACTGCAATCACTACTTAGGTGTCTAAAATCACCGCACCTGAAACAAGTTCTTGGTAGTCCTTGATAAAAACACTGCACACGATCCCTTCCTATGTATGCAGCGGAAGGAATGTGGAGGAAACCTCTATCAGTGTTTCTTAGTTTCACCATGGCAGCCCATGCACCGCCCCATACTCCCATGGTAAAACCAACTTTAATCAAGTCAGACTGCACATCACAAAACCTAGAAAGCCAATACAGAATATCTTGTGGTGGGATAGATTCGTTTCTGACAAGGATTGTTACCTTCACTTTATCCTGTTTGGTTACTAGGACAGCTTTAAATGCATCATATGGTTTTGAAGATCTGCACGCCTGCCACTTCACCCAGAAAGCCTGAAATCCCTGATAGGAAATAAAGCTTAAATCAAAATCTGGCGTTTTAACTGGGTGAATGCAGGCGTACAGATCTGAGGCATGGAAACCTAAACCGAAAATCATCTGTAAAAAACTTTCTTTAGTCGGTGTCTCGCCGACACCAACCCACTTAAACTGAATCAAGTTCCTTCTCTTCCCTACTTGCCCTGGCCCTACATTCATTTGGGGCATACTGGAACTTGTACTGGGTCTATGTACCATAGTGGCATAAGACATAACCCCTGGGACGGGCTGTCTGTTCACATCAGATGCAGCATTTTCTGTACATTGTTGCACATTTCTACTTTCACCAGAAACAGTCACATTTTCCCTTCTTTCTCTTTCCTTATTTAGCAGTTCAGCAGCCACCTTTGCTCTGCTAGGAGCACCCATCTGACCATACACAATATTAATCACTTCTTGCTGGCCTACCGATAATGTGCTTTTATCCAAAATCGACATTCCTTGCACAGTATCTTGCTGGGGCAGACACACTGCTGTCTCAGTTCCTGCTGCACAGGAGAGAACACACACTTCTCCTCCCCTCCCCCCACCTGCTGCAGAACCTGTATTAACCCCTGCAGCACTAGCAGAAGGCCCAGCAACAGTACCTTTATCTTTGTTCTCTGCTTTGGCCTTCAGCAGGAGTTCAGCTTTGACTATTTGCATCCTCAATTGGAAATCTGACAATTCGTCTTCCTCACATCTCACAGCTGTTTCTACATGCGGGACAGGTTTATGCAGATTGGCTGTCAGTGCGGCAGGTACAGTATCAGCCACCATTGCCCCTACTGCCCCTGTAGCACACTGCACACCCTCCACAGCCTGCAGCACAGCCGGATAATGGGGAGATGCCTCCCCAACCCCAAACTCTGTAACAGAATCACCTCTGACCGACTGACAGACCTCAGGCTCCTGGGCTTCCATCACTGCAGCCCCCTCCGGCAGCTGATCACTGGATATAGCAGATGCAGTGCTTTCACTTTCAGCTTTAACTTTGTTCCTCTCCTCCAGCCGCAGTACCACTAGCCGTGCTTTAACCCTTTCCAGGGCGGAAGCCAGTGACAGGATCTCTTCTCTCAAAACTGGCCTCTCCCATTTCAAACACTTGTTCCGCTTCTTTTTTTTCTGGGCTATTCTTTGGTTAATTCGCTGGGCTTCACGTTGCAGTTCTTTTATACTGTAATGCTGGTATGTCTCCTCTGTCTCCTCATCATCCTCAGTCCCTCCTGGGGATACTGGATCATTTTCCCCAGCATCTAATGGTCGGGACACCCCCGCTTCACTGATTGTCGGGCACGCAGTTTCTGCCACCGCTCTACCCGGAGTTGATTCACTCAAGGGAGCACCCTCATTCAGTTTGGGGTTGTCTGCTTGCAGCTCCGATTGCCTTGGAGCACCATTAGAACAGCTGGTCCCCTCCACCTCTGGCTGGTCATCTGCCGATATTGCCGTGGCTCCAGGGTTAGCTATAGCAGCAAATTCAATGCTCTGATTAATGTCCATACACAGGGAGCTTTCTCCCCCGGGGGGATCCATCCCGCCCGGGGAAGCCAGCAAGGAAACCCCCTGTAAACTGCACCTGCAGCAGCAGCAGCTGGAGATCACCACCAAACAACCTGCTCACAGCACACCCAGCTCCTTCTGCAAAGTCTCCACCCCCAGAGAATTACCTCCAGGTGAGACCCAGGCACAGATACTACTGTTCTCTCCTGGTGTAACCCAGGCACATATACTACTGTTCTCTCCTGGTGTAACCCAGGCACATATACTACTGTTCTCTCCTAGTGTAACCCAGGCACATATACTATTGTTCTCTCCTTGTGTAACCCAGTCACATATACTACTGTTCTCTCCTGGTGTAACCCAGGCGCATATACTACTGTTCTCTCCTGGTGTAACCCTGGCTCATATACTACTGTTCTCTCCTGGTGTAACCCAGGCGCATATACTACTGTTCTCTCCTGGTGTAACCCAGGCTCATATACTACTGTTCTCTCCTGGTATAACCCTGGCACATACACAATAGCTTGAAGTGGGCAGTGAGGTAGAGCTCTTTTTCTTTATATACTATTCTAGGTGGCGCCTATAATGGCTGGCCACTTCTCTCTGGTCACGTGGCCACACCCCTTCCAGCATATGGCAATGCGCCATAGTGGGCCCCTGTGATTGCATTTCCTTGGTGGGCCTTCATGCCCCAGTCCGACACTGGTCTGGCCCCAATTCCTTTCTCCCTGCAATGTGCCACAAACACACTGAACATACTCAATATAATGGAGTCAAATGAATTATCACACCACAGCTGCGCAGGTGGGGCCCCTTCTCTGACACCCGGACCACCATGTCCACCCCCTAGCTTTCCAGTTCTGAGCACCACTTGCCTTTGACAGTTTGCTCCATTTTCTTGACTTCTGTTTTGTCTGGCTTATTTTTCTCTTATGATCTAGACCATCTAAGCCAGTGTTTCTTATTGTTAGTCCTCATGCACCCCCAAAGTAATGTATGCCCAGTCATGTAGCCTTCATCTGTGCATCATTAAAGAAATCCTGTAAACATGATCTATTGGGAATGCACGAGTTAAGAAACAATGGGGGTAATTCAGAGTTGATCACAGCAGCAAATTTGTTAGCAGTTGGGCAAAACCTTGGCCCTCATTCCGAGTTGTTCGCTCGCTAGCTGCTTTTAGCAGCATTGCAAATACTAGGCCGCCGCCCTCTGGGAGTGTATCTTAGCTTAGCAGAATAGCGAACGAAAGAGTAGCAGAACTGCTACTAAATATTTTCTTGCAGTTTCTGAGTAGCTCCAGACCTACTCCTAGATTGCGATCAGCTCAGTTCGTTTAGTTCCTGGTTTGACGTCACAAACACGCCTTGTGTTCGGCCAGCCACTCCCCCGTTTCTGCAGACACTCCTGCGTTTTTCCGTGGCACGCCTGCGTTTTTTAGCACACTCCCGGAAAATGCTCAGTTACCACCCAGAAACGCCCCTTTCCTGTCAATCATTCACCGATCAGCAGTGCGACTGAAAAGCGCCGCACGAACACCAGCAAATCTACTAAGTTTTGTGTAAATTAACTTAGCGCATGCGCTCTGCGTACCATGCGCATGCGCATTTAGCAACAAATCGCAGCATAGCGAAAATCAGCAACGAGCGAACAACTCGGAATGACCACCCATGTGCACTGCAGGTGTGGCAGATATAACATGTGCAGAGAGAGTTAGATTTGGGTAGATTATTATGTTTCTGTGCAGGGTAAATACTGTCTGCTTTATTTTTACACTGCAATTTAGATTTCAGTTTGAACACACCCCACTCAAATCAAACTCTCTCTGCACATGTTTTATCTGCCCCCCCTGCAGTGCACATGGGGGGTAATTCCAAGTTGATCGCAGCAGGAATTTTGTTAGCAATTTGGCAAAACCATGTGCACTGCAGGGGAGGCAGATATAACATGTGCAGAAAGAGTTAGATTTGGGTGGGTTATTTTATTTCTGTGCAGGGTAAATACTGGCTGTTTTATTTTTACACTGCAAATTAGATTGCAGATTGAACACACCACACCCAAATCTAACTCTCTCTGCATATGTTAAATCTGCCACCCCTGCAGGGCACATGGGGGGTCATTCCGAGTTGTTCGCTCGCTAGTAGATTTTAGCAGCATTGCACACGCTAGGCCACCGCACTCTGGGAGTGTATCTTAGCTTAGCAGAATAGCAAACGAAAGATTCGCAGAATTGCATATAGAAAATTCTTAGCAGTTTCTGAGTAGCTCCAGACCTACTCACAGATTGCGATCAGCTCAGGCCGTTTCGTTCCTGGTTTGACGTCACACACACGCCCAGCATTCGGCCAGCCACTCCCCCGTTTCTCCAGACACTCCCGCGTTTTTCCCTGACACGCCTGCGTTTTTCCGCACACTCCCAGAAAACAGCCAGTTTCCGCCCAGAAGCACCCACTTCCTGTCAATCACACTCCGATCACTTCAACGATTAAATTTCTTCGTTGGAACGTGAGAAAATTTACTAAGTTTTGTGCTAAAATACTTACCGCATGCGCACTGCAAACCATGCGCATGCGCCTTTTTGACTTAATCGCTCCGTTGCGAAAATCGTCAACGAGCGAACAACTCGGAATGACCCCCATGGTTTTGCCCAACTGCTAACAAAATTCCTGCTGCGATCAACTTGGAATTCCCCCATGGTTTTGCCCAACTGCTAACAAATTTGCTGCTGCGATCAATTCTGAATTAGGCCCATTGTATCTTAACCACTTACTTCATATATTGTCATGGTGTATACTGTGTTATAATATAATATGCATTTTAGTATAACTGTCAAATTGATAATACAGTACTGTAGGTGTCACTGTGAAAAGCTACAAGCATAGCAATTTGCGGTCAAGATTTAATATACAATATAGTCAAAAGAAAGAACCCCTGAGTGATGCAACCTATTCAACACAGGGTGAGTCACAAATTCCCCTAGTATAGATAACAAATTAGAAAAATGTACGGAATTGATGGTGCCTCACAATTCCACAAATATAGGGAAACAATTGTAAGCAGTACATAAATAGTTCATGAATGAATTGCAATACATGATTCTAAAATATTTATTTCACCCAATGGATCACAAAATGTGAAAAACTAGCTTTGATATTTTCAAACTTTTCAGACAAGTACCCTTTACAGCATGTAATAAAACAAATAACCTTCCTAGGGATTAAATAGTAAGTATGGTTTAAGACAACTACTAAAATAGTTTTACCATGTTGGCTCACTTTCCAGAGGCCCTTTTCTGTTCGGTAAACAGGTTTTCAATATTTTATACAATCTTTTAATTTACAGTAATCCAATTTTATTTCTTCTACTTTGTTGTTTTGTTGTCTCCTGCGTTTTCTCATATTCTCTTATGTTATACTTTAGGGCATCATTTTAGTTTACTTCAGCTCTGGGATTAAGCTTTCTGCATCTGTGTATTAAGCCTTGTTTACAAATGTGAACATTTTTTCAAGTATTTGACTCTTTCAATCTCAAACAAATTATATAATACTTGAATTAATCTTTAATAGTGCAGGAATATTATCCTCAAGTTACTTTACTGTTAACTCTACAGCAAGTCAGCAAATCCGCTAACCACAAACAGCAGATTCATTTATTATATTTCACTCACAAGAATCTAATTATATCAGTGATTGTAGCTTTTTATATTTGTATTTTATGTAAACAAAGCAGCTTAATCTAAAAATGTATGAATGTCACACATAAAAATTCTACAATATTTATTTTCCATAGAAACTATTACATATATATGTAATACTGTAAACATCAATAAAATATTAGTATATATAGTACACATTATGTACAGTAGCAAATTAACATTTGCCATCTCACAAATTTCTTCATGCAATACCATTGATTCTTTAAGGGAATCATGTTATGTACATGTACTCTATGGCCCTCATTCCGAGTTGTTCGCTCGCTAACTGCTTTTAGCAGCTGTACAAACGCTAAGCCGCCGCCCTCTGGGAGTGTATATTAGCTTAGCAGAAGTGCGAACGAAAGGATCGCAGTGCTGCTACACAAAAAGATTGTGCAGTTTCTGAGCAGCTCCAGACCTACTCCTAGCTTGCGATCACTTCAGACTGTTTAGTTCCTGTTTTGATGTCACAAACACGTCCTGCGTTCCGCCAGCCATGCCTGCGTTTCCCCAGGCACGCCTGCGTTTGTATGTGACACGCCTGTGTTTTTCCACACACTCCCAGAAAACGGTCAGTTACCTCCCAGTAACATCCACTTCCTGTCAATTACTCTGCGGTGAGCAGTGCGATTGAAAAGCGTAGCTAGACCTTGTGTGAAACTGCATCGGCTGTTGTGAAAGTACGTTGTGCGTGCGCATTGCGCCGCATAAGCATGCGCAGAAGTGCTGATCTTTTGCCTGATCATTAAGCAGCGACCGAAAACAGCTAGCGAACAAATCGGAATGACCAGCTATAAGTGAACACCTTAGTGGATGATTACAGTTTTTGACCCAAGTGCAAAATCAATAACCTATATGACATGAGATATACTGTAAGATAGGATTTAATAGTCACACGGAGTTAGCTATATGAGCCAAATCGAATTAAGGCAGCACACCACACAGGACGCATACAGAGAATATGAAAGTGGATTGGATAGCATATGTGTGCATTAGCCGCCTTGTGTAAATACTCTCCATGATATAATCTAATAATCATATGGAGTCAGCCACTCGAGTATGTTGTTAATACCAGATGTAAGAATTAATATTGATGTGGTTAATTAAATGGCACAGAGTGTGATATAATCCCTTGTCTAAATATTATATTGAAAAACTTGTGAAATATATCACATTAATTGTACTTCAACAGGTGACCAAGACATTCCATGTCACGATTTGATAGGATGAGTGGCACATATTAACTCCTTTTGAACAGAGGTGATATAAACGGCAAACAACTACAATACATGATACACTGTATGTGAACTGAACAGTAACATTGTACCTAATAAAGTGTCACACTGCAGCCTTTTCCATTCTACCATGAGCTCTTCTGAAAAGGGAAGAGATCAAGCTGCATAAACTACAGCTCCACTGCTGAATTGCTTTTCAGGCACAATCGATACAAAGTTACTGTGCTGAGACACGTTGTAACTTCTCTACAGTTTAATTCATGAATTGGCTACAACTGCCAACAGACATAGGGGGTCATTCCGAGTTGATCGCTAGCTGCCATTGCTCGCAGCGCAGCAATCAGTGGAAAAAATGGATAATCTGCACATTCGTATGCACCACAATGCGCACGCGTGACGTATTGGTACAAAGTCCTTTGTGGCTTTGCACAGGTTCTAGCGAAGTTTTCATTTGCACGGCCGAACGCAGGAAGATTGACATGAAGTGGGCGTTTCTGGGTGGCAACCGACCGTTTTCAGGGTGTGCTTAGAAAAACGCAGGCGTGTCGGGGAAAACGCAGGCATGGCTGGGCTAATGCTGGGTGGATGTGTGACGTCAAAAGCCGTCCCTCCGTCGTTAGAATCAACGCACACGAAGAGTAACTACATTGCTGGTCTTGTTTTGCACAAAATTATTTTGCAGGCGCACTGCTGCACAAGCGTTTGCACTTCTGCAAAGTGAATATACACACCCCGGTGGGTGGCGACAATGCGTTTGCATGGCTGATAAAAGTAGCTAGCGAGCGAACAACTCAGAATGACCCCCATTGTCTCAGTTTGGCTGCAAACAGAATTTGTCCATGCTTATTAGCGGAATATTAAGGCTTTCCAGCTTAAAGGACTGACACCAGTTATATGTCATCAGCTATATATTTATCAAGCTGTGGTAACCCAATGATCAGCATATCACCATTCTTTTTAATATGTAATTACATGTTTTTCTGTGCTTTTTATATATGTTCACAATACTGTATGTGTGCTGATATGTTTTATCATTGAATTTATTAAAACAATATATTTTTTATTAGACCTCAATTTACAGCTCTCCATTCATTAATCATTTCTGTTCCCTTGAGCGCTGCTGTTTTCTCTTGTTTTTTTTGTATTGTTAGAAAGGTATACACATTGCCTTTACAGCAGCAAATGAGGGGTCAGCAATTTTACTCACATGCATATTGGTGCTGACAGCAGTAAATTGTTTTCCCTGTTGCTAGAGGCGATAGCTGGGCTGAGATGGCCATCGGTTGCATGCACAGTTCAGACCTGATCGCCCGCTGTGCGAAAACGCACAGCACCGATCAGGTCTAAATTAGGCCCTATATCCTTACACTCTGTCTCTCAGGTTAAGGTTGTTTCTTGGAATGTGGATGGACTGAGCCCTCCCATTAAACATAAAAGGTACAGTATCTTCTCATCCAAAGAGCTTTCAATCTGACATTGTGTTCCTCCAGAATACAAATTGGAAATTGTACATGGTTGTATTTTTAGTGACTCTTAGTGTTACTGTACATCTCTCTCCCAGGCTGTCAGGACATGTCTTATGTGATATTGCAGTCAAAGGGTGTGTACACACGGTGAGATATTTTCTTGAGATTTTGAATATATAGTCAAAATCTCAAGAAAAGTTAGTGCAGATCGCAAGGTGAAAGTCACCTTGCGATCACGATGCACGGTCCCGCCAGGTCGGCATCGCAAGAAAAGATAGACTGTGCAGGCAAGTCAATCCCTGCTAGATCGGTGTACTATCTAGTTCATCTCACATGTCAATGACATCTCACATAAGCCAAAATCTCACATAAGCCAAAATCGTAAGCACACATAGTCCATATCTCAAGAAAAGTTAGTCAAAATCTGTGCTATCTGGGCTCTGGGGAGTTCAGGGGAAATCGCAAGTAAAAATCGGGCATAGCAAGGATCTCACCGTGTGTACACACCCAAAAGACTGTGTTTTGTCTTCTTATCAATCTAAATCAAGATAGTAATTGTGTTGTTTGTAAGGCATACTGGCTGTGCCATATTGTCTTAGACCCTGTTGGCCATAACTCTTATTAGATATTAAGATTATTAGATTGGTGATGCCCCAAATTCTTGTGTGGTGGAATTCTTCAAACATCTTCCTCAGCTTTTGTGCCAGAAGGACATTTGATCTCAATGTGGAGATTCCTGCCTACATTCAGTCTAAACAATTGCTGGATAGGTTTTTAAAACTACACTACAATAAAAAAGTACTACCATTGGGGTGGTCAGACAAACAAACTATTATAGTTAAGTATCTTTATTAATCCTTTCTTAGAAATATTCATATTGTGGCTCTTTTTGACCATCCTGAGTCTGTGCCCATAACTAAAAGACTGCTGACATAACCAAAGTGTTTTATAAATATTTTTTATGATTTATATACTGCTATTCTTCCCTGCCCTATCCATTTGCAGGAGCTCCTACACAAAGCCTTCCTTCACAGTTTAACATTGGCTCAAATTTAACACTTAGATGCAGATATTACAGAACAAGGGAGATAAGCAAGGCAATATCCATGCAAGACCCCAGATCCTGTTGTCTTTTCTTAGGAGTATTATCCAGACCTGGCCCTGACCTTCTTAGGACTCTTTCATACTATTTATAAATGGTGCCCATTCTATGCTAATTTTAACATGGCTTATACTACATTGATTTCTAAAATGGGCAAGGCTCCAATTTATACAGTATGTCCTCATACCACCCTATTACACTTTTACACTATTGATCAATGACTTTAAACTCTTATCTAAAATAATTGCCACTAATTGCAATTCTTTTTTTTCTGCTCTATTTTATATACTGATCAACTTGGCTTTGTTAGCAGCGGACAATCAGGAGAATTCACACTGCCACACCTTCCATTATAGCTGTTCACCTTACTCCTGATGTCCATAACATGCTCCTTAGCTTTGATGCCTATAAGGCATTTGACATGGTCTTCTGTTCCTTCCTGTTTTTATCTTGAAACTCAAAGAATTTGGTCCTGCCATTTTGTTAATTTTGTTGAGTTTTTCTATGATACCCCATCCACACAGTGAGCCAATCATAATATCCCATGGCACCAGCCAGGGTTGCCCACTATCTCCTTTGCTGCTTAATATTTTTTTGGACCCTTTACTTCAGGTGCTGGCCTTTATTGAAGGGTAAATACATTTGGAATGCTCAGGTTAATCTCGCATTCACAGATGATGCGCCCATTTATATTTCAAATCCCAAATTGTCTTTGACACCCCTAATGGTAAAATTGGAAAAATGTAACTGCATCTCTGAATTTATCTTTAACTTTGATAAATGTGAAGCCCATTACTTAATAACAGGTTTTACACGCTCCACATGGGCAGCACCTTCACCGATTGAGTAGGTTAAGTAGGCGACCCCCATACTTAGTGGTTATGATTCCTAAAAACCTTCATAACCTTACGATTATAATTAATATATACATATACATATATACATCTGCCAGTGAAGTAGAAATTCAGGATTCAACCTCTGGTCTCCCCCCTTTTGGAGTGTGCACCAGAGCACAACTTGCAGATCCAAGCGGCGCTATGCGAGGTGTGTATGTGTGTGGGAGGGGGGGGGGCAGTACAGGTCAATAGAACTTTCACTCCCCTGGAATTAAAAGTGCTTTACAGAGGGTTAAACTTTGTCCCTACGAATAGAGGAATCCCTTCGAATGGAAGGTGTAACAATATAAAGGACAGTTACGGCTAAAATAATTATTTAATTCCAATCAATCTGAGCCTCTATTAGTAACATTTCAGTCGCTTTAAAGAAGAAATCTAAATTTGATCCTGTATCACAGAAAACATCTAGAAAATCGTTCTGTAGAACTTTGGATTCCCAGGTACAGTCTGCAACAAAGAAACCTACATAGGCATGTTCTAATCTAACAAAGGATGAATGGGATGCTTTGATAAATTTGAGTAAATATGATGTTATATTTCATTCCGCTGATAAAGGCAGAGCGATTGTGGTACAGAATACCTCTGACTATATTGAGGAATTGAATCGTCAACTTTGTGATATCAATACATATCAAAAATTGCCTTTGGATCCCACAGGAGAATTTAAAAGGGAACTTGATGACATTTTGAGAAAAGCATTATCATCAAATATTATTCCACAGTCTACATTTGATACATTAACAACAACATATCCTGTTGTACCCTTACTATAGTCATTACCAAAGATCCACAAGGACAGTCAACATCCTCCAGCACGGCCGATCATATCGGTGAGAGGCTCCTTGTATCAGAATATTTCTATTTTTTGTGACTATTTTTTACAACCTTGTATTCAAGCTAAATTCAGTTTCCTGAAGGATATGACAGCTCTAATTAATAAATTGTCTGAGATTGAGAAAGTATCTACAGACTGCTAATTAGCAGTTATTGACGTTAGAAACTTGTACACGTGTACATTACATACGGAGGGCCTGGCTTCGGTCAGGTCACTGATTGAGGGAAACTCGTTATACAGGGGTTCTGAGGTCAATATTTTCATTCAGTTATTACAGTTAATCATGCAGTGGAATTATTTCATTTTTAACAAGGAATACTATCTGCAACTACAGGGTTGCTCTATGGACAGCAATGTTTCACCTGCTTTTGCCAAGAGTTACATGTTCACAATAGAGGAAGATCTTTTTTTCAGTAACATCGAAATAAGTTCTACGGTACTTTTGTACCTACGTTATATAGATGATCTTCTTCTATTGTGGACGGGGTCACGTGACTCTTTGGAATCCTTGTTAGTGTCGAATAATGATTCACCTTCACCGGTGAAGTTTACATTTCATATAGAGTCTACTTGTGTAAATTATTTGTATGTCCAACTTGAAATTGAGAATGACAAATTAAGTACTGATCTGTTTTCAAAGAGCACTGACCATAACAGTTTACTAAAGGCCTCAAGTCACCATCCTATATCACTCTGGAAGGGGTTACCATACTCTGAAATGTTGGCGTGAGACAGGTAATTAGTGATGAATCTAAACGGTCATCTGCATTGGATGTAGTCATCAACAAATTCCTTGAAAGAGGATGTAGTATGGATGATCTCATGCCTTTAAAACATAAGGTAATGAATATTCCACGCTCTGATACTTTGAAAACGAATAATCGAGATAAGAAACAGGATAGAATGGTGTGGGTTAATAAATTCAGTGTGCATAGTGGTGAAATGAATAGTATCAGTAAAACACTTTGGCCAATTATTCAGACACTTACTAGTCCCTCTAAAATGTGGATAATGCCGGCATACAAACGCGGCAAGAATATCCGTGATTATGTAGTCAAAACTAATTTTAGTCATCATTCTTCTAATGAGAATAAATGCAGTTTGAACATTTGTCCACCGAACACCCTGGCTGTTGTCGCTGTTTGGGATGCATTACTTGTAGCCACATGTTGGTGGGCGATACGTTTTGCCACCCATATTCAGGCAAGAAATACAATATTCGTCACAGAGTCTCCTGCACCACAATATTTGTACAGTATCTGTTAAGTTGTCCTTGCATACTTCATTATGTTGGGTAAACCGAATGTATGTTAAAAGAGCGGATAGCAGGGCATAGACATTCTATTAGATCAGCACTGAATTCTGGCCATAGCGACCAACCAGTGGCCCATCATTTTCTTAATGCTCATCATTCAATTGCCATTTTGAGACACCGTATTATTGATCACATTCCCCCCCTTGGGAGGGGTTGGTGATCGTGGTCTTTTACTTTGTAAAGCGGAAGCTAAATGGATTTTCTTGCTCTATACCCTTTGCCCTAGGGGGCTTAATGAACAATCAGGCTTAACATGTTTTCTTTGATATATTCAGATCTTATCTATTGTGGTATATGTTGTGATTCATTTTTGCTGTTGTACTTATGTGTAGAACAAAATGAACGGCTAGGCTGTGTACTGGTAGTTATGTATCAAAGTAGGGTTTATTATGGCTTGCAAATATATTAGCTATATACTGTAAGTGGAGGGTGCTTCACTTAACAATGTTTATGTGAAAAATATAAATGGTGGAGACAGTAAAGTTACAATTGAATGTGAGCTCTTTCAGTATTATGAAGCAAGGTGCAACATTGTATTACCCTAGTCCTAAGAGACTTGGTTTCAACACTGTTCTCTCCATAGGTATGTTTTTAAAAAAAAATTCATTTTTTTGTCCACTGTATATGTTTTTTTGTAATAAAGAAATGTATTGTTATAAACATTGACGTGCTCCGATCCTTCCCTCCAATGGCGCTGGTGCCGGTGTCGGATTCCTGGTGATGATGTCATCATTAACAGAGCTGGATGCAGCGGGCAGCGTGCACCATGGACGGATGGACGGACAGATGGACAGAGGTATTTAGTTGAGTAAATGTATGATGTGTATTTGCCCTGAATTTCAAATAAACATTAAAATGTTGATCTAAAGATGCTGTGTGGTCTATTCTTTCATTGAGGACCTGTGAGTGCCGCCGACGGGTAATTTTTATCTATTCACAACAGTGCTGCTGTTGTTATTGGAGGGCACCGGCTATATTAAAGTATCTTCTGTTTGTGTGAATGGAGTGTAGCTGACTGGAGCATTATATATATATATATATATATATATATATATATATATTGAACTGGAGGAGTGAACTCATCTCTGATTGGATTGTCTTTTCTTGATAGAGCAATCATTTTAAAATGGTGTATTTTCCTAAACAATTATATCCTTTTCAGGTGCTCCTTCTTTACATGCAGGTACATTTTAACTATTACCCATTTGTTTTGTGTGTTTATTTGGAATAAAAAGGGGCTCCCCTTGGTTTGGTCAATTTATACCAGCTCGAACCAATTTAAGAATTAATTTTCCCGATATTATGAACTACAATTATAAGTCACTGCTTTGTTATGTACTGGATTGACTGCATACAGAAAATAACTCAGTTAACATCACATTAAACCAATTGCTTCCTAACATTTCTCTAGTAGTATGTTTACACATGCAAGACAATTCCATCCTTCCTTATATCTTAAATAACTTTCTTCTAATGGCGACACCTAAAATATGGTTTGTCCTACATCATAAATGTAAAGTTTGTACATTTTATTCTGTCCATTTACCTTTTATGTGACATACAGAATTTCAAAGAGGGGATGTATATTTTCCTCTTTTTTGTGGCAACAGAAGGCATTAATGTCAATAATTCAGTTGGTTAATATTCACTGCAAAAAGCCCTTATGCCATTCTGAAGCTGTAAAAAAGTTTTCTTTCCTGCAAGCCCATCACTATATAAGTTCTGGCCTGGGATCAGTTCCAGATGCAGACTGGGGCAACCTTCTGGACAGTCTCCTTCTATGGCCACCTCAGCAGCATAGTCCTATCATTTAACTCACGTTATCAGTTTTTGTGGATTCCCTTGGACCATTCACATCTCACAACAGGCATTGCCAATGGTTTGAACACTTTCCTTCTTAGACTGTGGAGAATCTTCTATAGGTTCCTATATGCTATGTACAGTATACAGAAATGTTCCTCAACATTTTTCAATGAGCATACCTTTCCCTCCATAGGGGCTTTTCACTAGGCATGTTAGATAGTCCTGCCCATCCTAAGTGGCACAGCCCCTGCTTATTTGGTTAATTGTTATTGGGCATGCCTAATGCATCAACATTTTATGATATCATATGGAGATACTCCTCTGTCAAGTTACTCATTTCCCTTCGATCTCGGAATTGGTCATTTTCGGCATCCTACCCTCTGATATTAATAACTCAAGATGTGTCAAGAGGCTACTCCTTGTCATATCTGCCATTGCTTGTAAAAGTATACTTGGATTCAGAGAGCCCCTCCATCAACTTATTCCGGGGGAAACTTTTTTATCTTTCTCATGGTTAGAGGCCTTTCTCCAATGTACAACATTTTCTGTACATATTCTGTGGTATTATTATTTATATGCTTCCTTCCTTTGTTTGTGATCATGTATTGTATGATCTTGCATATTTTTATGACTTTACCATGTACTTTGTTTTCTTAGTGCTTTGTTTCAATAAATATTGGATGGAAAAAAAGAACCCAGACAGAATGTGAATGTTCATCTTTGAACATATTAGAGACCTGGGAACATATTCATCAGTACTGTATGTCCCATCTGCTCTCTGTTAATTACTGTTTGTATCTGACGTGCCATGAGTTGCGATAAAAAGCAGCAGTCCCTTCAAAACCTAACAAGCTGATTCCTAATTATTGTTAAATAATTAATAATAAACTGTTAATTATTAGCGGTGCAATTTAACATTCCTTGTTTTGACCTGGCAGTGTTAATGCACATGCATGAACTAAATTTAAGCATGGACACTGCCAGAGGTGTAGCGAGTTCCTAATGGATATGTTTTCGCAACTTGGCGATAGTGCTAGGTCACACAATCAATTTTCACCTTACAGAGTTTGATAACTGTGGTCCCCATACTATAGTATGGAGATGGTGGACGGATTGGGAGTAAAAGGTGAGGACATATCAGTGATATCTCCTGCATTACCTATGTAAAGAATGGCCCTGTTACTTTCCTTCAAAAGTACAGTAGGTGAAAAATAATAATTTTGCCTGCTTTTAGGAATGATTAATGGGACCGTGGTGTCATTAATAGTGAATGATTTCAGAGTTTTGTACAAGATCATGCTGATGTTATGCAAGGACAGGCCCTTTTGTGCACTGTCTGGACCTCTCCTCACCACTTTTTCCACAGAAGCGCTAAGCCTCTGCATATGATGCATTTACTCTCAGTCATTGGTTTTGTCAGTGCATGCCATATTGTGATTAGGTCACCACACTTTTCTCCCAGTGAAGGAAGGTAGCTTCATCTTGTAATGGGTCTCCATAGCATCTCCTGTAAAACTAATCAAAATAGTTGATGATGGACCATACCGTGACTGCAGGGTGGGTTCCTACAGTAAGTGAAGGGTCCATGCAGGGTCCTCTTGACTCATGGGTTGGAATGCATTGCACACTATGCACCCATAATAGAAACAACTAGTTCTAGCAAAATCAATTACAAATTTCCACACAATACCCTAAGTTTTAGAGCATTTGTTAAGATGCTCTAATATTGATTTTAATGCCTTAGGCATCCTTGTTAATGCATAGTTTGTCATAGATTCTTGCAATAAAATAAGATGGATACAATATACTGTCCGATGTATTTTGTACAGTATACACAGTATGTATAATTGTCATTCTCATAGATGTTACACAAGTCACAAAATAAATATAGGGGATATTTGTGTGGAAATACACTACAGATGTAGCCATGCTCATCTTACTACTATGCAGCATGCTGCAACATGGCTTGCTGCACGTCATGCCGATTTGAGTCTATTTGCAGCCAGCGTTCGCTCCATTGATTTCTAATGCAATTAATTGAGCGATCGCCGACTGCGAATAGTCACAACCTGGTACGCCATGCAGCATGCCGTGATGCAGCAAGCCGCATCGTAGTAAGATAAACATGGCTACATGTACTGTATATGTGAAAATAAAGAAGGAACAGAACAAAAGTCCACTGCATTTTTCAGTATTCTGCAGCTTTTTAATTCCATATACTGAACACAGTGATATGTGTTGCCTAATTATGGGTTAAGTGTACATTTAGCTTTTCTTCCTGATAAATAAATCAAGAGTTAATGTGGTTTTATTGTGAAAACATGTGAATACATAAATAGAAACAAATTACAAAGATATGTAACATTTTCTTTCATTCAATAAATGTAAATTATTTTTTCCATGCAAATGTTGTCCATGTGTGTCTAAAATCCACATAAGCCAATAAATTAATTGTTGGACCAATCCTACTTGTTATTCTGTGGGGACAGATATTGTTTTATTCATCAGAATTTAATTGTGCACAAAATGTGCCTATTTGTATTCAAACTAAGACTCTGACATCAATCTGCAGACTTTTGAATCCTAAAACAGTCTTTTACAACAGGATCAGTGTCACAATTATCCTAGTCAGCTTGGAGATGAAGTCTCAGTAGATCTACTTGTCTCTGGATAAGTTATTATGTTCTTTTTATTTGAGCGCATTGATTGGTAAAATCTATCACACCTTTGAGGCAAATATTAAGATAATTGTGTTGTGTAAAATTTTTCGACTGGCACATGTCTACAATCCAGTGAATCCTGCTTAGTGTTTTCACATTATGATAAGAAGCGTCTCTTAAACAATGCCATCTGGCAAAGTGTATTTCTGTTTACTATTGCACATCAATAATGTTCCTGCAATGGTCTTGGGAACTCATTAATTGTACAGATAACTGTTGTGGCAATACAGTACCAGATGTTTACAAAAAGTTTTCATCAACTTTTTTTCCTAAATCAAAAACTGTATTTTCATTCTTTAAAAACAATTCTAGTTCACAGCTGTGTTTTACTGAATTACAGATCACACTGGATTAGTATTTGGTGAAAGTTGACTTCAAACACAGAAAATTATTATTGTAAGCATGGACTTCTAAGTAACTGTTAAATGTATAACAGCATATCACCTGTCAGATGACGATATAGTATGTGAACAATATATCTATAGACGTAGAAGCAAACACAACCAAAGTGAAGCACCTCAGAAAAGGGATTGAAATAGTTATTTTTGCTCCAACATCAGTTTACAGTGGATTAGTGAGGGAGGGGTATGGCCACATGGGACAAAACCTGAAGGGGTAAAGATTAGTCTGTATATCTAATGCTAAGTGAATGCACTCTGTCAGCTATACTCTGCAGTAGCTGTAAGAATCAAGTAAGTTTTTATTTTCATTTTTCTACTGTGTCTTACTCTATGTCAGTGTTATGACTTCTTCTTTGTAGCAATTTTTGCCCTACAAAACTGAACTGTATTGTTTATATTTTCTTTGTGTGTGCATAGAAATAATCACAGTTCTCTATATACTATAGCCCAGATATCTCAAGCCTTGGGGAGTGGCAAATTTCATGGTGATAAAGTAAAGATTGTACGGGCACCGGGAGCAGTTGTTGCCATGTAGGAGTGCCGGACCACAATAAATATATATATATATATATATATATATATATATATAGTAAATATTCGGCACTCACTTCAACACGAACAAACAGCATGCCCAGTGCCATCCAAAGTGAGGTTTCACAGAATAAACAGGACAAGGATAGGCGGCACTCACGGACTTTTCAGAAGCTATATGACCACAGGAGCCTTCTAGCGCTAGAAGGCTCCTGTGGTCATTTAGCTTCTGAAAAGTCCGTGAGTGCCGCCTATCCTTGTCCTGTATATATATATATATATATATATAGTATGGCAGAGTTACAGGCGGCACTCACGGACTCACTCAGAAACGACCGGGAACCCCAAGTCTGCTTACAACGTTTCGGAATTTAATTTCCTTCGTCAGGTAACCTGACGAAGGAAATTAAATTCCGAAACGTTGTAAGCAGACTTTGGGTTCCCGGTCGTTTCTGAGTGAGTCCGTGAGTGCCGCCTGTAACTCTGCCATACTTTTCATTAACAAGAGGAGGGCACCCGGCATTGTGCTTCATTGTTTGATTGGAGTGCCGGATATTGCATGCTACATATATATATATATATATATATATATATATATATGATAATGTAATGGGCGGCACTCCAAAGGATTTTCAATAAATGAAACAGCTCACAAGGCCGATTTGCGTTCATCGTTTCAGGTGTCTTTATTTACACCTTTCGTCAGGATACAAAACTTACAAAACAAACATACCTTTTATAACACCAGACATGTGAGACACGCCTCGTGCCCTCCGCTTCCGGCCCCTGGCGCTGACGTCATAGACGCCGTCCCCTATTGCTAAGTAGAGGGTAAGCTGAATGGTTGTCATAACAACAATGATAAACAGAGCTTCGGACGCGCTGCGTCCAGCTCCTGCAAGCCGCTCTAACCCCGCCTCATGGGCGGAGGTAGTTGACGAAAGGTGTAAATAAAGACACCTGAAACGTTGAACGCAAATCGGCCTGGTGAGCTGTTTCATTTATTGAAAATCCTTTGGAGTGCCGCCCATTACATTATCCTGTTTGCTGGGCCTTGCAGTGCCACGGGAAGGCACCCAGGTATTTGGTTTCTGCTGTAGGAGTGCCGGTCACAATTGTTTTTATATATATATATATATATATATATATGAAAAACGGTGGTATATGGCGCTAGACACCCCTATCTGTTGCCACAGTCTGTGTAACTAGTTGTCCAGATGACTGTTTGGTCTTCACGCTCCCCTTCCCTTTGGGGTGGCTGCTTAATCTCCAGTAGGTCCACCGTTCACAACAGACCTTATATGGTATCTACAGGAAATAATGAGATATAGCGCCCTCTGGTGTAGCATATTAATATTCCAAGGTGAAACCCTTCACCTGTATAGCAGGGACTCCCTTAAGTTTGGAGGATTACCTAAGCGAGTGGTAAATACCACCCTTTTGGTCCCAGTTAGATGCCACGTTCTAGAAATTATCAGCCACTGCAGAGATCAATTCCACTTCAAATGATTGTTCTCACCATAAATATAATGCAGCATATACAATAAATGGAATAAGTGCAATAGTGCAATAGTGTAATATAGTCAAACACTTTTTATTCACATAAAACAAAATACAAAATGCCTGTACATTCAATAAAGTAAAAACAGCTCATCTGAATTTGCAGGATTAGGTGTGGAGTCAGTCAAATTCCTCACATGTTTCATCCCTTACTGCTTACTGCTGGACTTCATCAGGAGTATTTAGCCATGTCTATACCATGCTGTGTATTTATACCCTTTCAAATGGGTCCCTACCCAAAACACTAATTTCATTCATTAGTCATCAGGTGCAGTGAACAGACTGCATGGTGCTATAGTAACTAGTACTGCCGGAGGTTCACAGAACACTACCACCAGTTGTATCACCACTTCCTCCTCTCAAATAATCTTTAGAATGGAGTGGGCATAAAAAGAACGGTAATCCAGTGTCGGCTTCCACCATGCTGCACAGACATAATCGGTCACAGTGCCGTGTCTATGCAGTTTAGGGAAACCACCCTCCGTAATCCCATCCATCAGGTAAAAAATGCTCATGGACATCTTATTATAAGTTACAAAGCATTATAGCAAAACAATTTACAATAAAATGGGTTCACAGTGGTATTAAAATATAGGAGACAATTCATTAAAAGAGATACATATAAAACTAATATTTTTTTATAAAACGTGACCAATAAGTGTCAATAATAATTAGAAATATTAGAAACCAAGAGATAGATACATTATAAATAACAATAATGTCTTATAGATAAATTGTTTCTTGCAAGGAATATTCCACAATTCATCATGAAACATCATAAAAAAACAACCTTTATATATATATATATTTTTTTTTCCCCAAAATGACCGGCACTCTGTCTTAATCTCCAACTACCTCGGTGCCTTCCCTGGCTGCATGCCAATGTAATTCATTCAGAAATGGGTGGCACTCACAAGGAAATTTCACAATGAAAGAAATCACAAGAGAGACTGAGCTCAGTCTCTCTTGTGATTTCTTTCGTTGTGAAATTTCCTTGTGAGTGCCACCCATTTCTGAATGAATTATATATATATATATATATATATATATATATATACTGATCAAAAGAATAAAGGGAACACTTAAACAACACAATGTAACTCCAAGTCAATCACACTTCTGTGAAATCAAACTGTCCACTTAGGAAGTAACACTCGTTGACAATTAATTTCACATGCTGTTGTGCAAATGGAATAGACAACAGGTGGAAATTATAGGCAATTCGCAAGACACCCCCAATAAAGGGGGGGGGGGATGTGCTTACAGCCCAACACCATGCAGGATGTTTGGCATTTGCCAGAGAACACCAAGATTGTCAAATTCGCCACTGGCACCCTGTGCTCTTCACAGATGAAAGCAGGTTCTCACTGAGCACATGTGACAGATGTGACAGAGTCTGGAGACGCCAAGGAGAACGTTCTGCTGCCTGCAACATCCTCCAGCCTTGATAAAGCTGTGGATACAGCGAAACGCGTTGGTATGGAGGAGCCGTGCACCACTGAATCATCAATTATACCTGGAATAAGCCTAGAAGTCCATCAGCAACTGGGAAATCTGCAGAAGTCCATACAAGCACCAGAGATCCAGCTACAAATAGGATTACATCTGGTTTGGAACCAAGCAAATAAGGTTCGCCTAATTCTTTGGACGCTCATCTGCTAGCATTGCAAAGTGCACCCAGGACTGTGGCATAATTCCAAGGACTATCATCAGTGCATCATATCCGGCATCCTCGTGTGGTAATACACTAAACAAACTTGCTGTGCTTGCCCTACTTGACATCTTTTTATCAAATTTATTTTATTAATTTATCCATATATATATATATGAATTGAATGTTTTATTTGTTGCAACAACCTTTATAATAAATTGTGATTATTAATTTTCCATATCCAGTTTTCTAGCGCTGTTTACACACCCATATCCTTATTTTAACATCCTCCAGCATGACCGGTTTGGCAGTGGGTCAGTAATGGTGTGGGGTGGCATTTTTTGGGGGGGCCGCACAGCCCTCCATGTGCTTGCCAGAGGTAGCCTGACTGCCATTAGGTACCGAGATGAGATCCTCAGACCCCTTGTGAGACCATATGCTGGTGCGGTTGGCCCTGGGTTCCTCCTAATGCAAGACAATGCTAGACCTCATGTGGCTGGAGTGTGTCAGCAGTTCCTGCAAGGCGAAGGCATTGATGCTATGTACTGGCCCACCCGTTCCCCAGACCTGAATCCAATTGAGCACATCTGGGACATCATGTCTCGCTCCATCCACCAACTCCACGTTGCACCACAGACTGTCCAGGAGTTGGCAGATGCTTTAGTCCAGGTCTGGGA
Organism: Pseudophryne corroboree; assembly: GCF_028390025.1. Taxonomy (NCBI): domain Eukaryota; kingdom Metazoa; phylum Chordata; class Amphibia; order Anura; family Myobatrachidae; genus Pseudophryne; species Pseudophryne corroboree. The sequence continues at coordinate 641,026,527 of NC_086446.1, forward strand.
GGAGATCCCTCAGGAGACCATCTGCCACCTCATCAGGAGCATGCCCAGGCATTGTAGGGAGGTCATACAGGCACGTGGAGGCCACACACACTACTGAGACTCATTTTGACTTGTTTTAAGGACATTACATCACAGTTGGATCGGCCTGTAGTGTGTTTTTCCACTTTAATTTTGAGTGTGACTCCAAATCCTGACCTCCATGGGTTAATAAATTTGATTTCCATTGATATTTTTTGTGTGATTTTGTTGTCAGCACAATCAACTATGTAAAGAACAAAGTATTTAATAAGAAAATTTCATTCATTCTGATCTAGGATGTGTTATTTTAGTGTTACCTTTATTTTTTTGAGCAGTGTATATATATATATATATATATATATATATATAATCAAAGGAAGCTAACTCCCAGCCAGGGAGAAATACACACGGCACTGCAGGTTTTTAAATATCTAGCAGGTTTACTTCAACGTTTCAGGACCCGTAGTCCTGTCGTCAGGACTTACATACATAAAGTAACACAGTGATGGGCTTACCTTATATCCCCAAGTGTTCATCCTCACTCTCCATTCCGACAGGCAGGGCCGGGACCGGGAGTGCGGGCGGCCAGATCACATAGGCACTGCTGCTGGATGATGTCACCTGCACACGGAGTTGTGCGTTGCCAGGCAACCGAATACGCTGCTCACCGCTACCAGTGCTGTCTGAAATCAGGAAGGGGAGAGAGTGCATGAAATGAAAAGTGAAACAATAAACAATGAGCAAAATGTACCACCAAAGAATAGTATCCACTGAAAATAGATCACTAAAATACTGAGGGTACTTAATATATAAGCAAACACGTGAAATCAGATCACACAGGTAAAGAGTCCGTACTAAAGTCAAAATAATGAGGCAGAAACTGGAATTCAACGTTAAGCATATCTTCAAATTAGCTAATTCCACGCAATACGGTCATTAAAACCACGTGGAGTAACAGTATTAAGTCTGAAGATCCTTGATGCGTCCAATATATATATATATATATATATATATATATATATAGAAATACAATTCAGCCGGCACTCAACTACAGTTCAAACAGCTTGCCCCGGTGCCGTAATCCAAAGAATACATGCAACTCCAAGCGTGGAAAAAAGGCACTCCAGAGGCTCAATCAATAAAGAAAGATATATTGAAAATGTGACGTTTCGGGGATAACCCCTTCCTCAAGACATAACCAACAAGTGTAATACAAACTTACCCATTAATGTACCCCCGAGCCAGCAGCGTCATCCCCCGCGTCTCCCGCCGCCTCTCCCGTCTCCGGCCGCCTCTGTGCTTCACTTCCGGGTCGTAGCTCTGCCTGGTAGGCATAGCAACCAAGGCCGCTGGCGTTCCACCCCGGGAGGCTCATGCTGCAGTCCGGACTCAAGAGCGCTGCTAGAGGCCGGAGGCTGACATAGCAACATGGCTCTAGACATAAATATATAACACAAAAATAAATAAATGGCAGTGATGCATCGATTACAGATATATATAAATCATTGCTATGCCATATAGATTATTGCAAAAATGATCACAAAACAGTACCACCTAAGTACGACCCTACTCAGTACATAGCCAATTGTTCCACTTCACCCACCGCTACAGGATCACTACATGAGACTATTCCAATTAATTTTATCGTTAAGCCCCATAGGGGACATTGTATTGAGTCTAAAGATCCATCTAGATTCAGCTAAAAGCAGGGCTTTCTGATGATCACCGCCCCTTATAGATAAGGGAATGTGATCAATCATAAAGTACCTTAACATGGAAAGAGTATGGCCCTTAGATTTAAAGTGGCGTGCCACGGGCTGATCCAAATTCCTGCCAGCTAAACTAATAGCAGAACGATGCAGGGCCATCCTATCCCTGAATGGCCTCGAAGTTTGTCCAACGTAATAGAGCCCACAAGGGCAACAAATCACGTAGACAACAAATTCTGTTCTGCAAGTAAGAACATGCCTGATGTCAAATGACTTATCACAATGTGGGTGAGAAAATTTCTTGCATGGCTGCATGTACTTACAGGTAGTGCAATTAAAACAACTATAACATCCAGGAGGCTTATAGTATACATTAGGTGTAATCACTTTGCCCATCCCAGAAATATCCGATTTAACCAGCCTATCTCAGAGATTGCGTCCCCTTTTAAATGCTGCCATGGGTCTAGTTTCCCTAAAACATGGTAATTCACTATCCGTTTTGATAATTAGCCATAATGTTTGAGTGGCTTGTTTAATAATTGGGCTTGCTGTAGTAAAATTACTGACCCAAGGGATGAACTTGTCTTGATCTCTTAATTTCGTTTGCAATAGTTGTGACCTGGGCATTTCTAATACCGATATTTTTTGTTGGTTCAAAATCTTGGGGTTATATCCACGCGAGATGAACTTCACAATAAGGTCATCCAAACGATCTGATAACACAGTGTGGTCACTGACTATTCTAGCTATTCTCATCATCTGAGACAGGGGTAGACCACGTTTCAAGGCTGGCGGGTGGTGACTGTCAGCTCTAAGGAAAGTATTACGATCAACATCTTTATAAAAGATGTCAGTACTGATGACACCTTCTGAAATCATGACCTTAACATCTAAGAAATGCATCACCTCTGAGCTACAGGAATAAGTGTATTTGATGGCTGAATTCTGCTGGTTCACCTTATTCATGAGGTCATCAAAGCTATCCCTAGCCCCGGTCCACAGGATGAAAATATCATCTATGTACCGGGAGTAGAGCAGAAGATGCTGACTCACGTCAGGGCAATTAAGAAAGTTATGTTCCTCTTGGGCAAACATAAATACATTTGCATATGAGGGGGCTACTGCCGACCCCATAGCACATCCCCTTAATTGCAAAAAGAACTGACTATCATACAGAAAAAAAATTCTATATAAAGTCAGCTCCAAAAGCCTAATAAACAAATTATGATCAAAGATCTCAGGGTCAAGATGGCATCCAAGGAAATTGCGCATAGCCTCTACACCGTCCACATGTTGAATGGAGGTGTAGAGGCTACATACGTCTAGACAGCACATGATAGTACCCTGTGGTACTGACGAGACATCAAGTAACAATTTAATAAAACTGGTAGTGTCCTTCAGGAATGACTGCTTCCTCAGCAGTAATGGTTGTAGAATAAAGTCCAACAACTGTGCTATTGTTTGTAGCAATGAGTTCCTGGCCGATATGATAGGCCTACCGGGGGGGGGGGACACTGTCCTTGTGAAGTTTTGGCAATGTATAAAGCACAGGAGTTATAGGATGTTCCTTATACAGGATCTTCTGTAGTGCTGGTGTAAGCAGACCATCTTGGACCGCGGTATCAAGAATGGCTCTCACTTCACGCTGGTATTCCTTAGTGGGATCACTAGCCAATTTTTTGTATACATCTGGTTCAGATAACTGGCGGACAATTTCAGCCCGATAATCGGCAATGTTTTGGACCACCACGGCCCCGCCCTTATCGGCGGGCCTAATGACTATATCTTCGTAGCTGGCTAAATTTTTAAGAGCAATAGTCTCACGGTGAGATAGATTCTTACGGATACGACCGGGCGCAGAGGCAAACTTGCAGACAGATTCATCTAAAAGTCTATTGAAGGTTTTTAAAGACGGATTGGATGAAATAGGATCAAATTTAGAGCTGGAGTGTGAATGCAAAAAAGGATCCATATACGTGGTCACTGCCGTGACTGGACGAGACTGGTAATATTCCTTTAAACGTAATTTACGTGCCAGTTTATGATGGTCCTGGTGCCAGTCAAATCCATCATGCATATTAGTCGGCACGAAGGATAATCCTTTCTGTAAAACCTTCAGTTCATCGTCAGATAATGACCTATCAGATAAATTAAAGATTAACGAGTCTTCTTTTTGTCTGCATTTTTGCCGCCTCTTGTTCTGCCCTCCCTGGCGGGTGGACGATTGCTTGAGTGACTTAATTGCTGGGAGTCGTGGCCTAAAGGGACACTGGTACTTGGATTGCCGTCTTCCGAATCTGTAATGAAAAAGTCGCTGTCGCTATTGCTGTTAGGTGTATCACGAGCAGAACGTTTTTTCTGCCAAGGTCGTCTCTTTTTGTAGCATGCTTTACTACGAGATTCTCCCTCAGTGCCAGATAGCCAGCGGTACACCCTATTCTCGTCATAATCATTGTCCACCGTGGACCGTTTGTTCTTTTTAAATTTGAGAAGATCTTTCCTGTACTGTTCACAGTTTTGTTCAAGTTTAGTGACCCAACTGGCATTGTTGGGATCATTTAATAACTTCTTGGATTCCTTCTCCAGGGTTTTAATTTTAGCCCGAGTTGAATCAAGTCCACAGCGTGCCTCCTCGATCACTAGAATCATGAGATCTAGCGCGCACCTGTTTAAGATGCCAATCCACTTTCTGATAAACTCTGGGTTATTTCTCCCAATGGTAGGGAGGGGCCGTGGTGGTCCAAAACATTGCCGATTATCGGGCTGAAATTGTCCGCCAGTTATCTGAACCAGTCTTTGAACTTCCACTTAATTTTTGTAATGCATTATCTTTGTTAATCCTTTAGATATCAGTGGCAATTTATTTACTTATTAATTATTGCCTGAGGTCTAACTAAGCACTAATCAAGTCAATGAACATTTTATTATAATGTTCAAACGTATATGCTTTCCTCTAACCTTTTCTTCCATAATGGATGTACTTCTAGTCTTATATTTTTATATTTTCTGTTTAGCAAATTTGGCTGTGTTTTAAATTTGTTTTTAAGTACATATGTTTTTCATTTACTCATTTGTTCATCACTATGTTTATTTATTTATTTTTTATTTTTTCATGACCTTTTATAACAACAACATGGGCTCCCCTGCTAAGTCCGATTCTGGATGCGTTATATCTAAGGACTCAGCTGTGCAGCAACATATCCACTCCTTGATTGGACACTCGTCAGCCCAGCCAGTATTTATATCAGCAGGGATCCAAGCCCGTGACAGGAAGTGATCAAGCACGGTTACGGGTGAAACGCGTCTCCCCACTCTCATCTTCGGCTGCCGTCCTCGGTGTTCCTGCTGCCCGACACATCTTTAAGCCCAGCATCCCCGTTCCCGGCGTCACACACCCATTGCTGTCCGACGCCTCTCCAGCTCCGCTTGCAGGTGATCTCTTCTTTGACTGACTTTATTACTTTACGGGACTCCGGCGCCCGTCCGGGCTCACGGACAACACTGATTCCAGACGCCTGCATCAAGCTCATCTGTGCATGCACCCTGCCGGGCGGCTACGTACGGCCGTGCACGGACAGTGTCTCAGTGTTCTGAGGCAATTTCATCGCACCCACACCTATGGACCGGTTACTTCTGGAAATAGAACTGTTTTTCACCGGTCAACAGCTATAACACCTCGCCACGGGTAATATCAGTGTCTCATTACCATCTCTCTCCCTTTTTCTTTGTCATATTGCCGATCCAGTCATTTTACTGCAATAGAATCTTTCCTATATATTATTAGCACTTATGCAACTGTTTTGCCAGCGTTCTATAAATAATTCTTATTCTTCCACACATGTTCATGTATTCATCATTTAATAATACGTGCTTTATGTACTTATCACAACTGTAATAATAAGGAAACTTGTTGTCTGTGTACAATCATCTGCTCATCTAAATTTAGATTATATTTACTTAATCAGATATTTATTTACCTATTCATTCATATCTGTCTGATACTAGCTTTCTAGTGACATTTTTTGTATCTGTTACAATGTTTAAATATTAGCAGCTCATGCTACACAAGTATCATTATTGTTGCAATCTCTCAGCACACAATATCACAGGCTTCTAGTAGACTGTATTCTAGTGCTTTACTAAGATATTACTATTCTCTTGTTAATTTATGGCATAGATCAATGTTCAATATTTGCTGAACTCTATATCTAGCCTCAGAACGAATTGCCCCGGACCATTTTAGATATTAGTTTTTTCCGGCTATCAGATTCGAGGGATTTTTTATCTATTAGGCACCTAGGAGTCTCATCCTGCTTTTGTCTGTTTCATTCTTTTTCTATTTTTTCATGGACTCTCACCACTGATTCAGGGTCGGTCCCTGTCTAATACTGGCAGCAGATCCATCTTATCTCTGACATTCCTTGATACTATGTAGTTCGTGAACTCTCATCAGTGATTCCAGTAGCATCGGATTCTCCTTTATACTTGTCTCTACTATCATACCACACTGGTAACGCCCAAAACCGTCCGATCTTGGAAGCTAATCAGTGCAGGGCTGGGCCAGTACTCAAGTGGGCGACCCTTGAAGAATACTCAGTTTAGTAGAGAAGAGATTGGCTTATCACGCTCAGAGTCTAACACTGACAGCAGATTCACTCTGTTATCTCATTCCATACACTTTTTCTTTCTTTTTCTACGATAGCTGGGTACATTACATCATCAGGCACCCTAATTACACTAGTATTTAGCTAGCGCACTTCAGTGCCTTATTCGATACGTTTATTGATTGGGCCAATACACTTTTCTAGACCTGGGACATCGGCAGCGAATATTTACCATGCGAGTTTGAGCGTTCAATTACTATTTACTGTAGTACTGCACTATACTATTCAATATCAGCTAAATTACTGCTGTCAAGTTTGAATATTATCCTGATGCTTTTTTGACCACTGAATATTTTTATTGTTATTATATTAATTAAAGTTAATTTTTAGAAGAATTTTCTGATCGTCTCATACGTTAATTTAAGACAAGAGTGCGCCCACAATAGAGTCTCTTTTTTTCTCCCTTTGTTGTCTCTTACACCAGCACTACAGAAGATCCTATATAAGGAACATCCTATAACTCCTGTGCTTTATACATTGCCAAAACTCCACAAGGACAGTGTCCCCCCCCCCCCCCCCCGGTAGGCCTATCATATCAGCCAGGAACTCATTGCTACAAACAATAGCACAGTTGTTGGACTTTATTCTACATCCATTACTGCTGAGGAAGCAGTCATTCCTGAAGGACACTACCAGTTTTATTAAATTGTTACTTGATGTCTCGTCAGTACCACAGGATACTATCATGGGCTGTCTAGACGTATGTAGCCTCTACACCTCCATTCAACATGTGGACGGTGTAGAGGCTATGCGCAATTTCCTTGGATGCCATCTTGACCCTGAGATCTTTGATCATAATTTGTTTATTAGGCTTTTGGAGCTGACTTTATATAGATTTTTTTTTCTGTATGATAGTCAGTTCTTTTTGCAATTAAGGGGATTTGCTATGGGGTCGGCAGTAGCCCCCTCATATGCAAATGTATTTATGTTTGCCCAAGAGGAACATAACTTTCTTAATTGTCCTGAAGTGAGTCAGCATCTTCTGCTCTACTCCCGGTACATAGATGATATTTTCATCCTGTGGACCGGGGCTAGGGATAGCTTTGATGACCTCATGAATAAGGTGAACCAGCAGAATTCAGCCATCAAATACACTTATTCCTGTAGCTCAGAGGTGATGCATTTCTTAGATGTTAAGGTCATGATTTCAGAAGGTGTCATCAGTACTGACATCTTTTATAAAGATGTTGATCGTAATACTTTCCTTAGAGCTGACAGTCACCACCCGCCAGCCTTGAAACGTGGTCTACCCCTGTCTCAGATGATGAGAATAGCTAGAATAGTCAGTGACCACACTGTGTTATCAGATCGTTTGGATGACCTTATTGTGAAGTTCATCTCGCGTGGATATGACCCCAAGATTTTGAACCAACAAAAAATATCGGTATTAGAAATGCCCAGGTCACAACTATTGCAAACGAAATTAAGAGATCAAGACAAGTTCATCCCTTGGGTCAGTAATTTTATCACAGCAAGCCCAATTATTAAACAAGCCACTCAAGCATTATGGCCAATTATCAAAACGGATAGTGAATTACCATGTTTTAGGGAAACTAGACCCATGGCAGCATTTAAAAGGGGACGCAATCTCCGAGATAGACTGGTTAAATCGGATATTTCCGGGATGGGCAAAGTGATTACACCTAATGTATACTATAAGCCTCCTGGATGTTATAGTTGTTTTAATTGCACTACCTGTAAGTACATGCAGCCATGCAAGAAATTTTCTCACCCACATTGTGATAAGTCATTTGACATCAGGCATGTTCTTACTTGCAGAACAGAATTTGTTGTCTACGTGATTTGTTGCCCTTGTGGGCTCTATTACGTTGGACAAACTTTGAGGCCTTTCAGGGATAGGATGGCCCTGCATCGTTCTGCTATTAGTTTAGCCGGCAGGAATTTGGATCAGCCCGTGGCACGCCACTTTAAATCTAAGGGCCATACTCTTTCCATGTTAAGGTACTTTATGATTGATCACATTCCCTTATCTATAAGGGGCGGTGATCGTCAGAAAGCCCTGCTTTTAGCTGAATCTAGATGGATCTTTAGACTCAATACAATGTCCCCTATGGGGCTTAACGATAAAATTAATTGGAATAGTCTCATGTAGTGATCCTGTAGCGGTGGGTGAAGTGGAACAATTGGCTATCTACTGAGTAGGGTCGTACTTAGGTGGTACTGTTTTGTGATCATTTTTGCAATAATCTATATGGCATAGCAATGATTTATATATATATCTGTAATCGATGCATCACTGCCATTTATTTATTTTTGTGTTATATATTTATGTCTAGAGCCATGTTGCTATGTCAGCCTCCGGCCTCTAGCAGCGCTCTTGAGTCCGGACTGCAGCATGAGCCTCCCGGGGTGGAACGCAAGCGGCCTTGGTTGCTATGCCTACCAGGCAGAGCTACGACCCGGAAGTGCAGCACAGAGGCGGCCGGAGACGGGAGAGGCGGCGGGAGACGCGGGGGATGACGCTGCTGGCTCAGGGGTACATTAATGGGTAAGTTTGTATTACACTTGTTGGTTATGTCTTGAGGAGGGGGTTATCCCCGAAACGTCACATTTTCAATATATCTTTCTTTATTGATTGAGCCTCTGGAGTGCCTTTTTTCCACGCTTGGAGTTGTGTGTATATATATATATATATATATATATATATCAATACAATCAATGTCCCTGGCACTCCGGACTTATGCATAGCCTGCTCCGGTGCCCTCCTCTCAGACTTGCATCTGTAAATAGCCGCCGTCCCGTAGTGGCACTTCCGGCCGCGGGTCTCACGTCGCGGCAGAAGTGACGTCACACGTCCGGCCCCGGTTGCCTAGGAGACACACTGTAACAACAACACAGTGTGATGAGCAGCGTGTCTAGCCGCAAATGTGAAAACCAAAAGCATTAGTGTTGTTTCCAACTTAAAAACAAATAAAGTGCTTTGTGCAATATATACATATCTCAGTGTCATTAAGACATCAAAATAGTTCATGTGCATTCTAATATTGAATCGAAACATATATTAAAAAACAAACAAAGTGCAATAGTGTGAGTATCCTGTATTCATCTAAAATAAGGATATGGTTAAAATTACCTCCTAAATATAGTGGGTATGTATAATATATAATATATAATATATAATAATATGTCCCTATCTTGGCCTATTTGAGAAGAAAGCTGTAATCCAATATGACTACTGCCCTCTAGCGACTAGAAGGCATATATTAGGATACTTAAAAAAATAAAAATAAATAAAACAAAAGCGGAGATCTAATGTTAAATCTTATTCCATGTAAATAAATCCTTTATATTCAACGAAGGTGGAGCTTACACTGTCTACAAAAAATTTGATAGGGCCAAAGTCTCATTAAGACCTTTGGGGGCCACACAGTCCAATCGGAAAATCCACCGGGATTCCAGCTGTAACAACTTTTTCCCTTGTCAAAGTCGGAAAAATATCATGCTGCACGTTGCCATATATTCACCTCATGCGCTTGCCCGCTGCACGTGCACATTCTCTCCCGTGCGTGCGGATACTTGCAGCTGCGTAATGGAGCTTCTACGGCCGTGCGCATTGGCGCGTGGTATGTGCATTTACGGTAGAGTTTGTGTGCGTCTAGCGGGCGACTCAAATGTTACATAGTAGATCCAAATAGTATGTTTTATAGATAATGTTCCCCTTAATAATAACTGTAAGTTTATTTATTGTAACTGGTCCCTGGACAGAGGAATTCCTCTTTGCATGATACGAAGGTTCAGACAGGGTTTGAGCAGTGGTGTTTGGTACCTAACTAAAGAACATTTTATTAGAAACAATCCGGTGCTGGTTAGGTAAGATTAATCGCTCCTGCGTATAGTTATGTCTATTAGTAGTTTCTGGACATTTACTGTATTTGCGGTTCATTATCCATGCGGCGGGAATTCTGAGATTCCCTCCCACCTGAGCAGTTTGATATAGTCACAGCCCACCTGTTCAAACTAACCTATGACCTTTTGTTATAATGCGAGGAGACATTCCTGTGTCCAATGAACAATAAGATTGTAGGGCCCTTTGTAGTACACTGTATGTTGTGTATATAAGGGTCACTGTCCCCAGACCGGCCAGTACTCTCTCTCATCAACTTTTATCTCTGATAATTGGAGGACTGGATCCGGTTGCGCTAGCGAGTGTTCCCCGTATGGTATGTTTCTCTGTGGCCACTTTGTTACCCGTTTTAATGTTAGCCATTCATTCTTAGTCTATGTATTTGTGTTTGCGATCGTTCGCTGTTGTGTATATTTCTGTTTAGTTATTCTGTTAGATATTTATGTTAGCCTGTAGTATATGAACTGTTAACTGTTATTTTTCCCTTTTACTTAGCTAAATATTGTTAGTAAAGGAGTTGGAACCTTAGCAAGGTATTGTGTGTTTATTACATTGCTGAGGGTAATCGGAGCGTCTCAATCGCTCAAACAGCTAGATTACAGACCAAGGTTAAACAGTTATATCATTGTAATATCTCAACACTAAGAATTACAGTATAAGCATACTCTGTGTAAGGTTTAAAAGGTTATTATCTGTGTGTACGCTCGCTGTGTGTATCCAGTACTCACAGCGCAGCGTGTGTACGTAACTTGTGTACCACGTGCGAGGTCTTTGTATGCAAATAGCGTACGAAGTGCGTAGCACGTGCACGAGGGACAGCGGCCATTACGGCTTCACGATATTAGTAAACAGCTTGTGTTCTAAGGAAAACAATCAGCTTTATCAATTGGGGCCTCGTCCGTCCTCCACATATCCGCACTAGCGAACACAGACTTTATCTATCAGCAAAGGGCGGGAAAGTAGTATCCCTTTGTATCCGTATTAGTGGTGAGGGATACAGTAGTGCTGGCTAGATAAGTGTCTGTTTCGCTACGCTGTAGGAGTGCTGGTGGAATCCGGAACCGGAAGGTAAGAACAATACGCTATTATCTTTTAAAACTGTTTATTTCTGTTTTGCGTACGCACGCACGCACGCACGCACACATCTGCATTGTTGCGGCTCACTCTCTTGTTGCCATTAGAATCGATTACTAGAGACGTGCTGAGGAAATCTGGTGCTATTTAGTTGAGATTATAAAGGATAATTTTTAAGGGAATAATTGTAAAGGACACGCACACAGCATTGCAAATACTGTGTGGTGTACGGTAAGTGATTACAGTTGAACATCGTTTACATTTATAGAAGCGTGTTAGTTGCATTGCTGTAGGCATATCTGGACTTTGTGCATACGTGTCTCGGGCAACGTGCGAGATTACGTACGCAACACAAAGCATACGCACGTAGCGTGTTTACGCAACGGAGCGTACGGATACGCCCACCGAGACTCAAATCACACGATAACATTGTTTTAGTGGGGGCGGTATAGTATAACCACCTGATAAAAGCACAGGTTTGTTCAGTTTTCTAAAAAGCTTAGTTAAAAGAGAACCTTTTTCTATTGCAATACTCAGGGATTGGACTACTGCCTGTATGAAAGGAATTTCTGTACAGAAAGATCAGTGTGTATATGAGTGAGTAGGAGTGAGTGTGGAAATAAAGGTATTATATTGTGAACCCAGAAATCGGGATCCCGTCGGAGACCACATCAGGTGAGTGGACACTTGGTGGCGTGGGACTGGCTTGCCCGCGTTAACATTATACAAGGTAAAAGGAGCAAGTAGTATCCGCAGACAAAAAGACTGTGAAGGTTTAAGCGCAGCCCGGGGGGGTTTGCGTAGTACCCATATAGACAAGTTGAGCTCCGGCTGAAGGTTTCACAGCCTAAACAACCGATTCCGTTGGTCATACAGCGTATAAATATTAAGTTACTTATGCGCAGTGTGACTGGACCGCACGTAATTGTGTGCATTAGCTTGTTACCTTGATACCCATTAAAATTTACTGTGGGATCATAAACGCTATTTGTACATTCTAACGTGATTTGTGTAGGTTTTTGTTATTTTAAGGGAGTTTCGCTGTTCACTCAGGAAATCTCCAACAACCAATACTTACTGGGGAGGGTAGCATCCTCCCACACGCCCCAGTAAATAGAGGTTACAAAAAGATCCCGCGAATTGGGTACGTCCAGTGGTGGGCACATTGCTGGAACTCGTATTGGCCAATTGGGGCGTAAAATGAGTGAAGGCACTAGTTGAACTTTCACCGTCGCCTTACCGCGGGCAACTTGGTTTGTTTTGTAAGAATTCGCTGAGACAGCAATATCTGCAAACAATGGGGGCCAATTGCTCAAAGAAGGGACGTCCAACAAGGGTTCACGTTGGTATTTGTTGGCCCAAAGGGTCAGCACGGTATATAATGTGTGAAAAATACGGATCACACACACAGGTATTTTGCAAAGAATGGGAACGAATGACAGAGGATGATGGGGAGCAGTTTCCCCGGGTAGGCAGTTTGAACCCTGAGGTATTGCAGAATCTAAGAAAAAGGATAGGTCTAATAAAATCTGCAAAGCAGAGGATTAGACATTATGATTGTTTACAGGTATGGCAACAGGAAAGTGAAATACAACAGGAATTAGCTCAGAAAGCAAATTCAAATCCTGGTAGGAGTCTGATAGCAACGGCACCACCACCGTATATAGTAGGGGAAAAAGTGGCTGCAGAGAATGACATGCGGGTGTACGATAAGGGTACACTTAACCAATGTAGTAGTGATAAGAATAAAATGAAAGTTAATGCAAATGTTGATACTAACGCTAACCCATGCAAGTTGTATCCCATTTTAAACTTCCCCCAGGAATACGACCAGGAAGATGAGCCCACTACGATTTCAGCTCTCTCTCTAGCGGCCACCATAAACGATACTCTAGTGGGAACCGCCCAACCAGTAAGAGGGTTATCAAAGGCCCATAGTTAAGGGACAGGTGAGGTTGTATCTAGAGGTAAGTACGGCACTGCACAATATGCTGAAACTGTTGCACCACACACGGTAGAATCAACCCAGAGTGAAGTAATTAATCTTAATCCTGTTAGAGTGATAGCGGTCCCCAATGGAAAGACCGACACAAATGGGATTACACCCATCAGGAATATTGCAATGCACTGTCCCTGGTCCCGAGCAGAATTAAGAACAATTTTGTCTGAATTTCCTGATCCCAGAAAAGATTTCAGAGGTTCATTAAGGACCTGGGTAACTCCACTGAACCTAACAACAAAGATTGGCGGACACTACTGAGGGCATGCCTGCCCTCTAGTATTGACCCTGTGAAATTTATAGCTGACTGTAAATTAGACGAAGAAGTACCCCTTACGGATGAGTATAATCAAGATAATGTAACCAGAATCAATCTGCAGCTGGGAATATACTTCCCAGCTGTGGTAAAATGGAACAAAATTTTCTCCATTAAACAAATGGAAGGAGAAACAGCCTCTGACTATTTCCACCGGGCACTGAGGAAATGGCTAAATATACTGGGATCGTGGACATTGAGGCAAATATACACCATAGAGAGGTAGCGGTGTCCGTCTTGATGGACGGTTTAAAGGAGGTATTAAGGAATAGGGTACAAACTACTCACTCTAACTGGAGAGGTATGTCGGTGGCCGCCTTAAGAGAGACTGCTGTTGGGCACGACAGGAACATCACAAGACGCAGGGAATCACAGGGTGATAAACTGATGGCTATAAGTATCCAAGCCCTTACAACAAGGCCGCCTCAGTCTAAATCTCAGACCCCTGGTGGTAAGCCATATATGGTAAAATGTTACAATTGTAACAGGGAAGGTCATTTTGCACGTAACTGCACCAGTAACCCACACAATGCATATAAAAACCCTAGACAACGACATGACATACGAGATTGGGATCAAGGACCGCAGAGACGGAGTTATGAGCCACACGCAGGGGAAACAAGGAGGTATCCCCCAAGAAGAGACTGGCAAGTCTCTGATAGTTCCCATTTACCCCCTTCACAGGTAATAGCTGCCAGCGCAATGCAGGGAGGTCACCCCGCACCATAGGGGTGGGGCCACACCTGTAATCTGCAGCCAGTGAAATTAATTGCGAACCTTGGAAGTGAACCCGAGGTTACAATTGATGTAGCTGGTAAATCTCTAAATTTCCTGGTAGATACGGGGGCGGCCAAGTCAGAGATAAATTCGACCGTGGGCATGAGAACCACTGGTAAAACAATTCCAGCCATGGGAGTAACAGGAGTAGTGCGACAATATCCTTTAAGCAAACCAGCAGAGATTACGATAGGGCCTTTGCATACCAAGCATTCTTTTCTGCTGGCTGCATCGGCTCCGACTAATCTCTTAGGGAGAGATTTACTGTGCAAAATGGGATGCGTCATATATTGTACTCCTGAAGGTGTGTTCTTGGATATACCCGAAAACCACGCTCAGGAAGCGCAGGATATGCTACACTCCCCAACAAGATTAATGTCACACACTGTTGTTGTAAATAGGTGTCCGTCCAAGGTAGAAGAAATGACTTCCCAGATACCGGAGTCACTTTGGACCAAGGACGGACAAGACACTGGATTAATGGCAAACGTAGCCCCAGTAGTTGTGCAAGTAAAAGATGGTAGGATAGCTCCAAAAATCCCACAATACCCTCTGAAGCCAGAGGTGGAGTTAGGAGTTTACCCTGTAATAGAGCGCTTGCTACAACAGGGCATTCTGGTAAGGACGTCCAGCACTGCCAATAGTCCCATCTTCCCTGTTAAAAAGAGTGGGGGGAGGGGTTACAGATTAGTGCAGGATCTAAGGGGGATCAACAAAATAGTTGAGAGTCAATTCCCCGTAGTGCCACATCCAGCTGTTATCCTTATGCAAATCACTCCCACTGCCAAATTTTTCACTGTGATTGACCTCTGCTCCGCCTTCTTCTCGGTACCTCTGCACCCTGACAGTCAATACTTATTCGCATTTACATACAGAGGAGTTCAGTACACTTGGACTCGATTACCACAAGGTTTCATAGATAGCCCAAGTATTTTCTCACAGGCCCTGCATGATTGTTTACAGTCTTTCCAACCAGAGAATGGATCAATATTGATACAGTATGTGGATGATTTACTGCTGTGTTCAGATTCACTGGAAGCGTCCCTGAGAGATACGAAACAACTCCTGTTTCATATTTCAGACACAGGACACAAGGTTTCCAAGGACAAGTTACAATTATGCCAAACCAGTGTGAAGTATTTGGGACACTGTCTAACACAAGGACTGAGACACCTTACCGCTGATAGAATTCAAGCAATTCGTGACATGACCCTGCCACAAACCCAGCAACAAATTAGAACGTTTTTAGGAATGTGTGGGTATTGCCGTAACTGGATCCCAGGTTTTTCCATACTGGCCCTACCTTTGCAGGATTTCGCACACAGACGAATCCGAGATGGCATTTGAGAAACTTAAACAGTGCCTAACGCAGGCACCGGCATTAGGTATGCCAGACTATGGAAAACCCTTTGAGCTGTACGGAACAGAGAGTGCTGGGTGCGCAGCAGGTGTCTTAACCCAGAAGCATGGTGATGCCAGCAGGCCGGTAGCCTACTATAGCACTCAGCTAGATACGGTAGCGCGATCCCTCCCCACATGCTTGCGAAGTGTTGCAGCTATAGCATTGCTAGTAAGTAAAAGCGAAGATGTAGTGCTAGGACACAACCTCACAATTCATACACCACATGCAGTATCAGCCTTACTGAATTCGGCCCAAACCAGACACGTCTCATCAGCGCGGTTTACAAGATGGGAATTGGCATTGATGGCCCCCGTAAACATCACCATAAGGAGATGCAGCGCATTAAATCCTGCAACGTATCTCCCAGGTGTGCCTGGACAGGCACAAAGGGTGGAGGATGAGAGTGATGGTGAAGGAGGATTTAATACAGGGGATGACACGCATGATTGTATGGAATATTTGACCCAAAATTTCACGGCAAGGCCTGACATCAGTGACAACCCACTGGAAGATGTAGATTTTACTTTCTACACTGACGGTAGTTGTCACAGACAGACAGACTCGGGAGACTTGTGTACTGGATACGCAGTCGTAGATGACCAAGGTACCATAGAAGTGGAACCCTTAGGCCCACCACACTCAGCACAAGTTGCTGAACTGGTTGCCCTAACCAGAGCATGCAAATTGGCTAAGGGCAAGTCAGCCAATATTTACACAGATTCTAGGTACGCCTTCGGAGTAGTCCATGATTTCGGGGCCCTATGGAGCCTCAGGAATTTCATGACGGCAGCTGGCACAACCGTAGCGCATGCAGCCCACATCAAAAGACTTCTAACAGCGATACAGGAACCCGACAGAGTTTCTGTTATCAAGTGTAAAGCTCACACATATAGCCAAGACCCGGTATCACTTGGTAACAGCCGAGCAGACGAAGCTGCTAAATCAGCAGCAAGTAACCCCATACAAACAGACAGTACACAACTGATGGTATTTAATACTGTAAACTCACAGAAATTGTGTGAAATGCAAAACTTGTGTTCCCCACAGGAAAAGGCAGTTTGGAGGTCAAAAGGATATGGCCAGGAGTCCTCAGGACTCTGGACAGATGGACAGTGTAAGCCAGTGGCACCCAGAGCATACCTTCCAAGTCTAGCGGAAGCGGCACATGGGCTGACTCATCTAGGCAAAGAAGGAATGTGTAAGTTGGTAAAAGCTTATTGGTGCGCCCCAGGATTTTCTTCCCATGCGGGTAAAAGAGCGATGACATGTCTCACCTGCTTGAGGAAGAATATCGGAAAGGCAATAGAACCATCCCATATCCCTCCGACAGATGGCCCTTTTCAGGTAATACAAATTGATTTCATACAATTGCCACCTTGTAGAAATTTAAAGTATGTATTGGTCTGTATTGATGTGTTCTCAAATTGGGTTGAAGCATTTCCCGCGGCCACAAATACCGCTGTGTTTACTGCAAAGAAAATTGTGCAGGAATTTGTGTGTAGGTACGGTATCCCTAGAATAATTGAAAGCGATAGGGGTACCCATTTCACAGGTGAAGTCTTTCAAACAATGTGTAAGTTGATGGGAATTAATAGTAAGCTGCACACTCCGTACCGCCCCCAGGCGAGTGCGAAGGTGGAAAGAGTAAACAGCACTATTAAAAATAAATTGAGCAAGGTAATGACTGAAACAGGACTGTTATGGCCTGAAGCTTTGCCAATCGTATTATACAGCATCAGAACCACTCCCAGGTCCCCTCTTAATCTGTCTCCTTTTGAAATTCTGTTTGGTCAACAACCCCATGTTATGATTAACCCCCAGGATGATTTGAAATGTAACAATGAAGTAACCGTAAAGTACTTGGTTAAGATGAGTAAGCAATTGAGGAATCAGAATGATAATCTAAAGTTGGTGATTCCTGATTTACCAGACAGTAAATGTCATGACATTGAACCTGGGGATTATGTAATGATACAGAATTTTCTACGCTCAGGTTGCCTTATTGACAGATGGGAAGGACCATATCAAGTCTTATTGACCAGCACAACTGCATTGAAGGTCGCCGAGAGGGAGACTTGGGTCCATTCGTCTCATTGTAAAAAGGTTGCTGACCCAGAGAGGTCCCGTGATAAAGAACAGACGGTAGAGATGGACTTGCCCCAAGAGACTGTGATCCGGATTTTCCTGTTGACCATGATGTTGACCAGAGCAGTCTGTTTCGGTGAGAGTACCATGGAGGTCGAGAAAGGATCGGGAATGGGTTCTGATGACCAGGATGGAGGTGGAAATTTCCAAGAGCAACATAATCTCCGAGTAAAGGCGAGTATCAGAAAACGATCTGGTAGCATTGACAATAGAAGGAATTGTGAAGGATTGTTAGCTGAAGAGAACTGCATCTGTAGGCATTGTGACAATATAGTTGAGGATGGGTGCATCAAGAAATGTCAGTCCAGTTTTAATGTCCACTTGGACCGGCATCCATTGAGTGACTATCACTCCTTAGTGGGTAAAGTGTTAAATCAGACAGACTGTTGGGTATGCTCTCAAGTACCTCAAGGTCATAGCAAATCAGGACTAGTACCATTCCCTTTAACTGTAGGAGAGGTACTTGAGTTAAGTGGTGGGAGGCCGGTGGACAAGAGGTTTAATATCTCTAGTCCTCCTAGTTTGAAGCTCCACCAATATCATGTGGATAGGTCTTTAGTATGCTTTAACATTTCCAATCCCCGAAAGCCGGGAAATTGGGAAGTGTCATGGAGTAATCAAACCATGACCTTTTCATACAGAGCCGACAGAATGCCCATAGACACAGAACTTATACGCCAGATAGCCGATCATGGAAAATATTTCCGGTATAGGTACACTCTAGGAAGTAGGACCATGCGAGTTGGAGAAGTATCACCAGGATACTGTGCACATATCGTACAACCTGATACGTGTACTAGACAGATGGGAGTGTTAGGGTTAGGAGATTTCACATGGAAAATTTGTAACATGGTAATGTCATACTCTATCCCATATGTTCTCCCCGATGATGCATATTTCATATGCGGGAGAAAGGTGTATAAGTGGCTTGCCCAAAACTCAGAGGGATTGTGTTATATTGGAAAAGTACTGCCTGAAGTAATGACTGTAACCCATAACAAAATAAAAGATATTCACCGCAGTGCCCAAGCTCCTTATACTCACACTCATTACGAGCACATCGTTAAAAGGCACCTGATAGAGAGGACAGAGCACTCGGCCTCTGATCTGATCCATGAATCCACCGGGATTCAATTCCTACTCGCGTTAGATATCACTCGTACCGCCCGAGGAGTGATAAATTATAAATATATATCTGCGCTTGCAAATTTATTAGACAATATCACCGAAATGTATGACGACACATTCAGGTATACTGGGAGAGAGTTACAAGCCTACAAAACAGAACTGGTTCAGCATAGGATGATTCTCAATTACCTCACAGCTGTGACAGGCGGGTATTGTGTTACCCTAGCAACTCAATATGGAATAAAATGCTGCACGTACATTACAAACAGCACGGAGGACCCAGTCGAGGTCATAGACCAAAAGATGGATGACATTTTACAATTAAAGTGGGAGTTTCGAAGGAAACACAATCTCACATCCGCTGCTGTGGGTAATGAGCTGAACAGTTGGGTGTCATGGTTGAACCCACGAAATTGGTTCTCGGGCTTAGGAGAATGGGCCCAAGGTATTATTATGGATGTAGGGAAATTTCTCTTGTGTATTCTGGGTGTCGTCATATTGGTTAGCCTGATATTTAGATGCGTTCGGGTTTTAACGAAGTGTAAAAGTAATACCAGGGTGATGAGTTTAAGGAGCGAGGACACTGTAATAACAACAACTAATTTGATTTATGACCCAACGATAGAGACAATGTTGTGATGAAAATGTGATTCCACGGTCCGTTTCTTTCACCCGTTTCTCCTTTGTTTTCCTCCAAGGTACAAAGACATCCGCTTGGAAGAAGACTTTGACAACCTCGTTTATACAGACCATTGATGAATTATGCTACAAGCCCCAATTTCCCTAGTGACTTTAATTTTTACGATAGCCCAATACTTTAGAGACTGTAACTTTATGGACAATGAAACAACTTTTGCTCGATATTTATAGCAAAAGCACCGAGAGACATCAGAAAACACGCACATCAAGACAAGACATCAGACAAAACCTCAATCAGCAACTGTTTATTTAAACTTACATAGTTTACGACTGCATTTATAACGATTGTTTCTTATCTTCATCTCTACAACCTCCAGGTAATGACACACATAGTCGACAGGGAATATAGACACATATCAGCATTCACATGTTCTCCCCCCTTCATGTATCATCAACTAAATGTGCTCCCCATTTGTTGCAACCAAAAGCCGAAAAGAGCTCGGTAGAGTTTGACAGCCCATCCACAGATCAATGACACGGGATAAGAAGGAATTCAAATGTATACTTCGCAAAACCTCGAAGCTTGATTTAAAACACGTACGGCACGATGATACATGACCCCTCAAACATGGATTCATACACACATGCTTCTACTATTTCACTAGGTCATACCTTTTTCCCACCTTCTCCTCTCCTCCCTTTTCCCAATCATAAAATGGTATTTACATGATGACATATATTTTTCTTTTTTGAACTGTTTTAGGAAGTGGCAGTTATTGATGACTGCCAAAGGGTGGACTGTCAAAGTCGGAAAATATCATGCTGCACGTTGCCATATATTCACCTCATGCGCTTGCCCGCTGCACGTGCACATTCTCTCCCGTGCGTGCGGATACTTGCAGCTGCATAATGGAGCTTCTACGGCCGTGCGCATTGGCGCGTGGTATGTGCATTTACGGTAGAGTTTGTGTGCGTCTAGCGGGCGACTCAAATGTTACATAGTAGATCCAACTAGTATGTTTTATAGATAATGTTCCCCTTAATAATAACTGTAAGTTTGTTTATTGTAACTGGTCCCTGGACAGAGGAATTCCTCTTTGCATGATACGAAGGGTCAGACAGGGTTTGAGCAGTGGTGTTTGGTACCTAACTAAAGAACATTTTATTAGAAACAATCCGGTGCTGGTTAGGTAAAGATTAATCACTCCTGCGTATAGTTATGTCTATTAGTAGTTTCTGGACATTTACTGTATTTGCGGTTCATTATCCATGCGGCGGGAATTCTGAGATTCCCTCCCACCTGAGCAGTTTGATATAGTCACAGCCCACCTGTTCAAACTACCTATGACCTTTTGTTATAATGCGAGGAGACATTCCTGTGTCCAATGAACAATAAGATTGTAGGGCCCATACAGTACACTGTATGTTGTGTATATAAGGGTCACTGTCCCCAGACCGGCCAGTACTCTCTCTCATCAACATTTATCTCTGATAATTAGAGGACTGGATCCGGTTGCGCTAGCGAGTGTTCCCCGTATGGTATGTTTCTCTGTGGCCACTTTGTTACCCGTTTTAATGTTAGCCATTCATTCTTAGTCTATGTATTTGTGTTTGCGATCGTTCGCTGTTGTGTATATTTCTGTTTAGTTATTCTGTTAGATATTTATGTTAGCCTGTAGTATATGAACTGTTAACTGTTATTTTTCCCTTTTACTTAGCTAAATATTGTTAGTAAAGGAGTTGGAACCTTAGCAAGGTATTGTGTGTTTATTACATTGCTGAGGGTAATCGGAGCGTCTCAATCGCTCAAACAGCCAGATTACAGACCAAGGTTAAACAGTTATATCATTGTAATATCTCAACACTAAGAATTACATAAGCATACTCTGTGTAAGGTTTAAAAGGTTATTATCTGTGTGTACGCTCGCTGTGTGTATCCAGTACTCACAGCGCAGCGTGTGTACGTAACTTGCGTACCACGTGCGAGGTCTTTGTACGCAAATAGCGTACGAAGTGCGTAGCACGTGCACGAGGGACAGCGGCCATTACGGCTTCACGATATTAGTAAATAGCTTGTGTTCTAAGGTAAACAATCAGCTTTATCACCCTCGGTCCCCCTCTCGACGTGCTGCCGGCACATGGTCGATGGCCTTATATTTTAAGCTGGACAAACTATGTCTTGCTTGCAAAAAATGTCGAACCACTGGCTGTTCACTGGAGCCAGTAGTTAATGCTCCCCGGATGGCTGATCTATGCTGAGTAAGTCTGACCTTGAGTTGACATTCGGTTTTGCCGACATAGTAAAAGCCGCAGGGGCATACTATGGCATATATTTCAAAATGGCTCGTACATGTAAGTGATCATTTAATCTGAAACCACTTCCCTGTGTGGGGATGTGGAATGGTATCCCCAGTGAGCATGTACGAACACGTCATACATCCCAGGCATTTATAACACCTGTTTTTTCGACTTAGGACATTTGGTGGAGTAGAGGAATCTAAAAAACCTGTAACATCGGTTTTCACTCATAAATCTTTTAAATTCCTTCCCCATGAGTAACTGGGCATCAATCTGGTTTTAAGAAAACATTTCAGGTCTGGATCAGAGCTGACCATTTGCCATAAACTTTTGGCCCATTGTGGTGTCTTTTAACTCTGTGTATTATATTCGTTCACCCATGGGATGCTCTCCAATCCCACTGTCTCATTTACAGTCTTATTAACCTTTTTCTTTTGGGATACTAGTAATGCTTTGTCACTGGCTTTTTTCAGCTCCAAGGCATACCCTCTTTCCCTGAATTTCTCAATCATGATATCCATTTGTTTTATTGTCATGTCTTGATCGCTATTGGTTCTGCATACCCGTATGAACTGTGAGTAGGGCAATCCCCGAACTGTTCTTTTGGGATGGAAACTATTGGCATGAAGGATGGTATTACGGTCAGTGGGTTTCGTATATAGTGATGTATGAATTTGATTATCTCTAATCTGTATACATATGTCTAAGAAACAAATTTGCTCTGTGCTGCTTGTCATGGTGAACTTAATGGGACTATTTGAGGTATTTTGGGTTTCAATAATACAAGACAATCTTGCTAAATCCTCTCTCCAGAGTATCAGGAGATCGTCGATGTACCGATAGTACATAAACAGTGCCCCTGCTATTTGTGGATCTTAATAAAAAATGCTTTTTTAAATTTCCCACATGTAACAATTTGCAAAGGAGGGGGCCACAGAGGACCCCATTGCACAGCCCGTAACCTGTTTATAAAACGTACCATTAAACATAAAATAGTTATGTTCTAACGTAAATAATAACAGGGTTAAAAATAGATCAATATCGGGCCCCTGATAAAGTGCATTGCCATAAATTAACTTGCGAACCGCTTCCACCCCCGCCTTATGCGGGATGCACGTGTACAAACTTGTGACATCCAGCGTCACAAGCGTGATGCCTTCTGGGATCCCCTGTAACTGTGCAAGCTTAGCTAGTAAAGTGCCAGAGTCTTTCAAATGTGTGCAAGTATTTTGTATACACGGTTGTAGGAACGCGTCCAGAAAGATCGACACAGGCACACACAGATAGCCCCGGGCTGAGATGATGGGTCTACTCGGGGGTCTCTGTGCGTCCTTGTGGACCTTAGGCAGTGTGTAGAAAATGGGAATCACTGGAAAAGCTGTGGATAGTTTGTCCACAAGTACCTGAGTCAATAAACCTTGCGAAACAGCCTGTTTTAAAATTGATGCTTAAATGCAGATGTGGGGTCACTCTAGTCTAGTGTATGTACAAGAATCATTCAGCAAACGTTCACATTCTTGAAAGTATGCTGTAGTATCTTGGATGACGATAGAGCCCCCTTTTATCTGCCGCACGGATAATTATGTCCTTACGTGCTTGTAGTCCTTTAAGGGCATATTATTATTAGTGATGAGCGGGTTCGTTTCCTCGGAATCCGAACCTGCCCGAACTTCACCTTTTTTTTACACGGGTCCGAGCGACTCGGATCCTCCCGCCTTCCTCGGTTAACCCGAGCGCGCCCGAACGTCATCATCCCGCTGTCGGATTCTCGCGAGACTCGGATTCTATATAAGGAGCCGCGAGTCGCCGCCATTTTTCACACGTGCATTGAGATTGATAGGGAGAGGACGTGGCTGGCGTCCTCTCCGTTGTATTAGAAAAAAAAAACTGAGTGACTTAGTTTTAATTGTGGGGAGGATTGGGGACGGGGAGCAGCTGTTAGGGAGTACAGTGCAGGGTTTTGAGTTTAATCCGTTGTTTCTCTGCCTGAAAAAAAACTCTCCACCATATCTGTGCTCACTCAGTGTGCTGCACTGCTGCATGATATATCTGTGCTGAGTGCACTGCTCACACTGCCTAATTGTGGGGACTGGGGAGCAGTTATAGCAGGAGTACAGTGCACAGTTTTGCTGACAGTGACAACCAGTCCAGTATACGTTTGTCTGCCTGAAAAACACTGTGGTGTTTTTTTTTTCTTTCTTCATGCTAGTTTGTTTAGCAGTCTGCTGACAGTGTCCACCGGGTCCGTTATACAGTATATTATATATATAATTAAGCACTAAGCAGCAGTACGGTAGGCCAAGGCTGTACCTACCTCTGTGTCGTCAGTGCACTCGTCGTCCATAAGTATAAGTAATACTATACTATCCATCCATCTACATTGTATACCTGTGGTGTTTTTTTTTCTTTCTTCATAGTCATACTAGTTTGTTTAGCAGTCTGCTGACAGTGTCCACCAGGTCCGTTATACAGTATATCATATATATAAGCACTAAGCAGCAGTACGGTAGGCCACGGCTGTACCTACCTCTGTGTCGTCACTCGTCGTCCATAAGTATAAGTAATACTATACTATCCATCCATCTACATTGTATACCTGTGGTGTTTTTTTTTTCTTTCTTCATACTAGTTTAGCAGTCTGCTGACACTGTCCACCAGGTCCGTTATACAGTATATCATATATATAAGCACTAAGCAGCAGTACGGTAGGCCACGGCTGTACCTACCTCTGTGTCGTCACTCGTCGTCCATAAGTATAAGTAATACTATACTATCCGTCCATCTACATTGTATACCTGTGGTGTTTTTTTTTTCTTTCTTCATACTAGTTTGTTTAGCAGTCTGCTGACAGTGTCCACCAGGTCCGTTATACAGTATAATATCATATATATAAGCACTAAGCAGCAGTACGGTAGGCCACGGCTGTACCTACCTCTGTGTCGTCACTCGTTGTCCATAAGTATAAGTAATACTATACTATCCATCCATCTACATTGTATACCTGTGGTGTTTTTTTTTTTCTTTCTTCATACTAGTTTAGCAGTCTGCTGACACTGTCCACCAGGTCCGTTATACAGTATAATATCATATATATAAGCACTAAGCAGCAGTACGGTAGGCCATGGCTGTACCTACCTCTGTGTCGTCACTCGTCGTCCATAAGTATAAGTAATACTGTACTATCCATCCATCTACATTGTATACCTGTGGTGTTTTTTTTTTTCTTTCTTCATACTAGTTTGTTTAGCAGTCTGCTGACAGTGTCCACCAGGTCCGTTATACAGTATATCATATATATAAGCACTAAGCAGCAGTACGGTAGGCCACAGCTGTACCTACCTCTGTGTCGTCAGTGCACTCGTCGTCCATAAGTATAAGTAATACTATACTATCCATCCATCTACATTGTATACCTGTGGTGTTTTTTTTTTTCTTTCTTCATACTAGTTTAGCAGTCTGCTGACACTGTCCACCAGGTCCGTTATACAGTATAAAATCATATATATAAGCACTAAGCAGCAGTACGGTAGGCCATGGCTGTACCTACCTCTGTGTCGTCACTCGTCGTCCATAAGTATAAGTAATACTATACTATCCATCCATCTACATTGTATACCTGTGGTGTTTTTTTTTTTTCTTTCTTCATACTAGTTTGTTTAGCAGTCTGCTGACAGTGTCCACCAGGTCCGTTATACAGTATATCATATATATAAGCACTAAGCAGCAGTACGGTAGGCCACGGCTGTACCTACCTCTGTGTCATCACTCGTCGTCCATAAGTATAAGTAATACTATACTATCCATCCATCTACATTGTATACCTGTGCTGGCTTTTAGTTGTGCGCAAAATATGGAGAACAAAAATGTGGAGGTTAAAAAAATAGGGAAAGATCAAGATCCACTTCCACCTCGTGCTGAAGCTGATGCCACTAGTCATGGCCGAGACGATGAAATGCCATCAACGTCGTCTGCCAAGGCCGATGCCCAATGTCATAGTACAGAGCATGTAAAATCCAAAACACAAAAGATCAGTAAAAAAATTACCCAAAAATCAAAATTAAAAGCGTCTGAGGAGAAGCGTAAACTTGCCAATATGCCATTTACGACACGGAGTGGCAAGGAACGGCTGAGGCCCAGGCCTATGTTCATGGCTAGTGGTTCAGCTTCACATGAGGATGGAAGCACTCATCCTTTTGCTAGAAAAAAGAAAAGACTGGCGGCAAAAGCACAGCAAAGAACTGTGCGTTCTTCGAAATCACAAATCCCAAAGGAGAGTCCAATTGTGTCGATTGCGATGCCTGACCTTCCCAACACTGGACGGGAAGAGCTTGCGCCTTCCACCATTTGCACGCCCCCTGCAAGTGTTGAAAGGAGCACCCGCAGTCCAGTTCCTGATAGTGAAATTGAAGATGTCAGTGTTGAAGTACACCAGGATGAGGATATGGGTGTTGCTTGGGCTGGGGAGGAAATTGACAAGGAGGTTTCTGATGGTGAGGTGGTTTGTTTAAGTCAGGCACCCGGGGAGACACCTGTTGTCCGTGGGAGGAATATGGCCATTGACATGCCTGGTGAAAATACCAAAAAAATCAGCTCTTCAGTGTGGAAGTATTTCAACAGAAATGCGGACAACAGGTGTCAAGCCGTGTGTTGCCTTTGTCAAGCTGTAATAAGTAGGGGTAAGGACGTTAACCACCTCGGAACATCCTCCCTTATACGTCACCTGCAGCGCATTCATAATAAGTCAGTGACAAGTTCAAAAACTTTGGGCGACAGCGGAAGCAGTCCACTGACCAGTAAATCCCTTCCTCTTGTAACCAAGCTCGCGCAAACCACACCACCAACTCCCTCAGTGTCAATTTCCTCCTTACCCAGGAAAGCCAATAGTCCTGCAGGCCATGTCACTGGCAAGTCTGACGAGTCCTCTCCTGCCTGGGACTCCTCCGATGCATCCTTGAGTGTAATGCCTACTGCTGCTGGCGCTGCTGTTGTTGCTGCTGGGAGTCGATCGTCACCCAGAGGGGAAGTCGGAAGACCACTTGTACTACTTCCAGTAAGCAATTGACTGTCCAACAGTCCTTTGCGAGGAAGATGAAATATCACAGCAGTCATCCTGCTGCAAAGCGGATAACTGAGGCCTTGACAACTATGTTGGTGTTAGACGTGCGTCCGGTATCCGCCGTTAGTTCACAGGGAACTAGACAATTTATTGAGGCAGTGTGCCCCCGTTACCAAATACCATCTAGGTTCCACTTCTCTAGGCAGGCGATACCGAGAATGTACACGGACGTCAGAAAAAGACTCACCAGTGTCCTAAAAAATGCAGTTGTACCCAATGTCCACTTAACCACGGACATGTGGACAAGTGGAGCAGGGCAGACTCAGGACTACATGACTGTGACAGCTCACTGGGAAGATGTAATGCCTCCCGCTGCAAGAACAGCAGCGGCGGCACCAGTAGCAGGATCTCGCAAACGCCAACTCGTTCCTAGGCAGGCTACGCTTTGTATCACCGCTTTCCAGAATACGCACACAGCTGAAAACCTCTTACGGCAACTGAGGAAGATCATCGCAGAATGGCTTACCCCAATTGGACTCTCCTGGGGATTTGTGACATCGGACAACGCCAGCAATATTGTGCGCGCATTACATCTGGGCAAATTCCAGCACGTCCCATGTTTTGCACATACCTTGAATTTGGTGGTGCAGAATTATTTAAAAAACGACAGGGGCGTGCAAGAGATGCTGTCGGTGGCCAGAAGAATTGCGGGCCACTTTCGGCGTGCAGGCACCGCGTACAGAAGACTGGAGCACCACCAAAAAAACCTGAACCTGCCCTGCCATCATCTGAAGCAAGAGGTGGTAACGAGGTGGAATTCAACCCTCTATATGCTTCAGAGGATGGAGGAGCAGCAAAAGGCCATTCAAGCCTATACATCTGCCCACGATATAGGCAAAGGAGGTGGAATGCACCTGTCTCAAGCGCAGTGGAGAATGATTTCAACGTTGTGCAAGGTTCTGCTGCCCTTTGAACTTGCCACACGTGAAGACAGTTCAGACACTGCCAGCCTGAGTCAGGTCATTCCCCTCATCAGGCTTTTGCAGAAGAAGCTGGAGGCATTGAAGGAGGAGCTAAAACAGAGCGATTCCGCTAGGCATGTGGGACTTGTGGATGGAGCCCTTCATTCGCTTAACCAGGATTCACGTGTGGTCAATCTGTTGAAATCAGAGCTCTACATTTTGGCCACCGTGCTCGATCCTAGATTTAAAACCTACGTTGGATATCTCTTTCCGGCAGACACAAGTCTGCAGGGGTTCAAAGAACTGCTGGTGAGAAAATTGTCAAGTCAAGCGGAACGCGACCTGTCAACATCTCCTCCTTCACATTCTCCCGCAACTGGGGGTGCGATGAAAAGGCTACGAATTCCGAGCCCACCCGCTGGCGGTGATGCAGGGCAGTCTGGAGTGACTGCTGATGCTGACATCTGGTCCGGACTGAAGGACCTGCCGACGATTACTGACATGTCGTCTACTGTCACTGCATATGATTCTCTCACCATTGAAAGAATGGTGGAGGATTATATGAGTGACCGCACCCAAGTAGGCACGTCAGACAGTCCGTACGTATACTGGCAGGGAAAAGAGGCAATTTGGAGGCCCTTGCACAAACTGGCTTTATTCTACCTAAGTTGCCCTCCCTCCAGTGTGTACTCCGAAAGAGTGTTTAGTGCCGCCGCTCACCTTGTCAGCAATCGGCGTTTGAGGTTACTTCCAGAAAATGTGGAGAAGATGATGTTCATTAAAATGAATTATAATCAATTACTCCATGGAGACATTCACCAGCAGCAATTGCCTCCAGAAAGTACACGGGGATCTGAGATGGTGGATTCCAGTGGGGACGAATTAATAATCTGTGAGGAGGGGGATGTACACAGTGAAAGGGGTGATGAATCGGACGATGATGATGAGGTGGACATCTTGCCTCTGTAGAGCCAGTTTGTGCAAGGAGAGATTGATTGCTTCTTTTTTGGTGGGGGCCCAAACCAACCAGTCATTTCAGTCACAGTCGTGTGGCAGACCCTGTCGCTGAAATGATGGGTTGGTTAAAGTGTGCATGTCCTGTTTATACAACATAAGGGTGGGTGGGAGGGCCCAAGGACAATTCCATCTTGCTCCTCTTTTTTCTTTCATTTTTCTTTGCGTCATGTGCTGTTTGGGGAGTATTTTTTAGAAGGGCCATCCTGCCTGACACTGCATTGCCACTCCTAGATGGGCCAGGTGTTTGTGTCGGCCACTTGGGTCGCTTATCTTACTCACACAGCTACCTCATTGCGCCTCTTTTTTTTCTTCTTTGCGTCATGTGCTGTTTGGGGAGTAGTTTTTGGTAGGGCCATCCTGCCTGACACTGCAGTGCCACTCCTAGATGGGCCAGGTGTTTGTGTCGGCCACTTGGGTCGCTTATCTTACTCACACAGCTACCTCATTGCGCCTCTTTTTTTTCTTCTTTGCGTCATGTGCTGTTTGGGGAGTAGTTTTTGGAAGGGCCATCCTGCCTGACACTGCAGTGCCACTCCTAGATGGGCCAGGTGTTTGTGTCGGCCACTTGGGTCGCTTATCTTACTCACACAGCTACCTCATTGCGCCTCTTTTTTTTCTTCTTTGCGTCATGTGCTGTTTGGGGAGTAGTTTTTGGAAGGGCCATCCTGCCTGACACTGCATTGCCACTCCTAGATGGGCCAGGTGTTTGTGTCGGCCACTTGGGTCGCTTATCTTACTCACACAGCTACCTCATTGCGCCTCTTTTTTTTCTTCTTTGCGTCATGTGCTGTTTGGGGAGTTGTTTTTGGAAGGGCCATCCTGCCTGACACTGCAGTGCCACTCCTAGATGGGCCAGGTGTTTGTGTCGGCCACTATGGTCGCTTAGCTTACTCACACAGCTACCTCATTGCGCCTCTTTTTTTCTTTGCGTCATGTGCTGTTTGGGGAGTATTTTTTGGAAGGGCCATCCTGCCTGACACTGCAGTGCCACTCCTAGATGGGCCAGGTGTTTGTGTCGGCCACTTGTGTCGCTTAGCTTAGCCATCCAGCGACCTCGGTGCAAATTTTAGGACTAAAAATAATATTGTGAGGTGTGAGGTGTTCAGAATAGACTGAAAATGAGTGGAAATTATGGTTATTGAGGTTAATATTACTATGGGATCAAAATGACCCCCAAATTCTATGATTTAAGCTGTTTTTTAGGGTTTTTTGTAAAAAAAACACCCGAATCCGACAAAAAAAATTCGGTGAGGTTTTGCCAAAACGCGTTCGAACCCAAAACACGGCCACGGAACCGAACCCAAAACCAAAACACAAAACCCCGAAAAATTTCAGGTGCACATCCCTAATTATTATATATTATATATTATACATACCCACTATATTTAGGAGGTAATTTTAACCATATCCTTATTTTGAAAAGAATACAGGATACTCACACTATTGCACTTTGTTTTTTTGAATATATGTTTCGATTCAATATTAGAATGCACATGAACTTTTGATATCTTAATGTCACTGAAATATGTATATATTGCACAATGCACTTTATTTGTTTTTAAGTTGGAAAACAACACTAATGCTTTTGGTTTTTACATTTGCGGCTAGATATGCTGCTCATCACACTGTGGTGTTGTTGTTACAGTGTGTCTCCAAGGCAACCGGGGCCGGACGTGTGACGTCACTTCCGCCCCGACGTGAGACCCGCGGCCGGAAGCGCAACTACGGGCCGGTGGCCGGGAGCGCCTGGGAAACATTACACATATGGAGGGTAAGATTGATTTCTTGTCTAATTATTGCACATATGTTCACTGTTTGAATTGTCTGAGGAAGGGACCAAGCACCCCGAAACGTCACAATAAATTTGCCCTGCGGGGCTTTTGTTCACCAAGGAGATTATTGTTTAAGTCTCTGAGTGCCGCCTGCATCAAGGACACTATATATATATAGATAGATAGATAGATAGATAGATAGATAGATAGAGTATATACAACAGTAATTTTTGTTAGCATGCTATTTGTTACTCACAGTTCACAGCTGGAACCCCTGTTCCTTGTGTCCACTGAATGAAGTTGAATTCTTTAAATGTATTAGGCAGTTCTTATTTTGCACCAAGACCTCACTTCTTGAGGTTGGCATCTCGTCTTTAATCCTGTATCCAGTATTAGGTCAATCTATAACTCAAAAGAAGAAGAATGGGGGCACCCCATACTTCATAATTCCTTTTTAAAAAACTATTTTATTCACACATAAAATTTAGGTAATGAATGACGTACCGAATATGGTACATCATATAACAGCATATGATTTGATCCAAACAATTGCAAGCAGCATACACAGCATGCACAGTCAGTGATTCCACAAGACTTTGTCCACGTCAGGCCACGCTCATATGAAACTTGTAAGGGCGTGGCCTGATATGACTATATCAGTAACATGCCCACACTGCAGCTAGTGGCCATGGCACCCAGGACACCGCTCAGACATTTGTAGCACCCCTGTCACCCTCTACCTCTCCCTTTCACCCACTGTCTCTTGATCTCCCACTATCTTTCCCCCGTCACCCACTGACTCACCCTCCACCTCTCCTCTGCATCAAAATCCCCATCACCCTCTTGCTCTCCAAGGCATCACATTCTCCTTGTCACCATCTGCTTCTCCTTGTCACCCACTGCCTCTCCCCATAACCCTCTCCCTATCACTTACTGCATTCTAAAGTGAATCTTGAATACTTAAGTGAATTGTGAGTTTGAAACAGAAGCAGGTGAGATAGAATACAGAAAAAGGAGAGTTACAATACACAAACAGGAACATATTGGCAATACCATTAACATCTGATATACTGTTTGAGCTAGTGCAGTGTATGAAATGCCTTTGTTTTGCGGGAGGCATTCTGGAGACTCAGCTGCTGTCCAATTTGTAAGCAATTTTCTCTGCTGAAGGAAGACTAAGCTAAACTGCATGCTGAGATATGCAGGATGTCTGTGTCCTTGATTCCATCACTGCATCAGAGAGCCACCAAAAGACATTCTGTCTGGACGACTTTTGGCTCTGAAAGGCAGAGATTTCCAGAAAGACAAAGACATCTCCCACAAGCTGTGACATGGCAAAACTCATATGCTGCTTTTGCAGGGCTGGAAAGTACAACTAATACAAGCACTACAGAACAGGAAAATATGGGGACTTCTACTAACTATATAAACAGGAAAATGAAGAGGAAGATGAAAATTACATCTTCAAAAAGACTGAACTTCTCTTGGGAGATTTCATTATTAGAGTAGTACATCTGGAGCCACAGCTCCAAAGGATAAAGTGCACATGCTAATAATTGTTTAGACAGCAAAAAAACTGAGTAAGTGGACATCACTGTCCACCTAGGAACAAATGACCTGGCTAATGCTGAAGTCATGGCCGTAATTTAATTGCATCAAAAACTTCAATGTTTGGCTAAAGTTGTGGTGCAATGATGAGATATTTGGATTTATAGGCCATAGTCACACCACATGGCAAGATAGGAGCTTAAACAAAAGTGATGACCTGCTTCCAACTTCAAGGGGAATGAGAATACTAAGTGAACAGTTTGAATGCCTTATAAATGACTATTTGGTGAAATGAGGAGATATTTGTATTTATAAGCAAAAGTCACACCATCTGGCAAGATAGGAACTTATACAAAGTGATGGCCTGCACCCATCTTCAAGGGGAACAGTTCATCACCAAAAGTGATCAGTTTGGATGCATCATCAAGAACTATTTAAACTAGCAGAGGGGGGACTGAACCATATATAAATAAAGCAATCTGCTCCCCCAACCCAGAGGTGTAGTTTCTGCAGGCAAAGGGAATAGGAAGTATATCCACTACAACAAAAGATAATTCAGGTCGAACCCAAATAAACATAGGCAGATATATGAACATAGGCCCTCATTCCGAGTTGTTCGCTCGCTAGCTGCTTTTAGCAGCATTGCACACGCTAGGCTGCCACCCTCTGGGAGTGTATCTTAGCTTAGCAGAATAGCGAACAAAAGATTAGCAGAACTACTACTAAATAATTATTTGCAGTTTCTGAGTAGCTCCAGACCTACTCACAGATTGCGATCAGCTCAGTCCGTTTAGTTCCTGGTTTGACGTCACAAACACGCCCTGCGTTCGGCCAGCCACTCCCCCGTTTCTCCAGATACTCCTGAGTTTTTCCCTGACATGCCTGCGTTTTTTTAGCACACTCCCAGAAAACGCTCAGTTACCAACCAGAAACGCCCCTTTCCTGTCAATCATTCACCGATCAGCAGTGCGACTGAAAAGCACCGCAGGATCCACAGCAAAACTGCTAAATTTTTAGTTAAATAACTAAGCGCACGCGCCCTGCGTGCCTTGCGCATGCGCAATTAGCAACAAATCGCAGCATAGCGAAAATCGACCCCCATAGTTAGAAACAGTACAAAGAAACTTCTAAGAGCTACATTATGTGTGTAAATGCTAGGATCTTAGGAAATAAAATCCCAGAACTAATTGAACTAAATGACAAGGGAATATCTAGATATTGTGGCTATTAAATAGTCATAGTGCAATGAAAATCATGACTGGGACATAGCTATACTGGGATATTCTTTATTTAGGAAGGACAGAATAGGAAGAATCGGAGGAGGGGTAGCAATGTATATTAAAAAAAAAACATAACTATTACCTAAATACAAAGTACAGTATTGAAGAGAAAACTGTCACCCTTTGGGTGACCATAGCAACATTAGAATAGGCAATTCTTCAGGTGCCTAAACCTAACCCCCCACCCCCACAGCCTAACCCTAACCATCCCCAGTGGTGGCTAAACTTAACACCACCTCACCACTGCTTAAACATAACCTCCCACCCTACATACCCCTCCCCCCTGTGATTTACCTCTCAGATTAGGAAAAATACAAGGAAAAGAAAGCCAGTTTGGTTTGCGAAAGAAGTACAGTAGCAAGTATTGTGAAAGCAAAAAAGATGGCCTTTATTAAATATAAGCAGATACAAAATAATGAAGACAAAGAGATCTATCTTGTTAGATACAAGGACACTAAGAGGATAATCAGAGCTGAGAAGAAAATGTCCCAGTCAGTGGGTAAAGGGGTAAAGTAGGCAAAACATTTTTGTATGTATATAAACGAAAGGAGAA
This sequence comes from Pseudophryne corroboree, assembly GCF_028390025.1. Classification (NCBI taxonomy): domain Eukaryota; kingdom Metazoa; phylum Chordata; class Amphibia; order Anura; family Myobatrachidae; genus Pseudophryne; species Pseudophryne corroboree. The sequence continues at coordinate 641,060,749 of NC_086446.1, forward strand.
AAACAAAAGGCAGAATAATAAGATGGAGACTGGGAGTCTTGTTGAGGGAGACAATGTAATAGCAGATCATCTTAATTATTTTTGCCAGTATCACTACTGAAAGAGAGGAGAAGGGGCCACAGGTAAGTTCAGGGATAATTAGAAAAATTAAACAAGTACATTTACAGAGGAGAAGATCCTAAATGAACTCATAAAACTGAAAGTGGATAAATCAATGGGGCGAGATGGGATACATACAAGGATATTAAAAGAGCTTAAAGGGGTGCTGTTAGCACCGTTAACAGAATTATTTAACCATTCTCTAACTACAGGAGTAATTTCATAGGACTGGAAAAGAACGAAAGTAGTACCAGTGCACAATAGTGGAAGCAAGAAAGAGGCAAGCAACTACCGACCAGTGAGCCTTACATCAGTAGTAGCGAAATTGATGTAACACTCTTAAAAGAAAGAGTTGTAGATTATCTCAAATCCAGCAATTTACAGGATCCAAAACAACATGGATTTACTTGGGAGAGATCATGTCAAACAAACCTTATTGACTTTTTGACTGGGTGACTGAAGTAATAGATAAAGGGGGGCCTGTAGATATAGCTTATCTAGACTTTAGTAAGACTTTTGACACTGTACCACATCGCAGACTGCTAAATAAACTTGAAAGCTTGGGATTTGATTTTAAAATGGTTGAATGGATAAAATCTTGGCTGCAGGCTATAAAACAAAGAGTTTTAGTAAATGATGTGCTTTCACAGGAGGGAAATGTTACCAGTGGAGTACCCTGTGGATCTGTACTTGGACCAGTGCTTTTTAATATCTTTGTTGGTGACATTACAAATGGTATTGAAGGGATATTATGACAGAAAGGTGTGCAACAGCGAAGACTCACTAGGATGGGTAAAACAAATGATTGATAATCTTGGTAGACTAGAGGAATGGTCGGAAGTGTGGAAATCACAGTTTAATGCCAAAAAGTGCAAAATCATACACTTGGGTCTCAAAAATATAGTATTAATGACATATATTAACATAGTAACATAGAAACATAGTATCTGAGGTTGAAAAAAGACAATTGTCCATCGAGTTCAACCTATTTGTGGTCTCCTATGCATGATGATTTGACTAAAATTGCTGACTGATGCTGCTGTCAGCCGTTGCATTTTATCCATATTTATAGTAACTATAATGCATGACTATGCACCATACCGCTGGATATCCTTATCCATTAGGAATTTATCTAACCCATTCTTAAATGTGTTGACAGATTCCGCCATTACAACTCCCTCGGGCAGGGAATTCCAAACACGTATTGTCCTTACCGTGAAAAAGCCTTTACGACGTATTGTGCGGAATCTCCTCTCCTCTAACCTGAGCGAGTGTCCACGAGTCCTCTGTGTTGATGTAACCCAAAACAGGTCCCGCGCAAGCTCTGTGTATTGTCCCCTTATATATTTGTAGATGTTGATCATATCCCCTCTTAGTCTCCGCTTTTCCAATGTAAACATGCCTAGTCTTTCAAGCCTTTCCTTGTATTCCATCGTCTTCATGCCCTTAATTAGTTTGGTTGCCCTCCTCTGTACCTTTTCTAGCTCCAGGATATCCTTTTTGTAGTACGGTGCCCAGAATTGTACACAGTATTCAAGGTGTGGCCTCACTAGTGATTTATATAACGGGAGTATAATACTCTCGTCCCTAGCATCAATACCCCGTTTTATGCATGCTAATATCTTATTAGCCTTCTTTGCTGCATTCCTACTTTGGGTACTACTGCTTAGCTTGCTATCTATGAAGACACCTAAGTCCTTTTCCAGTACAGAATCACCTAATTTTACCCCATTTAGAAGGTAGGTGTAATTTTTGTTCTTGTTACCACAGTGCATTACCTTACACTTGTCTGTGTTGTAGCGCATTCTCCATTTGGCTGCCCATGCTTCTAATTTACCTAAATCGTTCTGAAGAGACTCGGCATCCTCCTCTGTATTTATAGCCTTACACAATTTGGTATCATCTGCAAAAATTGACACCATGCTCTCTAGACCTTCTGTTAGGTCGTTAATGAAAATATTGAACAATAGCGGTCCTAATACTGAGCCTTGCGGCACACCACTTAGCACTTCAGTCCAAGTTGAAAAAGATCCATTAACCACAATGCGCTGCTCCCTATTATCTAACCAGTTTTTGACCCAAGTGCATATTGTGCTTCCTAGCCCTGATTCTTGTAGCTTGTAGATAAGTCTCATGTGTGGTACAGTATCGAACGCTTTGGCAAAGTCTAAAAAGATTACATCCACGTCTTTACCCTGATCTAGGTTTGCGCTTACTGTGTCATAAAAGCCAAGTAAGTTGGTTTGACAGGATCTGTCCTTCATAAACCCATGATTCCTTTTAATGACCTTATTGACTTCAAGGAACTTCTGAATACTATCTCTTAGAATACCTTCCAATACTTTCCCCACTATAGATGTAAGACTAACTGGTCTATAATTACCTGGTTCAGCTTTACTTCCCTTTTTGAATATAGGCACTACTTCCGCTATACGCCAGTCTTTGGGAACCATACCTGATATAACTGAATCCTTAAAGATCAAAGATAGCGGTTTTGTCAGTACAGAGTGAAGCTCCATTAGAACCCTTGGGTGAATACCATCGGGCCCTTGTGATTTATTAATCTTTAAATGTTTTAATCGGTCACAGACTACTTCCTCGCTTAAATAAGTACCTATCAGTGGGATATTCTCATTATTGAGATTGTGTGTCAGTCCCTGAATTGGGTCCTCTCTAGTGAATACTGTTGAAAAAAACTCATTTAGTGTGTCCGCTATGTCATTATCATTTTTGCTTAAGACTCCCAACTTGTCTTTTAAAGGGCCTATTCTCTCCTTCTTTAATCTCTTGCTATTAATGTATTTAAAGAATTTTTTGGGATTCGCTTTGCTTTCCTTTGCTACTAGTTTTTCAGTTTCTACTTTAGCCGCTCTTATTTCCTTCTTGCAAATTTTGTTACATTCCTTATAGTGCTGAAATGACTCTGCTTCCCCGTCAGATTTGTATTTTTTAAATGCTCACCTTTTCTTGCCCATAAGTTCCTTAATCTTTTTGTTAAGCCACATCGGTTTATGATTTTTATTCCTCTTTTTGCTGCTCATAGGAATAAGTTTGAGTGTATTTTTAGCTAGCAGGAATTTTAGTACCTCCCATTTCTCTGTAGTATTTTTTCCTAAAAACAAACCTTCCCATTCAATATCCCTGAAAAATACCCTCATCTTTTCAAAATTTGCTTTGCTAAAGTTTAGAGTCCTAGTTGAGCCAGTATAGGGCTGTTTATGGAAACTGATATTGAATGTGACCATATTGTGGTCGCTGTTTCCTATGGGTTCCCCTACTATAATACCTGATACCAAATCCCCATTGTTTGTTAATACCAGGTCTAAGATTGCATTGTACCTAGTTGGTTCCTCAATTAGTTGGACTAAGTAGTTATCATTAAGTGTGTTTAAAAACATATTGCCCCTAGCAGTATCACATGAATCGTTTTTCCAGTTTATCTCTGGATAGTTAAAATCTCCCATCACTACTATGTCTCCTACTCCTGCTGCTCTTTCAATTTGCTTTAGTAACAATTCCTCATCAGATGCGTTGATACCAGGCGGCCTATAGCATACACCCAATACTAACTTTTTTATTCCTTTTTTCCCACATGCAATTTCTACCCATAATGTCTCGACAGTGTCTACAGTCCCCTCCTGAATATCTTCCCGTATATCAGGTTTTAAAAACGGCTTTACGTAAAGACACACCCCTCCACCCTTTTTATTTAGTCTGTCTCTCCTAAACAGTGTATAGCCCTCTAGATTGACTGTCCAATCATGAGATTCATCCCACCAAGTTTCAGTAATGCCTATAATATCATACTGTTTGCTTGCTGCAAGTATTTCTAGTTCACCCTTTTTACCAGTAATGCTTCTGGCGTTTACATACATACAACTAAGATAAGTATTTTCCCTTGCGTTAGGTACATCTTTCACCTTATGTAGCAATGATGACCTGTAATTGTCATTGGTTAGTGCTTTGGTAAAATCTCTTTTAGTACCCATGTTAGTAACCTTACCGCCTGCTCTTACCCTCCCCCCAACTTCTCCCCCATTTCGTTTACTACTGTACCGCCATCCCCACTATTCTCACTGCATGACCCGTAGTTTCTAGCTAAACCCTCCCCCCAGGCTCCTAGTTTAAAATCTCCTCCAACCTTCTAACCATCCTTCCCCCCAGCACCGCTGCCCCCTCCTCAGTCAGGTGCAATCCGTCACGACAAAAGAGATGGCGCCTGACTGAGATGTCCGCCCAGTGTTCCAGGAACACAAACCCCTCTTTCCTGCACCAATCCCTTAGCCACACATTTACCTCCCTAATCTCCCTCTGCCTCCCTGGACTAGCGCGTGGCACGGGTAATAATTCCGAGAATATTACCTTAGATGTCCTTGCCTTCAGTTTCTTTCCTAAGTCCCTATAGTCTTTCTTAAGGACATCCCACCTTCCGCTAACTTTGTCATTGGTGCCAACGTGCACCAAGACCGCCGGGTCTTTCCCAGCCCATCCCAACAATCTATCTACCCGGTCCGCGATGTGCCGTACCCCAGCACCCGGGAGACAACAGACTGTACGGCGATCACGGTCCCGGTAGCAGATTGCCCTATCTGCCTTCCTGATGATAGAATCCCCTACCACCACCATCTGACTAGGTACCTCTCTTTCTTTTATTCCAACCGCGCCAGAGGGACCGCTCCTCTGGATGCTAGAGGGAGCAGTCTCCTCCGGCACCGTCATTTCTTCACTATCATCCTCCGATTCCTCGTCCAATCGGGCAAATTTGTTCGGGTTTGATAGTTCGGAGATGTCGAGCCTCCCCCTCTTTTTCTTCCTTCTAACTGTGACCCAACTGGCTACCTGATCATCATCCTTTTCTACCAGTGACCCCTCCCGCAACTCCTCCACCGTTCTGTCTAAACTACGCTCGAGATTGTGAATCCCCCTCAGTCGCGTAACGGTTTGCTCTAGATCAGTTACCTGGGCTTCCAGGGCAACCGTTCGCACACACCTCGTGCAGATGTAATCACACTGGGCCGGTAGCTCCAGGTGTGCATACATCTTGCACGACATGCACTGAGTGAGGTCCCCAATCACAGCCCCTCCCATATTGTTTGTAAGGTCTAACTCCCTGTTACTCTCAAAGAAAAAGCAGAAAAAATAAAAAGTAGAAGACAAGCAATCTCACTTATACAATAATTAAGCTGGCTTATACTTATCTATCTTTGTGCGGTTCTTGGTCCTTCACTTTTATGCAGCCATAGTACTCTCTCCTGCGGCACCTATACTCCACGTAGCAGTTGCAGTTGCAGTTGTTCCAGCTCACTGCACCTCCTTTCCACTCGGCTTCCAGCTACTGCTAATAAAGAAAAAAAAATGCACCTCACACACGCACAATCACAGCCCCTCTGCTACTCCAAGTAAGAGACCCTCTCACTCACTCACAAGGTCAGCCCCTTGCAGCCTAACCAGAAGTTTAATGGTACTGCAAATGTGTGTTCCTGATTGTGTATTATAAAACTCACCTTTTTCTGTATTCTAACTAGAGATGAGCGGGTTCGGTTTCTTTGAATCCGAACCCGCACGAACTTCACTTTTTTTTTCACGGGTCCGAGCGACTCGGATCTTCCCGCCTTGCTCGGTTAACCCGAGCGCGCCCGAACGTCATCATGACGCTGTCGGATTCTAGCGAGACTCGGATTCTATATAAGGAGCCGCGCGTCGCCGCCATTTTCACACGTGCATTGAGATTGATAGGGAGAGGACGTGGCTGGCGTCCTCTCCATTTAGATTAGATTTAGAAGAGAGAGAGAGAGAGAGATTGCTGTGATACTGTAGATTAGAAGAGAGTGCAGAGTGCAGACAGAGTTTAGTGACTGACGACCACAGTGACCAGTGACCACCAGAGACAGTGCAGTTGTTTGTTTTATTTAATATATCCGTTCTCTGCCTGAAAAAAACGATACACAGTCACACAGTGACTCAGTCTGTGTGCACTGCTCAGCCCAGTGTGCTGCACATCAATGTATTGTATATAAAGCTTATAATTGTGGGGGAGACTGGGGAGCACTGCAGGTTGTTATAGCAGGAGCCAGGAGTACATGATAAATAATATTATATTAAAATTAAACAGTGCACACTTTTGCTGCAGGAGTGCCACTGCCAGTGTGACTAGTGGTGACCAGTGCCTGACCACCAGTATATTAGTAGTATTGTATACTATCTCTTTATCAACCAGTCTATATTAGCAGCAGACACAGTACAGTGCGGTAGTTCACGGCTGTGGCTACCTCTGTGTCGGCACTCGGCAGGCAGTCCGTCCATCCATAATTGTATTATATACCACCTAACCGTGGTTTTTTTTTTCTTTCTTTATACCGTCGTCATAGTCATACTAGTTGTTACGAGTATACTACTATCTCTTTATCAACCAGTGTACAGTGCGGTAGTTCACGGCTGTGGCTACCTCTGTGTCGGAACTCGGCAGGCAGTCCGTCCATCCATAATTGTATTATAATATATACCACCTAACCGTGGTTTTTTTTTCGTTCTTTATACCGTCGTCATACTAGTTGTTACGAGTATACTACTATCTCTTTATCAACCAGTGTACAGTGCGGTAGTTCACGGCTGTGGCTACCTCTGTGTCGGAACTCGGCAGGCAGTCCGTCCATCCATAATTGTATTATAATATATACCACCTAACCGTGGTTTTTTTTTCGTTCTTTATACCGTCGTCATACTAGTTGTTACGAGTATACTACTATCTCTTTATCAACCAGTGTACAGTGCGGTAGTTCACGGCTGTGGCTACCTCTGTGTCGGCACTCGGCAGGCAGTCCGTCCAACCATAATTGTATTATATACCACCTAACCATGGTTTTTTTTTCATTCTTTATACCGTCGTCATACTAGTTGTTACGAGTATACTACTATCTCTTTATCAACCAGTGTACAGTGCGGTAGTTCACGGCTGTGGCTACCTCTGTGTCGGCACTCGGCAGGCAGTCCGTCCAACCATAATTGTATTATATACCACCTAACCGTGGTTTTTTTTTCATTTTTTATACCGTCGTCATACTAGTTGTTACGAGTATACTACTATCTCTTTATCAACCAGTGTACAGTGCGGTAGTTCACGGCTGTGGCTACCTCTGTGTCGGCACTCGGCAGCCCGTCCATAATTGTATATACCAGTGACCTAACCGTGGTTTTTTTTTCTTTCTTTATACATACATACTAGTTACGAGTATACTATCTCTTTATCAACCAGTCTATATATTAGCAGCAGACACAGTACAGTGCGGTTGTTCACGGCTGTGGCTACCTCTGTGTCGGCACTCGGCAGCCCGTCCATAATTGTATATACCACCTAACCGTGGTTTTTTTTTCTTTCTTTATACATACATACTAGTTACGAGTATACTATCTCTTTATCAACCAGTCTATATATTAGCAGCAGACACAGTACAGTGCGGTAGTTCACGGCTGTGGCTACCTCTGTGTCGGCACTCGGCAGCCCGTCCATAATTGTATATACCACCTAACCGTGGTTTTTTTTTCTTTCTTTATACATACATACTAGTTACGAGTATACTATCTCTTTATCAACCAGTCTATATATTAGCAGCAGACACAGTACAGTGCGGTAGTTCACGGCTGTGGCTACCTCTGTGTCGGCACTCGGCAGCCCGTCCATAATTGTATATACCAGTGACCTAACCGTGGTTTTTTTTTCCTTCTTTATACATACATACTAGTTACGAGTATACTATCTCTTTATCAACCAGTCTATATATTAGCAGCAGACACAGTACAGTGCGGTAGTTCACGGCTGTGGCTACCTCTGTGTCGGCACTCGGCAGCCCGTCCATAATTGTATACTAGTATCCAATCCATCCATCTGCATTGTTTACCTGAGGTGCCTTTTAGTTGTGCCTATTAAAATATGGAGAACAAAAATGTTGAGGTTCCAAAATTAGGGAAAGATCAAGATCCACTTCCACCTCGTGCTGAAGCTGCTGCCACTAGTCATGGCCGAGACGATGAAATGCCAGCAACGTCGTCTGCCAAGGCCGATGCCCAATGGCATAGTACAGAGCATGTCAAAACCAAAACACCAAATATCAGTAAAAAAAGGACTCCAAAACCTAAAATAAAATTGTCGGAGGAGAAGCGTAAACTTGCCAATATGCCATTTACCACACGGAGTGGCAAGGAACGGCTGAGGCCCTGGCCTATGTTCATGGCTAGTGGTTCAGCTTCACATGAGGATGGAAGCACTCAGCCTCTCGCTAGAAAACTGAAAAGACTCAAGCTGGCAAAAGCACCGCAAAGAACTGTGCGTTCTTTGAAATCCCAAATCCACAAGGAGAGTCCAATTGTGTCGGTTGCGATGCCTGACCTTCCCAACACTGGACGTGAAGAGCATGCGCCTTCCACCATTTGCACGCCCCCTGCAAGTGCTGGAAGGAGCACCCGCAGTCCAGTTCCTGATAGTCAGATTGAAGATGTCAGTGTTGAAGTACACCAGGATGAGGAGGATATGGGTGTTGCTGGCGCTGGGGAGGAAATTGACCAGGAGGATTCTGATGGTGAGGTGGTTTGTTTAAGTCAGGCACCCGGGGAGACACCTGTTGTCCGTGGGAGGAATATGGCCGTTGACATGCCAGGTGAAAATACCAAAAAAATCAGCTCTTCGGTGTGGAGGTATTTCACCAGAAATGCGGACAACAGGTGTCAAGCCGTGTGTTCCCTTTGTCAAGCTGTAATAAGTAGGGGTAAGGACGTTAACCACCTCGGAACATCCTCCCTTATACGTCACCTGCAGCGCATTCATAATAAGTCAGTGACAAGTTCAAAAACTTTGGGTGACAGCGGAAGCAGTCCACTGACCAGTAAATCCCTTCCTCTTGTAACCAAGCTCACGCAAACCACCCCACCAACTCCCTCAGTGTCAATTTCCTCCTTCCCCAGGAATGCCAATAGTCCTGCAGGCCATGTCACTGGCAAGTCTGACGAGTCCTCTCCTGCCTGGGATTCCTCCGATGCATCCTTGCGTGTAACGCCTACTGCTGCTGGCGCTGCTGTTGTTGCCGCTGGGAGTCGATGGTCATCCCAGAGGGGAAGTCGTAAGCCCACTTGTACTACTTCCAGTAAGCAATTGACTGTTCAACAGTCCTTTGCGAGGAAGATGAAATATCACAGCAGTCATCCTACTGCAAAGCGGATAACTGAGTCCTTGACAACTATGTTGGTGTTAGACGTGCGTCCGGTATCCGCCGTTAGTTCACAGGGAACTAGACAATTTATTGAGGCAGTGTGCCCCCGTTACCAAATACCATCTAGGTTCCACTTCTCTAGGCAGGCGATACCGAGAATGTACACGGACGTCAGAAAAAGACTCACCAGTCTCCTAAAAAATGCAGTTGTACCCAATGTCCACTTAACCACGGACATGTGGACAAGTGGAGCAGGGCAGGGTCAGGACTATATGACTGTGACAGCCCACTGGGTAGATGTATGGACTCCCGCCGCAAGAACAGCAGCGGCGGCACCAGTAGCAGCATCTCGCAAACGCCAACTCTTTCCTAGGCAGGCTACGCTTTGTATCACCGCTTTCCAGAATACGCACACAGCTGAAAACCTCTTACGGCAACTGAGGAAGATCATCGCGGAATGGCTTACCCCAATTGGACTCTCCTGTGGATTTGTGGCATCGGACAACGCCAGCAATATTGTGTGTGCATTAAATATGGGCAAATTCCAGCACGTCCCATGTTTTGCACATACCTTGAATTTGGTGGTGCAGAATTTTTTAAAAAACGACAGGGGCGTGCAAGAGATGCTGTCGGTGGCCAGAAAAATTGCGGGACACTTTCGGCGTACAGGCACCACGTACAGAAGACTGGAGCACCACCAAAAACTACTGAACCTGCCCTGCCATCATCTGAAGCAAGAAGTGGTAACGAGGTGGAATTCAACCCTCTATATGCTTCAGAGGTTGGAGGAGCAGCAAAAGGCCATTCAAGCCTATACAATTGAGCACGATATAGGAGATGGAATGCACCTGTCTCAAGTGCAGTGGAGAATGATTTCAACGTTGTGCAAGGTTCTGATGCCCTTTGAACTTGCCACACGTGAAGTCAGTTCAGACACTGCCAGCCTGAGTCAGGTCATTCCCCTCATCAGGCTTTTGCAGAAGAAGCTGGAGGCATTGAAGAAGGAGCTAAAAGGGAGCGATTCCGCTAGGCATGTGGGACTTGTGGATGCAGCCCTTAATTCGCTTAACAAGGATTCACGGGTGGTCAATCTGTTGAAATCAGAGCACTACATTTTGGCCACCGTGCTCGATCCTAGATTTAAAGCCTACCTTGGATCTCTCTTTCCGGCAGACACAGGTCTGCTGGGGTTGAAAGACCTGCTGGTGACAAAATTGTCAAGTCAAGCGGAACGCGACCTGTCAACATCTCCTCCTTCACATTCTCCCGCAACTGGGGGTGCGAGGAAAAGGCTCAGAATTCCGAGCCCACCCGCTGGCGGTGATGCAGGGCAGTCTGGAGCGACTGCTGATGCTGACATCTGGTCCGGACTGAAGGACCTGACAACGATTACGGACATGTCGTCTACTGTCACTGCATATGATTCTCTCAACATTGATAGAATGGTGGAGGATTATATGAGTGACCGCATCCAAGTAGGCACGTCACACAGTCCGTACTTATACTGGCAGGAAAAAGAGGCAATTTGGAGGCCCTTGCACAAACTGGCTTTATTCTACCTAAGTTGCCCTCCCACAAGTGTGTACTCCGAAAGAGTGTTTAGTGCCGCCGCTCACCTTGTCAGCAATCGGCGTACGAGGTTACATCCAGAAAATGTGGAGAAGATGATGTTCATTAAAATGAATTATAATCAATTCCTCCGCGGAGACATTGACCAGCAGCAATTGCCTCCACAAAGTACACAGGGAGCTGAGATGGTGGATTCCAGTGGGGACGAATTGATAATCTGTGAGGAGGGGGATGTACACGGTGATATATTGGAGGGTGAAGATGAGGTGGACATCTTGCCTCTGTAGAGCCAGTTTGTGCAAGGAGAGATTAATTGCTTCTTTTTTGGGGGGGGTCCAAACCAACCCGTCATATCAGTCACAGTCGTGTGGCAGACCCTGTCACTGAAATGATGGGTTGGTTAAAGTGTGCATGTCCTGTTTTGTTTATACAACATAAGGGTGGGTGGGAGGGCCCAAGGATAATTCCATCTTGCACCTCTTTTTTCTTTTCTTTTTCTTTGCATCATGTGCTGATTGGGGAGGTTTTTTTGGAAGGGACATCCTGCGTGACACTGCAGTGCCACTCCTAAATGGGCCCGGTGTTTGTGTCGGCCACTAGGGTCGCTAATCTTACTCACACAGTCAGCTACCTCATTGCGCCTCTTTTTTTCTTTGCGTCATGTGCTGTTTGGGGAGGGTTTTTTGGAAGGGACATCCTGCGTGACACTGCAGTGCCACTCCTAGATGGGCCCGGTGTTTGTGTCGGCCACTAGGGTCGCTAATCTTACTCACACAGCAACCTCATTGTGCCTCTTTTTTTCTTTGCGTCATGTGCTGTTTGGGGAGGGTTTTTTGGAAGGGACATCCTGCGTGACACTGCAGTGCCACTCCTAGATGGGCCCGGTGTTTGTGTCGGCCACTAGGGTCGCTAATCTTACTCACACAGTCAGCTACCTCATTGCGCCTCTTTTTTTCTTTGCGTCATGTGCTGTTTGGGGAGGGTTTTTTGGAAGGGCCATCCTGCGTGACACTGCAGTGCCACTCCTAGATGGGCCCGGTGTTTGTGTCGGCCACTAGGGTCGCTAATCTTACTCACACAGTCAGCTACCTCATTGCGCCTCTTTTTTTCTTTGCGTCATGTGCTGTTTGGGGAGGGTTTTTTGGAAGGGCCATCCTGCGTGACACTGCAGTGCCACTCCTAGATGGGCCCGGTGTTTGTGTCGGCCACTAGGGTCGCTAATCTTACTCACACAGCTACCTCATTGCGCCTCTTTTTTTCTTTGCGTCATGTGCTGTTTGGGGAGGGTTTTTTGGAAGGGACATCCTGCGTGACACTGCAGTGCCACTCCTAGATGGGCCCGGTGTTTGTGTCGGCCACTAGGGTCGCTTATCTTACTCACACAGCGACCTCGGTGCAAATTTTAGGACTAAAAATAATATTGTGAGGTGTGAGGTATTCAGAATAGACTGAAAATGAGTGTAAATTATGGTTTTTGAGGTTAATAATACTTTGGGATCAAAATGACCCCCAAATTCTATGATTTAAGCTGTTTTTTAGTGTTTTTGGAAAAAAACACCCGAATCCAAAACACACCCGAATCCGACAAAAATAATTCGGTGAGGTTTTGCCAAAACGCGTTCGAACCCAAAACACGGCCGCGGAACCGAACCCAAAACCAAAACACAAAACCCGAAAAATTTCAGGCGCTCATCTCTATCACTTACAAGGCAAAATCATGCCTTGTAAGTTATTGCCCATTTAAAAAAACATACTAGTTCAGCCGGCAACCTGCACGGGTGCCGGACTCGTGCGGCATTACATCCCGGACACCCACGAGTGGAAACAGTCCCTGGTAGTCGGCATGCTGACTGTCAGGCTTTGAGGTACATGGCATACCGGAGTCGGTTATATGTCGGGAGACTGCCAGTCTCATAACTACATCCATTACAAATAGTTCAATCACTTCCAACAGTGCAATTTTATTTATGGAAAAAATATTATTTGCCAATCAAAGACGCAGAATGTACCACATAACATAAATAGGAAATCAGCAAATTATGAAGCCTTGTGAATAACAGCACTACGAAATCACTGTAGGAATAGCACTCACTTTATCCTGATAAATTCTTATCCTTTAAAACACTTTAGATAACCAGCCAGCTTCCTTCATGAAGAGTATTTCCAAGGTACAGTATTTCAATATTTAAAAGAATCTTCCTTTTATATGTAGAAAATCCAAAACAGAGTCAAATATCTAGGGCACAACCTCAAATGTAAATTTATTAAAATCACCACACATTGTCTTGGAAAGATCCTCTGGGATTGAAACACGTTGACTTGAACTAGTGCCTGAGCAGAGCCTATTATTGAGAAAATTTGATTACGGACAGCGTTTTGCAAACAAAGTACTGGCTATAGTGTTATTTCATTCAAAGATATTTATATGCTGAGCTATCTGCATCTTCGTTAGGAACATTTTTAACTATTTTGACAAATGTAACTAATGTGTATATATATATATATATATATATATATATATATATATTTATTTACTGCAATATGATGGCAGTTCTGTACTTCCTTAATCCCTTGTCTTGAAGTTTTTGAGAATTTACTTTAGCTGCAAATAACAAGTGAAGTCTGGGCAGGTGCACACTCAGAGAGGATGGGGCCCATGTGTAGTCCCCATCTGGGCCTCCTTCTCTCTAGCAGGCAGCTCAGTAGACTCTGGGCGGTAAGGTCACTAGGAGACCCTGGTGCTGTGCCATAGTCTAGTGCACATGCCCAGGTCTCTGGAGAAATGGTGGGATTGCAGTTTTTATTCCAGTATTTACCCTACTGGGCATGCACGAAATGCCAGGAAAATGGCCGCAGCACCATTTCCCCAGTGATTAGTGTAGTGCTGCTGCCACCAATGTGGGACTCTGGAGAGGTAAATATTCAAAAAATGGGTGAAGGGTGTGTGGGCCCACTTGGACCCATGTGCCTTTGTGCACTGCGCACCTTGCACCCATTATATATGCCCCACTGAGTCTGGTTATATACATCATCTGATTTCACCAGAATTTGGTGAGTAGAATAATAAATGGAACTTCAATAAAGGATACATTTGGAGACGTATCAAGCAGTGTAAATAATGGAGACATGGAGTTGCCTACAGCAAGTAATCAGCTTCTGCCTATTATTTTATAAAATGTACTTGATAAAAGCTACTGTACCTCAAAGCTAATTTTTCTATGGAAAAGTTTTACTCTTGACCATTCTACACATTGCACTTTTATTCCTCACCGAAGCCTTTTATTGCACACAAAATAATTAAATCCCCAATGGAGTAACTAACTTCCTAACCAGAATAGGGCATATCACAATATACAGTCTCTATACTGTGTAAAGTGCCTAGGAGGAAAGCTCTGTCTTCAAGCCCTGGGTGTGAGTGGATCCTCGTATTCATGATAGAGACTTCAAATAATACCTTTTCATTAAATACAAATAGCAAAAACACTTTTTCTGCCACACACTCACCAACAGGAAGTGACTGGATGGTGTTTACCAATTGTGTGGTCACTGGAACTGCACCAATAGATGAACGTTTGGCTGAACAAAGACTGCTCTGACTAATCAGCGCTAAAGGGTGCTGGTAGACTTGTAATTTGCTAATATAATCCTTGTTGACATAACTGATTAAAGGAGCCATTCGTTCATCTACCAGCACAGTTCCTGTGAGAATAGCAGTGATATAGAGCCATCTGTAGTACAAAAATTCACTTGTGTACAACTCTGTGTCACAATCCTGACCTAGTCATCCATGTACTGTAAGTTTTCCTTGCACCTTACATCCTGCAGTGTTTTCAGGATTTCTTTCAGTCTTGTTTAAGCTCCATACAGACTTCAGTTTCCAAGCTACAGAATGTGTTTGTATTCCAAGCATACTTGCCTACCTGATCCTCTCCATGAGTGAGAAAATTATCTGTTCCTGGACTTTCCTGGTAATGTATGATTGCCATCACCTGTGGTGAGTTAGTTAATTGATAAGAAAGGTGTTTCACCACAGGTGATGGCAATCATACATTACCAGGAAAGTCCAGGAACAGAGCATTTTCTCCCTCATGGAGAGGGTCAGGTAGGCAAGTATGATTCCAAGCTGCTGACTGATTGTGCACCTGAGGATTTTGACTGTGAAGCTTGCAGACTCTTGATTATAGCAGACTTATACCCCTTTTACACCAAAGAAATATCCCGGGTATTGTCGGGTAGATCCGGGTCAGGCCTCGGTGTAAATGGCCCCTTGAAAAATATCCCGATTCCTGTGCCCTGCCAATCCATCCCGGGAAATGTTACTGGTTGAACCCACTAAGGATCCGGGTCCCTTAACAGTGTAAACAGTCCCGACCCGGGATATTTGACCCACCTTTTGAATTGAGCCACTGATTGGAGATTCTGGGACACTGATGGATGATGTCATCACTCACTGCCCGCAGACAGCGCAGGTAACCATAGCAACAGGACTCTAACAACCAGTGCTGAGCCTGCTGCCTAATCCAAAGTTGCCCACTGTCTGACCTGCAGCCCTAAATGCAGGCTGGACCACAGCAACATTTGCCTGACAAAGTGCTACAGCCAGGGCTGCTGTCTGCACCACATCCTGCTCACAGTCTGATCTACAGTACACACAAAAAATGCATTGCTGCAAAGCTGTGAGCAGTCCCCATCATAGGGAAAAGCAGGCCTTACCCAGGTTTAGTGTAAACGTGGCTAATACGGCAATATCCCAGGTCGAAGTGCAGTGTAAATGGGTCTAAAGCTGGGTTCACCCTGCAATTGACCCAATTTCAAATTCCCGTGTCTGACCCGGGATTTTGGTGTAAAAGCAGTAATAGCATCCAGCTGTAAGTACATGTGGAGGTATTGTCTAATTTCCTTTGGAAGTTCTTAGTAGACTCCACACCAGAGTTCTCTCCAGAATTGAAGATGGACACAACCGTGACAGTTTGATCAGGTGATCGATCAAACACCAACTGGAAACCAGTCTGAGATCCTATTTACCCCCCCCCCCCAGCCAATCCACAGTCACCCAGGGGTTTTAGATCCTGCAAAAGCACTTCCTGATGTCAGTGCTTTGCTGTTTTCTACAGATCTGCAGGGATTCTTTCTGTTAGTTACCTACCTGTGGACTCCTGTGCTGTGTCTTCTTAGCACTCACTAACTCAATCCGATTAGCCTTGTTCCGGATATCCTGCAAACCAGTCCTACTACACAATCTGGAGCTCAAGTATTGCAGCAGTGTCCCAGCTATCCTGCAAACTGGTCCTGCTACACAGTCCGGTTTCTTAAGTACTGCAGTCATGTCCTGGCCATCCTGCAAACCGATCCATCTCCACAATTCGGTTCATGAGTACTGCATTCGTGTCCTGGTTATCCTGCAAACTGGTCCTGCTCCACAGTTTAGTTCTCGAATACTGCAGCCGTGTCCCGGCTATCCTGCAAACCAGTTCCGCTCCACAGTCCGGTTCTCAAGACCTGCTGCAATGTCCTGGCTGTCCCTCAAACCGTTCCTGCTCCACAGTTCAGTTCTTGGGTACTGCATCTGTGTCCCAACTATCCTGCAAACCAGTCCTGCTCCACAGTCCGGTTTCTTAAGTACTGCAGTCATGTCCCGGCCATCCTGCAAACCGATCCATCTCCACAATTCGGTTCATGAGTACTGCGTTCGTGTCCTGGCTATCCTGCAAACTGGTCCTGCTCCACAGTTTAGTTCTCGAATACTGCAGCCGTGTCCCGGCCATCCTGCAAACCGGACCTGCTCCACAGTCCAATTCTCAAGTACTGCAGCAATGTCCTGGCTGTCCCTCAAATCGTTCCTGCTCCACAGTTCAGTTCTTGGGTACTGCAGCTGTGTCCCAACTATCCTGCAAACCAGTCCTGCTCCACAGTCCGGTTCTTAGGTATTTCAGTACATGTTTCCAAACCACAGTATCCAGCATTCCTGCAGTCATGTTATCGATCCACAGTTAATCATTATCCAGCCTTACTGAAGTCCGTGTTTCCAAGCCACAGTTAATCAGTATCCAGTCTTCTGTAGTCCGTGTTTTGTAATCACAGTTATTCAGCTCCTCATCTTCCACAGTTCCTGTTTTCAAACCTCAGTAATCCAGTCGCTACAAACTCCACACTGTGTCCAGGCCATCCACACTCCTGTGAAAGCCTAGTGCCCATGAGAAGGAACTATACTAATCCTCCTCGCTTCCTCCCTCCTGTGGTCTCTACTTCTCCTCATTACTGAGGCAAGCAGGAAGGGACATCGACAAGATGTAAGAACATCTTGCCTGTTTCGCTCCCCCCTCCTGCGATGTCCCCCTGAGCAAACAGCACTTCAGCTCTGTGCTGAAGCGCTGTGTCTCCCTGTCCCAGCCGGTTCCTCTGCGCATGCATGGGATCTTGCTACTCACGCAAGATCCCCAGCGCAGTCAGGAGCCAGCACCCGCCACAGCCAGGGACAGGTCTGTCCCTGCTGTGGTGAATGGGGGGTCGCCACCTACAGCTGTCGAAAACTGATAAGTGCAGGTGTCGGAACGGTCAGCGATGCTGACCATTCATACAGTTACAGTACATATCGGCCTGATATCTTTTAGATAGCAGCACCGATATGGACAGGGGCGCATAGGCACTGTAATACATGGGGGAAAAGCGGTATTAGTGCTCATAATGTGCGCTGATACCACTTCTCCCCCATAATGAGGATTAATACATTTACCCAAAAATCACAATAGAAGGGTAAAAAGATAATGACTGATTTGTTGTTACGAGTAACTGCACATTTGCATCTTCAAACAATGCTAGCAATCATTTGCTTTCTCCAGCAATAGGATGTTTTGCCTTTTATTTTTCAACCTAAACATCAGTTGAATTTTTCAGAAATACATACAGAAGATTCATTTGTGGGTTGTACAGTAGTACAATGATGAACTATAGCAAATATATTGGCACATCTTCAAGGTTTGGAGGCTGAAAATTAAACATTAAAGTGATTGTGATCATGTATGAGAACATCACCTGACTGTAAGTACAATATTCATAATATGTTGAGTAGAGATGAGAGGGTTCGGTTCTCAGAGAACCGAACCCTACCGGACTTTGCCTTCC
Source organism: Pseudophryne corroboree (assembly GCF_028390025.1). Taxonomy (NCBI): domain Eukaryota; kingdom Metazoa; phylum Chordata; class Amphibia; order Anura; family Myobatrachidae; genus Pseudophryne; species Pseudophryne corroboree. The sequence continues at coordinate 641,078,739 of NC_086446.1, forward strand.
GAGTCTGGATCCGAGCCAGGCTCGGGTTTTCCAGCCTGACTCGGAAACCCGAATGCAGCAAAATGTCATCATCCCGCTGTCGGATTCACACGGGATTTGGATTCCATATAAGGAGCCGCGTGTTGCGGCCATTTTCACTCCAGTTTTGGAGAGTGTATTGAGAGGACGTGTCCTCAGTGTTCAGTGTCTGTGTGGGGGCGGGAAAGTGGGGTGGCGAGTCTTGTGCTGTGTTCTGCTGTCCAGTACAGTGTAGTCAGTGTATTGTGTTGCATCAGTCCAGCCAGTCACAGTGTTGGTGTTCTCTGCTGCCATATATCCAGTGTAGCTGTATAAAGGGGTGCTGTGTTGTGCAGACCAGTGGTAGTGTCCTGTCTCATCAGTCATTCCAGTGTAGTGATGTGCACCGGAAATTTTTCGGGTTTTGTGTTTTGGTTTTGGGTTCGGTTCCGCGGCCGTGTTTTGGGTTCGACCGCGTTTTGGCAAAACCTCACCGAATTTTTTTTGTCGGATTCGGGTGTGTTTTGGATTCGGGTGTTTTTTTCAAAAAACCCTAAACAACAGCTTAAATCATAGAATTTGGGGGTCATTTTGATCCCAAAGTATTATTAACCTCAAAAACCATAATTTACACTCATTTTCAGTCTATTCTGAATACCTCACACCTCACAATATTATTTTTAGTCCTAAAATTTGCACCTAGGTCGCTGGATGACTAAGCTAAGCGACCCTAGTGGCCGACACAAACACCGGGCCCATCTAGGAGTGGCACTGCAGTGTCACGCAGGATGTCCCTTCCAAAAAACCCTCCCCAAACAGCACATGACGCAAAGAAAAAAAGAGGCGCAATGAGGTAGCTGTGTGAGTAAGATAAGCGACCCTAGTGGCCGACACAAACACCGGGCCCATCTAGGAGTGGCACTGCAGTGTCACGCAGGATGGCCCTTCCAAAAAACCCTCCCCAAACAGCACATGACGCAAAGAAAAAAAGAGGCGCAATGAGGTAGCTGTGTGAGTAAGATAAGCGACCCTAGTGGCCGACACAAACACCGGGCCCATCTAGGAGTGGCACTGCAGTGTCACGCAGGATGTCCCTTCCAAAAAACCCTCCCCAAACAGCACATGACACAAAGAAAAAAAGAGGCGAAATGAGGTAGCTGTGTGAGTCAGATAAGCGACCCTAGTGGCCGACACAAACACCGGGCCCATCTAGGAGTGGCACTGCAGTGTCACGCGGGATGTCCCTTCCAAAAAACCCTCCCCAAACAGCACATGATGCAAAGAAAAAAAAAGGCGCAATGAGGTAGCTGTGTGAGTAAGATAAGCGACCCTAGTGGCCGACACAAACACCGGGCCCATCTAGGAGTGGCACTGCAGTGTCACGCAGGATGTCCCTTCCAAAAAACCCTCCCCAAACAGCACATGACGCAAAGAAAAAAAGAGGCGCAATGAGGTAGCTGTGTGAGTAAGATAAGCGACCCTAGTGGCCGACACAAACACCGGGCCCATCTAGGAGTGGCACTGCAGTGTCACGCAGGATGGCCCTTCCAAAAAACACTCCCCAAACAGCACATGACGCAAAGAAAAAAAGAGGCGCAATGAGGTAGCTGTGTGAGTAAGATAAGCGACCCTAGTGGCCGACACAAACACCGGGCCCATCTAGGAGTGGCACTGCAGTGTCACGCAGGATGGCCCTTCCAAAAAACATTCCACAAACAGCACATGACGCAAAGAAAAATTAAAGAAAAAAGAGGTGCAAGATGGAATTGTCCTTGGGCCCTCCCACCCACCCTTATGTTGTATAAACAGGACATGCACACTTTAACCAACCCATCATTTCAGTGACAGGGTCTGCCACACGACTGTGACTGAAATGACGGGTTGGTTTGGACCCCCACCAAAAAAGAAGCAATTAATCTCTCCTTGCACAAACTGGCTCTACAGAGGCAAGATGTCCACCTCATCATCATCCTCCGATATATCACCGTGTACATCCCCCTCCTCACAGATTATCAATTCGTCCCCACTGGAATCCACCATCTCAGCTCCCTGTGTACTTTGTGGAGGCAATTGCTGCTGGTCAATGTCTCCACGGAGGAATTGATTATAATTCATTTTAATGAACATCATCTTCTCCACATTTTCTGGATGTAACCTCGTACGCCGATTGCTGACAAGGTGAGCGGCGGCACTAAACACTCTTTCGGAGTACACACTTGTGGGAGGGCAACTTAGGTAGAATAAAGCCAGTTTGTTCAAGGGCCTCCAAATTGCCTCTTTTTCCTGCCAGTAGAAGTACGGACTGTGTGACGTGCCTACTTGGATGCGGTCACTCATATAATCCTCCACCATTCTTTCAATGGTGAGAGAATCATATGCAGTGACAGTAGACGACATGTCCGTAATCGTTGTCAGGTCCTTCAGTCCGGACCAGATGTCAGCATCAGCAGTCGCTCCAGACTGCCCTGCATCACCGCCAGCGGGTGGGCTCGGAATTCTGAGCCTTTTCCTCGCACCCCCAGTTGCGGGAGAATGTGAAGGAGGAGATGTTGACAGGTCGCGTTCCGCTTGACTTGACAATTTTCTCACCAGCAGGTCTTTCAACCCCAGCAGACTTGTGTCTGCCGGAAAGAGAGATCCAAGGTAGGCTTTAAATCTAGGATCGAGCACGGTGGCCAAAATGTAGTGCTCTGATTTCAACAGATTGACCACCCGTGAATCCTTGTTAAGCGAATTAAGGGCTCCATCCACAAGTCCCACATGCCTAGCGGAATCGCTCCGTGTTAGCTCCTCCTTCAATGTCTCCAGCTTCTTCTGCAAAAGCCTGATGAGGGGAATGACCTGACTCAGGCTGGCAGTGTCTGAACTGACTTCACGTGTGGCAAGTTCAAAGGGCATCAGAACCTTGCACAACGTTGAAATCATTCTCCACTGCACTTGAGACAGGTGCATTCCATCTCCTATGTCGTGCTCAATTGTATAGGCTTGAATGGCCTTTTGCTGCTCCTCCAACCTCTGAAGCATATAGAGGGTTGAATTCCACCTCGTTACCACTTCTTGCTTCAGATGATGGCAGGGCAGGTTCAGTAGTTTTTGGTGGTGCTCCAGTCTTCTGTACGTGGTGCCTGTACGCCGAAAGTGTCCCGCAATTCTTCTGGCCACCGACAGCATCTCTTGCACGCCCCTGTCGTTTTTAAAAAAATTCTGCACCACCAAATTCAAGGTATGTGCAAAACATGGGACGTGCTGGAATTTGCCCATATTTAATGCACACACAATATTGCTGGCGTTGTCCGATGCCACAAATCCACAGGAGAGTCCAATTGGGGTAAGCCATTCCGCGATGATCTTCCTCAGTTGCCGTAAGAGGTTTTCAGCTGTGTGCGTATTCTGGAAAGCGGTGATACAAAGCGTAGCCTGCCTAGGAAAGAGTTGGCGTTTGCGAGATGCTGCTACTGGTGCCACCGCTGCTGTTCTTGCGGCGGGAGTCCATACATCTACCCAGTGGGCTGTCACAGTCATATAGTCCTGACCCTGCCCTGCTCCACTTGTCCACATGTCTGTGGTTAAGTGGACATTGGGTACAGCTGCATTTTTTAGGACACTGGTGAGTCTTTTTCTGAGGTCTGTGTACATTTTCGGTATCGCCTGCCTAGAGAAGTGGAACCTAGATGGTATTTGGTAACGGGGGCACACTACCTCAATAAATTGTCTAGTTTCCTGTGAACTAACGGCGGATACCGGACGCACGTCTAACACCAACATAGTTGTCAAGGCCTCAGTTATCCGCTTTGCAGCAGGATGACTGCTGTGATATTTCATCTTCCTCGCAAAGGACTGTTGGACAGTCAATTGCTTACTGGAAGTAGTACAAGTGGTCTTCCGACTTCCCCTCTGGGATGACCATCGACTCCCAGCAGCAACAACAGCAGCGCCAGCAGCAGTAGGCGTTACACGCAAGGATGCATCGGAGGAATCCCAGGCAGGAGAGGACTCGTCAGAATTGCCAGTGACATGGCCTGCAGGACTATTGGCATTCCTGGGGAAGGAGGAAATTGACACTGAGGGAGTTGGTGGGGTGGTTTGCGTGAGCTTGGTTACAAGAGGAAGGGATTTACTGGTCAGTGGACTGCTTCCGCTGTCACCCAAAGTTTTTGAACTTGTCACTGACTTATTATGAATGCGCTGCAGGTGACGTATAAGGGAGGATGTTCTGAGGTGGTTAACGTCCTTACCCCTACTTATTACAGCTTGACAAAGGCAACACACGGCTTGACACCTGTTGTCCGCATTTCTGTTGAAATACCTCCACACTGAAGAGCTGATTTTTTTGGTATTTTCACCAGGCATGTCAACGGCCATATTCCTCCCACGGACAACAGGTGTCTCCCCGGGTGCCTGACTTAAACAAACCACCTCACCATCAGAATCCTCCTGGTCAATTTCCTCCCCAGCGCCAGCAACACCCATATCCTCCTCATCCTGGTGTACTTCAACACTGACATCTTCAATCTGACTATCAGGAACTGGACTGCGGGTGCTCCTTCCAGCACTTGCAGGGGGCGTGCAAATGATGGAAGGCGCATGCTCTTCACGTCCAGTGTTGGGAAGGTCAGGCATCGCAACCGACACAATTGGACTCTCCTTGTGGATTTGGGATTTCGAAGAACGCACAGTTCTTTGCGGTGCTTTTGCCAGCTTGAGTCTTTTCAGTTTTCTAGCGAGAGGCTGAGTGCTTCCATCCTCATGTGAAGCTGAACCACTAGCCATGAACATAGGCCAGGGCCTCAGCCGGTCCTTGCCACTCCGTGTGGTAAATGGCATATTGGCAAGTTTACGCTTCTCCTCCGACAATTTTATTTTAGGTTTTGGAGTCCTTTTTTTACTGATATTTGGTGTTTTGGATTTTACATGCTCTGTAATATGACATTGGGCATCGGCCTTGGCAGACGACGTTGCTGGCATTTCATCGTCTCGGCCATGACTAGTGGCAGCAGCTTCAGCACGAGGTGGAAGTGGATCTTGATCTTTCCCTAATTTTGGAACCTCAACATTTTTGTTCTCCATATTTTAATAGGCACAACTAAAAGGCACCTCAGGTAAACAATGGAGATGGATGGATACTAGTATACTTATGGATGGACTGCCGAGTGCCGACACAGAGGTAGCTACAACCGTGGACTAACGTACTGTGTCTGCTGCTAATATAGACTGGATGATAATGAGATGAAATCAATATATATATGTATGTATATATAATATCACTAGTACTGCAGCCGGACAGGTAGATAATATATTTATTAGGTAATGATGACTGATGACGGACCTGCTGGACACTGTCAGCTCAGCAGCACCGCAGACTGCTACAGTAAGCTACTATACTATAGTAGTATGTACAAAGAAGAAAGAAAAAAAAAAACCACGGGTAGGTGGTATACAATTATGGATGGACTGCCGAGTGCCGACACAGAGGTAGCTACAGCCGTGGACTAACGTACTGTGTCTGCTGCTAATATAGACTGGATGATTGATAATGAGATGAAATCAATATATATATGTTTGTATATACAATATCACTAGTACTGCAGCCGGACAGGTAGATAATATATTTATTAGGTAATGATGACTGATGACGGACCTGCTGGACACTGTCAGCTCAGCAGCACCGCAGACTGCTACAGTAAGCTACTATACTATAGTAGTATGTACAAAGAAGAAAGAAAAAAAAAAACCACGGGTAGGTGGTATACAATTATGGATGGACTGCCGAGTGCCGACACAGAGGTAGCTACAGCCGTGGACTAACGTACTGTGTCTGCTGCTAATATAGACTGGATGATTGATAATGAGATGAAATCAATATATATATGTATGTATATATAATATCACTAGTACTGCAGCCGGACAGGTAGATAATATATTTATTAGGTAATGATGACTGATGACGGACCTGCTGGACACTGTCAGCTCAGCAGCACCGCTGGCTGCTACAGTAAGCTACTATACTATAGTAGTATGTACAAAGAAGAAAGAAAAAAAAAAAACCACGGGTAGGTGGTATACAATTATGGATGGACTGCCGAGTGCCGACACAGAGGTAGCTACAGCCGTGGACTAACGTACTGTGTCTGCTGCTAATATAGACTGGATGATTGATAATGAGATGAAATCAATATATATATGTATGTATATATAATATCACTAGTACTGCAGCCGGACAGGTAGATAATATATTTATTAGGTAATGATGACTGATGACGGACCTGCTGGACACTGTCAGCTCAGCAGCACCGCAGACTGCTACAGTAAGCTACTATACTATAGTAGTATGTACAAAGAAGAAAAAAAAAAAAAAACACGGGTAGGTGGTATACAATTATGGATGGACTGCCGAGTGCCGACATAGAGGTAGCTACAGCCGTGGACTAACGTACTGTGTCTGCTGCTAATATAGACTGGATGATTGATAATGAGATGAAATCAATATATATATGTATGTATATATAATATCACTAGTACTGCAGCCGGACAGGTAGATAATATATTTATTAGGTAATGATGACTGATGACGGACCTGCTGGACACTGTCAGCTCAGCAGCACCGCAGACTGCTACAGTAAGCTACTATACTATAGTAGTATGTACAAAGAAGAAAGAAAAAAAAAAACCACGGGTAGGTGGTATACAATTATGGATGGACTGCCGAGTGCCGACACAGAGGTAGCTACAGCCGTGGACTAACGTACTGTGTCTGCTGCTAATATAGACTGGATGATTGATAATGAGATGAAATCAATATATATATGTATGTATATATAATATCACTAGTACTGCAGCCGGACAGGTAGATAATATATTTATTAGGTAATGATGACTGATGACGGACCTGCTAGACACTGTCAGCTCAGCAGCACCGCAGACTGCTACAGTAAGCTACTATACTATAGTAGTATGTACAAAGAAGAAAGAAAAAAAAAAAAACACGGGTAGGTGGTATACAATTATGGATGGACTGCCGAGTGCCGACACAGAGGTAGCTACAGCCGTGGACTAACGTACTGTGTCTGCTGCTAATATAGACTGGATGATTGATAATGAGATGAAATCAATATATATATATGTATGTATATATAATATCACTAGTACTGCAGCCGGACAGGTAGATAATATATTTATTTGGTAATGATGACTGATGACGGACCTGCTGGACATTGTCAGCTCAGCAGCACCGCAGACTGCTACAGTAAGCTACTATACTATAGTAGTATGTACAAAGAAGAAAGAAAAAGAAAAACCACGGGTAGGTGGTATACAATTATGGATGGACTGCCGAGTGCCGACACAGAGGTAGCTACAGCCGTGGACTAACGTACTGTGTCTGCTGCTAATATAGAGTCTAGACTGGATGATAAATTATTGATAATGAGATGAAATCAATATAATATCACTAGTACTGCAGCCGGACAGGCACTATATATATTTATTATGTAATGACTGATGACGGACCTGCTGGACACTGTCAGGTCAGCAGCACCGCAGACTGCTACAGTAAGCTACTATAGTAGTATGTATAAAGGAGAATGAAAAAAAAAAAAACCACGGGTAGGTGGTATACAATATTATCTATATATATATATATATGTTATATACAATTATATATATATATATATATATATATATATATATTAAACTGGTGGTGATTGATTATTAAACTGGTGGTCAGGTCACGTTGCAACTTGCAACTAGTACTCCGAGACCTAAGCAGACAATCACAAAATATATTATTATACTGGTGGTCAGTGTGGTCACAACAATGGCAGTGTGGCACTGACTCTGGCAGCAAAAGTGTGCACTGTACGTTATATGTACTCCTGAGTCCTGCTCTCAGACTCTTACTGCTCCCCACTGTCAGTGTCTCCCCCACAAGTCAGATAATTAATACAATACACAGTCACACTATCTAATCTATATCACTTCAGCAAGTAGTATAGTAGTATAGTAGTACTCCTCCTAATAGTAATAATGCTCCCCAAAATACTGTGTCTCTCTCATCTCTACTGTGTCTCTCTCTTCTCTAAACGGAGAGGACGCCAGCCACGTCCTCTCCCTATGACTCTCAATGCACGTGTGAAAATGGCGGCGACGCGCGGCTCCTTATATAGAATCCGAGTCTCGCGAGAATCCGACAGCGGGATGATGACGTTCGGGCGCGCTCGGGTTAACCGAGCAAGGCGGGAAGATCCGAGTCGCTCGGACCCGTGAAGAAAAAACTGAAGTTCGGGCGGGTTCGGATTCAGAGGAACCGAACCCGCTCATCTCTAATCCAGTGACCATATACCCTGCTGCTATATGTCCAATGCTGCAGTATAATAATTATAACAACAACCTGATGTACTGCATCAGACCAGTGGTAGTGTCCTGTCTCATCAGTCATTCCAGTGACGATATACGCTATTGCTATATATCCACTGCTGCAGTATAATAATTATTACAACAACCTGTTGTGCTGCATTAGACCAGTGGTAGTGTCCTGTCTCATCAGTCATTCCAGTGACGATATGCGCTGCTGCTATATATCTAATGCTGCCTTATAATAATAATAACAACAACAACAACAATAACAACAACCATAAGTCCCTTACAGTGTTGTTGTGTTGTGCTGCATCAGACCAGTGGTAGTGTCCTGTCTATCAGTCATTCAAGTGATGATATATGCTGCTGTTATATGTCCACTGCTGACGTATAATAATAATAATAATAACAACAACAACCACAAGTCCCTTACTGTGTTGTTGTGTTGTGCTGCATCAGACCAGTGGTAGTGTCCTGTCCATCAGTCATTCCAGTGACGAGGCAGTCACAGTGGTATACACTGCTACTATATGTCCACTGCTACAGTATTATAATAATTAATACAACAACCACAAGTCTCTTACAGTGTTGTTGTGTTGTTCTGCATCAGACCAGTGGTAGTGTCTTGGCCATCAGCCATCAGTCATTCCTGTGCCACATATTGTGTTATATAACTCCAAAAAAATAATGGAGAACAAAAATTTGGAGGATAAAATAGGGAAAGATCAAGAACCACTTCCTCCTAGTGCTGAAGCTGCTGCCACTAGCCATGACATAGACGATGAAATGCCATCAACGTTGTCTGCCAAGGCCGATGCCCAATGTGATAGTAAAGGGCATGTATAATTCAAAAAGCCAAAGTTCAGTAAAAAGACCAAAAAAAAAGAAATTTAAATGGTCTGAGGAGAAACGTAAACTTGCCAATATGCCATTTACAACACGGAGTGGCAAGGAACGGCTGAGGCCTTGGCCTTTGTTCATGACTAGTGGTTCAGCTTCACATGACGATGGAAGCCCTCAACTGAGGCCTTGACACTTATGTTGGTGTTAGACGTGTGCCCGGTATCCGCCATTAGTGCAGTAGGATTTAGACAATTGATAGAGGTATTGTGTCCCCAGTACCAAATCTCATCTATATTCCACTTCACTAGGCAGGCGATAGCGAGATTTTGCCATTTAATTCCAGTGATTTGGACGTATAATTACAGTGATTTTGCCAATTAATTTCAGTGCTTTATAATTATTAATTACAGTGATCTTGCCAATTAATTCCAGTGATTTATAATAATTAATTACAGTGATCTTGCCATATAATTCCAGTAACTTGGACGTATAATTCCAGTATGAATTGTTTGTGTCGCTTGGCTTAGTCATACAGCTACCTCATTGCACCTCTTCGACATCTATAAATTAGGTGCTGTTTGGGGCCTAGTTTTTGAAAAGTGCCATCCTGTGTGACACTGCCGTATGAGTACAGGGGTACTGCTGTATTAGTCCTGGGGTACTGCCGTATAAGTCCACCAATTGCAGAATTTTTTTAAAAGTGACTGGAGCATGCTGGAGATGCTGTCAGTGGACCAAACAATTGCGGCCCACTCTCGACATTCAGCCACTGCGTGATACTAGTAGATGGGCCAGGTGTTTTGTCGCTTAGCTTAGGCCTACAGCAACCTCAGTGCACCTTTTTTTCTTCTTTGCATCATGTCCTGTTAGGGGCCTTTTTTTGATATCTGCCCTCCTGTCTGCCACTGCAGTGCCATGCCTAGATGGGCCAATTGTTTGTGTCGCTTGGCTGAGTCATACAACTACCTCATTGCAATTCTTTTTCTTCTTTGCATGATGTGCTGTTTGGGGCCTTTTTTATATCTGCCATCCCGTCTGACACTGCAGTGCCACTCCTAGATGGGCCAGGTGTTTGTGTTGTCCACTTGTGTCGCTTAGCTTAGTCATCCAGCAACCTCGGTGCAACCTTTTGGCCTAAAAACAATATTGTGAGGTGTTAGGTGTTCAGAATAGACTGGAAATGAGTGGAAATGATTGTTATTGAGGTTAATAATACCGTAGGAGCAAAATTACCCCAAAATTCTGTGATTTTAGCTGTTTTTATGTTTTTTCAAAAATTATCCAGATCCAAAACCAAAACCAAAACACGAAAGGGTGGTTTTGGCAAAACCAAGCCAAAACCAAAACACGAAAGTGGAATTAGAACCAAAACCAAAACACAAAACACGAAAAGTGCCCGCTGCACATCTCTATTGAGTATCATGAGCCTCAGGCTCAGTCTATTTTTCTGTGGTTTAGGGAATGCAGTAGTTTTATTGTACAGTATCTGTTTCTCTGTGTGTGTCTTAAGAATAACAAGCTGTCAGTGTAAAGCAAAACACAACAGAAGGTGGCTTACTGTATTAGCAAGCAAGTAATGCTTGCTATGAATAAAGCATATGAGCTGCTTTAGTCTCCATAGAATAACAGATGTGAGAATATCAGAACTCGCAGTTTTTCCACCAATATAATGGCTTCGTTGCATACCGACATGCTCCGAAGAGACAACTGCCTACATCCCTCCAATGGGTAAATTCTCCTATTCATTTACTTACACTTCCAGAATACAGGCTCTCAAATCCATTACATATTTTAATATATGTCAAACGATCACACAAATAGCTCTCTTTCACACCACCAATTATTCATTTTTAACAAATAATTTTAATACATTTTTTTAAAGCATCACATGTTCCATGAGTCAGTCCAGGCCGTAACGCATGAAATCCATTTGTACATAGATACCATCAAAGCATGCCTGGACCATCTCCTTGTCTACAGCATCTGTGTTAGATAGAAAAGGAATATATACATATTCCACTTGTACATATACCATAAATACAGAGTACATACATAATTAATGATTAAAAAAAGCATTTTTTGTAGTAATGTTTGTGGGAGATTTATCAAAACTTGGAGAGAGAGATAAAGTACCAACCAATCCACTCCTGTCTGTCATTTTACAAGCACTAGGGCAGATGTATTAACTTGGAGAAGGCATAAGGAAGTGATAAACCAGTGATAAGTGCAAGGTGATAAATACACCAGCCAATCAACTCCAATATGCAAATTGACAGTTAGGAGCTGACTGGCTGGTGCGATAAACCAGTGAAAAATGCACCACATCTGCCCCTCTGTTTGAAAAATGACAGGATCTAATTGGTTTTACTTTATCTCTCTCCAGTGGGGCAGATGTATTAACCTGGAGAAGGCATAAGGAAGTGAAAAACCAGTAAAAAGTGCAAGGTGATAAACGCAGGAATTATACACCAGTATCACTGGAATTATACGCCAGTATCATGGGTATTATACGGCAATATCACTGGAATTATACGGCAGTATCACAGGAATTATAAAGCAATATCACTGGAATTATACGGCAATATCACTGGAATTATACGCCAGTATCACTGCAATTATACGGCAATATCACTGGAATTATACGGCAATATCACTGGAATTATACGCCAGTATCACTGGAATTATACGACAATATCACTGGAATTATACGGCAATATCACTGGAATTATACGCCAGTATCACTGGAATTATACGACAATATCACTGGAATTATACAGCAATATCACTGGAATTACATGGCAATATCACTGGAATTATACGCCAGTATCACAGGAATTATACAGCAATATCATTGGAATTATACGGCAATATCAAAAGAATTATACGACAGTATCACTGGAATTATACAGCAATATCACTGGAATTATACAGCAATATCACTGGAATTATACGCCAGTATCACAGGAATCATACAGCAATGTCACTGGAATTATACGCAGTATCACAGGAATTATACACCAGTATCACAGGAATTATACGTCAGTATCACTGAAATTATACGCCAGTACCACAGGAATTATACAGCAATATCACTGGAATTATACGACAATATCACAGGAATTATACGGAAGTATCACGGGAATTATACGGCAATATCACTGGAATTATACGGCAATATCACAGGAATTATACGGCAATATCACTGGAATTATATGCCAGTATCACAGGAATTATACACCAGTATCACAGGAATTATACAGCAATTTCACTGGAATTATACACCAGTATCACGGGAATTATACTGCAACATCACTGGAATTATATGCCAGCATCACAGGAATTATACAGCAGTATCACTGGAATTATACGTCAATATCCCTGGAATTATATGCCAGTATCACGGGAATTATACGCCAGTATCACTGGAATTATACGCCAGTATCACAGGAATTATACGGCAAGATCACTGGAATTATACGGCAATATCACTGGAATTATACGGCAATATCACTGGAATTATACGCCAGTATCACTGGAATTATACGACAATATCACTGGAATTATACGGCAATATCACTGGAATTATACGCCAGTATCATTGGAATTATACGACAATATCACTGGAATTATACAGCAATATCACTGGAATTACATGGCAATATCACTGGAATTATACGCCAGTATCACAGGAATTATACAGCAATATCATTGGAATTATACGGCAATAGCAAAGGAATTATACGACAGTATCACATGAATTATACAGCAATATCACTGGAATTATACAGCAATATCACTGGAATTATACGCCAGTATCACAGGAATCATACAGCAATGTCACTGGAATTATACGCAGTATCACAGGAATTAAACACCAGTATCACAGGAATTATACGTCAGTATCACTGAAATTATACGCCAGTACCAAAGGAATTATACAGCAATATCACTGGAATTATACGGCAATATCACAGGAATTATACGGAAGTATCACGGGAATTATACGGCAATATCACTGGAATTATACGGCAATATCACAGGAATTATACGGCAATATCACTGGAATTATATGCCAGTATCACAGGAATTATACACTAGTATCACAGGAATTATACAGCAATTTCACTGGAATTATACACCAGTATCACGGGAATTATACTGCAATATCACTGGAATTATATGCCAGTATCACAGGAATTATACAGCAGTATCACTGGAATTATACGTCAATATCACTGGAATTATATGCCAGTATCACGGGAATTATACGCCAGTATCACTGGAATTATACGCCAGTATCACAGGAATTATACGGCAATATCACTGGAATTATACGGCAATATCACTGGAATTATACGGCAATATCACTGTAATTATACGCCAGTATCACAGGAATTATACACCAGTATCACAGGAATTATACAGCAATTTCACTGGAATTATACACCAGTATCACATTGAATTATACGGCAATATCACTGGAATTATATACCAGTATCACAGGAATTATACAGCAGTATCACTGGAATTATATGTCAATATTACTGGAATTATACGCAAGTATCACTGGAATTATATACCAGTATCACAGGAATTATACAGCAGTATCACTGGAATTATATGTCAATATTACTGGAATTATACGCCAGTATCACAGGAATTATATGGCAGTAACACTGGATATATGGCAGCAGAGGACACCTCCACTGTGACTGGTCACTGGACTGATGCTGCACAAGACACTACCCCTGGTCTGATGCAAGACAACACAGCAAACTGCAAGGGACTTATACAGCAGCACTGGGGACATATAGCAGCAGAGGACCCCACATCTGTGACTGGCTGGACTGATGCAGCATAAGACACTACACTGGACTGAGCAGCACAAGACAGCACTGGAATCGCCACCCCACTTTCCCGCCCACACAGACACTGAGGACACGTCCTCTCACTACACTCTCTGAGACTTGAGTGAAAATGGCGGCAACACGCGGGTCCTTATATGGAATCCAAACCCTGCGAGAATCCGACAGTGGGATGATGATGTTTTGCCTCCTTACGGTTTCCGAGTCAGGCAGGAAAACCCGAGCCTGACTCTGATCCGGGCTCGTGATGTGTAGTCCGGTAGGGTTCGGTTCTCTGAGAACCGAACTTGCTCATCTCTAATTCTTATACAGGATTGTTCACAGAATTTGTTTCAACATACAATTTACAGTACACTTAAATTTTTCATGCCTTGAGACTAAGGGACTGATGCTAATTGGCTTGAGGATTCTTTTTTGTGTACTCGCCCCCAATCCTTATGTTTGGTTTGATATCTGTTCTTGTAATCAGGGTGCACTTCTGCCAGCCTGTACTTTGTGCAGATTGTGCACCTGAAAATAGGCTTGTTTTACAGCATGTAGGAGGGTCTAAATCTTTACTATGCACTTTAAACCATATATCTATTAGAGATGAGCGCCGGAAATTTTTCGGGTTTTGTGTTTTGGTTTTGGGTTCGGTTCCGCGGCCGTGTTTTGGGTTCGACCGCGTTTTGGCAAAACCTCACCGAATTTTTTTTGTCGGATTCGGGTGTGTTTTGGATTCGGGTGTTTTTTTCAAAAAACCCTAAAAAACAGCTTAAATCATAGAATTTGGGGGTAATTTTGATCCCAAAGTATTATTAACCTCAAAAAACATAATTTACACTCATTTTCAGCCTATTCTGAACACATCACACCTCACAATATTATTTTTAGTCCTAAAATTTGCACCGAGGTCGCTGTGTGAGTAAGATAAGCGACCCTAGTGGCCGACACAAACACCGGGCCCATCTAGGAGTGGCACTGCAGTGTCACGCAGGATGGCCCTTCCAAAAAACCCTCCCCAAACAGCACATGACGCAAAGAAAAAAAGAGGCGCAATGAGGTAGCTGACTGTGTGAGTAAGATTAGCGACCCTAGTGGCCGACACAAACACCGGGCACATCTAGGAGTGGCACTGCAGTGTCACGCAGGATGTCCCTTCCAAAAAACCCTCCCCAAACAGCACATGACGCAAAGAAAAAAAGAGGCGCAATGAGGTAGCTGACTGTGTGAGTAAGATTAGCGACCCTAGTGGCCGACACAAACACCGGGCCCATCTAGGAGTGGCACTGCAGTGTCACGCAGGATGTCCCTTCCAAAAAACCCTCCCCAAACAGCACATGACGCAAAGAAAAAAAGAGGCGCAATGAGGTAGCTGACTGTGTGAGTAAGATTAGCGACCCTAGTGGCCGACACAAACACCGGGCCCATCTAGGAGTGGCACTGCAGTGTCACGCAGGATGTCCCTTCCAAAAAACCCTCCCCAATCAGCACATGATGCAAAGAAAAAGAAAAGAAAAAAGAGGTGCAAGATGGAATTATCCTTGGGCCCTCCCACCCACCCTTATGTTGTATAAACAAAACAGGACATGCACACTTTAACCAACCCATCATTTCAGTGACAGGGTCTGCCACACGACTGTGACTGATATGACGGGTTGGTTTGGACCCCCCCCAAAAAAGAAGCAATTAATCTCTCCTTGCACAAACTGGCTCTACAGAGGCAAGATGTCCACCTCATCTTCACCCTCCGATATATCACCGTGTACATCCCCCTCCTCACAGATTATCAATTCGTCCCCACTGGAATCCACCATCTCAGCTCCCTGTGTACTTTGTGGAGGCAATTGCTGCTGGTCAATGTCTCCGCGGAGGAATTGATTATAATTCATTTTAATGAACATCATCTTCTCCACATTTTCTGGATGTAACCTCGTACGCCGATTGCTGACAAGGTGAGCGGCGGCACTAAACACTCTTTCGGAGTACACACTTGTGGGAGGGCAACTTAGGTAGAATAAAGCCAGTTTGTGCAAGGGCCTCCAAATTGCCTCTTTTTCCTGCCAGTATAAGTACGGACTGTGTGACGTGCCTACTTGGATGCGGTCACTCATATAATCCTCCACCATTCTATCAATGTTGAGAGAATCATATGCAGTGACAGTAGACGACATGTCCGTAATCGTTGTCAGGTCCTTCAGTCCGGACCAGATGTCAGCATCAGCAGTCGCTCCAGACTGCCCTGCATCACCGCCAGCGGGTGGGCTCGGAATTCTGAGCCTTTTCCTCGCACCCCCAGTTGCGGGAGAATGTGAAGGAGGAGATGTTGACAGGTCGCGTTCCGCTTGACTTGACAATTTTGTCACCAGCAGGTCTTTCAACCCCAGCAGACCTGTGTCTGCCGGAAAGAGAGATCCAAGGTAGGCTTTAAATCTAGGATCGAGCACGGTGGCCAAAATGTAGTGCTCTGATTTCAACAGATTGACCACCCGTGAATCCTTGTTAAGCGAATTAAGGGCTGCATCCACAAGTCCCACATGCCTAGCGGAATCGCTCCGTGTTAGCTCCTTCTTCAATGCCTCCAGCTTCTTCTGCAAAAGCCTGATGAGGGGAATGACCTGACTCAGGCTGGCAGTGTCTGAACTGACTTCACGTGTGGCAAGTTCAAAGGGCATCAGAACCTTGCACAACGTTGAAATCATTCTCCACTGCACTTGAGACAGGTGCATTCCATCTCCTATATCGTGCTCAATTGTATAGGCTTGAATGGCCTTTTGCTGCTCCTCCAACCTCTGAAGCATATAGAGGGTTGAATTCCACCTCGTTACCACTTCTTGCTTCAGATGATGGCAGGGCAGGTTCAGTAGTTTTTGGTGGTGCTCCAGTCTTCTGTACGTGGTGCCTGTACGCCGAAAGTGTCCCGCAATTTTTCTGGCCACCGACAGCATCTCTTGCACGCCCCTGTCGTTTTTTAAAAAATTCTGCACCACCAAATTCAAGGTATGTGCAAAACATGGGACGTGCTGGAATTTGCCCATATTTAATGCACACACAATATTGCTGGCGTTGTCCGATGCCACAAATCCACAGGAGAGTCCAATTGGGGTAAGCCATTCCGCGATGATCTTCCTCAGTTGCCGTAAGAGGTTTTCAGCTGTGTGCGTATTCTGGAAAGCGGTGATACAAAGCGTAGCCTGCCTAGGAAAGAGTTGGCGTTTGCGAGATGCTGCTACTGGTGCCGCCGCTGCTGTTCTTGCGGCGGGAGTCCATACATCTACCCAGTGGGCTGTCACAGTCATATAGTCCTGACCCTGCCCTGCTCCACTTGTCCACATGTCCGTGGTTAAGTGGACATTGGGTACAACTGCATTTTTTAGGACACTGGTGAGTCTTTTTCTGACGTCCGTGTACATTCTCGGTATCGCCTGCCTAGAGAAGTGGAACCTAGATGGTATTTGGTAACGGGGGCACACTGCCTCAATAAATTGTCTAGTTCCCTGTGAACTAACGGCGGATACCGGACGCACGTCTAACACCAACATAGTTGTCAAGGACTCAGTTATCCGCTTTGCAGTAGGATGACTGCTGTGATATTTCATCTTCCTCGCAAAGGACTGTTGAACAGTCAATTGCTTACTGGAAGTAGTACAAGTGGGCTTACGACTTCCCCTCTGGGATGACCATCGACTCCCAGCGGCAACAACAGCAGCGCCAGCAGCAGTAGGCGTTACACGCAAGGATGCATCGGAGGAATCCCAGGCAGGAAAGGACTCGTCAGACTTGCCAGTGACATGGCCTGCAGGACTATTGGCATTCCTGGGGAAGGAGGAAATTGACACTGAGGGAGTTGGTGGGGTGGTTTGCGTGAGCTTGGTTACAAGAGGAAGGGATTTACTGGTCAGTGGACTGCTTCCGCTGTCACCCAAAGTTTTTGAACTTGTCACTGACTTATTATGAATGCGCTGCAGGTGACGTATAAGGGAGGATGTTCCGAGGTGGTTAACGTCCTTACCCCTACTTATTACAGCTTGACAAAGGGAACACACGGCTTGACACCTGTTGTCCGCATTTCTGGTGAAATACCTCCACACCGAAGAGCTGATTTTTTTGGTATTTTCACCTGGCATGTCAACGGCCATATTCCTCCCACGGACAACAGGTGTCTCCCCGGGTGCCTGACTTAAACAAACCACCTCACCATCAGAATCCTCCTGGTCAATTTCCTCCCCAGCGCCAGCAACACCCATATCCTCCTCATCCTGGTGTACTTCAACACTGACATCTTCAATCTGACTATCAGGAACTGGACTGCGGGTGCTCCTTCCAGCACTTGCAGGGGGCATGCAAATAGTGGAAGGCGCATGCTCTTCACGTCCAGTGTTGGGAAGGTCAGGCATCGCAAACGACACAATTGGACTCTCCTTGTGGATTTGGGATTTCAAAGAACGCACAGTTCTTTGCGGTGCTTTTGCCAGCTTGAGTCTTTTCAGTTTTCTAGCGAGAGGCTGAGTGCTTCCATCCTCATGTGAAGCTGAACCACTAGCCATGAACATAGGCCAGGGCCTCAGCCGTTCCTTGCCACTCCGTGTGGTAAATGGCATATTGGCAAGTTTACGCTTCTCCTCCGACAATTTTATTTTAGGTTTTGGAGTCCTTTTTTTTCTGATATTTGGTGTTTTGGATTTGACATGCTCTGTACTATGACATTGGGCATCGGCCTTGGCAGACGACGTTGCTGGCATTTCATCGTCTCGGCCATGACTAGTGGCAGCAGCTTCAGCACGAGGTGGAAGTGGATCTTGATCTTTCCCTAATTTTGGAACCTCAACTTTTTTGTTCTCCATATTTTATAGGCAGAACTAAAAGGCACCTCAGGTAAACAATGGAGATGGATGGATTGGATACTAGTATACAATTATGGACGGACTGCCACGGTTAGGTGGTATAAAAAAACCACGGTTAGGTGGTATATATTATAATAATAATACAATTATGGATGGACGGACTGCCTGCCGACTGCCGACACAGAGGTAGCCACAGCCGTGAACTACCGCACTGTACACTGGTTGATAAAGAGATAGTAGTATACTCGTAACAACTAGTATGACACTATGACGACGGTATAAAGAATGGAAAAAAAACCACGGTTAGGTGGTATATATTATAATAATAATACAATTATGGATGGACGGACTGCCTGCCGACTGCCGACACAGAGGTAGCCACAGCCGTGAACTACCGCACTGTACACTGGTTGATAAAGAGATAGTAGTATACTCGTAACAACTAGTATGACACTATGACGACGGTATAAAGAATGAAAAAAAAACCACGGTTAGGTGGTATATATTATAATAATAATACAATTATGGATGGACGGACTGCCTGCCGACTGCCGACACAGAGGTAGCCACAGCCGTGAACTACCGCACTGTACACTGGTTGATAAAGAGATAGTAGTATACTCGTAACAACTAGTATGACACTATGACGACGGTATAAAGAATGAAAAAAAAACCACGGTTAGGTGGTATATATTATAATAATAATACAATTATGGATGGACGGACTGCCTGCCGACTGCCGACACAGAGGTAGCCACAGCCGTGAACTACCGCACTGTACACTGGTTGATAAAGAGATAGTAGTATACTCGTAACAATTAGGATGACACTATGACGGTATAAAGAATGAAAAAAAAAACCACGGTTAGGTGGTAGGTATATAATAATAAATAATACAATTCTGGTCGGACGGACTGCCTGCCGTGTGCCGACACAGAGGTAGCCACAGCCGTGAACTACCGCACTGTACACTGGTTGATAAAGAGATAGTAGTATACTCGTAACAATTAGGATGACACTATGACGGTATAAAGAATGAAAAAAAAAACCACGGTTAGGTGGTAGGTATATAATAATAAATAATACAATTCTGGTCGGACGGACTGCCTGCCGTGTGCCGACACAGAGGTAGCCACAGCCGTGAACTACCGCACTGTACACTGGTTGATAAAGAGATAGTAGTATACTCGTAACAATTAGGATGACACTATGACGGTATAAAGAATGAAAAAAAAAACCACGGTTAGGTGGTAGGTATATAATAATAAATAATACAATTCTGGTCGGACGGACTGCCTGCCGTGTGCCGACACAGAGGTAGCCACAGCCGTGAACTACCGCACTGTACACTGGTTGATAAAGAGATAGTAGTATACTCGTAACAATTAGGATGACACTATGACGGTATAAAGAATGAAAAAAAAAACCACGGTTAGGTGGTAGGTATATAATAATAAATAATACAATTCTGGTCGGACGGACTGCCTGCCGTGTGCCGACACAGAGGTAGCCACAGCCGTGAACTACCGCACTGTACACTGGTTGATAAAGAGATAGTAGTATACTCGTAACAATTAGGATGACACTATGACGTATAAAGAATGAAAAAAAAACCACGGTTAGGTGGTAGGTATATAATAATAAATAATACAATTCTGGTCGGACGGACTGCCTGCCGTGTGCCGACACAGAGGTAGCCACAGCCGTGAACTACCGCACTGTACACTGGTTGATAAAGAGATAGTAGTATACTCGTAACAATTAGGATGACACTATGACGGTATAAAGAATGAAAAAAAAACCACGGTTAGGTGGTAGGTATATAATAATAAATAATACAATTCTGGTCGGACGGACTGCCTGCCGTGTGCCGACACAGAGGTAGCCACAGCCGTGAACTACCGCACTGTACACTGGTTGATAAAGAGATAGTAGTATACTCGTAACAATTAGGATGACACTATGACGGTATAAAGAATGAAAAAAAAAACCACGGTTAGGTGGTAGGTATATAATAATAAATAATACAATTCTGGTCGGACGGACTGCCTGCCGTGTGCCGACACAGAGGTAGCCACAGCCGTGAACTACCGCACTGTACACTGGTTGATAAAGAGATAGTAGTATACTCGTAACAATTAGGATGACACTATGACGGTATAAAGAATGAAAAAAAAAACCACGGTTAGGTGGTAGGTATATAATAATAAATAATACAATTCTGGTCGGACGGACTGCCTGCCGTGTGCCGACACAGAGGCAGCCACAGCCGTGAACTACCGCACTGTACACTGGTTGATAAAGAGATAGTAGTATACTCGTAACAATTAGGATGACACTATGACGGTATAAAGAATGAAAAAAAAACCACGGTTAGGTGGTAGGTATATAATAATAAATAATACAATTCTGGTCGGACGGACTGCCTGCCGTGTGCCGACACAGAGGTAGCCACAGCCGTGAACTACCGCACTGTACTGTGTCTGCTGCTAATATAGACTGGTTGATATTTAAAGAGATATTAGTAGTATACAACAATACTATACTGGTGGTCAGGCACTGGTCACCACTCCTGCAGCAAAAGTGTGCACTGTTAATTAATATAATTGTACTCCTGGCTCCTGCTAACAACCTGCAGTGCTCCCCAGTCTCCCCCACAATTAATTATAAGCTTTTAATTTATACATTGATGACTGTGCAGCACACTGGGCTGAGCTGAGTGCACACAGACTGAGTCACACTGTGTGACTGACTGTGCTGTGTATCGTTTTTTTTTTCAGGCAGAGAACGGATATAGCAGAGAGAAGTGAACGGATATATTATATTAAATAAAAGTTAACTAGCAACTGCACTGGTCACTGACTGTGGTAAACTAACTCTGTCTGCGACTCTGCACAATCTCTCTCTCTCTATCTAATCTATCTCTATTCTAATGGAGAGGACGCCAGACACGTCCTCTCCCTATCAATCTCAATGCACGAGTGAAAATGGCGGCGACGCGCGGCTCCTTATATAGAATCCGAGTCTCGCGATAGAATCCGAGCCTCGCGAGAATCCGACAGCGTCATGATGACGTTCGGGCGCGCTCGGGTTAACCGAGCAAGGCGGGAAGATCCGAGTCGCTCGGACCCGTGAAAAAAAACATGAAGTTCGGGCGGGTTCGGATTCCGAGGAACCGAACCCGCTCATCTCTAATATCTATGTGCCTAATTCAGACCTGATTGCAAAAGCAAAATCTTTCTCTAATGGGCAAAACCATGTGCAGTGCAGGTGGGGCAGATATAACGTGCAGAGAGAGTTTGATTTGGGTGGGTTATATTGTTTCTGTCCAGGGTAAATACTGGCTGCTTTATTTTTACACTGGAATTTATATTTTAGTTTGGACACACACCACCTAACTCTCTCTGCACATGTTATATCTGCCCCACTTGCACTGCACATGGGGGGTCATTCCGAGTTGATCGCTCAATAGCTAGTTTTAGCAGCCATGCAAATGCTATGCCGCCGCCCACTGGAAGTGTATTTTAGCTTAGCAGAAGTTTGACCGGTTGTATCGCAGAGCGGCTACAAATTTTTTTTGTGTAGTTTCAAAGTAGCTCAAAACCTACTCAGCGCTTGCGATTACTTCAGACTATTCAGTTCCGGATTTGACGTCACAAACCCGTCCAGCGTTCGCCCAGCCACGCCTGCATTTTTCCTGGCCTGCCTGCATTTTTCCGCACACTCCCTGAAAATGGTTAGTTGCCACCCAGAAATGCCCACTTCATGTCAATCACTCTGCGGCAAGCAGTGCGTGTCACGATCCGGGTATCTGGACGCCATTTCTTACCCATCAGATGCCTCCTAAGGCTGGCTCAGCGCTCCAGGACCGGATCCCATCTGTTATCCTAATGTTCACTTTCCTGCATCCTCTCCTGTCTCTCTGAGACGCTGTCACAGTAACGCCTTATTACATCTGGCATGGCGTCTCCCGCGGCCTCCGCCGCCGTCCCTGAGCTTCTGCATGCAGAGTGTCAGAGTGGCGATTACGTCAGCCGCGGCCTCCGCTGTGTCCGCGTGGTTGGATGTGCACTTGTCAGCCTGGCGTCTCCTGTCTCCAGTGGCCGGCGCCGCCATTACTGTTTTCATTACCACATGGATTACAAACCAAACTTCCCTCCAAGTGTCTGCATGGGCGCAGCCATCTTGGATTCTGTCAGCTGATCATTTCCTCCAATCTGTTCTCAGTATTGATAATCTGCATAATTGCCTAGCCAATCCCTTCCTTGCTGCAGGTATAAATACACTGTGCCTGAGCAAGGAAGGCGTCAGTGCTTTGGTTGTCAAACCTAGTTCCTGTTTGTCTCTCTCCTGTGATTGTCTTCCAGGTTCCAGCTCCTGTCTCAAGACTTCCACCATAGAGACCCACACCAGCATTCCACCTGCGGTGTAGCCTGACTCTCCAATCCATTGTGGATTCATCTGTTTCCAGCTACAACATTACCTGCTTCCAGCTCAGCTTCCAGCAGAGTACAGCTTCCCTTAAAGGGCCGGTGTCCTTTCTACACTTTACCACTCTCCACCGGTATTATTATTTCTCCGCTCTCAAGTTCTACATTTCAGTTCATATTTCATCGCTCCCAAGTTCATTTATTATTTAACTGGTTCCAGCCAGTATCCACTCCGTGCTAACAACAGTCTGGTTCCAGCCAGTATCCACAGCAGCTGTTTTATCTTCAGCAACCCAGCTTTTCCTGGAACACCAGCTGGCACAATCCTGGGTTATCTCCATTGCTACAGTCGGGCCTGGTAAGGACTTTCCATCTAGAAGATCATAAGAACTATCTCACACTACCAGTGCCCTGTGGCTCCTGCCATCCTGTAGTACCCAGGAACTGTATTTATTCTTTGCTGACTTTTACGTTTTCTTTTACTGCTGCTGTGTTGCGGAGTTGTCATAATAAACATCATTGACTTTTATCCAAGTTGTCGTGGTCACGCCTTCGGGCAGTTATTATTCATGTTACTTACATGTCCAGGGGTCTGATACAACCTCCCAGGTTCCGGTACATCTCAGCCCCTACAACTGAGGCTGCCTCCCGTCAGCTCAGGCCCTCAGTTGTGACAGTAAGCACTGACCTAATGAATCCAGCCGGAGACCAGGATCAAGCGGCCAGGCCGATGCAAGAACTGGCAGCCCGACTAGAACATCAGGAGGCTGCACAGGGCCACATCATCCGCTGTCTCCAGGATCTCTCTACTCGGCTGGATGGGATTCAGACAACTCTCCGTGGATCAGGCGCGTCTGGTGCGTCAACCACAGTGACTCCAGCTATAACCCCACCCACCTTACCCATTTCTGCTCCACGTCTTCATCTTCCAACGCCAGCAAAATTTGACGGATCTCCAAGATTCTGCAGGGGATTTCTCAACCAGTGTGAGATTCAGTTTGAGCTACAACCTTGCAATTTTCCCAGTGACCGTACAAAAATTGCCTACATTATTTCTCTTCTCAGTGGCTCAGCCCTTGATTGGGCATCACCGTTATGGGAGAGGTCCGACACCCTGCTATCTTCCTACACTGCCTTCGTGTCAACATTCAGGCGCATCTTCGACGAGCCAGGCTGGGTAACCTCAGCTTCATCCGAGATTCTCCGTTTACGCCAGGGGTCACGTACTGTAGGACAATATCTGATACAGTTCCAGATCCTGGCATCCGAACTGGCATGGAACGACGAGGCCCTGTATGCTGCATTCTGGCATGGCTTATCTGAGCGTATTAAAGATGAGTTAGCTACCAGAGACTTACCTTCTAAGTTAGATGAGCTAATCTCACTCTGCACGAAAGTTGATTTACGTTTCAGAGAGAGAGCAATTGAGCGTGGAAGATCATCTGCTCCAAAATCTTCTGCTCCTCCTCCTCGCCAACTGTCACCAACTAAAGATGAGCCCATGCAAATTGGCCGTTCCCGTTTAACTCCTGCTGAGCGCCGAAGACGTCTCTCCAAGTCTCTTTGTCTTTACTGTGCAGCTCCGTCTCACACCATCAATGCCTGTCCCGAATGTCCGGGAAAACTCCAAACCCTAGCTCGCCCAGGAGAGGGCCGGCTAGGAGTAATGATCTCCTCTCCATCTCCTCATGATTGTAATCTCCCAGTGTCGCTCCAAATTGCTCAACGTTATCGGAACGTCATTGCCCTCCTTGATTCCGGAGCAGCTGGGAACTTTATTACCGAAGCCTATGTTAAACGGTGGTCCCTACCCACCGAGAGACTTCCTTCGTCCATCTCCTTAACTGCCGTGGATGGCAGCAAGATTTTTGATGCAGTTATTTCCCTAAGGACTCTACCAGTTCGTCTGAGAGTGGGAGTTCTTCATTCTGAATTTATTTCTTTTTTAGTGATTCCAAGAGCCACACATCCTGTGGTCCTGGGCCTTCCATGGCTCCGTCTTCACAATCCTACAATTGATTGGACGACTACGCAAATCCTGGCATGGGGTTCCTCCTGTGCTGAGACATGTTTGTTTAAAGTATTGCCTGTCTGTTCTTCCTCCCCCAGGTCGTCTGATGTTCCGCCTCCTCCATATCAAGATTTCACGGATGTGTTCAGTAAAGCTTCTGCTGATATCCTTCCTCCTCATAGAGAATGGGACTGCCCGATTGATCTCGTTCCAGGGAAGGTTCCACCTCGAGGCCGAACTTATCCGTTGTCTCTGCCTGAGACGCATTCTATGGAGGAATACATTAAAGAGAACCTAGCAAAGGGGTTCATTCGACCTTCTTCTTCTCCAGCCGGCGCAGGCTTCTTTTTTGTAAAAAAGAAAGATGGTGGTCTGCGGCCGTGCATCGACTACAGAGGTTTGAACGACATTACCATCAAGAACCGTTATCCTTTACCCCTGATTACTGAGCTCTTTGACAGAGTTAGCGGAGCTACCATCTTTACAAAGCTGGACTTGAGAGGTGCATACAATCTCATCCGGATCCGTGAGGGTGACGAGTGGAAGACCGCCTTTAACACCCGTGACGGACATTATGAGTACCTCGTCATGCCCTTCGGATTGAGCAATGCTCCAGCTGTCTTCCAGCATTTTGTCAATGAGATCTTCAGAGACATTCTATACCGTCATGTCGTGGTCTATCTAGACGATATCCTCATTTTTGCCAACGATTTGGAGGAACATCGTTTTTGGGTTAAAGAGGTTCTGTCCCGTCTCCGTGTCAATCATCTCTATTGCAAATTAGAAAAATGCGTCTTTGAAGTCAAGTCCATTCCGTTTCTAGGGTACATTGTGTCCGGTTCCGGACTAGAGATGGATCCTGAGAAACTACAAGCAATCCAAAATTGGCCGGTACCCTTAACCCTCAAAGGGGTCCAGAGGTTCTTAGGGTTCGCCAACTATTACCGAAAGTTTATACGAGACTTTTCCACCATTGTGGCGCCTATTACTGCTTTCACTAAGAAGGGTGCTAACCCGTCCAAGTGGTCTGAAGAAGCCATGCAAGCATTTCATCTTTTAAAACAAAGGTTCATCTCTGCGCCTGTTCTGAAACAGCCTGACATCGACTCTCCTTTCATCTTAGAGGTGGATGCCTCCTCCGTTGGAGTAGGAGCGGTGTTATCTCAGAGGGCTAAAGATGGCCATTTACACCCTTGCAGTTTCTTCTCCCGGAAGTTCTCCCCAGCTGAGCGCAACTATGCCATTGGCGACCAGGAGTTGCTAGCCATCAAGCTCGCTCTAGAAGAGTGGAGGTATCTGTTGGAGGGAGCTTCTCATTCAATCACCATACTTACAGACCACAAGAACCTTTTATACCTGAAGGGCGCACAATGTCTCAACCCTCGTCAGGCCAGATGGGCACTTTTCTTTTCCAGGTTCGACTTTAAACTCCAGTTCTGTCCGGGCTCTCAGAATCGCAAGGCCGATGCCCTTTCCCGCTCATGGGAGCAAGAAAATGAGTCAGAGTCTTCAGACAAGCATCCTATTATAAATCCGTTGGCATTCTCCACGGTAGGGATGGACTCTACGCCCCCATCAGGGAAAAGTTTTGTGAAGCCGATGCTAAGGAAGAAGCTCATGCATTGGGCCCATGCTTCCCGTTTTGCCGGACATACAGGTATCCAAAAAACCCTGGAGTTTATCTCTAGGTCCTATTGGTGGCCAACTCTGAAAAAGGACGTCTTGGAGTTTATTGCATCTTGCCCAAAGTGTGCCCAACATAAAGTATCCCGCCAGTCGCCTGCGGGGCAACTGGTTCCACTATCCGTTCCCCGTCGACCATGGACCCACTTGTCGATGGATTTCATTACAGATTTAACCATGTGCAACAAGTTCAATACCATCTGGGTGGTAGTTGACCGGTTCACCAAGATGGCACACTTCATTCCTCTCACCGGTATTCCGTCAGCTTCCAAGTTGGCTCAAGTATTCATACAAGAGATCTTCCGACTCCACGGTCTTCCTGAAGAAATTATCTCAGATCGAGGAGTTCAATTCACAGCCAAATTCTGGCGAAGTTTATGTCAAGTCCTTCAAGTCAAGCTAAAGTTTTCCACGGCTTACCATCCTCAGACCAATGGTCAAACCGAGAGGGTGAATCAGGACTTGGAGGCCTTCCTCCGCATCTATGTGTCCTCCTCTCAAGATGACTGGGTTCAATTACTTCCCTGGGCCGAGTTCTGTCATAACAACCAGTATCATTCTTCATCTGCTTCAACACCATTCTTCACTAACTTTGGATTCCACCCTAAAGTCCCTGAGTTCCAACCGCTTCCAGCAACTTCTGTTCCCGCAGTGGATATCACCTTGCATCAGTTTGCCAATATCTGGAAGAGCGTACGATCAGCTCTGCTCAAGGCATCGTTCAGGTACAAGAAGTTTGCGGATAAGAAGCGTCGAGCAGTTCCTGCTCTCAAGGTGGGTGATCGGGTATGGTTATCCACGAAGAATCTGAGGTTAAGAGTTCCCAGTATGAAGTTTGCACCTCGCTATATCGGTCCTTTCAAGATTGAACAAGTCATCAATCCTGTTGCTTACAGACTTCAGTTGCCTCCCTTCTTAAAAATACCCAGGACATTCCATGTTTCCCTGTTGAAACCGCTGATCTTGAATCGGTTTCATTCCTCACTTCCTCCAACTCCGAAAGTCCAAACTCAACGAGGCGTTGAGTATGAAGTGGCCAAGATCCTGGACTCACGTCACCGTTACGGTCAACTACAGTATCTTATTGACTGGAAGGGTTACGGCCCTGAGGAACGTTCATGGACCAATGCTTCTGATGTCCATGCTCCTGCCTTGGTCCGGAGATTCCATTCCAAGTTTCCTCAAAAGCCAAAGAAGTGTCCTGGGGCCACTCCTAAAGGGGGGGGTGCTGTCACGATCCGGGTATCTGGACGCCATTTCTTACCCATCAGATGCCTCCTAAGGCTGGCTCAGCGCTCCAGGACCGGATCCCATCTGTTATCCTAATGTTCACTTTCCTGCATCCTCTCCTGTCTCTCTGAGACGCTGTCACAGTAACGCCTTATTACATCTGGCATGGCGTCTCCCGCGGCCTCCGCCGCCGTCCCTGAGCTTCTGCATGCAGAGTGTCAGAGTGGCGATTACGTCAGCCGCGGCCTCCGCTGTGTCCGCGTGGTTGGATGTGCACTTGTCAGCCTGGCGTCTCCTGTCTCCAGTGGCCGGCGCCGCCATTACTGTTTTCATTACCACATGGATTACAAACCAAACTTCCCTCCAAGTGTCTGCATGGGCGCAGCCATCTTGGATTCTGTCAGCTGATCATTTCCTCCAATCTGTTCTCAGTATTGATAATCTGCATAATTGCCTAGCCAATCCCTTCCTTGCTGCAGGTATAAATACACTGTGCCTGAGCAAGGAAGGCGTCAGTGCTTTGGTTGTCAAACCAAGTTCCTGTTTGTCTCTCTCCTGTGATTGTCTTCCAGGTTCCAGCTCCTGTCTCAAGACTTCCACCATAGAGACCCGCACCAGCATTCCACCTGCGGTGTAGCCTGACTCTCCAATCCATTGTGGATTCATCTGTTTCCAGCTACAACATTGCCTGCTTCCAGCTCAGCTTCCAGCAGAGTACAGCTTCCCTTAAAGGGCCGGTGTCCTTTCTACACTTTACCACTCTCCACCGGTATTATTATTTCTCCGCTCTCAAGTTCTACATTTCAGTTCATATTTCATCGCTCCCAAGTTCATTTATTATTTAACTGGTTCCAGCCAGTATCCACTCCGTGCTAACAACAGTCTGGTTCCAGCCAGTATCCACAGCAGCTGTTTTATCTTCAGCAACCCAGCTTTTCCTGGAACACCAGCTGGCACAATCCTGGGTTATCTCCATTGCTACAGTCGGGCCTGGTAAGGACTTTCCATCTAGAAGATCATAAGAACTATCTCACACTACCAGTGCCCTGTGGCTCCTGCCATCCTGT
This sequence comes from Pseudophryne corroboree, assembly GCF_028390025.1. NCBI lineage: Eukaryota > Metazoa > Chordata > Amphibia > Anura > Myobatrachidae > Pseudophryne > Pseudophryne corroboree. The sequence goes on from NC_086446.1 coordinate 641,108,040, forward strand.
AGTACCCAGGAACTGTATTTATTCTTTGCTGACTTTTACGTTTTCTTTTACTGCTGCTGTGTTGCGGAGTTGTCATAATAAACATCATTGACTTTTATCCAAGTTGTCGTGGTCACGCCTTCGGGCAGTTATTATTCATGTTACTTACATGTCCAGGGGTCTGATACAACCTCCCAGGTTCCGGTACATCTCAGCCCCTACAACTGAGGCTGCCTCCCGTCAGCTCAGGCCCTCAGTTGTGACAGTGCGACTGAAATGCATTGCAAGACCCTGTGCAAAACGACATCATTCGTTGTGCCCGTACGTCGCGCGTGCGCATTGCACCACATACACATGCTCAGAACTGCCGATTTTTAGCCTGATCGCTGCGCTGCAAACAAATTCAGCTAGAGATCAACTCGGATTGACCCCTATGGTTTCTCCCATTAAAGAAAAAGTTTGCTGATGCACTCAGGTCTGAATTAAGCTGCGCCAGCAGGAGTCAACCTTAGTTTCTGCTAACAAGCAGAAATTGCAAGGCAAATGCAATTTCTGCTTGTAGCAGGGGGGGAGGTGCCGGTCAGCATGATGGGCAGCCTTGCTCAGAGTTGGGCAGCCCCCAGCATGCGTGCACAAGGATAGCAAATTCTGCTGATTAGCAGAATTTGCTATCCTTACTGAATTAGCCCCAAAGCCTGATGCCGCAAGCATTTTACTGAAGTTGCGATATGTTATCGCATCCCTGACTGTACCCATTATCTGCCTACATATTTCTTCTTCACCCCTGATCCGCAGCAACTCCCTGACTTCCTCATCACTCCAGTTTGCCATGGCTAATGAGGTCCAAAGGAGTGCAGAACTGGTCCAAAGGAGTGCAGAACTTAAGGTCCAAAGGAGTGCAGAACTGGTCCAAAGGAGTGCAGAACTGTGCAGATTGCTTTCCAACATGTATGCTCGCAGTGCAGTACTGTAAACAAACCTCAGCTGACTGAAAACAACCAATCAGCGCTATTTCTTCATAGGTGGGTCGAATATCCTGGGACTGTACCATTTTAGTGCACAATAATCCGGGTCCAACACGTGTTCAACCCTTCTTTTAACCCGGGAAAAAATACCGGGTTGGAAGTCCTGGGATATTCAGTTTGGAGCTTTCACACCGCACCTCTACCCGGGTCGATTCGGCAGCAACCCGGTAAAAAGCCGGGTTATTTTAGCGATGTGAAAGGGGAATTAGTGATATTGTTTGAGGAACTTTGTACTACACTTCAATGAACTTTGGGAGATGATCTTGCTGTTTATTGTTATTACATTGAGCATGCTTGCTTTGAATATGTAAGCGGTGTTATAGGAACTCTTTACTATTATTCTTTTGGGCTATTGAAAGGGTCTGTCAACTGTTCAAGTGTATGTTTGGAGGAGGCAAAGATGGGGAGTGGGGGGGCTCTTAGAGAAGAGACTGTGTTTCTCCAGCAGTGCTACTGACTGAAAACTCTCAATTCTGGAGGTTACAAATAAAGGGACATTATGAAAAAATATATATCTTGTTTTTCTTTGTGGCCCTGCATTCTCTCTATTTTTTCTGCTCAATATTACAAGTCTCAGCATGATAGCACCTCTTATATTGATTAGAATTAGGATCTGCACACCAGACATGGGTATTTTGTCTGTGTTAAAATGTCAACCCCGGGTCAAAATTCCCGGGTCTCCAACCCTGGTAAATTCCTGGGTCAAAGTCCCAGGAACTTCAATCCAGGTTGACCCTTTCACACTGCTTCACCCGGTAATTTCATTTTCTGTGTGAAAGGAGTATTAGTGAGACCTTAGTCCATTAATGGGTCTTGGGTTTATTGCTGTCTGTCATCATTAATGTATGTAAGGATTATCAGTTATGCCTGTGGCTAGTCAAAGCTGCTAAATCTTAAAATAGTCTTGAGCTGCACAATACTATTACAAAGTTGGAGAGCTGAAAAGTAGTTTCAGTAATGAGGATCTGTTACAGTAGGTGGTCCATTAGCAACTATTTTACATTGTGCAAACCTCATTGCTTTCTCAGCATAATATCAAACACATTAATTTACTGTATTTTACTTTTCATGAATAAAACTCCTTCTCATCCCCCAAATATATTTTTATATTTGCTCTAAATCCTACCATTCATCCAAATCCTGTGAAACATAATCCTTCAGTACACACGGATCATTACATTATCATTCCTACCTCTTGGCGGTTCTGCATTAATGCATTGTTATCATGTTCAAATCTCACTACAGTATGTGACCTGGCCTAGAATTGCTTTAAAAACAGTGCTCAGCACTACTGTGATTGATAGCAGGAATCTCCTGGGACACTTTTATTTAACAGGATGCTTCAGTATTTTGTACTGGAAGCTAAATGTCTGCAACAAAAGAAGCTAGTTGTGGGTTTTTCGCACTTGCTGTGAAGATGAAGCGTGAAAAACAGAACTGTTAAATCTTCAATATATTTGAAACAATATGTGTTTGATTATGATGCTTGGAGCAAATCATATTTTTTTCACCAGGAAAGACACATACTACACTTTCAGCTGCAGAGCAGTAAGACAAAATCAATAGAAGGACACATAGATGATTAGGGTACATGCTCCTTTTTTGCCATCTACTCTCATTTCACATGGAGTGCATTTCATTTTACAAAGTAGGACAGTGTCACTTATTTTCTTGTATGCTAGTAGTCTTTAAATCTTTCATGATCAGAGTACAATATCATAGTCTTAGGGGGTGATTTTATTTATTATTTATTATTTATTAGCAGTTTCTTATATAGCGCAGCATATTCCATTGCGCTTTACAATTAGAACAACAATTATAGAACAAAACTGGGCAAAGACAGACAGACAGACAGCCAGACAGACAGACAGACAGACAGACAGAGGTAGGAAGGCCCTGCTCGCAAGCTTACAATCTATAGGATTCAGACCTGATCGTAGATGTGCTAAATTGAGCACATATACGATTAGCTTCCCTGACATGCGGGGAGACACCCAGCACAGGGCTAGTCCACCCCACATGTCAGGCCCTACCCTGTCGTACAAGTACAAAAGCATCTCACAGCGGCGATGCTTATGTACTTGAAGAGTAGCTCCCAGCCAGCGCAGCTCCCAGCCAGTGCAGCTCCTGCGCGCTGGTAGGGAGCTACTCATCACTGTGAGGGATGCAGCGGCAGCGCGTGACCTTACGCAGCCACCAAGGCCTGCCGCTGCGTTGCCCGGACCGGGCCCCTAAAATGCCGGCCCCTAAAATGCCGGCACTGCGGCGCCAGCTCATGCACATTTCAGACCTGATCGCTGCTGTGTGAAAACACACAGCAGCGATCAGGTCTGAATTAGCCCTTAATGACAAGTGTTCTGTGTATGGTGTGTGTTGGCTTTGCCAGGTAACTTACTGTATTTCCTCCTTTTATTGATTAAGCAGCATCTGATCAGGATCCTGGCAGTCGGAATCCAGAATGAATGTTTGCCGGCCCGTCTGACAGGTAATCTGTGTGTGTGTGTGTGTGTGTGTGTGTATGGGGGAGGGATAGGTGTAGGCTGCGGGAGGCGGGTTAGGCTGCGGGTTGGGGAGATTAGGTTAAGGGTGTGGAGAGGCAGGTTAGGTTTAGGTACCCACAGGGAGGGTTAGGGTTAGACAAGGAGGGATGGTTTAGTTTAGGCCGTGGGGAGGCGGGGGATGGGGTTTTGGCACCACCAGTGAAGGTTAGGGTTAGGCTGCTAAAGGGAGGCTTATGGGGCCATTAGAGGAAGGTAAGTATACTCACCTTCCTGCTGTTGGGATTCTGAACATCGGTATACCGCGGTCGGCATTCTGACCATTGTCATCCAGACCGCTGGCATTTCAATCCCAACTAAGGTTAAGCTAACATATTTTTTTAGGATACAGTATAGTACATGCAACTTTCTTCTACTACTATACTAGAACAAATGTTTATTTATTTTGCTAGTATATTTTTAAAGCAAAATATGCAAATATGGGTGAAATTGTATGCTTTGGTAATTTGATATTGTACACATACCTCCCAACATTGTTTTTTTTGTGGAGTGGGATCCTGCATGCACCTAATGCACACATGCAACTACAAAGGGAGTAGAGCATCAGGAAAAGGATGGAGACTTTGTGACAACCCGGTTCACGTCACCATGGGGGCGTGCCCAGCACTCTGCAAGATGCCAGTCCAGGATATCTATTCTCCTGTGTTCTCCCCAACATGCCAACTCCACTGTGAACACTGCCCCTCGTGGGTGGGAAATTCCTAGAAAAATGGGACTGTCTCGGTGAATGTAGGACAGTTGGGTGGTACAGCATGCTGTACATGTTGCCCATATTTACTTTTAGACAATTTAGTTCAGCTAGAGGCCAGATCCATCATCGTTTGGAAAGTGATAAAAGGAAGAGTGAAAAAGTACCAGCCAATCAGCTACTACCTGCCATTTTTCAAACACAGTCTGTGACATGCTAGTTAGGACCTGATTGGCTGGCATTTTTTCTTTCTCCATTTTATCACTCTCCAAGCAATGATGCATCTAGCCCATAGTAATTTACTCACAATATGTGCAATAATCATATTTCTCCACTCTGTAGGAAAATATGTTTAACCATATTTAGGGGCCAATTCATCAGCAGGGGCCGGGTGGCCCTCAATAATTAGACCTCTAACTCGCTGCTTAATTACCAGAGAAAGTCTGTAGTGTTCCAGTGCAGGGACATCTGCTCCCTTTTCCAGCAATCAGTAACACTGCTACTTCAAAAACAGCGATACTTACCAGTGCCATGTCTGTCCTGTATGCATGCATGATTTGAGGTCACGCATTCGTATAGGAGCAGCTCACTCACTGCGGAAGAGACAGAGGGATCACTCCTCGCAACACCTGGAGCACCTTCACATAGGAAGGAGCGGGGCTCTGAGAATCAGTACCATCTGAAGTTTGCTGAATGGCCCTATCATGCACCTAATAATTAATGAGCCACTTGCAAAAAATATGTGGAAAATTGCATTTCTGTATGCATAATGGGACCATTAATAATCATAAATAGGTACCATAGTCACAGTTGCAAGTTCAGACGTTAGTCTATTTTTCAATTACAAATACCAAAATGATCACCATTGGAATATGTGATATTTAATTTATTATTCTTGAGTTGGTGACTATGTACATATTTTATAGCAATGAAGTAATTCTCAACTCAAACATTGAGATTGGAAACCATTACCTAAGGCTTAGCAAGAGTTATAACAACTGCAACAATACAGCAGATTTCTCCACCAATGGAAATGACACTCTCACCTGTGTAAATGCTCTATTCTTACAGTGCTTCAGGTAATTGTACTCATTTCTGCTTGGCCAGGTGGCTGTATCGGGGTGTAGATGTATGTTTATTTCAGTCATTGACAGCAACTACCATTTAGCAACAACTACTCTCTGAAGTGTTAATAATAATGATGTGTGTGTAGGAGTTGATATTGCAGAGTTATATAGGCACACACCAGCAGATGACTCAAACGAACCAGTGGTGCAGTTTATTGATAGCAGGTACAGCTGTAGTCAGATGATCGGCGCCATTTCACTCCGGCTGTAAAGCCTGTTACATGTGCAATGGTGATGCAGCACAGCTCGAAAAGAGTGGGGTTTCAAACAGAGTATATACTGAAAATGGGTAGCAATGCAGGGATACTGGAACACATTGCAGATTGCTGGTAATCACAGGACTCTCTACAGCTAAGCAGAGACTACTGTCTCCCACCATGTCACATTACACAATCTCACTCAGTCAAGATCAAAATAGCCAGTGCACATGATCAGTAGAGATCTTAAAAACCATCTTGAATAGAACATGAATCCTCCAAGGAGAACAGGAAGACTGGAATCTGCCAAGTAGTGCACTCTGCTTTCAACATAAGTAACAAAACAAATAGAAAAAACAGAGCTGCAGTTGCTATATGAAAATTTTATACACGGTAGAGTCACATTATTATGACCACCTCCTACATTTAATGTCAGCAGCAGGTAGCCCGTGAAGTACGTCACATGTTTGCTGGCTTGGTGGGTATATACGGTGTGCTATAGGCTGTCTGCACACATATACTCATTGCTGTCATGGGTAAAAGGTAGAGATGAGCGGGTTCGGTTTCTCTGAATCCGAACCCGCCAGAACTTCATGTTTTTTTTCACGGGTCCGAGCGACTCGGATCTTCCCGCCTTGCTCGGTTAACCCGAGCGCGCCCGAACGTCATCATGACGCTGTCGGATTCTCGCGAGGCTCGGATTCTATCGCGAGACTCGGATTCTATATAAGGAGCCGCGCGTCGCCGCCATTTTCACACGTGCATTGAGATTGATAGGGAGAGGACGTGGCTGGCGTCCTCTCCGTTTAGAATTAGAATAGATTAGAGAGACACTTGATTTACTAATTTTGGGGAGCATTAGGAGTACTCAGTAGTGTACAGTGCAGAGTTTTGCTGATAGTGACCAGTGACCACCACTTTTATTTATAATCCGTTCTCTGCCTGAAAAAAGCGATACACAGCACACAGTGACTCAGTCACATACCATATCTGTGTGCACTGCTCAGGCTCAGGCCAGTGTGCTGCATCATCTATATATATTATATATCTGTCTGACTGCTCAGCTCACACAGCTTATAATTGTGGGGGAGACTGGGGAGCACTACTGCAGTGCCAGTTATAGGTTATAGCAGGAGCCAGGAGTACATAATATTATATTAAAATTAAACAGTGCACACTTTTGCTGCAGGAGTGCCACTGCCAGTGTGACTAGTGACCAGTGACCTGACCACCAGTATATAATATTAGTAGTATACTATCTCTTTATCAACCAGTCTATATTAGCAGCAGACACAGTACAGTGCGGTAGTTCACGGCTGTGGCTACCTCTGTGTCGGCACTCGGCAGCCCGTCCATAATTGTATATACCAGTGACCTAACCGTGGTTTTTTTTTCTTTCTTTATACATACATACTAGTTACGAGTATACTATCTCTTTATCAACCAGTCTATATATTAGCAGCAGACACAGTACAGTGCGGTAGTTCACGGCTGTGGCTACCTCTGTGTCGGCACTCGGCAGCCCGTCCATAATTGTATATACCACCTAACCGTGGTTTTTTTTTCTTTCTTTATACATACATACTAGTTACGAGTATACTATCTCTTTATCAACCAGTCTATATATTAGCAGCAGACACAGTACAGTGCGGTAGTTCACGGCTGTGGCTACCTCTGTGTCGGCACTCGGCAGCCCGTCCATAATTGTATATACCACCTAACCGTGGTTTTTTTTTCTTTCTTTATACATACATACTAGTTACGAGTATACTATCTCTTTATCAACCAGTCTATATATTAGCAGCAGACACAGTACAGTGCGGTAGTTCACGGCTGTGGCTACCTCTGTGTCGGCACTCGGCAGCCCGTCCATAATTGTATATACCACCTAACCGTGGTTTTTTTTTCTTTCTTTATACATACATACTAGTTACGAGTATACTATCTCTTTATCAACCAGTCTATATATTAGCAGCAGACACAGTACAGTGCGGTAGTTCACGGCTGTGGCTACCTCTGTGTCGGCACTCGGCAGCCCGTCCATAATTGTATATACCACCTAACCGTGGTTTTTTTTTCTTTCTTTATACATACATACTAGTTACGAGTATACTATCTCTTTATCAACCAGTCTATATATTAGCAGCAGACACAGTACAGTGCGGTAGTTCACGGCTGTGGCTACCTCTGTGTCGGCACTCGGCAGCCCGTCCATAATTGTATATACCACCTAACCGTGGTTTTTTTTTCTTTCTTTATACATACATACTAGTTACGAGTATACTATCTCTTTATCAACCAGTCTATATATTAGCAGCAGACAGAGTGTTTAGTGCCGCCGCTCACCTTGTCAGCAATCGGCGTACGAGGTTACATCCAGAAAATGTGGAGAAGATGATGTTCATTAAAATGAATTATAATCAATTCCTCCGCTGAGACATTGACCAGCAGCAATTGCCTCCACAAAGTACACAGGGAGCTGAGATGGTGGATTCCAGTGGGGACGAATTGATAATCTGTGAGGAGGGGGATGTACACGGTGATATATCGGAGGGTGAAGATGAGGTGGACATCTTGCCTCTGTAGAGCCAGTTTGTGCAAGGAGAGATTAATTGCTTCTTTTTTGGGGGGGGTCCAAACCAACCCGTCATATCAGTCACAGTCGTGTGGCAGACCCTGTCACTGAAATGATGGGTTGGTTAAAGTGTGCATGTCCTGTTTTGTTTATACAACATAAGGGTGGGTGGGAGGGCCCAAGGACAATTCCATCTTGCACCTCTTTTTTCTTTTCTTTTTCTTTGCATCATGTGCTGATTGGGGAGGGTTTTTTGGAAGGGACATCCTGCGTGACACTGCAGTGCCACTCCTAGATGGGCCCGGTGTTTGTGTCGGCCACTAGGGTCGCTAATCTTACTCACACAGTCAGCTACCTCATTGCGCCTCTTTATTTCTTTGCGTCATGTGCTGTTTGGGGAGGGTTTTTTGGAAGGGCCATCCTGCGTGACACTGCAGTGCCACTCCTAGATGGGCCCGGTGTTTGTGTCGGCCACTAGGGTCGCTAATCTTACTCACACAGCTACCTCATTGCGCCTCTTTTTTTCTTTGCGTCATGTGCTGTTTGGGGAGGGTTTTTTGGAAGGGGCATCCTGCGTGACACTGCAGTGCCACTCCTAGATGGGCCCGGTGTTTGTGTCAGCCACTAGGGTCGCTAATCTTACTCACACAGCTACCTCATTGCGCCTCTTTTTTTCTTTGCGTCATGTGCTGTTTGGGGAGGGTTTTTTGGAAGGGACATCCTGCGTGACACTGCAGTGCCACTCCTAGATGGGCCCGGTGTTTGTGTCGGCCACTAGGGTCGCTTATCTTACTCACACAGCGACCTCGGTGCAAATTTTAGGACTAAAAATAATATTGTGAGGTGTGAGGTATTCAGAATAGACTGAAAATGAGTGTAAATTATGGTTTTTGAGGTTAATAATACTTTGGGATCAAAATGACCCCCAAATTCTATGATTTAAGCTGTTTTTTAGTGTTTTTGGAAAAAAACACCCGAATCCAAAACACACCCGAATCCGACAAAAAAAATTCGGTGAGGTTTTGCCAAAACGCGTTCGAACCCAAAACACGGCCGCGGAACCGAACCCAAAACCAAAACACAAAACCCGAAAAATTTCAGGCGCTCATCTCTAGTAAAAGGGTTGATTTATCCAAGTTCCAAGAAGGGATAATTATCGACTTTCGGGCTAAGGGTTGCAGTATTTCTGAAACAGCGCAGTTTGTGAAGTATTTGCATGCTGCCGTGGTGAAAGTTATAATGACTGGACAAATGGCACCATTGCGATTAACCGACGTGGAAACTGCAGAGCACCACATGTCATTGATGTGAGAAGTGAACGTCAGCTATGAAGGTGCGTGAAGGCTGACCAATACACTGCAGTGGAGAAGCTCACTGTTAAAATGAACATGGGGGCTACCAGACGTGTATCTAAAATAGAGATAAGTGGGACTGGTTCTCCGAACCCCCCCGGACCCGCCCGAACTTAGCGATCTGAGCTGGAATCCGAATCCAGCTCAGGTTTTCACAACTAATTCGGATCCCAAAATGAGTCAAAACATCATCCTCTCATTGTCAGATTCTAGAGGGTTTTGATTTCTATAAAGGTTCCCAGTGATCGGTGCCATTTCACTCCGGCTGTGAAGCCTGTACAGTGCCGACGTGTCTGTGCTGTGTGCATGCAGTGGTGCTGTGTTGTATATCAGAGATGCAGTGTTGCCCATCCAGGGGGTGCTACTGTGTCCTCCAGGGGTCCCCTGTCCATCCATCCAGGGGCTCTGCCCCAGTGTTAAAAAAATAAAACTAATATATTCTAATTTAAACTAAAAAATATTTTTTTTGTGTGTGCTGTACCCTAGAATACATCCAAAGGATGCTGTGTCTGTTCAGGTGTGCTCTGTCCATCTATCCAGGGGCTCTGTCTCATGGTTAAAAAAATAAAACTATTTTTATTAATTTAAAATAAAATATATATTTATATATATTTATTTATTTATATATATTTATATATATTTTTTTATGCTGTGCCCAAGTATACAATACATCCAGGGGCTGTTGTGTCTGTACATGGGTGCTCTATCCATCCACCCAGGAGCTTTGCCCCAGTGTTATAAAAATAAACTAATATATATTATTATTTTTTAGTTCTGTACCCCAGTATACATCCAGGGGCTGCTGTGCCTCTACAGGTGTACATTGTTTATTCATCCAGGGACTCCACCTAAGTGTTAAGTGAAAATAATAAAAGCTAAAAAGCCTAAAATATAATTTTATATATATATATATATATATCTCGGAAATTGCGGCGGCACTCATCAGGCTTATACTGTTAGTTAGAATAGCATCTGTTTATTACCGATATGTTTCGAGGATATACCCCGTCCTCAGGGCCAGACAGCAAAACAACACATCACACATTTATACCAAACACCATTAATGCAGGACCATACTCACCTGTTCCAAAGCGCGTCCACACACCGATCCCCGCCGCTCACTAATGCGGCGCCGTGCGATGACATACAGGCGCACTGTGGAACAGGGATGGTTGTCAATGCAACAAATATGCTTTAATCTCTGAAGAAATAAAGAATAAAATTTCCAACACCACAGTGAACATATCATTTATAAAGTGCACTGCACAATGACTAAGGCTAGGCGGTGTAATGAAATTATCTCCACTGGGATGTTAATACCATGCTAAGAATCTACATCTATTATATAGGACATTACTAATTCATGCCCAGACACCTATTACAAACAGAGTCTTACTAGAACATAATTTTGACTGTACAGGTTGAGTATCCCTTATCCAAAATGCTTGGGACCAAAGGAATTTTGGATATCGGATTTTTCCGTATTTTGGAATAATTGCATACCATAATGAGATATTATGGTGATGGGACCCAAGTCTAAGCACAAAATGCATTTATGTTTCATATACACCTTATACACCCAGCCTGAAGGTAATTTTAGCCAATATTTTTAATAACTTTTTGCATTAAACAAAGTGGGGTAAATTTACTAAGGTCCCGATTTTGACCGAGATGCCGTTTTTTCATCAAAGTGTCATCTCGGTAATTTACTAAACTCAAATCACGGCAGTGATGAGGGCATTCGTAATATTTGGAAGTCCTAGGAAAAAATCACGAATGAATACACCATCGGTCAAAACGCGGCTGTTTAAGTATGAATCTCGGTCATTTACTAAGAAGTGCAAAGCCAAAAAAAACAAAACACTGCCGTGAAAAATTACAACTCGTAAAAAAGTGCTTTAAAAAAACAGACCTGCTTTTTTTATCCGTGATTGGATAGGCATGCACGGATCCATGAGATCCGTGCATGTATATCAGTGGGAAGGGGTGGGAAAGTGATTATTTTCTCAAAAAAAATTGCGTGGGGTCCCCCCTCCTAAGCATAACCAGCCTCGGGCTCTTTGAGCCGATCCTGGTTGCAGAAATATGGGAAAAAAATTGACAGGGGTTCCCCCATATTTAAGCAACCAGCATCGGGCTCTGCGCCTGGTCCTGGTTCCAAACATATGGGGGACAAAAAGAGTAGGGGTCCCCCGTATTTTTAAAACCAGCACCGGGCTCCACTAGCTGGACAGATAATGCCACAGCCGGGGGTCACTTTTATATAGTGCCCTGCGGCCGTGGCATCAAATATCCAACTAGTCACCCCTGGCCGGGGTACCCTGGGGGAGTGGGGACCCCTTCAATCAAGGGGTCCCCCCCCCCCAGCCACCCAAGGGCCAGGGGTGAAGCCTGAGGCTGTCCCCCCCATCCAATTGGCTGCGGATGGGGGGCTGACAGCCTTTTGTGAAAATGAAAAGATATTGTTTTTAGTAGCAGTACTACAAGTCCCAGCAAGCCTCCCCCGCATGCTGGTACTTGGAGAACCACAAGTACCAGCATGCGGCGGAAAAACAGGCCCGCTGGTACCTGTAGTACTACCACTAAAAAAATACCCAAAAAAAGACAAGACACACACACCGTGAAAGTAAAGATTTATTACATACATCCACACAAACATACATACATACTTACCTTATGTTCACACGCAGGTCGGTCCTCTTCTCCTGTAGAATCCAAGGGGTACCTGTTGAATAAATTCTACTCACCAGATTCAGGGTCCCAGGGTCCTCGGGGCAACCATTTGTAATCCAGGTACTTGAATAAAATAACAAAACGGATACCCGAGCCACGAACTGAAAGGGGCCCCATGTTTTCACATGGGACTCCTTTCCCCGAATGCCAGAAACCCACTCTGACTTCTGTCTAAGTGGGTTTCTTCAGCCAATCAGGGAGCGCCACGTTGTAGCACTCTCCTGATCGGCTGTGTGCTCCTGTACTGAGTGACAGGCGGCACACGGCAGTGTTACAATGTAGCGCCTATGCGCTCCATTGAACCAATGGTGGGAACTTTCTGCTCAGCGGTGACGTCACTTTAGGTTAACCGCAGGGCAGAAAGTTCCCACCATTGGTTACAATGGAGCGCATAGGCGCTACATTGTAACACTGCCGTGTGCCACCTGTCACTCAGTACAGGAGCACACAGCCGATCAGGAGAGTGCTACAACGTGGCGCTCCCTGATTGGCTGAAGAAACCCACTTAGACAGAAGTCAGAGTGGGTTTCTGGCATTCGGGGAAAGGAGTCCCATGTGAAAACATGGGGCCCCTTTCAGTTCGTGGCTCGGGTATCCGTTTTGTTATTTTATTCAAGTACCTGGATTACAAATGGTTGCCCCGAGGACCCTGGGACCCTGGATCTGGTGAGTAGAATTTATTCAACAGGTACCCCTTGGATTCTACTGGAGAAGAGGACCGACCTGCGTGTGAACATAAGGTAAGTATGTCTGTATGTTTGTGTGGATGTATGTAATAAATCTTTACTTTCACGGTGTGTGTGTCTTGTCTTTTTTTGGGTATTTTTTTAGTAGTAGTACTACAGGTACCAGCGGGCCCGTTTTTCCGCCGCATGCTGGTACTTGTGGTTCTCCAAGTACCAGCATGCGGGGGAGGCTTGCTGGGACTTGTAGTACTGCTACTAAAAACAATATCTTTTCATTTTCACAAGAGGCTATCAGCCCCCCATCCGCAGCCAATTGGATGGGGGGGACAGCCTCGGGCTTCACCCCTGGCCCTTGGGTGGCTGGGGGGGGACCCCTTGATTGGAGGGGTCCCCACTCCCCCAGGGTACCCCGGCCAGGGGTGACTAGTTGGATTTTTGATGCCACGGCCGCAGGGCACTATATAAAAGTGACCCCCGGCTGTGGCATTATCTGTCCAGCTAGTGGAGCCCGGTGCTGGTTTTAAAAATACGGGGGACCCCTACTCTTTTTGTCCCTCGTATTTTTGGAACCAGGACCAGGCGCAGAGCCCGATGCTGGTTGCTTAAATATGGGGGAACCCCTGTCAATTTTTTTCCCATATTTCTGCAACCAGGATCGGCTCAAAGAGCCCGAGGCTGGTTATGCTTAGGAGGGGGGACCCCACGCAATTTTTTTTTTTTTTTTTACACTGTTTAATTTAAAAAAAAAAAAAAAAAATGAACCCCAGCACGGATCACACAGATCCGGCCGAGATTCATTTTTAAAAAGTCGGCAGTGTTTTGCTAATCACTGCCGTAAAAAAAAAAAAAAAACACGAATGACATCGACATCGGAACAAAAGAAAAACCCGAATACGACAGCTTAATAAATTAGTCGTAATAAATTCAAAAAGTTGCAGTTTTACACTTTCGATGTCATTCGTGATTGAACTTTGACCTGAAACGGGAAAATACGAATCTTAGTAAATTTACCCCTGTGTGTGTACAGTCACACAATTCATTTATGTTTCATATACACCTTATCCACACAGCCTGAAGGTCATTTAATACAATATTTTTAATAACTTTGAGTATTAAACAAAGTTTCTGTACATTGAGCCATCAAAAAACAAAGGTTTCACTATCTCAGTCTCACTCAAAAAAGTCAGTATTTCGGAATATTCCGTATTTCGGAATATTTGGATATGGGATACTCAACCTGTACTTAAAAAAGCATTGTAATCACAAAAAACATTGTAATCCCAGGTTTTCATTTAATCCTTTGGAAGACAATGTGCCCAAGGTATGAATCCATTGGGATTCCCTATGCAATAATTTCCTATCCCTATTACCTCCCCTAAGGGAACATGGTATATGATCAATCAGTATAGCTCCTATACTAGCTACCCCATGATTGGCAATTAGGCAATGGCGTGCAAATGGTTGTTCACTACAACCCTTTTTATATGCTATTTTGATGGTGCTGTGATGCAATGCCATCCATTCACAAAATTGTTGTATGGTCTTGCCTACAAGGCCACACGGACATGTAAGAAGGTAAATCACATGGGTGGTAGTGCAGGTCAATCTACTGTATGTGCTATTTTATATTTTTTACCTGTATGGGGGTGTTTGAATGTGGTGCCTGAAATCAAAGTGCACATCCCAAACACCGAAAGCACCCTAGTTTCTGTCTCAAAAAATGTGATTGAACGTTTTTGGTCATGTTTGTAACATCTAGTTTAACTACGTGATCTCCAATATTCCTACCCCGCGTATGGGTAGGCAGCAACCTAGTGTCAGCCAGACTTGTCAAAGCTGTGTCTGTTTGTACTATTGGCCAAAGTTGTTTTGCCCTTTTGACTTCGTGGCTTGATGCTGTAGTAAACTTATTTACCCAGGGTAACCTATTACCCTCCTGCCATCTACGCTTGGTGCATAGCGTTTGTTCTCGGGTTAATTTTAATACCCATTGTTTAGAGGCCTCTACTTCTTTAATTGGGTACCCCCTCTGAGCAAGTTTTAATAGCATATTGTCAAGAGCTTCCACTGTCTCCACAGGGTCTGAAGTAAGACGCCGTACTCTCAAAAATTGAGAGTAGGGTAACCCTTTACGTAAGGAGAAAAGATGGAAGCTTTGATGATTCAATAATGTGTTTTTGTCTGTAGGCTTTATGTATAGAGATGTTGTTAAAGCTCCATGTTCCTGAGATATGAAGGCAAGGCCTGTATGCATGGATTTAGATAAGCATCCAAATACACCAATACCGGATGGTGTAACGATCCCCTGATGGACACAATTGGATGGCCAGGAGGATCCACCATTGTTTTATGCACCATAGGCACAGTGTAAAAAAGTAGTGCCTTGGGAAATTCCACAGTGAGTGCCCCACAAAACTCCAAGTAAATCACATCTTGGTCCCTATCTGTGGACAATATCTGATATAATTCAATTTTATACTCACTCGTAGAGTCCCTACTGAGTTACTTGTATGTCGAAGTGTCACTCAATTGACGTGCACACTCCTTTACATACATGGTAGCATCTTGGATCACTAAGGTTCCCCCCTTATCCGCTTTACGGATCACAATGTCTACCCTCTCAGACAAATTACTTAGTGTATTCATCTCTTGTTTAGTGATGTTATGATGCACCAAGTCCAAGGATGCTTGTTGGCCCTCCATTTCCAACATTCGAATGAAAGTTCGTATAGACGGATTCAATGAGGGAGGATCAAACTGTAATCTCTCGGAACTATTTTCTTAAACTGGATGATAATTTCTGATACAACTGCTGACTGACATTTGTTGTTAAAATATTCTTTTCTCCTCAAGGTCCTGTTAAGTCGATATACTTCCACCTTCCATTCCAAGGGGTCAGGGATTGCAAACCTTTCGCCAAAAGATCATATTCCATGTCTGTGAGTGGGGTTGAGGATAAATTAAAGACAAAGTCCCTTAGGTTTTGGTGTGTAGGATCCTTTGGTTCTGCCCCGCCCTCCGCGTCCTCGTCCGCATCCTGGGTGTGCAATTGGAACGTGTTTGCACTCCTAAAGGGAGCTGTCCTAATGGGAGTTGACTTTCTGCCGGTGTCGACTGTGATGACACATAATCGGAGTCACTCGCTGACGTGCTGGTGCCACCTTGTAGTTCCCTCCGTCTGCGTGTCTGTTGGTGTCTATTGAATGGTCTACATTCTTGTGCTGTTCTAGTGCTGCCCAACCACGGGTACAACTGGCACTGTTCATAATCCCTTTTAACCTTGGTTAATTTGTCACTTTTAAACCTTTATAAGGTCTTGGTGGTATTGTTCCATTTGAATCGCCAATTATTAACCCAATCATTCTGTGTGTCCAGACTAAGGGCAGGTTTATGTTGTTGCCCAAATGTCGACAGTTGTTCCTTAATGATATTCAGATCCCTTGTGGATTCCTCCTCCACCACTAGCAGGATGAGATCCATGGAAAATTTGTTCAGGACCGCAACCCACCGGCGACAGAATTGAGCGTTATAACTGCCTATTGTCTGTGAGTTGCGTATCCTGAACCCTCGTGGAAGGAGGTTGTTACAAAAAATATTCTGATAGGGAAATTCTGTGGTAAGTATACTTACGTTCTTTCTGTTTCAACCTCAGCCACATTCTATACTTTTCCTCATTGGAGTTTATGGCTGGTTCATCATCCATGCTCCGTTGCACAAGGATAGCTTTAGCCTCTGTGTCAGAGAAGCTCAAGTGTTCACTTGCATCCTTGTACACCAGCTCCAATGCCGCCTCTATTAGTGGATTTATTTCAGCCATCTTTAGGGTGCCTATACTAACAACTCTCAGCAGGAATGGCAAATTCACTGTCCAATCCAAAAAGGTGGAAATAAATCCAATAAAACTTGATAAATTGGATGGAGGAGCTTTTCATATGGACAGAGGGGCTGTTCACACAAGGATTTCGGTGACTGTATGCTGATAAAACCTGGTGTGGTGATGCCAGGCTATCAGCCTTGGACCACATTAGCTAATTCAATAAGCTAGCCCACCGCACTGTCGGAATATGTTGATAGATCCCCTTTCCTTCTAATGCACCAGTCACTTTTTTTGGAAACTTTAGATCGCTTTGTGCACAGGATCTATTGAATACAAATACGGATGTGAACTTGTATGTCAGTGTATTTATTGTGTCTTTTTAATAAAACATTTTTTATTCATTATCATTTGTGGATATTCATCCCATTGGGATAAAAGCTCCTTACATCATATATTAAATCCTATAGAAAAAGGGTAATCTGTAAGAATATAGTGCCAGTGGTACTTCTATCATTTTGCTGTTTCATACACATATTGTGTAACACTGTGGGTGAAGGTCAACCACAGTGTAATATATTTTATTTCGTACTCATACATGTATTATGCGGCACTGTTGATTAAATTAAACAGCAGTGTTCAATCACTATTTTAGACTCATACACATTTTGTGTGACACTGTGGGTGAAGCTGGTACTACAGTAATATATATTATTTTGTACTCATACACATATTGTATGACACTGTTGGTGAAATGAAACTGTAGTGTTCTATTACTATTTCTGATTCAAACACGTATTGTGTGACACTGTGGGTGAAGTCGGTACCACAGTAATATATTTTATTTTGTTCTAATACACGTATTGTGTGACACTGTTGGCCAAATAAAACCGCAATGTTTGATTACTTTTTCTAACTCATACATGTATTGTGTGACACAGTGGGTGAAGGTGAAACAACAGTAACATATTTTATTTCATACTCATACACGTATTGTTCGACACTGTTGGTAAATTTAAACCACATTGTTTAAGTACTATTTCTGACTCATACACATATTTTGTGACACTGTGGGTGAAGTTGGTACCACAGTAATATATTTTATTTCATACTCATACACGTATTGTGCGACACTGTTAGTGAAATTAAACCTCAGTGTTTGATTACTATTTCTGACTCATACACATATTGTGTGACACTTGGGTGAACGTGGTATCACAGTAATATATTTTATTTCTTACTCATACATGTAATGTGTGACACTCTATGTGAAAGTAAACCATAGTGTTACATTATTATCTTTGACTCATACACATATTGTGACACTGTAGGTGGTACAATTTTTGTACAAATTGTGGTGGTCTTGCCTACAAGGCCACACGGACATGTAAGAAGGTAAATCACATGGGTGGTAGTGCAGGTCAATCTACTGTATGTGCTATTTTATATTTTTTACCTGTATGGGGGTGTTTGAATGTGGTGCCTGAAATCAAAGTGCACATCCCAAACACCGAAAGCACCCTAGTTTCTGTCTCAAAAAATGTGATTGAACGTTTTTGGTCATGTTTGTAACATCTAGTTTAACTACGTGATCTCCAATATTCCTACCCCGCGTATGGGTAGGCAGCAACCTAGTGTCAGCCAGACTTGTCAAAGCTGTGTCTGTTTGTACTATTGGCCAAAGTTGTTTTGCCCTTTTGACTTCGTGGCTTGATGCTGTAGTAAACTTATTTACCCAGGGTAACCTATTACCCTCCTGCCATCTACGCTTGGTGCATAGCGTTTGTTCTCGGGTTAATTTTAATACCCATTGTTTAGAGGCCTCTACTTCTTTAATTGGGTACCCCCTCTGAGCAAGTTTTAATAGCATATTGTCAAGAGCTTCCACTGTCTCCACAGGGTCTGAAGTAAGACGCCGTACTCTCAAAAATTGAGAGTAGGGTAACCCTTTACGTAAGGAGAAAAGATGGAAGCTTTGATGATTCAATAATGTGTTTTTGTCTGTAGGCTTTATGTATAGAGATGTTGTTAAAGCTCCATGTTCCTGAGATATGAAGGCAAGGCCTGTATGCATGGATTTAGATAAGCATCCAAATACACCAATACCGGATGGTGTAACGATCCCCTGATGGACACAATTGGATGGCCAGGAGGATCCACCATTGTTTTATGCACCATAGGCACAGTGTAAAAAAGTAGTGCCTTGGGAAATTCCACAGTGAGTGCCCCACAAAACTCCAAGTAAATCACATCTTGGTCCCTATCTGTGGACAATATCTGATATAATTCAATTTTATACTCACTCGTAGAGTCCCTACTGAGTTACTTGTATGTCGAAGTGTCACTCAATTGACGTGCACACTCCTTTACATACATGGTAGCATCTTGGATCACTAAGGTTCCCCCCTTATCCGCTTTACGGATCACAATGTCTACCCTCTCAGACAAATTACTTAGTGTATTCATCTCTTGTTTAGTGATGTTATGATGCACCAAGTCCAAGGATGCTTGTTGGCCCTCCATTTCCAACATTCGAATGAAAGTTCGTATAGACGGATTCAATGAGGGAGGATCAAACTGTAATCTCTCGGAACTATTTTCTTAAACTGGATGATAATTTCCGATACAACTGCTGACTGACATTTGTTGTTAAAATATTCTTTTCTCCTCAAGGTCCTGTTAAGTCGATATACTTCCACCTTCCATTCCAAGGGGTCAGGGATTGCAAACCTTTCGCCAAAAGATCATATTCCATGTCTGTGAGTGGGGTTGAGGATAAATTAAAGACAAAGTCCCTTAGGTTTTGGTGTGTAGGATCCTTTGGTTCTGCCCCGCCCTCCGCGTCCTCGTCCGCATCCTGGGTGTGCAATTGGAACGTGTTTGCACTCCTAAAGGGAGCTGTCCTAATGGGAGTTGACTTTCTGCCGGTGTCGACTGTGATGACACATAATCGGAGTCACTCGCTGACGTGCTGGTGCCACCTTGTAGTTCCCTCCGTCTGCGTGTCTGTTGGTGTCTATTGAATGGTCTACATTCTTGTGCTGTTCTAGTGCTGCCCAACCACGGGTACAACTGGCACTGTTCATAATCCCTTTTAACCTTGGTTAATTTGTCACTTTTAAACCTTTATAAGGTCTTGGTGGTATTGTTCCATTTGAATCGCCAATTATTAACCCAATCATTCTGTGTGTCCAGACTAAGGGCAGGTTTATGTTGTTGCCCAAATGTCGACAGTTGTTCCTTAATGATATTCAGATCCCTTGTGGATTCCTCCTCCACCACTAGCAGGATGAGATCCATGGAAAATTTGTTCAGGACCGCAACCCACCGGCGACAGAATTGAGCGTTATAACTGCCTATTGTCTGTGAGTTGCGTATCCTGAACCCTCGTGGAAGGAGGTTGTTACAAAAAATATTCTGATAGGGAAATTCTGTGGTAAGTATACTAACGTTCTTTCTGTTTCAACCTCAGCCACATTCTATACTTTTCCTCATTGGAGTTTATGGCTGGTTCATCATCCATGCTCCGTTGCACAAGGATAGCTTTAGCCTCTGTGTCAGAGAAGCTCAAGTGTTCACTTGCATCCTTGTACACCAGCTCCAATGCCGCCTCTATTAGTGGATTTATTTCAGCCATCTTTAGGGTGCCTATACTAACAACTCCCAGCAGGAATGGCAAATTCACTGTCCAATCCAAAAAGGTGGAAATAAATCCAATAAAACTTGATAAATTGGATGGAGGAGCTTTTCATATGGACAGAGGGGCTGTTCACACAAGGATTTCGGTGACTGTATGCTGATAAAACCTGGTGTGGTGATGCCAGGCTATCAGCCTTGGACCACATTAGCTAATTCAATAAGCTAGCCCACCGCACTGTCGGAATATGTTGATAGATCCCCTTTCCTTCTAATGCACCAGTCACTTTTTTTGGAAACTTTAGATCGCTTTGTGCACAGGATCTATTGAATACAAATACGGATGTGAACTTGTATGTCAGTGTATTTATTGTGTCTTTTTAATAAAACATTTTTTATTCATTATCATTTGTGGATATTCATCCCATTGGGATAAAAGCTCCTTACATCATATATTAAATCCTATAGAAAAAGGGTAATCTGTAAGAATACAGATTACAGATTAAATATAGTTATTTAATAATAAAAAAATTAATGAATAACCACTTTTCCTTATAAAACCAATATCTTTATACATTCATTTAATTTTAAAAGTAAGAAATAATTATTAATTACAAGCGGTACCAGTTATAATTAATTTTTTCACCTTTTAACAGCAAAAAAACCAAACACATGGTTGCCACCAAAAAATGAGGTCATTTCCACCGGAAGTTCCTGTTATTTTTAGTATAAATAAACCCAATAAAATTATTTCTTTTCACTTCACTCCTCGAAAAAGTGCATTAAAGTGCATGAAACGCGTTGGAGATCATCTTTTACACTTCAAAGAGGAAAATCAATCAAAAGCCGCAACACAAGCAGAACCCGCTGCAACTTCAGCTGATATCAACACCACGCCGGATTACATCTCGGAGGACACAGCAGGACACGGGAACGCTGCCAGCCCTGGACTCAGCGGTACTCGGAAGCACCGCCAGCACCACTAACTACCATCAGCCGCGGACGAACAACACCGGAGCCGCAGTGCTCACAGCGGCGTCCAGCGGCTTCTCAATTGGCACCCGGCGGTCCCTGCAATCAGTGTGCTCCATGGCACCGGAGTTTAGCACAGGGAAAGGTAGGAATTCATGGACATTCAGCATTAATAAAGTGTTGCTGGCTACCTCCTCTTCCACATTCACTCAAAAGAGTGTAAACATTTTAATATTAACAACTTTGTCTTTTTTACAGGTACCGCTTTACATTCATTTTTTATATTCACGGTTTTAGTAACCATCATGTGCAATATTTCATCTAAACATCCCTAGCGCTTTCTTTTAAACATCATAAAAATCCAATCTAAGAAAGCAGCTTAATCCCATAGCGCAGGCAATTAATTACATCTGCTCTATGGCAAGGCTTAGATAAAAAAAAAATTAAGGCAATCAACTTTATCTGTACAGATGGAGCCTCGCTCATCTAGGCTTCTCTGCTGCGTCAAGGTGCACCAAGGTTTATTAGCATAAGCCTTTCATCAATGAAATACAATACACATGCAATACAATACAGAGAGAACAATACAGCTGGGGATTATTACAGCAGGTGATTAAATCTGACTGCCCTGGCTCAATTAATCCTGTTAAAGAAATAGATATATTATGATGGATATACAACATTTATCAGGCTATCACATTTTTTGCTTCCTTCTGATGAAATCATAGAACATACAAAGAAATGTGTCAGGGTTTATCAGCTGCTTAGAGGATCAATATATGAAATATTTTAATTCTGCTTGTGGTGTAGTAAGAGTATAATTAGTTTTTTGGGGGATTCTGCATGTCCCTGGGTCTCTGGTGTTTTCCAGGAATGACACTAGGGAGGTGTATTTACTAAAGTTTGTTTATAGAAGTGGAGATATTGCCCATAGCCACCAATCAGATCCTAGCTATTATCTTCTAGGAGGTGCTAGTTAAATAAGTACTGTATAATTGGTTGATATGGGCAACATCTGCACTTCTATAAACCCACACGTTAGTAAATACTGTATACCCCTAGGAACTCACATTACAGAATATATTGAAGTGTAGTCTTTTTACAGAAGCATAAATCTTTCTGTAGTAAGAGGAGTCATTGGACACAGGAGCATTGCATGAGTATTCTTGCTTAAATTGTGCAAAGCATTGATTCGATACTTTGTTGCCAAACACCAGCTTGTTTAGAGACTTTCTGCCCTTTGAAGCTGTTAAGATTCTAATTCATTTAAATGAACATAAACGCCAAATTATAGCACACAAACTATGCACTACTGATTTTCACAGATCTTTTAATTGTGTTGCCTAATAATTGCCATATAGCCATCATCAGATACATTTTTGTGCTATCATTGCTTTGTCTGCACTTTTATCATATTGTGAGTTTATGGAAGGAATTCAATTGTTTGAAAAGTCAGTTGGGTGTCTATTTTTCCCCTGTCTATTAGATAGGAAAAAACAGACACCCAACTGACTTTTCAAACAATTGAATACCCCCCACATGTGCAATATTTTGAATTGCTAAATAGATATCAGTCTACATGCAATCATGTTTTTTTAAACAGGGATTTTTTTTCACATTTAACTTTGATATAGTTACTGCAGCACTGTATTTATTATATGTTTTGTTTTCCACTTCAGTGTACAACTCTATTATATAGGCAACTTTACTCACAAGTTTTCATCATTTACATATACAGTATATACTGTCACTTTTCTGACACAAACAAGCCCCATTAGTGTACCACGTCTCCTCACCACTTCGGGCAAGGTGCCATGCTCCGCTGCCATTGTGCTCAGCACAGGTTACTATTCCCAATCGTAGTCCACGTGGATGTTAAAGAAAAAAGTTGTCACCCTTTTGACCCTGAAAAAAAGGCATTTGTTTCCCCCAGCACCCTTAATGATAACCGTAACCAGATATAAATTCCACATGTTAATAGAATTCAGAGATCTTCGTTACACATATTTGCGCAAATGTGTGAATAAGCCCCAAAGCCGCATCAAGGTGTCTCTGTATATTTGGGGTCCCTAGCGCTATATCTAGGTGCAGGGTGTGGCACCCCAAAACACCAGCATAAGCCAGAAAGCCCAGCGTAGCATACCAGTGAAAAAACTATAGTGTTAATAAATTAGTATTTAGGAAGCCGAAGCTATAGAAAAAGTGATACAAAAATGAAATGCAATTAAAATAGAGAAATAGTGTTAAAAAATTAATAAGTGAAGTGTTAATAGAATGTAAAGGTATGCCACACTAAGGCCATCCAGCTCAGCCAGTCCAGAGGCACCACACCTCACACCTCCCTTTTGACCCTGTCGACTTTTTGAACTGTCTACCTTTTGCATGTGGACCTTTTGACTTTGTTGACATAATGCATTAATGCATGTCTACCATTAGTGGTCAACCTATTGACTGTAGACATTTTTAGTGCAGATCTACAGACCGGATACCGAGGTAAATGGCTCAGGAGGCACTAGTACCAGAGCCAGATTTACACACAAAATATGAGCTAAAGGATTCATGTGGGCATTATACACAAATTTGGTGGGTTTTGCCTCCCCTGGTATAGACGTTTTATACTCCAGAGTTTTGACTATAAAAATTATTAGAATAATACAAAGAAGATATTTTTTACATATACTTTGTATTTTTCATATACTTTATATAGTCAAACCTCCAGTTTACACGGTAGTATGACATGAAAGGATCTGCCTCACCTCACCGCACATCACTGCTGTAATGAAGCCCCATTTGCGCTTTCAGCAACTAATATACAGTATGATCACTATGTTACACTTGTGTGATTGTGTTGGGATATTGATTAGCATGTTTTTCGCCTTACATGACAAGTCATAGTGAACAGCTAAACCAGAAAATCATCCAGTAATGCTTAAGGTAGTGGTGCTGGAAAAAAAGAGATTTTCTTTAAAGCTATGTGGCTTTACAATCATTACCACCACATTTTAAAAGCATTATTAACATTAAGATTGTCATTTTATAAATGTATAAATGTACGGAAATGTACAGAATGCATGCAGTAAACATATTATTTAGAGTTGTTTCTAATTTTCTAGCATTCTTTGTACCATTCTCTGTTACTCTATGTTACGTAGAGGAAAATAATTTCTCCATTTTATCTGTATTGTACTGTATTTATTCCTGCTAATCACAGTATATCTCTCATGCTTCAAAGAGACAATAGAATCCATCATGATTTCTGCTAGTTATGTTTTAATCCATTTTAGAATTGTTCTGCTGCAATTAACAATCATCTTTTTTTTTTTGCTGACGTAAATGCTCATTGCAAGGTTTATTGGTTTCCTTGTACTTATTCTGGAGTGTATTTGATCATTTGAAACCTAGATTCAATATATGAGTCTAAAACTTCTGAATGTGGATTATTGTAGTTGCGTTGTTCAGTTTGTTTTTTTATCACTTGTGTTCGACTATAGAGCAGTGGCATCACTACGGAGTTTATAATAGTTTTTATTTTGTATATTAAAAAAAAATATAGGCGGCTCATCTTCCTGGCAGGACCCGGTTGTTGCTAGGTGACAAGGATGTCATAGTACTTCCAGCCAGCGATCCCTGATCCCTAGCAGCAAGGATGCCTCTGCTACATGCAAAACTACAGCTACAGAGAGTTTCTCATTAAGGGGACCCTCCCATTCTGGCTGTACTGATTGGTGCACTCTTCTGTTAAAAGGCAGTCAGTCCTGCACCACCCTACCGGTTATATCTTGTGCCTTGCCAGTATAAGCAGCTGGTTCCTGTCCTCAGATCTTGCAGATACTCTGTCAATCCTGTGGAACTTTAGTCTTTGACCTGTATGAACTCACGTTCTGCTCCAGAATGTGTTTACCCTTAGCTGGCTTCCACAGTGTTTCTTTTGCCCACCCTGCAAATCATACCATCTACACAGTGCCCGCATTCAAACTCACAGTGCTTTACCTGACACGGCTAAGATCCTGGTCCAGTCCTGACCCTAACCCTCTGTGCGGCTGTGTGTCTACAGTATTCACCCTCAATTATTCTTTAGTTTTTTATCCTGTGGTCTCCAACCTAATGTGTGAGCCCCTACTGCTAGAGGTTTAAGCCAGGTGGCCACCTAAGTACAGGTGTTCGTGACATGCACTAAGGGAACAGTGGGGGCTGTTATCAGCAGAAGACCCTCTCATTTGGTCTAGGAGTCTCACACACATAGGGGGTAATTCAGATCTGATCGTTGCTGTGCATTTTCCCACAGCGGGCGATCAGATTTGAACTGCACATGCGTATGTACCGCTCTGCGCCGGTGCGTCACACAACACCGACAAGCATCGGTGCCTAGCGACGGGATGGTGCAAAAAATCCAAACACACAGGCATTCGCAAAGTGATTAACAGGAAGAGGCCGTTTGTGTGTGGCAACTGACTGTTTTCCAGGAGGGTCCAGAAAAAAGCAGGTGAACTAAGGTGTTTTGAGGGAGGGTGTCTGACATCAGCTCCGGCCCCGATCAGCAGGATTACATCGCAGTGGCTGAGTAAGTCCTGGGCTGCGCAGAGACTGCACAAACCGAATTTTGTGCAGCTCTGCAAAAGAAACAAATGCACACTTGCACAGGTTTTCCCCCTCCCCCTGTAGTGTAGGCAGCAACTATGTGATTGCAGAGCAGCAAAAAACGCAGCCCTGCGATCAGATCTGAATTACCCCCTTAGTGCTGGAGTTCCCTAACATTTTTATTAATATTTAAAGAAAGCTATCTGTCCCACTGTCAATTACCTCACACCACAATGACAATAACAATAATGACACAACACTAACCAGTAGCGAGAATACAGTATGGCCAATATCTTTTATTCATTATTCACTATCCTATATGTAATATTCATTGGTCTCTTTGTTTGTTTTTCTGTCTGTTTATGCATTCGTACACCCCTGCACTGATTGGGTTGAAACCAATGTGAGGTGGTCCAGTTGAATCCTAGTCAGGTTTTAGGGTGGTTAATGAGTCTGTTCTGAGTTTCCATTGTATGAATTTGGATGAAAACTTCACAGAGTGGTAACCTTGGATCCCAGAAGACATACTAGGGGGATGAGGTCTCAGTTGGACCTCCCTTTGGTGTACACTGTTGATCTGGAGAGCCTGTCCTAGGCCTTCCACTAGATTGATTTGGATGAAAACTTCACAGAGTGATAACACTGAGTCCAAGAAGAAATACTATAGGGTTGAGGTACTGGTCAGACCTACTGTGTACCTCAGACAGACATTTGACACAGGGAGCCTGTCCTGGGCCTTTCACTGGATGGATTTGGATGAAAACTTTAATGAACTGTAATAACTGACAGTTATTACCATAATTCAATGACCTGAAATAACCATAAATAAATAAACTAAAATAGCTGACAGAAACAGAGGTGGGAAGACAAAAAAATGTTGTGTACCCAAAAGCCTTGGAAAACAACACTGATAACAGATGGAAAACTTTAAGCACATTTTGTAATGTAAAACTGATTACAAAACTAAAAAGAAAGAAAAGCTGGAGATTAGGAATACTGGCAACATTCCCCCCCCCCTTCCCAAAAAAAAGGGGGGGGGGGAACCAGCAACACACTGGGCAGCCCTCTCGTGGGTGTATTGGAAGAGCTACTAATCTGCTAATATTTTTTAAAATGTTGACAATTATATAAAACTCATTCATAATTTAATAACTGGAAAATGCAAACCCTCACAATGGTGTGTACTTCAGCTAGTATGTATCTTATACTGTATATTAAGTGGAGGACACAGCTGCTGTATGAAAATATGCAAATGCCACAGACATTTACATAGACACCTCCTGCCAGCTCCTGTGATTCGCTGCTACACCTGAAGAGGAAGCATCAGAAGACTTTGCTTTAACATCGGCCATCTGAGGATCCCCTAGGTAACTCAGGATGACCAGAGAATTCACGCTGCCAGGGCCAGGAAAATCTGGGTTGGAAGTTGAAGGACCTGGCCCCGTCAAGCAGATTTAATAATTATACACAAGTGAGTATCTATTTTGCTGGATCAGTAATTATCTGCCTTCTTCCACAGACTGAGATCTTAAACAGTATGACCTGTTGGGAAAACTTCAAGGTTGAGGTTAAGACTTATTCATCTTATCTCATTATTAGACTAATTAATTGCAAAATTCAAAATGTAAAATGTAACTTTTGCTGTGGGGAAGAATAAGCTATAGTACTGTGGAGGGCTGTAGTTATGTGACCGGTGGTCAGGAGACCGACGGTGACATAACCTCCCCCTACATCCTGCCCCATCACAATCCCAACAGGGACTATTCCTACTTGTGGGTGTCCAAGACACCCATAGAGTAGGAATAGAACCCATGGAGACAGTAGGTCACCACCGAGCCCGCAAGGGGCTTGCTGCACTCGTCACCCCCTTCCGGGATTTGGCTGCCGTTCGGGCATACCGTTACCACACCCTACTGTGGCTAATGTGCATTCAGCATAAAAGACACCCATCTCCTTTAATCAGAGAGAGAAACATCTTGTTAGGGTATGCACTTACTGATACAACAGGTGCAAACATATGAAGACAGAAAATAATGTAGCTTTAATTTTGCCATGTTTGTAAATTGCCTTTGAGAGAAAAGGAAATAAAAAAATACAGGGTAAAACATGTGAATGTGGTATCATTGTTGATAAAATAATCTAATGGTCTGGGGCAGTATTATTTACTATTTAATGATATTTTAATCCAGTTTTTTGACACGTGAAGGGTTGTATTATTTTCTATTTAATGAAACTTTATTCAGTTCTAGACACCAGTGGAGATACACAATATAAATGTTAATTATTACTGTACTTTTGTTATAAGTTTGCATGCAACACTAGCTGTAAGGCATAGATGCAGTACTAAAGGTTCACAGAACCGGTGCCATTATGCACAATGAGCCATATTAATTTTAGGTATAATATGGATATGGCTCGATTTCTGAACAATAATATAGGAAAGATTTTATTTCAGCAAAGATCTCACAACACAAGTGTGCTGCATTCACTAAGGGACTTATTCATTATCCTTTATGGATCCATTTTTTTTAACAACTTATTAATTATTTGGAACTTGATGGGCCAATCTAATATTCAGCTGAAAGTTTCCTGAGTTTGAATGCAAGAACCAATCGCATCTTCAGATGGAATTGGAACCCTGAACCCTGCACCCTCCTATGCGTGGAAACACTGGTTTGCAAAGAGGGATCCAATTGTATCCCTCTGCCACTTCTGCACTCTGTGCTCGGTGGCATTACATATGAGTGATCCCAGGACACGCATGCAGCATATGTATGCAACACTACACTTTGGGCCTAATTCAAGGTTGATTGCAAAATCCAAGTATTCCTCTAATGGGTAAAACCATGTGCACTGAAGGGGTGAGGGATGGATTGGGCAGATAAACAGTGCATCCGGAAAGTATTTACAGCGCTTCACTTTTTTCACATTTTTTTATGTTACAGCCTTATTCCAAAATGGAATAAATTATTTTTTTTCCTCAAAATTCTACACACAATACCCCATAATGGCAATGTGAAAAACATTTTTTCACATTTACAAATCATGTCCAATCAACTGAATTTACCACAGGTGGACTCCAATTAAGCTGTAAGAACATCTCAAGGATGAGCAGTGGAAACAGGATGCACCTGAGCTTAATTTTGACCTTCATGGCAAAGGCTGTGAATACGTATGTACATGTTATTTCTTAGTTTTTTCTTTTTAATAAATTAGCAAAAATCTAAAAAAAACTTTTTTCACATTGTCATTATAGGGTATTGTGTGTAGAATTTTGAGAGACACAATTAATTTATTCCATTTTGGAATAGGGCTGTAAAATAACAAAATGTGGAAAAAGTGAAGCGCTATGAATACTTTCTGGATGCACTGTAACGTGCAGAAGAGTTAGATTTGGGTGATTTAGCACCAGTAAGTAATATAAATAGATTATTCAAAACCAAAGGGGCAAATGTATTAAGCCTGGAGAAGTGATAAAGCAGTGATAAGTGGAAGGTGATAATGTGCCAGCCAATCAGCTCCTATCTGTCAATTTACATATTGGAGCTGATTGGCTGGTGTGTTATCACCTTGCACTTATCACTGCGTTATCACTTTTCCAGTCTTAATACATCTGCCCTGAGGTAGAGAATCAAAAGGAGACACCATTGGTGGTGCACAGAGTCAAAATTATGGCTATTTCACACAACAGTAGAAAAGAAAAGGGACTCTTTTGTGTGTGCACTCTTTCATGGACAGGAATATGAGAAATTACATGAGATTAAAACATACATTTTATTGGGTATTCTTTAAAATAAATGTATCCAAAACAAACAACAAACAACACAGAAATTAAAATACAGAATATCTGGTGTCCCTAAGGTAACTCGTACTCACATTGAATATGTTCAAAATTGAACTATATGGATCCAGGTCGCTTTGACCTGCAGATGGATAGATACATGTATGGACCTATTTGGTTGATTCTGATGAGCCCACGGGAGTCCTGGGTATATAAACTCAAGTAAGATTTCTAGTGTGACCAGATATTATGGATATAGACAGTATAGATTTATTGCTGTAAATATCTGCAGAGTGTGTAGAAGAACAATGTGTAAGCAGATAAGGGGTGATTATGCTGTCAATGCTTAGTTTCTGAGTTTGGACGGTATTGTGCATCTACACTGTGGTGTGATAGTACATAAATGATGTAGCAACCACTCCTGGATCACTGATGAGAGATCACTGAGTAAGAAATGATGCGGAGACAAAAGTAAGACAGAACAATGGTGATCTTTTGCCAGCATTAGGCAGAGGTAGGTGAAAATAATATAGTGTCACTGACACTGATATCACTACTCTGGATTGCTGGTGAGAGTCCATTTAGAAAAGGTAGCAAGAGTTTGGGTATTGGTAACTATAATAGTGATAGGTGAGTTTTAAGGGAGCAGAGTGTCCCTGTGAATGGTGCTTGAAAGTGCACACTCTGATTAACAGCCTCAATCAAAGAAGTATTTATCTACTGTGCTCTGTCTACACGCAGATAAAAAAAAGGGCACTGAGTAACTAGATACATTCACATAATATGTGCATTGTGATATTCAGGTAGTATACAGATGGGTCCTCCGTTATCTTCCAAACAGAAAAAAGAGAAGAAATCTTTTGCTGCTCCTGTGTCTAACAATTATTTATTAACCAATCTTAATAAAACGATCCTGGAACTTTTGAAAAAGTCACGGGTCACGTGACGAAACGCGTCAGGACTCCTCTCCTTTTCTCACTGAACACCTGCACATTCAAGGACACAGCCACTTCTGCCTGAAATTTACTGGCATTAGCAGTAAGCAGCCAGCATTTCTCACAGAACCAAGCCGTGAGCTCTGTGCGGCAATGTGACCAGCCCTTATCATCCTCCCTCCCGCTGACCACCGGCGGACGGTGCACGTCCAGGTAGTCTAGGAAGAGACTCTAGAATACAGCCGGATTTGCGTGGCAGTTTTCCATCAAACAGCCTCACACCTGCCTTCTCTACAAATCCTTACAGCACTTATTGGGTGAAGCACCCGCAGGGCAATTGAGCTAGAATCAGTGGTGTTCCGTACATCCATACACGCTACGTACCCTCCAGATCTACACTTCACTGGGCAAGTTTTGGACTCACCCGGGGACGCTCGGGTTTACCAGCCCACATGGAGAGGTAATCTTTTACACACAACCGATATATGCCGGTCATCCGTATTGAAGTCGCTTATTTCAACGTGCAGTAACTGTGTCTTATTTATGAATCACATTCAGCAGCTGTGGCAACAGTGTTTCCCAAGGATTGTAACACATTGTTACATCTGAACTTTTTATCAGCCAGTTCAGTGAGTTCCATTGATACAGCAATCATTGTAATAGCTTAGATAATTCATGTGTTTTTATATTTATATATGCGGTAAATCAGTAAGTTACGATCAATATTACCTATGAATTGTTTCTATCAAGTGGTATTTTTATTGGATCATTGTGAACATTAAATATATATTTTATAAATTCATCTGACTCTTTGTTTGTAATAGAACCTGGGAAATTATGGTGTTCGGATGCCATGAGCGCCTCTATTAATTTCTCTCCTCCGTTATCTTGGCTGTTTCTGCACCTAGACCGAGGTTTAGTCATACCTAGGAGATAGCTTAGGATTTCTGAGTTTAATCACGGACAGGCGCATTGTGGCATGACTAGATACACAGAGAGAACAATCCCAGATTTGCATTTCCTACAAAATGCACATGGTATGTATTGTACAGTACTGTAATGTTTAACTGACTTACTGTATACAATAGTCAATTTTGTTGTAATAGTAAAGAAAAAAAGGAACACTTTATCTTCCTGTGATTGTGCTGTTTATTAATTTGTATTTTTCATACTGTATTGTACTGTAGGAGAGTGCAAGAAATTGTGGAGGAACTAACTCGTGAGGATGATGAGCGTGCTGCTTTGCAAATAAAATTAATTCTCCATTCCAAGTATGACCTGGACATATCAATCGCCAGCATTAGAAGGATGCAACAGAAAATGGGATGGACCTTTGGCGCTACAAGGTAAAATACTGAAAGCAGTATAAAGCATAAATGCACACTTATTCACAGTTAATAACCCCTTGATAAGTGATAAAACAATGACGTAAATCATTATACAGAGAGTGTACTGGATACCGTATATATATATATATATATATATATATATCCATGCGTGTAATAGTGGCACTCACTGTCCATTTAACAGCCACCGGGGTGCCCTCCTTCCAAAGTGTAGCCGGTGATGGTTCTCTGGGACGGATTACTGCTCCTCTCCTCTATGCAAAAAGAACCAGGCGGCACTCCACGGATTTAAACAAGTATAAATGTATTCAAAGTGAATCAAAGCATTACAAGCATAGTGGACACCAACGTTTCAACGCCTCCTGGGCGTTTTTGTCAAGGTGCTACGCTGTGTTGTGAAAAACAAAACAAATACCTACTAACATTACCGTTGTCTTTTCTTACCATTTAAAGGTATGTGTGTAAGGTTGCCTCCCCTCCATGCCGGCGTCCTCCTCGGACCGGGAGCCGCGTCCACTAGCACTTCCGGGTAGACGCAGCGGGCGTGATGACGTTCATCACTGCGTCCCACCTGATTGGCCTGCGTGCGGCTGTACTCCATTGCCAGGGCCACCGTCACTATGGAAACGGGAAACAGGAATAGTAACCATATCGTGATTGTATATTGGAGCACCTAGGCTCCGTGATCGATCATGTAATACTGTGACTAGAACAGTGCTGCTCTGTGTTACCACCACCGGTTATTTTTAACCGGTGGTGGTAACACAGAGCAGCACTGTTCTAATTGTTCTAATTGTAATAATTATATACATCACCTGTATAAAGTATTACCTGTTGTAGTTGAAAGAAATGGTCAAGCCACAAATATGTAGTTCTGTACTATATTTTCTGTATAAAATTTCAATTGATGCATTATTAAAAATGTTTATAAAATTGCCTTTGTCTGAATATTGCATAAGCTAATGTAAAATATTATACATTATACTATACAGTAGTACTGTTATTGATGTGTATGAACAGTTCTTTATAGTTTTTTTAAAAGTCCTGAATAATGGAGTCCTGTACATTTTTTATCAGTACAGTACATGAAATCTGATTTTTGTAATGAAGACTTTATTTACATTTATATTGATGCTTTTCCAATAAATATTCCATTATACAATATGATAGGGTACATGGGGTAAATGTACAGTGTGATGTGTCATTATGGGGGAGAAGTGTTATTAAACATAGAAACATACTGTACAGTATTGTACTGTAGAAACATATAGTAGAATTTGATGGCAGATAAGAACCACTGTGTCTAGTATGACCCTTTTTTTATAATATTATTAGCACCAACCTTTTTTGATCCTAGCCCCCCTTCCTTTCCATTCTCTGCTCCAAACTCCAAACTACAGAACAGTACTTGCAGTGCTGTATTTTCAGATTTTTAGTCTTTCTGGGTACAGTGCTGTACTGCAAGCTCAGTGAGAAAGACAGTATTTCTAAAGTACAGAACATTAACTCCTGAGGTTACAGTGTGTGGTAAAGTACTGTATCACACATTTACAGTAAGATTGTACAGTATCTTGCTAATGACATATGTACAGTAGCTTTACTGTACATTACTGTATTTACTGAGCTATACAGTATACTTTATTTTGGTAAACAAACACTAACAACAATAATTCGGCCATCCTGACAATGGGTAATTGCCTTATAGAGCCTGTTTGTACGCAAATGCAGCTGTCCTTGTGTCTTTGCTGCCAGTGTGTCTGAGGGGCAGATTGGGAAATAAAAGTGGTCCTGTACTATTGTCTAGAAGTAATACAAAAAAGAAGTACAAATCACGTATTTGGCGCTTCCGCAATAGTAATTATTTTTATCTACAATATATATTCAGGAATTACAGTATAATATCGATAATTGAGTTACTTTCCTGTGGTAAATTGATCAGCTGACGTGTATAGACATCTTTCAAACGTCCTCCTCCTCTCAAATGTTATCCCCACAGTTTCCAGTGATGATTTTCATAAAAGACTAAAGAGTGCCAATATGTCATGCAATACATTTTTAATAATCACGCATAAAAATAACCAATTCTTAAAAGTGTATATAAAACATACATAAAAAATATTCCCAACTCCACAAGTAAAAGACACACTAGGTGCAGGAAAATTCCAAGGTGATGTAGATGAAATAATTACCGGATCATTTGAGAACACAGTCGGTTCTCAAATAGATGTTAAGTTGTCAGATGGCTACCCGGGAAGCACAACTCTGGATTCCGGCACTTAGATCCTCCCTACACCACAATGGGACACTCCTGCAGCAGACCAACGCGTTTCGAACCTCTTCCAGGTTCTTTTTCAAGGTTAGTGTGTCCACCCCTGCTTCCTAGTACCTTAAATACCCACATCATACAATCACAACAGAAATTAAAAATCTTAGGCACCTGAGGTGACATGGCCGCTTCCATTTGTTTGTATCCGTCACCATGGAGACAGAACATCTCCGTTATTAATACCTTGACATAAGGATTAATACCGGTATTGAAGTGGCTCTACCAGACCATTATAATTACAGGTTTCCAAAAAAACTCTAATAAATATAATAATCAAATCGGGGCCCATAATAGTTGGCGCTTCACTAATCTGTTCATCTCACATCACGTCACTTCCGGATTGTAAAGAAATATCCATTGCTAGGCAACCAGCACTCGTAGCTGATTGAGACAAAAAATTTTTTAATTTCAACATGGCCAGGAGCCTTAATTCCTTATAACACAACTCCATATTCTTAAAATATCAGAAAATATATTACTCAGTGACGGACTCACAGAGTCCGTACTAACCCATACCTCCGCCATGTGCTATCCCGCATCACGTCATTTCTGGGGTTTGAAGCTATATCCATTGCCAAGCAACCAGGACATTCCCAGTAATACAAATTATAGTATAATAACAGTTCACAAACTGCCTGCTCCATCTTTGTCTCCATACATTTCCTAATCAATTGTAAGGAGCCGTTCATAGGTGAGGTTGGAACTCAATCTTTGTAACATTCTTTCTGGATAAAACTCGCTTTCTCCTAGAACTAATCCTTTAGTGGTACAAACAATAGACCTATAACATCTTACAAAATTTAATGCAAAAGTTTAAAAATCAAATAATAACACATAATCCACATCAATCTCCTTAATCCTTCTTTTAGATGGTCCATCATATACAGTCTACAAGCATAGCATCATGTTTCAATCCAGTTCTCCCCATATGTATTTGGACTTTGTCTTTGTAGTTGGTTTCCATTGATCGAAGAGACTCTAACAAAATATATATACATCGTTTTAGCATAAAGTTAGATCTACCGTACAAGATATTAAAAGTAAAAACAGTGGTATACAGTAATATCAAATAAACCACTTTAGTTCGAAATCTATATTAATGCCCCCTGGTGTTAGAGTATTATACTTATGTATCATTTCCATTTCAGTTTTTGCTAGTAATTTAGGCAGGTTTCTTTGGCGGTAGTTGCATTCCACTTTTTTTAGGCCTACGAACCGCACAATAAGTTGAGGATCACAATTGTGATATATCTTAAAATGGTTTGCTCGGGCATGAGTTTCAACTCCTTTCCTTATGTTCCTAACATGTTCGCCAATACTGACTTTAAATGCCCTTGACTTACGTCCTATATAGAAAAGATGAAATGGGCATTCTACTGCATAGACTACATTTTTTACATTACAAGTGATTAAGTCCTGTATCTCATGAACCTGACCATTAATCTCAATTCTCTCCAATTTTTTACCCATATCTATTTTGACTTCTTTGCAGCCAATACAGCATCCACATCTTTGAAACCCCTTTGTATTTATTAGACCTGCCCTCTGTGTGAGGGGAAGGTCACTACGAACCAATTTATTCTTCAGATTAGGGGCCTTTCTGTAGATAAATATTGCTTGTTTGGGTAAGAAATCTTTTAAGATTGGGTCTTTTTTATAATTGCCAAATGTTTCTTAAAAGAACGTTCCAAAATTTTATGCTGCATATTGTAGCCTGTTGTAAAGGCATACTCAAAACGATCGGTGTCTCCCTCATCTGGGACCTTTGTATCTAGAAGAGTATTCCTATCTAATCCAGCTACTTCTTCTTTTACCGCCCTATTGTCTAGAAGTGTCTCAAGATGGGCAGCACAAGAGGCACAGTATAATGTACCGTGAAGCCATGAATTGGGACAGTGCAGTGTACTGAGTGTGGTGGGTGGGCCTCCTGTCATACATTGTCTGGGGCCACATGGCAAAACCTAAAACAGGCCACACAGACAAGTCAGTCTACCAGTATCCTTCCTAGTGAGGCCTATGGCCTATCTCCCCTGACTGTAACAATGTGTCATGCATGATGTCACAACTCGGCGGACATGTATTGTGATGTCAGGCACTGGTGGACACAGCAGCTAGGTCTAGCAACAGCAGGGACAAAGGAGTATGCTTGTACCAGGCTCCCAAACTCAGAGGGGCTATGCACCCTCAAGAATCTTGGACATTCGTTTCTCATACAGCACTGGTTCTGTATACAGTACCTTTGCTGTTTTAGAGTAACATGAATTCTAATAAGCACAAATATGGAGAAATGTGATTTGTCTAAGTTGCATACTGTACTGTACAGTATTTATTTAGGTACTGTACATTACTGTATTAATATTCAAGTCACAATTGTGCTTACATTTTTCAGTATAAGGGGTATATTCAATTAAGGTTGAAACTGCCGTCTTGGCGTAAAGACGTCAGTTTTCGACTTTTTCAGGTTTGGAAGGGGTTCTGACCTATTCAGTCCCGAGCATATTTATTCAACAAGTCGGGGAATTTGACTTGTCAAATAGTACATGAATTGGCGGTATAGCTGCCGATTCGCGTACTTCTGAGGGAAACGGGGCCAAATTCGACAGGTTTTGGCCCCATTTCCAACCATGTCAGTTTGAATTAAAAAAGTCAAACTGAGATGAGGTACCTGAGAGGTTAAGAGGGGGCAGAGCCGGGGACAGCAGCGCTACAGCACAGTGCTACAGGAGGATGTGTCATAGCTGCCGCTCACGGCAGCGTCTACCCGGCTCCAGCAAGTGAGGTCCCACTTGCTGGAGCCGGGTGGACGTTGCCGTGAGGTCTGGCAGCTGTGACACATCCTCCTGCAGAGCTGTTGTTCCCCGTCTGCCCGCGGCTCTCCCCCATCTGCCCACGTCTCTCCCCCCTCTCCAGTCCCTCATCTCAGTTCGACTTTTTTAAAGTTAAATTGAGATGGGCATTGAATAGCCCTTGTCGGATTCATTCCGACAAATGTATGTCGGAATGGATCTGACCTTAATTGAATATACCCCTAAGACTGTATGTTACATGGTTATAAATGATGTGTGTATTTGTTTTTAATTATTTAATGCAATAAAAAAGCATTTGAGAACTTTGCCAATTGTACTGAGTGCTTCCTTTATGCAGTGGAGGGTAATTCCTCTCCACACATATTCTGATGGTTCATACAGTACAGTAGTTGCCTACCCTCACGGATATTGCAGCAGTCTCCAAATTGCAATTATTTTCTCCTAATCGACTGCATCGTACAGTACATTAAATCAAATCAAATCTCCCAGAATGTTAACCGCAGCCTGGGTTACAACAAGGAATTTGTAAGGACAGTGATTTGCACCAGTCAATACAGGTACACTATGACTGCTACTGTACAGTATTTGTGCAAAGCTGTCCTGACTCTAAGCAACCCCCTCCTAGCCCCACCTGCGGCAGATAACACATCCTGTATACCAGCAAGCTTCTTACTGTACTGTACAGTATCTCAATGTCTGCTAACACTCGGAAGTGTGAGGTGCAAATGTTTTATTAGTAATACAGTAGGTACTGTACAAAGAAACATAGATTTTGATGGAAGATACTGTAAGAACCACTTGGACCATCTAGTCTTTAGTTAAACAGACAAAAGACTTTGGACAAGGTTACTCTAAATTGCATTTGGAATTTATTGCATACAGTAGAGATCTGTTCATACAGTACTGTACAGTATCTACTTTATCCTGCCATGTACAGTATGGCACGGCTTGAAATCTCAGATTATAAGAGGACTTAAAGTACAGTTGCCATGCTTTGTGATTTTACTTAAGTTGCTTCTTTAATATGGTAACTTTATACATACAGTACTCTACTGTATCAAGGCAAACAAAATTGTTGGGTGTACAGTAGGCTGGTCTATAAATGTACTGTACAGTAAGTCAGTTTCCAAAGAAACACTGTTCAATACGGGACATCAGGGATGGGAAACCCACAGTCCTCCAGCTGTTGTTGAACTAAACATCCCAGCATGCCCTGCAACAGTTTTAGCATGGTAAAATAGCAAAACTACCAAGGCATGCTGGCACTGTATGTGTAGTTCATTCAACAACAGCTGGAGGACCGAAGGTTCAGTGTACAGAGTGAATAAATAAATACATAAATAAACGGATCTGTAAAGAAAATGCTCCATGTACTGTCCTGTACAGGACTGTACAGTCTTTTCCACAGGAAATGTGTATTAGTGTCAGAGAAATAAATGCCTCATAACAGATACACAAGCTCATGTTTAAATGTACAGTAAACAGTGATCCCTTGCCATTGGTTTTAGATTATGCCCTAATGACTAGGGGACTTGGCCACTCACGTACTGTACTGTATCCCTGACTTCAATTGACCGTACTGTTGCTTAAACGCCTTGTTTTGCATCTGCATACACTATATTTATTAATTGATCACTCTATGGGACATCATTGCCCCTGTGTATTTTAGCTAGGGGATTGTGATGCTCCTTCAGCATTGCCCCGTAGCCTGCAAAACCTATGCCGTCACTCGCTCCATAGCCGAGTGCTGCCACGAGGCAGGGGGAGTTGGGCGGCGCCCATTTTGTCAACTTGCTAGGCGATCAAGTCCGGTGTATCCGTAATGTGCATAGAGCTCGCCTAGCCCTATCGCCACTGTGTATTTTAGCTCTGGGATTGTGAGGCTCCTTCAGCATTGCCCCATAGCCTTCAAAACCTGTGCCGTCACTCGCTCTGTAGCCGAGGGCCTCCACAGGGCAAGGGATAACTGGTGTCAGCCATTTTGACAACTTGCTACAGTATGTGTTCGAGTCCGATGTATAGTAATGTGCATAGAGCTCACCTAGCCCTATCGCCCCTGAGTATTTTAGCTAGGAGATTGTGACACTCCTTCAGTATTGCCCCGTAGCCTGAAAAACCTGTGCCGTCACTCGCTCCATAGCCGAGGGATAACTAGTGTCAGCCATTTTGACAACTTGCTAAAATATGTGTTCGAGTCCGGTGTATAGTAATGTGCATAGAGTTCACAGGTGGTAGCTATTTCAATCGAGTTTGCCCTGCTACAGAATTGTATGTGTACCGTACGGTGCATAGAACCTTCTCTTCGTGGCCGCTTTGTACTTTACAGTACAAACGCTCCTGCAGCTTTGCCCTGCTTTAGGTAAAATTTGTGTGTACACTTATATTGAATGTGAAAGTATATTACAGTACGATAGATACAAAAATAAAAAAATAATAAAGTGTCTGGAAGAAACTAACCTGCATTCGTACAGTACTTTAGGAATCGAACCTGGGACTCTAATAATGGGAAACGGAACACTTCACCACTCAGACACGTCGCCGCTGACAGATAATTAAGCCCATTAGTTTTGAATATGCCGTAATGGCTATGGGATTAGGATGCTAACATACAATATCCATAACATCAATAGACCACAATGTACTTGTAACACGTCTGTTTGCGTCTGTGTACGCTACTGGTTTTATTTGTTGATTTGTCTGCTGGCCTTGGACGCTCACATATTCCTAACGTACTGTAAATGGACTATACTGTGGCTTTATCACGTTCATTTGCATCTGTATATACTGTGCTACTGTATTTACAGTACGTCTGTATGCTGTAATATACTGTATGACATACTGTAGCATATTGTAGCGTAATGAGACTCACCAGTAAAGTAGTTCTTACTATGTATTTCGGTATTGTATTTTACTGGAGACCACACGCATGCACAGTGGTGATTTTAAAAGCGACATCTTATGGATGATCACAGGTATTACACTTAAAGGTAATGCCAAATACTCTGTGCGCCTCCCTACGACTAGGCGTGCCTCCCTACAACTAGGCGCGCCTCCCTGCGCCCAGGCACACTGCATATGCCCGATTGTGACTAATGCCTCAGCCAGCCAAGATAACGGAGGAACCATATGTAGTTTCTCAAGTAAATAGCAAAGTATGCACAGTCCCTGTTCCTGACAACAAAAAAACGTGATATTATAGCACACACATATATAAATGCACAGCGTACGAAATCTAAAAGAAATAAATACTGGCAGCTTTATATTTACACTGCAATTTAGATTTCAGTTTGAACACACCCCACCCAAATCTAATTCTCTCTACAAATTATATCTGCCCCCTCCTGCAGTGCACATGGTTTTGCTCATTAGAGGAAGATTTTGCTTTTGCAATCAACCTTGAATTAGGCCCTTTGTCAGCAGTGCTAGAGATGGTGGGGGCAGCTGCTTTTCAGAGCAGCTCTACCCACAATTAGGCAATACTGAATTGCTCCAGTGGTTAAGTATCCAACAACACAACTCATGCCAAGTTGAATACTTGGTTATAGGTGATCAATAGGCCCCTGAAAATGGAAAGGGCCTGTGAGGAAATTAGGTCTGTGACAATTAATATAGCTATGCCTCATTTCCCATGTCAAATATGTACTTTTTATACCCATATCCATATACATCCAATTCGTCTGTTTTTTCATTCTCCGTAACATGTCAATTGCTGCTCACCCAATACTGTGTTTAAATCAACCTAAATATTGTTAATATATGAAATTGTGTTATGTTATGTTATCTGTTACCCTTTAGATAATGTATTTATATTAGACCTAGGTTTCTATTGTTTTCATACACCACAGTGGACACTCAAAGGTTGAGTCATATAAGGTACCATTGCCCATGTTTGTTTACTCCCTATTGTCCAAAAGTGAGCTGACCAGACTGATGTAATCACCTTGATTAGAATATGTATTGTATTCCAATGCTGTAAGATCCTAAGACAAAGAGATCACACACACCCCAGCAATATGAAGCTTCTGGAGGTATAAGTAGAGCTACCCAGAGAGCTGAAGAGAGATTCTTTGATCCCAGGCTAAGAAGTAATGTTCTGCCAGGGATCTGCTTGGGGACCCATTATATTGGATTTATCTGGGACTCTGTATTGCTAGAAGAAACTCTCTGCTCCCAGACTAAGAAGTAATGTTCTGTCAGGAGATTGTGGTGGGAATTGTCATGTGGAATTGGATTACAGAAGTGTGCTGAACTGTGTTATAACCTATTCTGTCAATAAACCTGGATTGGTTTTTCATCTACCACCAAGCTTGAGTGATTTGGAACCTGATATCTTCACATTTCGCAGCAGCAGTGGGATCACTCAAGACACTAGCAGAAAGGAATAAACCACAGCAGGCAAAGGATGCCGCCCCGCTATGCTACCGATACAACAAGAAGGGAGTCATGCAAGAAAAATTGTATTCAACACAGTGGATACCAAGGGGTCCCTAATTGGAAAATTGGGTCAATGGGACGTTGAGCACCCTTGTGATGAGGAGGATAAGGAGGCTATGGTCCAGGACTCAGCAGAGGGGACCAGTAATGGAACCAGGGCAGTGGAGCTTGTGGATGGAAGTTCAT
Organism: Pseudophryne corroboree; assembly: GCF_028390025.1. Lineage (NCBI taxonomy): Eukaryota > Metazoa > Chordata > Amphibia > Anura > Myobatrachidae > Pseudophryne > Pseudophryne corroboree. Next base: position 641,149,775 of record NC_086446.1, read on the forward strand.
CAGCATATCGTTAGGCTGGGAAGACAGATATGTTATTTATATTTACCAAGATGCAATACATATGGGAGTACTGGAATGAAGCTCAGTGGGTAATCAGCAGGCGGAGAGTATCCAGCATACAGGACAAGTTGTGTCATCTGGGGAATGCGTTCATGCACTGCAGAAGTGAAGCAGCCACATGGAATCTGCTGGGGGAGCCAGAGTTTGTGGATTTCAGGGAGGAATTGATCACCACAGTGGCCCAAATGACACAAAGGATACAATATACAGAGATGGAAGGGCAAGTGCAAAGTAAATTGTCTTCCCAGACAGAGCCAGAGGAAGTGGCATTGGATCGGGGGCCCCTGGATACCACAGCATGGTGAGACCAGTGTTACAAGGTGGATGCTGAAAGGCAACATCTGCAACAGCTTCTCCCATACCCAAGGGAAGAAGTTGCCCAGTGTTCTATACGGAAGGAAGCACGCGTTGAAGTGAAGAAAACAGTGATCACAATCCAGGCACCCCAGGAGGAACTGCACTACTACTTCCCTTTTGCTGGGATGGAAGATGAGGACTTAGTGAGAGAGTGCCAAGAACTGTCTGCCCAGTATGTTACACTGGAAAAGGATGACCTTGACCAGGTGGATGCAAGGAAGCACTGTCTGCAACCCGTTCTCTTCTCCCTGGGGGAATGTCGCAGTGAAACACTCTGTGACCAGCCGAGCTGTGTTACAATTGGCCATTTGTGGACTTGGAGGATATAGAAAACATTGCAGAGTGCCAGTAACATTGAGGAAGAAGTCACCACTATCACCCGACCACCACTAGAGCAACAGTGCCTCCAAGGGAATCCTTCATTTGAGCACCAACCAGTCCTGGATACTGAGCCATTTACAGTGTTGTGTTTGGGGGAGGGGGTATTGGCTTTTGAGGGCAAAGACCTGGACAGGGGAACAGTAAAATGGGCCTTTGAGGGGGAAGAGTTAAGAGACAAATTGTTGGATCTTGCTACTTCCCTGCAGCCAAAGTTCAATTTGCCTTTGGCAATAGGGCAGGAGCTCCAACATGTTACTGCCATTGGACAGAGTTTGGGCATGCAATCCGAGGAGGGTGGAGGAGAGCCACACACTGTATCTGAGGCCATGGCAGAGCACCAGCATCTGCCCGTCCTTATGCAACTGACAAATTTATGTTTGGGACACATGGATAAAATACCCACTCCTGAAGTGCCAGAGGCGAGGGATGTAATGCACCACCAGGAGGGAAACTGCTCTCAACCAGCATCCCACTATTTGCTTGTTCTCAGGTGGGAGACCACGGAACGAGTGGGAGAGGTACAGGCATTTACAAGTATGTTTTGGGACCAGAGTTATTTGCTACCAGGTACATATAATTTGGAATCTGGTGAAGAACTGAGCAATTGTGGGTTGCTAATCATAATTCCACCAGACCCAAAAGGCAGGTCATTAGACTCTTCAGGAAACATGGCCCTCAGTCCTTTTGACCCAGGTGGGGTAAAAGTGCCAGCTAGTTTGTACTGCCCAGGCACAGGGCTTAAAAGTGGTGGATGAACTTCTGAACTGCTAATCACCCTCTCACCAAACCTAAGGAAAGACTTACTGGATTGTCCCAGCAGCCTCGCTTGGACATTGAGGACTTTACCTACAACTTGCCAGAACATTGGGTTTAAAAAGTGGGAGAGGAATGTGAGGAAATGAGGTATGTGACAATTAATATAGCTATGCCTCATTTCCCATGTCAAATATGTACTTTTTATTAGTGATGTGCACCGGACATTTTTCGGGTTTTGTGTTTTGGTTTTGGATTCGGTTCCGCAGCCGTGTTTTGGATTCGGACGCGTTTTGGCAAAACCTCACCGAAAATTTTTTGTCGGATTGTGTTTTGGATTCGGGTGTTTTTTTCAAAAAGCCCTAAAAAACAGCTTAAATCATAGAATTTGGGGGTCATTTTGATCCCATAGTATTATTAACCTCAATAACCATAATTTCCACTCATTTCCAGTCTATTCTGAACACCTCACACCTCACAATATTATTTTAGAGGTTGTTGGATGGCTAAGCTAAGCGACACAAGTGGCCGACACAAACACCTGGCCCATCTAGGAGTGGCACTGCAGTGTCAGACAGGATGGCACTTCAAAAAAATTGTCCCCAAACAGCACATGATGCAAAGAAAAAAAGAGGCGCACCAAGGTCGCTGTTTGACTAAGCTAAGCGACACAAGTGGCCGACACAAACACCTGGCCCATCTAGGAGTGGCACTGCATTGTCAGACAGGATGTCACTTCAAAAAAATAGTCCCCAAACAGCACATGATGCAAAGAAAAAAAGAGGCGCACCAAGGTCGCTGTGTGACTAAGCTAAGCGACACAAGTGGCCGACACAAACACCTGGCCCATCTAGGAGTGGCACTGCAGTGTCAGACAGGATGGCACTTCAAAAAAATTGTCCCCAAACAGCACATGATGCAAAGAAAAATGAAAGAAAAAAGAGGTGCAAGATGGAATTGTCCTTGGGCCCTCCCACACACCCTTATGTTGTATAAACAGGACATGCACACTTTAACGAACCCATAATTTCAGCGACAGGGTCTGCCACACGACTGTGACTGAAATGACTGGTTGGTTTGGGCCCCCACCAAAAAAGAAGCAATCAATCTCTCCTTGCACAAACTGGCTCTACAGAGGCAAGATGTCCACCTCATCATCATCCTCCGATTCCTCACCCCTTTCACTGTGTACATCCTTCTCCTCACAGATTATTAATTCGTCCTCACGGGAATCCACCATCTCAGATCCCTGTGTACTTTCTGGAGGCAATTGTTGGTGAATGTCTTCACGGAGGAATTGATTATAATTCATTTTGATGAACATCATCTTCTCCACATTTTCTGGAAGTAACCTCGTACGCCGATTGCTGACAAGGTGAGTGGCTGCACTAAACACTCTTTCGGAGTACACACTGGAGGGAGGGCAACTTAGGTAGAATAAAGCCAGTTTGTGCAAGGGCCTCCAAATTGCCTCTTTTTCCTACCAGTATACGTACGGACTGTCTGACGTGCCTACTTGGATGCGGTCACTCATTTAATCCTCCACCATTCTTTCAATGGTGAGAGAATCATATGCAGTGACAGTAGACGACATGTCAGTAATCGTTGCCAGGTCCATCAGTCCGGACCAGATGTCAGCACTCGCTCCAGACTGCCCTGCATCACCGCCAGCGGATGGGCTCGGAATTCTTAGCCTTTTCCTCGCACCCCCAATTGCGGGAGAATGTGAAGGAGGAGATGTTGACGAGGCAAAAGCCTGATGAGGGGAATGACCTGACTCAGGCTGGCAGTGTCTGAACTGACTTCACGTGTGGCAAGTTCAAAGGGTTGCAGAACCTTGCACAACGTTGAAATCATTCTCCACTGCGCTTGAGTCAGGTGCATTCCCCCTCCTTTGCCTATATCGTGGGCAGATGTATAGGCTTGAATGGCCTTTTGCTGCTCCTCCATCCTCTGAAGCATACAGAGGGTTGAATTCCACCTCGTTACCACCTCTTGCTTCAGATGATGGCAGGGCAGGTTCAGGATTGTTTAGTGGTGCTCCAGTCTTCTGTACGCGGTGGCTGAATGCTGAAAGTGGCCCGCAATTCTTCGGGCCACCAACAGCATCTCTTGCATGCCCCTGTCGTTTTTTAAATAATTCTGCACCACCAAATTCAATGTATGTGCAAAACATGGGACGTGCTGGAATTTGCCCAGATGTAATGCACGCACAATATTGCTGGCGTTGTCCGATGTCACAAATCCCCAGGAAAGTCCAATTGGGGTAAGCCATTCTGCAATGATCTTCCTCAGTTTCCGTAAGAGGTTGTCAGCTGTGTGCCTCTTCTGGAAAGCGGTGATACGAAGCGTATCCTGCCTAGGAACGAGTTGGCGTTTGCGAGATGCTGCTACTGGTGCCGCCGCTGCTGTTCTTGCTGCAGGAGGCAATACATCTACCCAGTGGGCTGTCACAGTCATATAGTCCTGAGTCTGCCCTGCTCCACTTGTCCACATGTCCGTGGTTAAGTGGACATTGGGTACAACTGCATTTTTTAGGACACTGGTGACTCTTTTTCTGACGTCTGTGTACATTTTCGGTGTCGCCTGCCTAGAGAAATGGAACCTAGATGGTATTTGATACCGGGGACACAGTACCTCAATCAAGTCTCTAGTTGCCTCTGAATTAACGGTGGATACCGGAACCACGTTTCTCACCGCCCAGGCTGCCAAGGCCTGAGTTATCTGCTTTGCAGCAGGATGACTGCTGTGATATTTCATCTTCCCCGCAAAGGACTGTTGGACAGTCAATTGCTTACTGGAAGTAGTACAAGTGGTCTTCCGACTTCCCCTCTGGGATGACGATCGACTCCCAGCAGCTACAACAGCAGCGCCAGCAGCAGTAGGCATTACACTCAAGGATGCATCGGAGGAATCCCAGGCAGAAGAGGACTCGTCAGACTTGCCAGTGACAAGGCCTGCAGGACTATTGGCTTTCCTGGGTAAGGAGGAAATTGACACTGAGGGAGTTGGTGGTGTGGTTTGCGTGAGCTTGGTTACAAGAGGAAGGGATTTAGTGGTCAGTGGACTGCTTCCGCTGTCATCCAAAGTTTTTGAACTTGTCACTGACTTATGATGAATGCGCTGCAGGAGACGTATAAGGGAGGATGTTCCGAGGTGGTTAACGTCCTTACCCCTACTTATTACAGCTTGACAAAGGCAACACACGGCTTGACACCTGTTGTCTGCATTTGTGTTGAAATAATTCCACACTGAAGAGCTGATTTTTTTTGTATTTTGACCAGGCATGTCAATGGCCATATTCGACCCACGGACAACAGGTGTCTCCCCGGGTGCCTGACTTAAACAAACCACCTCACCATCAGAATTCCTCCCCAGCGCCAGCAACACCCATATCCTCATCCTTGTGTACTTCAACAGTGACATCTTCAATTTGACTATCAGGAACTGGACTGCGGGTGCTCCTTCCAGCTCTTGCAAGGGGCGTGCAAATGGTGGAAGGTGCAAGCTCTTCCCGTCCAGTATTGGGAAGGTCAGGCATCGCAACCGACACAATTGGACTCTCCTTGGGGATTTGTGATTTAGAAGAACGCACAGTTCTTTGCTGTGCTTTTGCCAGCTTAAGTCTTTTCATTTTTCTAGCGAGAGGATGAGTGCTTCCATCCTCATGTGAATCTGAACCACTAGCCATGAACATAGGCCAGGGCCTCAGCCGTTCCTTGCCACTCCGTGTCGTAAATGCATATTGGCAAGTTTACGCTTCTCATCAGACGCTTTCAATTTTGATTTTTGGGTCATTTTACTGAACTTTTGTTTTTTGGATTTTTCATGCTCTCTACTATGACATTGGGCATCGGCCTTGGCAGACGACGTTGATGGCATTTCATTGTCTCGGCCATGACTAGTGGCAGCAGCTTCAGCACAAGGTGGAAGTGGATCTTGATCTTTCCCTATTTTAACCTCCACATTTTTGTTCTTCATTTTTTAATGTGTGGAATTATATGCTAGTATCAATAGCAATGGCCTAATACTATATATACTGCGCACAACTAAAATGCACCACAGGTATAGAATGTAGATGGAGAGTATACTTGACGACACAGAGGTAGGTACAGCAGTGGCCTTCCGTACCGTACTGCTATATATACTGGTGGTCACTGTGTCAGCAAACTGCAAAACTAAAATGCACCACAGGTATAGAATGTAGATGGATAGTATATTTAATGACGACACAGAGGTAGGTATAGCAGTGGCCTTCCGTACCGTACTGCTATATATACTGGTGGTCACTGTGTCAGCAAACTGCAAAACTAAAATGCACCACAGGTATAGAATGTAGATGGATAGTATACTTAATGACGACACAGAGGTAGGTACAGCAGTGGCCTTCCATACCGTACTGCTATATATACTGGTGGTCACTGTGTCAGCAAACTGCAAAACTAAAATGCACCACAGGTATAGAATTAGAATGTAGATGGATAGTATACTTAATGACGACACAGAGGTAGGTACAGCAGTGGCCTTCCATACCGTACTGCTATATATACTGGTGATCACTGTGTCAGCAAACTGCAAAACTAAAAGGCACCACAGGTATAGAATGTAGATGGATAGTATACTTAATGACGACACAGAGGTAGGTATAGCAGTGGCCTTCCGTACCATACTGCTATATATACTGGTGATCACTGTGTCAGCAAACTGCAAAACTAAAATGCACCACAGGTATAGAATGTAGATGGATAGTATACTTAATGACGACACAGAGGTAGGTACAGCAGTGGCCTTCCATACCGTATTGCTATATATACTGATGGTCACTGTGTCAGCAAACTGCAAAACTAAAATGCACCACAGGTATAGAATGTAGATGGATATTATACTTAATGACGACACAGAGGTAGGTACAGCAGTGGCCTTCCGTACCGTACTGCTATATATACTGGTGGTCACTATGTCAGCAAACTGCAAAACTAAAATGCACCACAGGTATAGAATGTAGATGGATAGTATACTTAATGACGACACAGAGGTAGGTACAGCAGTGGCCTTCCGTACCGTACTGCTATATATACTGGTGGTCACTGTGTCAGCAAACTGCAAAACTAAAATGCACCACAGGTATAGAATTAGAATGTAGATGGATAGTATACTTAATGACGACACAGAGGTAGGTACAGCAGTGGCCTTCCGTACCGTACTGCTATATATACTGGTGGTCACTGTGTCAGCAAACTGCAAAACTAAAAGGCACCACAGGTATAGAATGTAAATGGATAGTATACTTAATGACGACACAGAGGTAGGTACAGCAGTGGCCTTCCTTACCGTACTGCTATATATACTTATGGTCACTGTGTCAGCAAATTGCACAACTGAAATGCACCACAGGTATAGAATGTAGATGGATAGTATACTTAATGACGACACAGAGGTAGGTACAGCAGTGGCCTTCCATACCGTACTGCTATATATACTGGTGGTCACTGTGTCAGCAAACTGCAAAACTAAAATGCACCACAGGTATAGAATTAGAATGTAGATGGATAGTATACTTAATGACGACACAGAGGTAGGTACAGCAGTGGCCTTCCGTACCGTACTGCTATATATACTGGTGGTCACTGTGTCAGCAAAACTCTGCACTGTACTCCTCCTATATAATATTATACTGGTGGTCCCGACTCCCCAGTCCCCACAATAAAGCAGCACACTGAGCACAGATATGGAGTGTTTTTCAGGCAGACAACGTATACTGGTGGTCACTGTCAGCAAAACTCTGCACTGTACTCCTGCTATATAATACAGCTGCTCCCCAGTCCCCACAATAAAGCAGTGTGAGCACAGATATATGCAGCACACTGAGCACAGATATGGAGTGTTTTTTTCAGGCAGAGAACGGATAAAACTGGTGGTCACTGATCAGCAAACTCTGCACTGTACTCCTTCTATATTAATATAAAGCTGCTCCCCAGTCCCCACAATGTTATAAGCAAGCACAAATATTTGCATCAACTCAACAATGAATAAACGGAGAGGACGCCAGCCACGTCCTCTCCCTAACATTTACAATGCACGAGTGAAAATGGCGGCGACGCGCGGCTGCTTATATAGAATCCGAATCTCGCGAGAATCCGACAGCGGGATGATGACGTTCAGGTGCGCTCGGGTTAACTGAGCCATACGGGAGAATCCGAGTATGGCTCGGACCCGTGTAAAAAGGGTGAAGTTCGGGGGGGTTCGGTTTCCGAGAAACCGAACCCGCTCATCACTACTTTTTATACACGTATCCATATACATCTAATTCGTCTGTTTGTTCATTCTCCATAACATGTCAATTGCTGCTCACCCAATACTGTCTTTAAATCAACCTAAATATTGTTAATATATGCAATTGTGTTATGTTATCTGTTACCCTTTAGATAATGTATTTATGTTAGACCTAGGTTCCTATTGTTTTCATACACCACAGTGGACACTCAAGGTCGAGTCATATAAGGTACCATTGTCCATTTTTGTTTACTCCCTATTGTCCAAAAGTGAGCTGACCAGACAGGGTGGCTCTCTGACTGATGTAATCATCTTGATTAGAATATGTATTGTATTCCAATGCAGTTTGATTCTTAGACAAAGAGATCACACACACCCCAGCAATATGAAGCTTCTGGAGGTATAAGTAGAGCTACGCAGAGAACTGAAGAGAGATTCTTTGATCCCAGGCTAAGAAGTAATGTTCTGCCAGGGATCTGCTTGGGGACCCATTATATTGGATTTATCTGGGACTCTGTATTGCTAGAAGAGACTCTCTCTGCTCCCAGACTAAGAAGTTATGTTCTATCAGGAGATTGTGGTGGGAATTGTCATGTGGAATTGGATTACAGAAGTGTGCTAGAGTGTGTTATAACCAATTCTGTCAATAAACCCCTGTTGGTTTTTCATCTACCACCAAGCTTGAGTGATTTGGAACCCAATATCTTCACAGGGCCCATAAATTATGTTCTTTACATAGACATCAGAACAGTATTTTCTCTTTTCTGAGTATTTAAATACTGGATAAAAATCCTCTCTTGCCAAGACCATTATCTTAATGCTGACCTGGTAGATTATAGGTCTCAAATGCATACATTCGCACTGACAGCAGTGCACTTTTATATCTGCCAATATGTTAACTAATGTTGTAATATTCTTGTAGCATGTGTTTAGTCTTTCCTGTTGTACATCTAGGTTTGGTAATTTAATGTCAATAAAAAATGTTTATGTGCTGCAATCTTCTTAAAATTACTGACACATGAAAAGAGATGCATTTCAGATTGGATGTAGGAGTAGAACTGTGACACTTACTCTTCCCCTTTTAACCTCTTCAGCATTTAAAGTTTTCAAATACTTTTAAAAGAACATTAGATTGTTAAATGAAGCAAAAAAGTAATTGTTTCAAACACATTCACATTTTAAGGTCCTGGTATTTTTTCACACTACCTGGGTTTGCAGTATTCATTGATGATTTGGAAGTTAAATCTTGTGTTTCCTATTTTGTCAAAACCAGCATAGGCAGCATGTTACAGGCCATAACACATGATCTAAGATTGAATTTCATGCTAGCTACCAGCATTCTCTAACAGGACGGGAGTGGAACTCAGGAAATCAGTGTACCTGCATGTACTGTAAGGCTAGTAAAATCATAACCTTGGGGGTCATTCAGATCTGATCGCTGGTCTGCTAACTTTGCTGTCCTGTGATCAGATAGTCTCCAGGGGGATTGTAAATTTGCCATGCAAGTGTGCGATCCCATGTGTATGCCGAGCTGCAAAAATACACTTTGTGCAGTCTCTGCGCAGCCCAGGACTTACTCCTACAGTGCAATCACAGCAGGCTGATCGGGTCCGGAGCTGACATCAGACACCGTCCCTGAAAACGCTTGGGCATGCCTGCATTTTTCCCGACAATCCCAGTAAACAGTTAGTTACCACCCACAAATGACTTCCTCCTGTCAATCACCAGGCGAACACCCGTGCGTTCGGAATTTTCACGCCATCCCCATCCCGTCACTGACTGGCGATGCCCTTTGTTGTTGTCCGACCCGCTTGAGCATTGTGGTGCATATGCCCGATTCAGACCTGATTGCTGTTGTGCATTTTCGCACAGTGGGTGATTATCGAAGTATTGCGCATGCGTAGGCACCACAATGTGCATGCGCGTCGCAAAATAGCGACAGGATGGTGTGAAAATTTAGATTGCACATCTGTTTGCAAGGTGATTGACAGGAAGAGGATTTTGTGGGTGGTAACTGCCCATTTTCAGGGAGTGTCCGGAAAAACACAGGCATACCCAAGCATTTTCTGGGTGGGTGTGGGACATCAGCTCTGGACCCGATCAGCCTGTTTGGATCACACTGTAGGAGTAAGTCTTGAGCTACACACATACTGCACAGTATGGAAATATCATTCGATGGTGAGTGTGATGTGAATGGAATTGCAGCTGTCCGCTGACTGAGGGACATTTACGCATGGCGTATACATGTGATCGCACACTTGCACGGGGTGAATTTTACACTCCCCTTGGGCAGCAACTATCTGATTGCAGGAAAGCAAAATTAGCAGCAGAGTGATCAGGTCTGAATCACCCCCTGAGTGCAGCCTGTTGGGTTTACAGCATAGCTGAGCGGCAGTAATTGCATAATGTGGCTCCCGGCAGCCATGCAGTAAGCCACATGGTAATTGAATCCAGGGCCGCCATCAGGGGGGTACTGCGGGTACCCCAGTCCCAGGCCCGAACAGAGAGAGGGCCTGCCAGTTCAAGATTAATGGTGGGTCATCAATTACTGTGAACGGAGACAGGGCTGCTGCGGCGCTGCTATTGAGTTCATGCTGCAGCATACCCTTCCACTGCCTCCTGCCATGATCCTGTGCTTCTGCAGCTGGGCCACACTGCACTGGCTTTCTCCCGGACATGTCATATTGCGAGACCTAAGCCCAACTGCTTCTCTTCAGGGTCCAGGCACTGGATAGGCCTTGGTACCTGTGGTTCCAGATCCCTGTTCCATACAACATGTCTTGGCACTGGAAGTACAGTTTGGTGTAACCTGAAACACTAGCATATGAAGGGGGAGGTTTCTGAGCAATCAGAAACACCCCCTCCTTCTCAACAGGTCGATGCTCTTCAAACTAACTGCCCATGGCTCTATGATCTAAACCCCTCTCTTCATGCATAATACCATCATGTAGCAGGTCTATGGTGAGGGGGAGAATGAGAGGCTAATATGATATGCTTCTATCACACTCATGTCATTTTGGTACCTCCCCCTCACATAGACCCACAATTTACGGCATTTTCCGCAGGTGGGTGGAGCCTAATTAATGCATCGCAGAAGCAGAGTGCCCAGTAGCAGCCCCATCCTCATCAGCCCCTGAACTACAGCAAAATCTAAAGTGAGTGTGTTTATGCCATATAAAGTAGTTTATGTGTGTGTGTCATTATTATGTGATTTGCTGGTCAGTTGGCTTTTATATCCACAGTATAGAAACCCTCCTCAGCAAATCCTGCTTTTGGCCCTGGGAGGTGGGCTCACTGGGACAATATTTATATGGGGAAACTCTGTGTAGCATACTGGTGGTGCACCCTGACCCAATATGAGGGGAGCTTCTGTGTGGCATATTGGGGCCACTGGCCACTGAGTCATAATTAATATTAGGGATACCAAACATCATGTTCCAAGCCCGAATCCGAATCCGGCTTGGGTTTTCCCGCCAGACTGGGAAACCAGAATGAGGCAAAACGCCATCATCCCGTTGTCGGATTTTCGCGGGCTTTAGAACCCATATAAATATCCGTGCATCACCGCCATTTTCAATCCGGACTTGGAGAGTGAGGGAGACAGACTTCTGTCTCTCTGTGGGTGGTGGCGTGGGGTTAGTGTGTGCTCTGTTGGGGTGCTGCTGCAGTCACTGTGGTGTATCTGTGCTGTGTTAGGGGTGCTGTCCTGGCTGTCCCTGCTATCCTGGCTGTCACTGGTGTTACTGCTTGGGGCTACAGCTGTCCCTTTGTGTTTCTGTCCTGGCTGTCACTGTGTTGTACAGGGGCGGGGGCACTGTGAAATATAGGGGTGCTGATGTCTTAATAACATTACACTGGCCCTGTCAGCTATAAAAATTTGCATGCAGTTCTTACAAATTAAAAGCACAAACTGCTCCTATATGCTGTGAAATATAGGGGTGCTGCTGATTTCTTAATAACATTACACTGACCCTGTCTGCTATAAAAATTTGGGTGCAGTTTTTACAAATTAAAAGCACACTGTTCCTGTATGCTGTGAAATATTGGGGTGCTGATGGCTTAACAACATTACACTGGCCTTGTCTGCTATAAAAGTTTGGGTGCAGTAAAAAATTAAAAGCACACTGTTCCTTTATGCTGTGAAATATGGGGGTGCTGATGTCTTAATAACATTACACTGGCCCTGTCTGCTACAAAAATTCAGAGGTGCAGTTCTTACAAATTAAAAGCACACTGCTTCTGTATGCTGTGAAATATAGGGGTGCTGCTGATGTCTTAATAACAGCTGCTATACAGCTATACAGACTGCTATACAGTCTGCTATAAAAGTTTGGGTGCAGTTAAAAATTAAAAGCACACTGCTCTTGTATGCTATAAGAATACAGGGGCACTGTGAAACTAAAGGGATACTGTTCTGTGTGCTGTAATAATAAAGGGGTGCTGTACTGTGAAATGGAGAACAATAATTTGGAGGAAAAAATATTGGATGATCAGGAACCACTTCCAGTTTCGAGTACTAGTGCTGAAGCTGCTGCTGCCACCAGCCATGGCATTGGTGATGCAATTTCATCAACGTCGTCTGCTAAGGCTGATGCCCAATGTCATAGAGGGCGTGTAAAATACAAGAAGCAAAAATTAATAATCAGAAAAAATAGAAGTTATCTGATGAGAAACATAAAATTGGCAATATGCCATTCACTACACGAAGTGGCAAAAAAGGCTAAGGCCTTAGCCTATGTTCATGAATGGTGGCTCAGCTTCTCATGCTTAGCTTAGCCATCCAGCAACCTCGGTGCACCGTTTTTTTTCTTTGCATCATATGGTGTTTGGGGCCTAGTTTTTAAATCTGCCATCCTGTCTGACACTGCAGTGCCACTCCTAGATGGGCCAGGTGTTTGTGCCATACACTTGTGTCACTTAGCGTAGCCATCCAGCACCCTCGGTGCACCTCTTTTTTTCTTTGCATCATGTTCTTTATGGGGCCTAGTTTTAAAATCTGCCATCCTGTCTGACACTGCAGTGCCACTCCTAGATAGGCCAGGTGTTTGTGCCGCACACTTGTGTCGCTTAGCTTAGCCATCCAGCTACCTCATTGCACCTCTTTTTCTTCTTTGCATAATGTGCTGTTTGTGGCCTATTTTTTAAATCTGCCATCCTGTCTGCCACTGCAGTGCCACTCCTAGATGGGCCATGTGTTTGTGCTGCACACTTGTGTCGCTTATCTTAGTCACCCAGCTAACTCGGTGCATCTCTTTTTTTCCTTTGCATTATGTGCTCTTTGGGGCCTAGTTTTTAAAAGTGCCATCCTGTCTGACACTGCAGTGCCACTCCTAGATGGGCCAGTTGTTTGTGCCGCACACTTGTGTCGCTTAGCAAAGTTATCCAGCTACCTCTGTGCAACCTTTTGTCCTAAAAACAATATTGTGAGGTGTGAGGTGTTCAGAATAGACTGGAAATGAGTGGAAATGAATATTATTGAGGTTATTAGTACTGTAGGATGAAACTTACCCCCAAATTCTGTGATTTTTAGCTGTTTTTGTGTTTTTTCCCCAAAAATCATCCAGATCCAAAACCAAAACCTGAAAGGGTGGTTTTGGCAAAATCAATCCAGATTCAAAACATGAGTGAGGATCCAGATCTAAACCAAAACATAAAACACGAAAAGTGACCGCCGCTCATCTCTAATTAATATGAAGGTCTCCATGTGGCATACTGCGGTGCACTTAGACATAATTTGGGGGTCTCTGTGTGACATACTGGGGGGGTAATCTTCCCATTTCCTCTTCTCTCTCATCTGCCCTATTCCTCCAATGACAGCTTGCACTATAACTTCTCTCTTCTTTCTCTCCCAGTCTCCTCCTTTTCCTCCTCTCTCCCCCATCTATCTGTTCATTTCTCTTTCCCGTCTCACCATATTCCTTCTAACTCTGTCCAGTCTGCCCTATTCCTCTTCTTTCACTTGTGCCGGCCCCTATTCCTTACCCTCTCTTATTTCCGCATATTCCGGGAGGTGGTCCTGCCTATTTTGTCGGTCCTGGGTCCCACAATTTCTGATGGCAGCCCTGATTGAATCTGCTCCATAATGTGTTCTTTTTTGGAACCATGTCAAGTAAATTTCTTTTTAGCTCATGGTCATTAAGAGGAAGACTGAGGCCTGTATGTAATGATCTGTAAGTTTAAGGCACCATCACGATTCCAGTCATTCAGCCCATACTGTAGATTCAAAGTTAAAAGGAAAAAACAAGTTATTCTATGGGCCAAGTTACCAACATCTGATAGCTGCCTGCAATTGGCATAATATTACACATGTGCCTGACAGCTTGTTAAAAAATGTTTGTTTTCTTTTTGTCAGTAGCCAGAACGCAAAAAAAGAAAACCGCTTCATTTCAACAATATAACTTAATACAGCTTCTCTTCAGCAATGAAGGATAAACAAAAATACAAATGTAAATTCAACAACAAAAATAGGATTTAATTAACCTATGGTAAATCCTTTTCTCATAGTCCGTAGGCGATACTGGGAATCCATTTAGTACCATGAATATAGACATGTCCACTAGGATCCTTGGGCACTTTAAGAATTTGATAGTGTGCGCTGGCTCCTCCATCTATGCCCCTCCTACCATACTCAGTCTAGGAAACTGTGCCCGAGGAGACGGATATACTTTGAGAGAAGGATAGATAAGGAAAGTGGAGAGATTATGACCCAGTACACACAGAACAATAGGAAAGCCATGATAACCAAACTTGAAATATGGACAGCAACAGCTGAACAAACCAGAATACTTAACTAAGGAACAGTGCACGAAGAACCAAGCATCGGGTGGGTGTGCAATATCCCCTACGGACTACGAGAAAAGGATTTACCGGTAGGTAATTAAAATCCTATTTTCTCTTACATCCTTGGGGATACTGGGAATCCATTTAGTACCATGGGGAAGAACCAAAGCTCCCAAACCAGGTGGGAGAGTGCTGAGGTTCCTGCAGAACTGATTGACCAAACTGAAGGTCCTCAGAGGCTAAAGTATCAAACTTGTAAAACTTTGCAAACGTGTTCGAAACTGACCAAGTAGCTGCTCGGCAGAGCTGTAAAGCCGAGACACTCCGGGCAGCTGCTCAAGAAGAACCCACTGACCTAGTAGAGTGGGCCTGTACAGATTTCGGAACCGGCATTCCTGCCGTTGAATAAGCATGTTGGATAGTGAGCCTGATCCAGCCTGCAATAGACTGCTTTGAAGTAGGACACCCAATCTTATTGAGATCATAGAGAACGAACAGCGAGTCAGATTTCCTGTGATGAGCTGTCCTCTTTACGTACACCTTCAAAGCCCTCACAACATCCAAAGATTTTGAAGTAGTAGAGGTGTCCGTAACAACCAGAACCACAATAGGTTGGTTGATGTGAAATTCAGACACCACCTTAGGAAGAAATTGCTGACGAGTCCTGAGTTCAGTTCTGTCCTCATGGAAAATTAAGTAGGGACTCTTGTGAGACAACGCCCCTAACTCTGACACACGTCTTGCTAAAGCCAAGGCTAACAGTGTGATGGTCTTCCACGTAAGGTACTCTATGTCAACCTCCTGTAATGGTTCAATCCGGTCCGATTGGAGGAATTACAACACCAAATTGAGATCCCAAGGTCTTGTGGGAGGCACAAAGGGAGGTTGAATGTGCAGAACACCTTTCAAGAATGTCTGGACCTCAGGTAAAGAAGACCATTTTTTTAATTAAATACACAAGGCTGAAATCTAGACTTTAATTGAGTATTGGAAACTGAGACTTAACTAGCGCTTCTTAATTTCTGCCGGTACTCGTGTCCCGCAAGGCTCCGTCACTCGCAAGTGAGCATCACATAGATGGAGATAAAAGGTGCATATAGTGAAATACCATTTTTAATAGTAAAACATATAACACACACATCAATAAAAATACAGAATAAAATGGATGATCAAATATTGCACGAGTCCCTTTAAGCAAATAGGAAGACAGGCTAATCACCAGATACTTCAGAACTGCGGCTAAACAGTTCTGAAAGCACATGAAAGATGGTATTAGGGATTTCCGGATATTCCCACCATGCAGGCAATAGCTCTTACTGGATACTGGTCCTTCAGTCCGTCCCCCGGCTTATCAGGAAAATAACCTACGCGTTTCCACCCCTAGCTGGGGTCTTTGTCAAGATTTGGAGTCTGAATGCTGCCCCTTCCACTCGTACTATTATTTAAATGCTGAAAGTACCAATGAAAGTCCAGGACGCCCAGCTGGATCCTATACATAATTTCACACTACAGGTCCCATGATCCCCTGCTGGAGGCGTCTGTATCGCTATGGTAACTCCAATCCTTATCCAGAAGCTGGTTCGTGCAGACGGGCTCGTTGCCACGGTAACCCACTCATCCGCCCCTACGGCGCGACATCACTTCCGGTCCTGTTGCTATGGAGATCAGTATCTCGGACTCCAAAGATCTCAGCGCCGTATAGCGTATTAGCCTGTCTTCCTATTTGCTTAAAGGGACTCGTGCAATATTTGATCATCCATTTTATTCTGTATTTTTATTGATGTGTGTTATATGTTTTATTATTAAAAATGGTATTTCACTATATGCACCTTTTATCTCCATCTATGTGATACTCACTTGCAAGTGACGTAGCCTTGCGGGACACAAGTGCCGGCAGAAATTAAGAAGCGCAAGTTAAGTCTCAGTTTCCAATACTTTTTTTTGTTGCACGCTTTATTGGTGAGGGGTGAAGGAAACCTCTAGGATTCTTTGAGACATTACCAGCTGCTCCATTGCGCACAAATTATTCCTTTATTCTTGTTCAGTGTAGACTTTAATTGAGCCTAGGCATAGGTCCACATCCACTCCCGACTGCAGAAAAAGCAGGAGACATCCCAGTTGAAATTCCACCGCAGAATATTGTCTGCTCTCACACCAAGAGACATACTTCTTCCATATACGGTGGTAATGTTTAGACTTTACCCCATCTATTTTTATTGACATCATCCGTATATACTCATTTTTCAAATTTAGAATATACTACACTATATTTGGAATTCTGTTTTTTTCCCACATATGGATCCTATTTATATGAAGTATTTAGCAGAAGACTTGTGAGGAAAGTACCCTTTTTTTCATAAATCTTATATGCGCACGACAACTGTTTTTACTTCACCTTACCCATTTTATCCTTGGTATTGGGGATACCTTTTAGACCAGCCTGTGTGCAGCTGATTCTTTGTTGGCGCCAAGGTACTTTTCTGTTATCCATTTTCACTTTTTACCCCCTTCCTGACTTGGATCATAGCCAGGATGACATTGTCAGGATTCTCTCTCCTGGCTAGAATCAGCCGTTCAGCTTCCATGCCATTAAACGTAGTCACGGTAAGTCTTGATAGATGAATGGCCCTGTTGCAGAAGATCCTCTCAAAAGAGGTAGAGGCCACGGATCTTCGATCAGCATCCTGAGAAGATCTGCGTACCAGGCCCTTTGAGGCCAGTCTGGAGCAATGAGGATTGCTTGAACCTTTTCTCTTTTTATTCTCTTTAGAATTCTTGGGATCAGAGTAAGTGGAGGAAACATGTACACCAGCTGGTAGACCCACAGAGTTGTCAGAGCATCTACTGCCACTACCTGTGGGTCTCTTGACCTGGAACAATACTGCTTGAACTTCTTGTTGAGTCAAGAGGCCATCATGTTGATCTGTTGATATCACTACCGATGTGTCAACCACCGGAACACCTCCAGGTGGAGGCCACACTCCCCCGGTTGCAGGTCGTGTTTGCTGAGTAAGTCTGCTTCCCAGTTGTCCACTCCCGGAATGAAGACTGCTGACAACGCCATGGTGTGTTTTTCTGCCCAGAGGAGAATTCTTGACACCTTTGACATTGCTGTACTGCTTTTTGTTCCACCCTGTCGATTTACGTAGGTTACCACCAATACATTGTCCAACTGGACTCGAGTGGCCTGATTCTGAAGTAGAAATGAGGCCTGCATAAAGGCGTTGTAGATTGTCCTGAGCTCCAAGATGTTTATTGTAAGGATGACTTCCCGACTTGACCATCTTCCTTTAAACTGCACCCCCTGGGTGACTGCTCCCCAACCTCTGAGGCTTGCATTTGTGGTTAGCAGAATCCAATTCTGAATCCCGAACCTCCGACCCTCGATGAGGTGAGAAGCCTGTAGCCACCACAGAAGGGAGATCCTGGCTTTTGGTGACAGACGGATCCTGTGGTGCATGTGAAGATGCGATCCGGACCTTTTGTCCAACAGATCCAGCTGGAAGGGCATTGCATGAAACCTTCCGTACTGAAGCGCCTTGTAAGAGGCAACCATTTTACCCAGAAGGTGAATGCACCGAGATCCATGTTGGCTTCAGGACAGTCCAAACCATTGACAGGATTACCATAGCCTTCTCCAAGGGAAGGAAAACTCTCTGAGACCATGTGTCCAGTATCATTCCCAGGAAAGGAAGCCTCTGCGTCGGCTACAGATGAGATTTTGGTAAATTCAAAATTCACCCGTGATCCTGGAGTAGTCTGGTTGAGAGGCCAATGCTGTCCAACAACCGCTCCCTGGACGGTGCCTTTATCAGAAGATCAGAAGTCAGAAGACTCCCTTTTTGCAGAGTAGAAACATCATCTCTGCCTTCACTTTGGTGAACAACCTCGGTGCCATGGAGAGACCAAATAGCAGGTCCTGGAACTGGTAGTGACAGTCCTGCAGTGCAAACTGTAGATAAGACGACAGAAAAGGTGGCCTGATCGAAATGTAAAGGTAAGCAACCTTGATATCCAGAGACACTAGGAATTCCCCCTCCTCCAGACCTGAGATCACCGCTCTCAGAGACTTCATCTTGAATTTGAACACTCGTAAGTAAGGGTTCAAAAACTAGAGGTTCAAAATCAGACTAATCGAACTGTCCAGTTTTGGTACTACAAACAAGTTGGAATAATATCCCTTGTTTTGCGGATGAGGTAGAACTGTAACAATAACCTGAGTCCGTACCAGTTTTTGAATGGCGTCCTGTAAGGTTACACTTGCCTGTTGTGAAACTGGTAATCCTCATTTGAAGAATCTGTGAGGTGGGAGCTCCTGAAACTCCAGTCTGTAGCCCTGGGAAATAATATCTATGATCCAGGGATCCTGGCCCGAACCTGTCCAGATGTGACTGAAAAGTTTTAGTCGGGCTCCCACCTGACAGTCTTCCAGGCATCGCGATCCACCGTCATGCTGAAAGCTTTGAGGAAACAGAGCTTGAACTCTGTTCCTGTGAACCAGCAGTTGCTGTTTTGTGTGGTTTACCTCTAGTGCCTCTGGTGGCTGTAGAAGAACCTCTGGTCTTGCCCTTAAACTTGGCAGTCCGAAAGGACTGTAGATTAGGTCCCGAGTAGGCCTTCCTGGCTGGTGGAGCTGCAGAAGGAAGATATGTGGACTTACCCATAGTAGTTTTGGAGATCCATTTGACTAGTTCATCTCCAAATAAAGCCTCTTCTGTGAAGGGTAGGCCTTCCACGCCTTTCCTGGAGTCTGCGTCAGCAGTCCACTGGCATAGCCATAAGCCTCTGCATGTTGACACTGCCATAGCAGTGGTGCATGCATTAAGTAAGCCTATTTCTTTTATGTCTTCCACTATAAAATTCGTAGAGTCCTGTATATGTTGCAGGAGTAAAATAATCTCCCCCTGAGGCAAGGTACCTAACCCATCAAGAAGGTTACTCGACCATTTGGCGATGGCCTTAGTAATCCACCCACATACAATTTTCCGTGACAGCCTGGATACTGATGCATCCATTATTGGTTGATTTTCCCTTTTTTTTCCTATCAGGCGCAAAAGGAAAAGATGATATCAACCTTTTAGGGATTTGAAATTTCCTGTCAGGATTAACCCACGGTTCTTCAAAAAGGGTATTTAGTTCCTTTGACACAGGAAAAGTGGCTGAGGATGCATTTTTTATATTAAAATATGATTCCTCAGTCTCCTCTGTTACCTTATCAGGGATATGCAGAACTTCTCTGATAGCTTCTATGAGAGCTTCTATTCAATGTGACAGAGTACCCTCCCCCACCTCTGAGTCCACCTCCCCCTCCTCCATGTCTGACCCTTATCATCAGAGTCAGACTGCAGGATATGGGCCAAAGGATGTTTTTGCAAACAAATGGCAGGGGACTGAGACGCTGGTTTGGGTACTGAGTCTCTGTTCATAATCTCAGTCATAGATTGTCTTAAGTATTGCATCTCTATCTCATTGTGGGACAACTTAGTAGAAATATTGGAAATTATTCCTCTAAAGGAATCCAGCCAAGCTGGCTCCGCCCCACTAGCCTGGGAGGGTACACTGCACTGAGCACACTGCAGTGAACCCCCTAGAGAAGAGGAACACTGTGCCTTATATGAAACATACTCTTTGTCTGACATACTGTGACAGTGACAGCACACACACAGTAACAGGTTAAATGCACAATTAACCCACAGAGAGCCCTTCCAGAGAGACACAGATATAGTATGGAGCCAGCATACAGCGCCCTTACGGCTAATGCCAAGCTTAGCTGGGTCGCGGACTAAGTTCCCGGATTGGGGACTTAGTACACTAGTAAGCCCCCCCCCATGACCCCATGGTACCGCTGAGGTAATCTGGAGTCTCTCCGGAGGAGCTGCACGTCCCTGTCAGTCAGCGTCTGTGTCAACTGAAGAGGAAAAATGGCGCTGGTGAGCTGCTGGATCTGCTCATAGAGAAGCCTCATCCCTTCAATGGCGCACGGTCTTCCCACACTTTTTTATACTGGCTGGGGTAATTTTATTTTCTAAAATGGAGTCAGTCCCCTTTTAAGTCTGTAATGCCAGTCTTGGTACTGTGTACACACGTAGTGTACTTAGACTCAGTTCGCTCCCTCGAAAGCGGTGTGTCTGCACTGTGTACTGAGGCCCTCATTCCGAGTTGTTCGCTTGCAAGCTGCTTTTAGCAGCTTTGCACATGCTAAGCCGCCGCCTACAGGGAGTGAATCTTAGCATAGTAAAATTGCGAACGAAAGATTAGCAGAATTGCGAATAGACACTTCTTAGCAGTTTCTGAGTAGCTCCACACTTACTCGGCAACTGCGATCAGTTCAGTCAGTTTCGTTCCTGGTTTGACGCCACAAACACTCCCAGCGTTCGCCCAGACACTCCCCCGTTTCTTCAGACACTCCCGCATTTTTCCCAGTAACTGCAGCGTTTTTTCACACACACCCATAAAACGTCCTGTTTCCGCCCAGAAACACCCACTTCCTGTCAATCACATTACGATCACCAGAACGAAGAAAAACCTCGTAATGCCGTGAGTAAAATTCCTAACTGCATAGCAAATTTACTTGGCGCAGTCGCAGTGTGAACATTGCGCATGCGCAATTAGCGGAAATTCGCTGCGATGCGAAGAAAATTACCGAGCGAACAACTCAGAATGACCACCTGAGTTTGGAGACACAGCTGCCCCATGTAGAAGTCATGTGTCTCCGAACCCTCATGCCGCCATATTGGCCGACAACTGGGATGCCAGGTTAGTACTCACCACTCTTCTATCTTCTTGCTCTGTTAGGGGTGGGGGCATGCTGCGGGAATGTACGTTCTCCATGGTGGGGCTTGTGAATAGTTCCCTCAGGAGCTAGTGTCCTGTCAGCAGGGAACGGGACCATTAACCCTTCAAGAGGTTGGGCCATTTTCCCCCCTAAGTCCCACGAAGCAGGCTGGTGCCATCCAGTCCTGCTTGAAAATAACAAACATACAAAATAAATGCAGAAAACTCTTCAGGAGCTTCCAGCAACATGACCGGCTCCTCCGGGCACATTTTGTAAACGGAGTCTGGTAGGAGGGGCATAGAGGGAGGAGCCAGCGCACACTATCAAATTCTTAAAGTACCCAAGGCTCCTAGTGGACCCATCTATACCTATGGTACTAAAAGGATTCCCAGTATCCCCGAGGACGTAAGAGAAATAGGAATGTTTTAACAGGTATCATCACCTTACTGCACAAAGGAGTCATTTTCTTCTGCATCTCACCACATCTGTAGCTTGTCTTAGATGACTGTTTTATTTTTGTCATATATTATGGTAACACATGCTATACCACTAAGTTCATGACGGCAGAGATGTCAGTGCTGTAAAAAGGGGTGTGCAGTCAGTGAAGCTACACAAGGCATGGCAGCCTAGGGGCAGTAACAGCTGTACCTGTCCTCAGCTGCAAGCTGCCCCCTCCTCATGGCTCCTGCACTGTGTAGGGAGAGATGCTATGTCTTCTCCCATAGTGCCGTGGGAGTTGTTCTGCTGCTGCTTGTAATGTCTATAATATGCTCTAAGCAGCAGCTAGTGAGCCAATCAATGGACCCACCAGTCTGCCCCATGGGTCAATTAGTACTGATAGCTGGAGTGCCGTCCAGGGGGCGTGTGGAGCACAGGGCGCATTGCTGCCCTGATATGGAGAGATGTAATATATAGAGCAAAAGAATGTACGTGGAGTCTCCCAAAGAAAACCTCACTTCAGTGTGGGTTTATACTGGTTGACTCCACCCCCCCCAGCCACCACTTGGCTCCACTTCCTCTCAATCTTACAAGACCCCCCTCCCCCTGTGTTACAAGACTTGCATTTGCCTCTGAGATTCTGTAAAACAATGTGAAAAAATATATATATGTGAAAAAATAATATGGAAAATGCAAATGTGCAAAAACATGCAGTACAGGGTAGAAGTTCAATGGGAGTCATATTTTCACAGGGAACAAGTTATCACATACAGTATCTACCATATACATAGAATACACATTTTTGTATTTTTAGACTTGCTCACTGTAATGCTCTTTGCTGCATAGGAAGGACAGGAAAGCCACTAACATGTTTAAGGGGAGATTTAGAAAATCTTCAAAAGAGAAAAAAAAAATGTATAAGTTGTCAATAACAACCAATCAGATTCTAGCTATCAATTATTAAACACACTCTATAAAGTGAAAGAAATTGAATTGATGCTATGGGCAACTTCTCCATTTTAGAAACAGACATAGAGGACCACGCTTCTCATCCAGGTATGGACATTTATTGCACAATTTAGCATATATTAAAATACTATAAGACACCGGTCAGTATCACATGCAATAACCCTAAATAATTACAATTATGATTAATTAACAACAAAACTGAATATTAAAACTCATACGCATATAACCAGTTAAAGGCTGCTTATCTGTGATATTAGTAACGGGCACATGCACATTAGTATAAAGACCAGCTATATACTGTAGCAGGAATTATTCAACTTGTTAGTCTCTGGTTAGAGTTTATATTATACATCTCCCAGTGGTGGAACTTGTGAGTGGTGGGCCCAGGTGCAAAAATATGCTTTGGGCCCCCCTCCTTCGCCCCGTTCCTACCCCTACTTCATAATATGCCACACAGCAGGAGGTTACGGAGAGCAGCATGCTGCCACGAAGAGGTGATAGGAAGAACCAGCATGACACCAGGGAGAGGTGACAGGGAGAGACAGCGTGACGCTAGGGAGAGGTGATGGAGAGGAATCATGATGCCAGGGAGAGGTGTCAGGGTGACATGGAGAGGGGGCAGGTTGACACCAGGGAGGGGTGTTATGGAGAGGGAGGGTGACACCAGGGAAGGGTGACAGGGGAAGGCAGGGAGAGATGGCAGGGTGATGCAAGGGAGGGGTGGCAGAGAGAGTCAGGGTGCTGCCAGGGAGAGGTGACAGGGAGAGGCAGGGTGACACAAGGGAGGGGTGACAGGGAGAGGCAGGGTGCTGCCAGGGAGAAAAGACAGGGAGAGGCAGGGTGCTGCCAGGTAGAGGTGACAGGGAGAGGCAGGGTGCTGCCAGGGAGAAGTGACAGGGTGACACCAGGGAGGGGTTACAGGGTAAGGCAGGGTGACACAAGGGAGAGGTGACAGGGAGAGGCAGGGTGCTGCCAGGGAGAGGTGACAGGGTGACACCAGGGAGGGGTGACAGGGAGATGCTGGGTGATACAAGGGAGGGTGACAGGGAGAGACAGGGTGCTGCCAGGGAGAGGTGACAGGGAGAGGCAGGGTGCTGCCAGGGAGAGGTGACAGGGAGAGGCAGGGTGCTGCCAGGGAGAGGTGACAGGGAGAGGCTGGGTGACACCAGGGAGAGGTGACAGGGAGAGACAGGGTGCTGCCAGGGAGAGGTGACAGGGTGACACCAGGGAGGGGTGACATAGACAGGCAGTGTGATATAAATGTTACAATTTGCAGTGCTTACTTGCAACCAAAACAGCAGCGCATTGAAAACAGCTCAATCTTGGGGCTTAACGCTGGGCGGTCATGAGATCCCCGGCGTGGGTGGCAAGCAGGTCAGCCTCAAGCAGAGCAGATCCGATGGAAGCTGGGTCGCAGGTCAGAGCAATCGGGGAGAGACTGAGGAGTGGGGAGGAGAGGGGATTGTGGCCCCTCCTCTTCTTCCAGCCGGTGTGTAATAAAGCTGACAGCAGCTCAGCCTAAACTGCTGCTGGCGTGCTGCGCGATGTTACTGGCGGCAAGTGGAGAAGGTTTGGGTGGTATCATAATGAGTCAATGTGACTCATTATGAAGCCATCAGCTTTGGGTCCCTTCACTGCATTGGGCCCCAGTGCAATGCACTGGGTGAACTGGCGCAAGTTCCGCCACTGACATCTCCGGACTCCATACATTTTCCAACACCCAGCTAATTTTGAAAAGAGCAGATGTTCCTGCAATTCACCTTTAACACAGTAAGTACAATACAAAAGTTCTCTGTTGTTAGTAGTTTATATGTATAGTATCTTTTAGGGTAATAAATCCTGGCCCTTTGGACGTGCTGCTGACATTCTGGGTAAACAGTGGCACCGGGTTTTTCTGTATTTTGGTCTCCATTTTAGTATTTCTCTATTATGTTTGTAATTGTTTATATACTGTATGTTATAATTTTTAAATTTGCTTGTACACTGTAAATGTTTATTATGTGATGATGACTCAGGGCTGTAACTTGGTGAGTGCAGAAGGTGCATTGCTCACAGCGCATTTGCCCTGTAGGCGCACCTTCTACATGCACCCCAAGTGGCTGGATATTCCACCTCGCTGACGGCTGCTCCCGCTCCCTTGTGCCTGGCCCTGCAGTCCCAAGCTCCTGGTCTCTGCCTCTGCTCAACCTAGGCACAAGGGGAGGCCAGTCACTCCTCTCCAAGTCCCTCCTGGGACTGCCTCTCATAGTGGGCTGTGTATGTCACCACTGACCTCCGGCGTTCTCCACCGCCGCTTCCCTGCTTGATTACAAGCCTCTGTCGGGAGCAGATAAACACTGGGGCTGGTGGGGAGACAATCAGAGTTGCTGGAGTCTGTCAGCGCTGCCGTAACTCACAACGTGGCTCCTTCTTTCAGTAGGTCACCTCAGCACACAACACCAACGGTCCTGAGCAGCCCCTATACTGTATATAGGCTATGTTGCTTCTCTCAGGTGCCACAAGCTATTTCAGGTCAGTTGCATGGGAGAGTGTCCTAGAACATCCCCACGTGCTGGCTTTGCTCACACTGCCACTAATGTCTCGCAGCCTAGGGCAGCAGGATAAGCTACATGTTATGAACAATAAACAAATGTCTCTGTTTAACCCCCCTCCTCTCCTGTATCAAGGATAAATGGAGCTGTTATAGCAGTGGGGCACCACATATCCTTTCCAGGTATCACCTGGAGGGAAAGCATACTATGTCAGAAAGTATGCTTAATGAAATTGCATACTAAGCAAGATTACTAGTCATTTAACTGGTAAGTAGATCAGGCCTAAAATGTACTATGTTAATAATCTTCATTTATACCCCTTTTACACCAAACCTTGGACTCAGGAAAAAGTTGGGTAAAACAGGGTCATGTATCGCTGGGCAGTAACTAGATGTGTGCAGAAGGTGCATTGGCCATAGCGCATTTGCCCTGTGGGTGCATCTTCTACATACACTCCAAGTGGCCACGTATTCTCTCCACTGACTGCCGCTCCTCCCACTCCCCTGTGCCTGTTGCATGCAGCCCCCAGCTCCGACCAGTGGGAGCCTCTGCCGCTGGTTACTGCATATAGTCAGTGACAGCAATGGCCACTAAATCCCCCATGTGCTGTGCTCCTGCCGCCCGCCTGCTCTCTTGACCTGCAGTGCAGTGTACAGAGGCAGTGAGTTCTGGTTCAGGAGCCGGCAGCAATGCAGGCAGAATGGAGAAATCATGTAATTGCCTACACACTACACTACGTTACACTATATTACATTGTACTACACTACACTACACTACACTACACTACACTACACTGCACTACAGTATGCCCTAAGGGTAGGGGACTGAAGTAAGTCACTCTATCTGCCATAATGTGTAAAAGGGGACTCTACCTGTTGTAATGCGTACAAGGCAGCTTTGCCTGACGTACTGTGCAAAAGGGAGCTCTGCCTGCTGTACTGTGTAAAAGGGAGCTCTGCCTGCCGGACTGTATCAAAGGGAGCTCTGCCTGCCATAATGTGTAAAAGGGAGCTCTGCTTGCCGTAATGTGTAAAAGGGAGCTCTGCCTGCCGTAATGTGTAAAAGGGATCTCTGCCTGCCATACTGTGTAAAAGGGGCTCTACCTGATGTACTGTGTAAAAGGGAGCTCTGCCTGCCATACTGTGTAAATGGAAGCTCTGCCTGCTGTAATGTGTAAAAGGGGCTCTACCTGACATAATGTGTAAAAGGGGACTGTACCTGCCATAATGTGTAAAAGGGGGCTCCACCTGGTGTAATGTGTGATAGGGGCTCTACCTGGAATAATGTGTATAATGGGGCTCTACCTGGCATAATGTGTGATGGGGCTCTACCTGATGTAATATGTAAAATTGGAGGCACTCTGCATATTGGCACCGGGATCCCGACTGCCGGGATACCAACAACTATTCTCCCTCTTGTGGTGTCCATGACACCCCTGTAAGGAGAATAAATAGCGTGGTGTGCATAGTGCACATAGCGTGTCACCGTGCCCGCAGCATGGTGAGCACAGCAAGCCTGCAATGGGCTCTTTTGCGCTCGCCCGCTGCCGGCGTTGCGGTGGTTGAGATCCCAGCACCGGTATGCCCGAGAGCCGTTATAATGTAGTACACCCGTGTAAAATGAGGCTATACCTGGTGTAGTGTTGACAGGGGCTCTACCTGGCGTAATGTGTAAATGGGACTCTACCTGGTGTAATGTGTGTAAGTGACGCTACTGTGTGGCATAATTTGAATAATGGGGACTACTGTGCAGCGTAACATGAATTGGTATTATTTTGTGGTCCTATATTTTTGTTGCGTGCCTACAGCACGCACTGGCTTTATTTTAAATTTGTGGGGGGGCATGCCGTTTATTGCACACAGCGCTAAGATGTCTAGTTACGGCACTTTATGACATATTAATATACATCATGGTATTTTATTAGTTTAGGTTTCACTTGTTTTTTTTTGTTACTTGTACAATATGTTAAAAATATTCAGTAGACATAGTATAAAATAACCTACAATTTCATAGCAGAAAAGGTCAGTGTAGTTTACAGTCATTTGTCTGAACACAGCAGGGCTTTCCATTATTCACACAAGTGGATGTGATCTGAATACAGTAATCTCTCAATTTTCTGAAATCTAGTGGAATAACTCTCTACAATAACTTCCAGCTGCTTAAGCTGCTTAAGGTACTGAAGGTCACCCCAGGTATAAATACAGCAAATGGGGCAGATGTACTAAACCTTGGAGAGTAATAAAGTGGAGAGAGATAAAGGGGGTCATTCGGAATTGATCGCTCGCTAGCAGTTTTTAGCAGCCATGCAAACACATTGTCGCCACCTACTGTGGAGTGTATTTTCACTTTACAGAAGTGCGAACGCCTGCAAAATCTTTTTGTGCAAAACAAGACCAGCCCTGTAGTTACTCTTCAATTGCATTGATTCTAATGACTGGGGGACGGTTTTTGACGTCACACACCCGCCCAGCGAATGCCCAGCCACGCCTGTGTTTTTTCAGCCATGTCTGCGTTTTGCCAAACACTCCCTGAAAACGGTCAGTTGCCACCTAGAAACGCCCACTTCATGTCAATCTTCCTGCATTCGGTCGTGTGACAGGAATGTTCATTAAACTCTGTGCAAACCCACGATGCTCATTGTACCTGTACGACGCACCTGCGCATTGCGGTGCATACGCATGCGCAGATATGCCAATTTTTAGCCTGATCGCTGCGCTGCGAACAACAGCAGCTAGCGATCAACTCGGAATGACCCCCAAAGTACCAACCGACTTGTATGCATCGCTGTTCTGCTACAGAATGCTGCTATATGCAGCAACAACATAGTGGGACACATCAGTAGTTGTACACAAACCATTAGGTTGGAGTGTCTTTTTGGAGTTGCTATATTATCATGTAAACAACTACAGTTCAAAAGTAAGTATTAAAATTCCATATTCATAACCATCTTGTGGTGCAGATCATATCTGTCTTCTATTGTCACTGGTATTGTAGCCAGTTCCGGAAAGAACCAAAAAACAATCTAAAAAGGTGACAGACATCCCCTCAGTATGTCTTAAGCCTGCACAAAGGAATGACACACAACAATTTCACTCAAATACATTACATTACATAAGGCACAATTTCGCAATTTCGCAAAACACACAAGGAAATGAACGAGAGACTGCATAGGATAGAGAGAGTATAAGCACCCTGTTTGTTATGAAGCTAAGCTGGCTGGAACTGGTTTTATGTTGATAGGGGTGAATAGGGGGTTGAGGCTGTCAATCATTCATTTAGCCAATGGAATTTGTTTGGTAGGCGGGTTGTTTGAGGTTATATAGGGCAGGGCTGAGGAATTCAAATTCCTCTTGCCATTTTGGGATCCCTGGATGTGGTATAGTATTGTATCATTTAATACAGGTTTTTTCAATTTGTCATAATTATCAGCTAAAAAGTAATTTTATCCAATTGCAGTCATTGGCCCTCATTCCGAGTTGTTCGCTCGCAAGCTGCTTTTAGCAGCATTGCACACGCTAAGCCGCCACCTACTGGGAGAGAATCTTAGCTTAGCAGAATTGCGAACGAAAGATTCTCAAAATTGCGAATAGAAATTTCTTAGCAGTTTCTGAGTAGCTCGACACTTACTCTGCCACTGCAATCAGTTCAGTCAGTTTCGTTCCTGGTTTGACGTCACAAACACACCCAGCGTTCACCCAGACACTCCCCCGTTTCTCCAGCCACTCCCGCGTTTTTCCATGAAACGGCAGCGTTTTTTCACACACTCCCAGAAAACGTCCAGTTTCCGCCCAGAAACACCCACTTCCTGTCAATCACACTACGATCACCAGAACGAAGAAAAAACCTTGTAATGCCGTGAGTAAAATACCAAACTTCTTAGCAAATTTACTTGGCGCAGCCGCAGTGCGAATATTGCGCATGCGCAGTTAGTGGAAAATCGCACCGATGCAAAGGAAAAGAACGAGCGAACAACTCGGAATGAGGGCCATTGTTATTTAATAAAACAATTCATGTAGTTGCTAATCTAAAAAAAAAAAAAAAAATATTGCAGCTGTATATAAACTTCACATTTTCTGTCAGGTTGTGGTACTTGCACCTAAGAATGCCCCGTCCTCGTCGCAGCGCTCCCCCCCTCGCCGTTTGGTTGAGGCGGCCAGGCCGCTCGCAGCCGCCGCTGCTTCTCCGGCGGTGAGGGGAGCCAGGCGCTTCACTGTGCGCGGGTCACGTCGCGCAGTTGCGGGCGCCGGAGCTCCATCAGCCGCGGCTTGCGCTCCGCCACTGTCCCCGTCTCCTTCGGTGCTGCAGGCATGGCTGGCAAGTGCGGCCGCCAGCCCCGCAGGCACCCCCCGCCGGCCATCCTCAATAAGGGCTAGCGAGTCGGGGGTCTTGGTGGCATCGGCAATAAGCCCCGCCCCCGACTCCATTTTAGTCACAAATGCTGCCTTGCAGTCTTCCCCCACAGCTTCAGGAGCTGGGGGAGTGATTGCAGGCAATAACAGGGATCAGTCCCCAGTTGGCATGCAAGGGGGAATAAATATGTTAGGCTCTCCCACAGAGGTGGGTGTTGATAATGTTAGGAGGCATTCAGTGAATGCTAGTGACATGACTAATCAACCTAGTGGGGTGATGACGGGTATTGATGCAACAAGGGCATTATAAAGAATGCCGGCCCCTATTCATTATCAAGCTTTAGGCAGTGTGCAGCCCCCGCAGGTAGCTTGGTCACCGTATTTTAATCAAAGGGATCAGCAGTTAATGCATTTGCCTGTCATGGGACAGCAGCAATTTTTTAACCCTCAATTGCCTCAGAATGTAGGTCAATTTTAGCCGCATATCATTCCAAATTTTGCCCATTTTGCGTCGGCTCTACAGTTATATAATCAATTTGGGCAATTAGTTCAAACAATACCGGGCCAATTTGTAAACCCGCAGCATTCGGTGTTCCCGCCTTTACCTCAGGCCCCTCCCCCGGTTAGGCCTCCGTCTCCGAGGCATTCGTCAGTGATCCTGCCCCACTTGCTACCTGGGGTGCAGTCGACATCGGATGCACCTACGGTTTCAAATTCATCCGTTCAGGCAGGGATTAATGCAGTTTTGTTAAGCCCGCAGGTTCTACCTTCTCATACAGAGTCCGTAGACGCGTCGGTGATAGTGGATCCACAAGCAACAGGTCAAGATGCGGTGGGCGCACCGTGCAACGAGGGACAAGCGAGTGCAAGAGATCTGGAGGCAGGTCCTTCCACGTCAGGAACGGGTGAGAAAAGCGTAGAAGTGCAGATTAGCGCGAATTTATCTCATTCAGAAGATTCATCGGATTCGTCTAGCTCGCTAGAAAATCTGCGTAAATTTATGCGAACATTTGTTCAGCATCTTAGAGGGAAGCGTAAAGGTTTAAAGGGAGCGCATAGTGTAGCATCCAGCTCGGCTCCCGATGCGTCAGGAGATAGTGTCCATTGTGCTAATACGGCAATATTGAGGGGAGTTAGGTCTAAAGTGAAAGAAAGAATTAAGAAGGGCCGTTTTGTGGACATGTTTGCAATCACACATGACGCCAAGAAAGCTTTGAATACGGCAAAAGCTGGTGGGCCGGCAGCCGAGGAATCAAGGAGGAGTTATTCTAATTGGCTTTCAGGAATGCATGTATTTGCAGCTTGTTATATAGAGTCTCGTCCATCTGAATTTTTGAACGTGTTAAAGTACTTTCATCTAGTGCATAATATGTACTTGACGGTTAGGCATAACGTTTAGCGTCAGTACGACAAATTGTTTAGGAAAAAGCAAGATGGTCAAAAAAAATTTAAGTTTAGGTTTTAAAGACGTGGAAGTCTGGTTAGAGGTGACCCGAGGCAGTAGGACAGCCGCAGATGTGGCGGGACGCAGGCAGCCCTTTCAGGTCAGATCCAGTGTTAGCACAGCGGGAAGAGGGAAATGTTATGCGTTTAATAACGCACAATGTAGTAGAGGAGCAATATGTCATTACAGACACGCCTGTTTGCTGTGCGGAGGACTACACGCAGCAAAGGATTGCAATAGGCCCACAGGTCAGTCAGCAGGTAGAGGGGAGCATAGAGCAGTTCCTAGGTAAGGCGGAGTCACCAGTAAATTTAGAAGTCTTAGAGCGTTGGTTGGGCCGCTTTCCTCTTAGGGAGAAGGCGGTTTACTTGTTAAGAGGTTTTAAGTTTGGTTTCAATTTGCCAGTAATTAGGCCTTTTTTAGATTCAGCCAGAAGAAACCTTAAGTCAGCTAGAGAGCTGCCAGAGGTGGTAAGGGCTAAGATTGCGGCTGAGGTTGTTTTGGGTCGGATGTGTGGCCCTTTCAGGAGTACACCTTTGGCTGATTTTTGCGTTTCTCCATTGGGCGTAGTTCCGAAAAAGGAGCCGGGAAAATTTTGGATTATTCAGCACCTTTCTTACCCGGAATGGGGCTCAATAAATGAAGCGTTAGATCCTTTATTTTGTAGTGTAAAGTATCAATCGTTTGATGATGCTATTGCTTTGGTACAAAGTTTTGGTTTTGGGGCTCTCTTAGCGAAAGTGGACATAGAATCTGCTTTTAGATTGTTGCCACTGCATCCCGATTCATTTAAGTACATGGGTTTCAAGCTGGATGGTCAATTTTTTGTGGATAGGAGTTTGCCTATGGGCTGTTCAGTATCATGTTCTTACTTTGAATGTTTTAGTTCATTTTTGCAGTGGTGCATAGAAGCAGGAACTGGGCAGCCGGGAGTTGCCCATTATTTGGATGATTTTTTGTTGGTTGGTCCTGCTGATAGCTCAGAGTGTCAGGAATTGCTTTTTTCAGTTCAATCATTATTTACAGTTATGGGGGTTCCTATAGCAAAGGATAAAACTGAAGGACCGGTGACGCGTTTATCCTACCTAGGTATAGAAATAGATACTGAAGCAGGGCTTTGTAGATTGCCTCCAGAGAAAGTGAATCGTTTAAAGAATGGAGAATTTTATTTCGGCAAAAAAGATGTCTTTGAAGCAAGTCCAGTCGCTTTTAGGTTTATTAAATTTTTCTTGTAGGGTCATGCCGATGGGAAGGATTTTTAGTCGTAGGTTAGAAAGAGCAACCGCAGGGGTTAAGAGGTCGCATCATATGATTCGTATCTCAGCAGATTTGAAAGAGGATTGTAGGATTTGGCTTCTTTTCTTGCAAGATTTTAACGGGGTTCGCCTTTGGTTACATAAGGAGATTAATAATAGGGAGATTCAACTTTTCACTCATGCTTCGGGTTCATTAGGTTTTGGTGCATATTGTGAGGGTGAGTGGTGCGCTGAGACTTGGCCAGAGGAATGGCGAGTAAAGGGTCTTACTAACAGTATGCTTTTGCTGGAGCTTTTTCCGATAATAGTAGCGTTAGAGATATGGGGTGAGAAGCTAAGTAATCAAAGAATTGTTTTTTGGTGCGACAATTTAGGGGTAGTTCAGGCGATAAATAGCCAGAGGACTTCATGCTTGCATGCGTTGAGGTTGTTGAGGCATTTAACTTTAAGATGTCTACAGAGAAACATTGAATTGAATGCTAAGCATGTGCCCGGGGTTGAGAATGAGATAGCGGATTCTTTGTCTCGTTTTCAATGGGATATTTTTAGGAGATTAGCTCCGTCAGCCAAGGCGAAGGGTTTGTCATGTCCTGATTTTGTATGGAAGATCATCAAGCCGGCATGAAGGCGTTGGCGTTGAAAGCATTGGCCCCTGGAACGTTGAGAGCTTATTCTGCATCTTGGGGCGATTGGCAAGAGTACTTGGCCTCCGGTGGTAGGGGTAAGAGTTGGCAGGATGCGATTTTAGAGTTCGTATGGTCATGGCACGAGATAGGTCGTTCCAAGGCGGCTATGTCAAGTGCGTTAGCAGGAATATCTTACTTTTCGCGCTTAGAAGGTTTAGTAGATCCCACCAAATCATTTATTCTTGCAAGGGCGATGAGAGGATGGGCTAAAGAGCAGTTAAGATTTAGCGATAATCGTAGACCAATTGATATAGGTCTTTTGAAGGATTTGATAACTGCAGTTTCAGTTATTGCATTAGGAGATTATGAAATCAATCTTTTTAGATTAGCATGTGCATTAGCATTTTTCGGGGCTTTAAGGGTAGGGGAATTAGTGGCAGAGAATAAAAGGTCAACAGAGACGGGTATTATGACAAAGAATGTTGTGATTAAGAGGGATATGCTGCTGGTGAGAATTCAGCGCTCAAAGATGGATCAGCTAGGGAAAGGTAAATGGATCTCTGTTCCTGCGCATTCGGAGCCGAGTATTTGCCCAGTAAAATTGGCAGAGATTTATTGCCAAAATCGTCCAAGTGGGGGGATGCAATGGTTTGTTCATAGGGATTTTATTCCGTTATCTAGATTTCAGTTTACCTGCGTTTTTAAAAAATGTTTGATAGCTTTGGACCTTCCATTAGAACAGTACGGGACACATTTGTTTAGAATAGGAGCAGCGACTTGTGCAGCAGCGGCAGGTTCTTCGGGAGAAGAAATCAAGCGTTTAGGGCGTTGGAAGTCAGATGCTTATAAGGGTTACATTCGGGCGATAAGTTGCGTTAAATAGAAGCTTCCTGCGAGTTTGTTATTTGGGAATCTCAGGTCCTTAAGCTACCCGCCGTTAAAGGGGGTTTGGAGTTCTTTTCCCCTTTTTTCCTCGCAAAATGATTGAGGTTTGGTGTTGTTCACCTCCATCTGGGTCACCCAAATAACTACGTTTTTCCTTTCCCTGCAATTTGAATGGAATTTATTATTATTAAACAAATTATTTTGTTTTTACCTTTTATTACAGGTTTTTTGACATTATCAAGCCGGGTGTGGATTGTAGGTCATTCTTATGTCTATTGGGCCGGTAGGCATCAGGCGGCTAAGTCATTCCCTTTTGATATTAGGTGGATAGGTATAAGGGGTATGAGATGGAGTAGTTTCTTGAGTTTACTCTCGGATTGTGAAGGGAAATGGGGTGCCCCAGATTGTTTAGTTGTGCATTTAGGTGGTAATGATTTGGGTACCTGTAAAGGTATTGAATTAATTAATGAAATAAAGAGATATTTTAAGTTGATTATGGAGCGTTGGCTGCTGGTTAAGTTGTTATGGTCTGAGATTGTACAGCGTAGATTTTGGAGGGGTACTCAAGGCGAAGCAGCTTTGGATAGAGTGAGGAGAAAGGTTAATGCTGCGATTTCCAGATATGTCCTTAGTCTAGGAGGTCAGGTGGTAAAGCACCCGGAGTTACGTTACGAGTCAGTGGAATTTTATAGATTAGACGGGGTGCATTTGTCTAAGATTGGGATGGAGCTATTTGTCACAGCTTTGGTGGATGGTTTGAAGGTATTATGAGGCGCTGTTTTTTTGGTGGTAGCGGTATCGAAGTCTGGAAGCCTCCGAGTTTGGCGGAAAGCAGTGCTCATCGGCGGCTCAATTTAGCGCAGCAGAGCTTGGCTAGCATTTCCCCTTTGAGAAAAGGCGAGTTGGTCACTACCTCAGGGGAGGACCAGGTCACCATCTTAAGGAGGGACCAGCACTGTGCTAGTTAAGGGGAGATGGTTCTACCCAAGACGGATTGTGCAAGGGGCAGAAACTTCGCCCCATTTGTTTAATGATTAAAAGTTTTTTAAGCCATGGCCGAGTTGGCACTGCTTTTTTCGCCACCAGTGATTAAGATTTCTAATTCCAGATTCGAATTTAAATAAATTTGGCTGTGACCTCCTTTCCCAATCTATACAGTTGTCTGTGTCTTTATTTATTGGTTGAATTATTTAAGTTATGGCGTAATAATAAAACATATGGGTGACTTAAAATGAACGAGAGACTGCATAGGATAGAGAGAGTATAAGCACCCTGTTTGTTATGAAGCCAAGCTGGCTGGAACTGGTTTTATGTTGATAGGGGGAATAGGGGGTTAAGGCTGTCAATCATTCATTTAGCCAATGGAATTTGTTTGGTAGGCGGGTTGTTTGAGGTTATATAGGGCAGGGCTGAGGAATTCAAATTCCTCTTGCCATTTTGGGATCCCATCCACCCGGCAAAATTATTTTGATTTAAATTCAATTGCATGTTTTTTCTAGTTGGAATAAAAAATGTATAGTTATTCCAGCGAGGCGAGGCGCAGCGGGCGGAAAGCAGTGCTCATCGGCGGCTCAATTTAGCGCAGCAGAGCTTGGCTAGCATTTCCCCTTTGAGAAAAGGCGAGTCGGTCACTACCTCAGGGGAGGACCAGGTCACCATCTTAAGGAGGGACCAGCACTATGCTAGTTAAGGGGAGATGGTTCTACCCAAGACGGATTGCGCAAGGGGCAGAAACTCCGCCCCATTTGTTTAATGATTAAAAGTTTTTTAAGCCATGGCCGAGTTGGCACTGCTTTTTTCGCCACCAGTGATTACGATTTCTAATTCCAGATTCGAATTTAAATAAATTTGGCTGTGACCTCCTTTCCCAATCTATACAGTTGTCCGTGTCTTTATTTATTAGTTGAATTATTTAAGTTATGGCGTAATAATAAAACATATGGGTGACTTATAATAATATTTACAGTAACAGCATTCAAGTCTGTGGTGTAACACATCGAGAAATAGATATGAGAAAAAACAGTATATGTGATATAGAAACCATAATCAATAGTTACATGTTTAAATTGGAATTGTGTTGAAGTAATGCTGCTGTTGATATTATTATATAATTCTTTTGGTGATATTATTATTCAAAATCTTTAAAATGTATCTCAATATTTCCTATCTGATGTAATTGTGCAATTTTAACTGCACTATTAACAGAAGCAATAATAATTGTGACTGTGATGTAACTTACTTTTAATGCATCCATTGCATACGCTTTATGGGGCTAATTCAGACCTGATCGCTGTTGTGCATTTTCGCACAGCGGGCGATCAGGGCTGAACTGCGCATGCACTGCAGTGCGCATGTGCATGCCAGAGATGTGATCAGGCAGAGGCAGAGGCATTCGCTGGGCAGGAGGGGGTGGGAGGGCGGCTTTCTGCCGCCATTTTGGGGCATGGTACGGGCAATGCAGACGTGCCTGGACCATGTGGGGGATGCGCCACAGCGGCTGCGTGACAGGACTTACTCGCTGCCGTGCGATGCTATCGCCCCCATGTGCTGGGTGGCCCCCCGCTTGCTAGAGAAATGATTGTAGGTTTGCGATTTTTAGCCAAACTACAACTCATGCTACATTAGGCCCTATGTACTGTATTTACCATTTCCATATTGGATGTTGCATAGGGGATTGGGTACAGCTATACAGCTACAGTATTTAAGTAACGTTTTTTGGGATTTTTTTCTTACAAGTTCAACTGATAAATGACCAAACAGCTGTTCTTTATTATGTAGTTCATGTCAGATTTTAGAACATTTCATTTAAGCTATTTTCTAATGCTACAGTATGTCAGTACAGCAAATTACTAAAGACAATATATTTAAAACTACAATTTAAAAAAAATACTTTTTTATTTACAAAAATAAATAAAATCATAATGTGACAAGTGGTATACTGTAACTCACCCTGAGAAAAAAAAATAAAAAAAATCTGAAGAATAGTTAGTTAGTGATTCATTACAAGTTAGTGATTCATTAGAACTACCGCCAAAGCTTTTGTCTACATCTGAGTGCAATGTGAATTTACTCCTTCATTTGCAAAAGAGTTCTCAAGCTTAATAATAACTTTTCACTTCAACACACAGGTGCTCAGCAGTTACTAGGACACACAGGACTGCTAAATTCGAAATATGGGGGAAGTATGTCCCCACTCCTTTAAAATATGTAGAAATAGTTCTCGGCTTTGTGAGCACTGGTGGTGGCCCTAGGGTGCCAATGGCCATACAGGGGAATATGTGTCTCTCTCGCCAGCAATGCAAAGACCTTAGAAGCTGAACCTTCCAACCAACCCAGGCACAGGTAATTAGTACAACTCCCCACTATGACATTTCCACATAATTTTTGTCTATAATTTGTGCCCTCTTATTTCCACCTATGTAATTGTCTTTCGTAAGTGACAAAGTGGTCTATTTACTAAGCCTTGGAATGAGATAAACTGGAGAGAGATTAAAAAAACAGCCAATCAGCTCATAACTGTCATGTTACAGGCTGTGTTTGAAAAATGACAGTTAGGAACTGGTTGGCTGGTACCTTATCTCTCTCTATTTTACCTCTCTCCAATGTTTAGTCTAAAGACCCCAACGAGATCTGCATATGCATGGAAGCAACCTGCTCTAAGATCGAAGGAGCAGCTATTAGTTAGGGTCCTTTCCCTAGCTCTTCTCCCATTTTCAAAAGTTTCCAGGTGTCCTGCCACACAGTTTCCTTCAATCATTTCAGTACAAAGCAATGTTATATCTAGTCTCCTCTTCA
Source organism: Pseudophryne corroboree (assembly GCF_028390025.1). Taxonomy (NCBI): domain Eukaryota; kingdom Metazoa; phylum Chordata; class Amphibia; order Anura; family Myobatrachidae; genus Pseudophryne; species Pseudophryne corroboree. The sequence continues at coordinate 641,187,447 of NC_086446.1, forward strand.
GACCAGGATGTAATCATTTACTCAGTATGCTTTTTACGACTGAACATTTCTTAGCAAGCAAAAACCCACAATGGAATGTTAGAGAAATGCCCTTGCAGATAGGATGTCTGATTTATTGATGTGCGGTAACTGAGCAGTTTTCACAAACAAAGACAATGAAGCAAATATCATAGAACAGCAGATTCAACATCAGCAATTCCTCAAGGAACAATAGTTGCAAATTGTCAAAAGCAGATTTAGATACAGTATTTAATCACATAAGCTTTGATGTTTCTTCAAGATGCACTTGCAGCATGAAACGTTGTATAACAATCTACCATAATGAAATCTTTGAACAGATGTAACCCTATACTGCATCACTATGTTGATGTCACAATAAGGACACAACCATATTTTTGGTATATTTTTAAATCTATTCGGGTTTCTCTAGCAATTCTAAACTGCAGTTTATTTGGAATGGATTTAGAGTTAATTTATATTTTTTTTTATATAAATTAATTACTTATACAAAAAAACAAATAAATATAGATGTGCGACTTGGAAACCAAAACCACACAAGCTTCCGCATTATGAGAAGATCCAATTCCCTGCTTGGGCCTTCCCACCATATTCGAATCCAGTGGCAGTGACCAGAGGAAGAGTGTGTGGGACTCTAGGCTTTGAGGCATTAAAAAAATGCAGTGTTTTGTGTTCAAGCACTGTTTAAAATAATAACTCTGCTGTATCATCCAGCACCATATATAATAAAAAAGCTGTTCTGTATTCTAGCACCATGTAAAGCACACAAAAAAAAAATTGTTGTTCAGGCACTGTGTTACAAAATAGTGCCATTAATAGGAGCACTGTGAGTTGATATGGATCAGTTGAAGAGCAGGTGCAGCAACACAGTACTAGTGCTGCAGTTGCTGCCAGTCATGATAGTACTTCAACATCTACTAAAGGTGGTCTAGGAGACAAAAAGTTTAAGAAAAGGTACCCGAAATCAAAACAAATTTTACAGTTTAAAAAAAAGAAAACATGACCTCTAAAAACGAAAATTTACTGGTGAAAAATGCATAATTGTCGACATGCCATACACCACATGCAGTGTCAAGGAAAGGCTGAGGCCACGGTCTTTGCGAGTAGTGGTCCTGCTAGTGCTACTGCTGTTTCATGCAGTAGAATTACGCCTTTTGCAGAAACCAGGGACAAACACTGGGGGCTCTTTAGAGTTGTTATCAAACAAAAAAAGTTAGCAATTGGGCAAAACCATGTTGTACTGCATGTGGGACAGATGAAACATGTGTAGAGAGATGTAGATTTAGGTGAGTTATATTTTTTATGTGCATGGTTAAGACTGGCTGCTTAATTTTTACACTGCAATTTAGATTTCAGTTTGAGCACACCACTCCAAATCTAACTCTCTCTGCACATGTTACATCAGCCTTACCTACAGTGTAACATGGTTTTGCCCAGTTGCTAATTTTTTTGGTTTCATAACAACTCTGAATAGCCCCCACAGTCAAGTATCTTTTTCTGTAATCTTATAATGATGATGTAACACCTTCTCACTCTAGTCTAATAGAGGTTTTACCTTTTAAACAGACCAATCAGTGCTCTCAAAAAAGAACACTACCGAGGGAATTCAATAGAGAGCGAATCTGTTTGCCCATCTGAATATGCTAAAATATTCGCTGTCCCCAGGGTAGTGAGCACTTTTGAGCAAATCAGGGTATGAATTGGTTGAGTGAAAGGTGTGAGAATGGCTGCCATTGCCATCTTTTAAATTCCATAGCAATGTCATTTAGCACTCTTCACTCAATTTAATTTCCCCATAAGACTGAACAATATAATGCTGTATGTAGTCCAAGCCTTCACAAATTTCTGAGGAGAGTCTAGGGGTGTCCATGTTAGCTATGTCTGAGTCTCACAAGTTCCAAATTTGATAATGAACAACAACACCAAGAATCAAACAGGGTTGAGATTACCAAACAGAATAAAAGGGGAAGATTTGATGGGCCAAGTGGTTCTTATCTGCTGTCAAATTCTATATTCCTATATAACACTGTTATCAGCTTTAAACCCATTGATAGATTTGTTTGTGGGGGTAAAAACAAACCAAGCACTTCAGCTACAAGAAGTGGCAATCATTTTTTGCTGAAGTACTTGGTTTGTTAAACTGTGAATGTCCTTTTTAATATCCATCATAAGGGTGGATGGGAGGGCCCAAGAACAAATACATCTTACATCACTAGTGGACCAAATTTACGAGAGAGAAAAATGTTGTATTATCATACTCAGACTTTATGATGCACCACATAAATGTACTACAGCAGTGTATTAAACAATTAGCAAGGAGGAGGGGAGGGTAGTATGTCCAGCAGGTCAGCCTCCTAATAATTGTTAGAGTAAGATAGGCTGAGTTAGATTTTGCAGCTCTGCAGTGTGTGACTGTTAATTTTCTTGGCATCTATTTTCACCCATATATATTAATATTGTATTCTTTTATGGCCTTTTCTCTTTTAAAAATGAACACATTCTCTAATTTAAATCAATCAATTGAAATCAATTAATTAATTAATCAATTTTAATCAATCATCCAACCAATAAATCATTGCTTTACCTGCCTGCCTTAACATATTTCACCTCCATTTCCATGCACTGACCTGGGGCCTCCACGTTTGAAAAAAATCTTTCTATAGGGTTGCATAGTTTATTAAACTACCATCCTGTCTGCCACTGATGTTTCATAGATGTGCTATATTTTTTTTTTTAACGTGTGTGTTTGGCCTGCTGCTCTGTCCCTTAGTTTAGCCAGCCAGCCTTTGGCCGATATTGGTGAATAATATTGTGCACTGTGAGGTAGTCAAAATTGATTGAAAATTATGTGAAATTAATGTTATCGAGGTTAATAATACTGTAGGAACAGAAACAGGCCCAGATTACATGATTTTTACAATTTTTAGCAAAAAATTATGTAAAAATCCTGACCCAAAACACATGAGGATGGCTTTGTCAAAACCAGAAAACAAAACCAAAGCACAGAGGGCAGTTTTGCCAAAACCAAAACATAGGAGTCCGCGTGCATAGGGGGTCATTCCAAGTTGATTGCTAGCAGCTTTCGTTTGCTGCGCAGCGATCAGGCAAAAAAATGGCACTTCTGTGCATGCGTATGCGGCGCAATGCGCATGCGCATCGTACTATTGCAATGAATTATGTAGTTTCACACAAGGTCTAGCGAAGCTTTTCAGTCGCACTGCTGGCCGTAGAATGATTGACAGGAAGAGGGCGTTTCTGGGTGTCAACTGACCATTTGCAGGGAGTGTTCGAAAAACGCAGGCGTGCCAGGAAAAACGCAGGCGTGGCTGGGTGAACGCAGGGAGTGTTCATGACGTCAAAACAGGAACTGAGTAGTCTGAAGTGATCGCAAGCGCTGGGTAGGTCTGAAGCTACTCTGAAACTGCACTAAATTATTTTGTAGCCGCTCTGCGATCCTTTCGTTCGCACTTCTGCTAAGCTAAAATACACTCCCAGTGGGAGGCGGCATAGCATTTGCACAGCTGCTAAAAACTGCTAGCGAGCGAAATGACCACCATAGTGTACGAGTAACAGCTTTGCATACCATGGTGCTGCGATTGTCAGAACATTAAAGTAAAAGGTTGGATTTTGGTATCCAATATTTCAGATCACATGGGTGTCGCAGTTATTTTTATCTCAAAATTATTTATGCTACAGCATCCTAATTAGAAACCTAGGATGAACTGATACACAGACACAACAGGCAGATAGTAGATGTAAGGAATAGTCTTAGAGGCAATTTAAACTTGCATGATCGGCAGCTGTGCAGATTTCCATGCATTGATATATAAATCTTGATTATTTTTTGTTCACATGCATTGGATGATATACTATATTATCCAGAAATGGTCTGATGGTTCTGTTAAAATTACAATACCATAGCAAAGGAACAATGTTGGTATATGATCATACTCCTGTAAAATATATTCTACCATGCTTACAAAATAGCATTGGAGATCTTTTCGCAGCCGTATTCAGGACAGGCTTATTTTCTTTTGTAGCATTGCTGCTATTAAGTGTATATTGTAATTTATTTTATATGCATCTTCATCCCCATTAGGGTGACCAACCAAATATTAGTAAAATTAATAGAAAAAGGTTTCTGGAGTTGGGTATTCCCATCTCCTTATTGAAGAGGTTGAACTGTAGATAAAAATGAAAGTCAAGTAAAAAAATAAAGTACTATCACAGAACCATAAGTATTTGTAACTTCTAACTCACATAATATCATCCTGTTTTGGTTGTGGAATATTTTGTCAACATTGATGATGTTGAAATTCATAATTTCTACATGAGAATATCAATGTGATTGTGATGTTGACATGTTTGGCATGTTTACATTAACCACATCATAATTCATAATGCCAACATTGATGAAATGTCAACATATCTAGAATGTTAACAAAATATCTATTGTGGTCTAGTTTTGATTATCCTGATCTTGGGTGTCCAGTGGCTCCAGCAGTTTCTAACATGTCTGGCGATGATGTGTAGATGACTTTCGCTGGATCATGTTGCACTTCCAACAGTAAACATTGGATAATTACAAATCCAGAAAAATATCTTATATTACCTGTGCATGATTAATGAAATATACAAAACTTGTTGGTGGTTGTTCAGGACAGTATTTTAGTACCCCTGCTTTAAGAGGTCTGTAATGTAGAAAAAAGCTAAATATTTTTTGGAAATTCATAACTATCATAACTATAAATAAATAATTGGTAGAATGTGAAGAAACACTTTTGTGTATTTTGTTATTTTTGTGGGTGTGGTATAAGTAAATTGCTACCAAACCCAGACTTTATTATGCTCTCAGTACACAATACTAAAAAGTTCATGAAAAAGCACCTCCCCCCATATTCATGCTGCCATTCCCAGTTTATTTTTCATAACTTCCACCCTAAGGGTTTGTTGAGACAAGAGTGTTGCCTGTAATATTTTAAGTGTACCTAAGTACAAAGGGGGTTTAACATGAGAATAACTTTTATTAAGCATATATATTATGAAGTGATATATGCATAAAAATGCTCTTAAAATAATTTTCCATTAATTAGAATGGGTTTATAAAACAAAAACAAAAAAATCATAACACCAACAGATTGTCTACATTATATATCTGAAGCAACATGAAAAAAATGTAAAGAGATTTTAGATAAAAATCAAAAATTACATTTATATTTTTGTATATGAACCCTATAATAGTGTAGAAAACATCCATATTTCATATGCCTACATTATTCTATATAAATTAGGTGTAACTCATTTATTTTTATTTTTAGTACTTACAGTAAAGAGTTAAAGAAAACCAGATTTTTTCCTTTTATTGCCCCCCTATAAGGCCCATAAAATAACTATATATTTATTCCATTGTTCTAACAAAAGGAAGCTTTGTATAATAAGGACAAATTTAAAAAAAATAGTAATAAGGGCACATCAGCAAAACATACACATTTTCCTAATTATGATTTAAAGATTGTCCAGCAAAATCTTAGGAAATTTAAAAAAAAAAGAGGAAATCTAATCGGGTATGAGTTTGTAAAATTACATACTGTATTTATTTTATAATAATGTTGGTCTCTATAAATCTTATGGTAAAATAACCAAATACGCTGCAGTTTTAAAAAACGTGTATCCTACATTCTCCCCAAACTCTTTATTCTTTTTGTGCAAAGACACTCACTTTTTTGACATTTTACAGAAATGGAATATGAGTATATGACGTTTATTTTTATTATTAGTTATTAATATAAATTTTTATTTTGAATGCAAATGTTGTGTTGTGTTGAATTGTATGCGGATTCAAAAACAATGATTTGCCCATAAAAACGGTATAGTCCTTTTATATTAAGCACACCAATTTGAAGTGCAGGTGCTTAATCAACATGATCAATTTAGATCAATTACTGGAATGTTTATAAACAACCCCTGTGAGCAGGCATTACTACTGAGTTCCCAGTAAATAAAATAGAGATTTCTAAACTGCCTGATGTTCACAATAGTTTTGGATTTCATAACACATATTGAAATCAAATGACAAGCTATTTTTATACTGTACCTTAGAGAAAATTACATGTGTGTGTGTATATATGTTTAAAAATATATATAAAGGCACATACCACTCACTCATCACAAAATCTCCTGAACCATAAGGACTAGGAACTTGACATTAGCTTGCTTTTGTGACGTAGGCACCCACTAAGAAGGGATTTTTCAAACTTTCAAACACAAAGGGGTGAGAAGAGGACAGTTAAGACAGCCCACCCAGCCAGGGCTATAAAAAATGCATGGTGCCAGCGATACCAAGTCACGGAGGGGTGAGGACACAATGCTTTGTTCCTGGACTTCCTTGCCAGTGGCAGTTGCAGAGCAGTCCATTTTTCAAATAGGGGAGCCACATCAATTGATACCCCTAAACACTGTCAAACTTCACTGGGTGTGGCTCCCCTATTTGAATAATGGACTGCTCTGCAAATGTCACTGGCAAGAATGTCCAGCCTTATGGTTCAGGAGATTTTGTGATGAGTCAGTGGTATTTGCCTATTTTATATATCTATAGATTTTAGATATAAGTACGTACAAACCTATTTCCAGTCAGAAAAGGATAATGTCTCAGTTATCAGAAGTTAACTTGTCACTTAAACTAAACATTGCTGAACCTCTCAGAGAGCAATAGGAGGAAAGAAGACAGATATTTTTACTCTTAAATGCATTAAAGGAAAGCTTGACAGTCAGCAATGGATTATCTGCATGTAAAAAGTACCAACAGATCTCCCAGTTACCTTAAGTGTGGTGAAAAACTCTTTAGTGAGAAGCTAAGCAAGGAGACCTAGGGCCATTTGAAATAGAGTCAGCCTATCCCTGCAAACCTTACATATTTAACATACAGTGGGTGGAGCTTGGACTTGAACATTTACAGCACTGAGCAGTGCAGCATCAGAGGAGGGACAGGGCAGAGCAGTAGGCAGATTATTCTCAGTGATAACACAAAAAAGAAGGATTTTTGATCCTGCACCGACCTAGATTCAAAGCTACATAGGTAATCTTATAGGGGCCAGGGATGGACAATAATGCTAGATATTAGCAATTGCTATGCGTCCGTGTGGCGGTGCGCCCAGAGTCAAAAAAAGGGGGGAATATACGTACAAAAAGAGAAAAGTATGACTCTTGTTTGGGCGCACTCTTGTAGAAAACTAGAAGTTAATTAACAAGTAATGTGTCTAAGGATAAATTAAGTCTTTATTGTCTACTCTTAAAAATGCAAGGGGACTAAACACAACAGGTTAAGTAAAATACTTCCGTGGATATGCCAACTGGAGAAAAAGGTCTCCCAAAATGAAGGAATGTCCAGATCTTAATTATACCTGGATAAGTGCATATCGGAAGGTAGCCACATATTAAGCTGCTTCCATCTGCCCAAGATCTGTGCAAACTGTGTTTGAATTGATGTGGCCCTAGATTGGGTTACATTCGTGAGTGGGAGAACCCACACACTAGGTAACAATTCTAGCAGTTAACCACTGTAATGGGTAAGAAGAATAACGAATAGAAATAAATAGGTAAGAGGATGAAGTATAAGTGGTGATACTGCTGTTGGTGTGGTTCCACGGGGAAGAGAGCCTCCCTACTTCACTGGGTATTCCCTAGAGGTCACCCATCTAGGTACTGACCCTAAATAGACTTTAGACAATAAAGACTTAATTTATCCTTAGACACATTACTTGTTAATTAACTTCTAGTTTTCTACAAGAGTGCGCCCAAACAAGAGTCATACTTTTCTCTTTTTGTACATAGATTATTCTCAGTGCCAGCCTTTTGACAGCATCAAAAGGGAAGGCCCGCCCAGAGGTGTGGCCTGACAAAGATTGGCAGTGGCAGGTGGAGCATGTCCTATTGTAAGTCTAATTGCTGATCTTCTGTGATAAACTATCCAGTTATCTTTAGGAATATCCCATTGTCCAATAAATAATTCACAGAGACTACAGACACCTAAACTGTGCAATGGTACCAGGCTGCAGGTGAAGACTCAGCACAAACATGTAATTGAAGCAACAATATTAACAGGCATCAGCCAGAGAGAGGCTTCATTCTGTGGATTCCTCTGATCCCATCAGACTACCACTTCCAGTTCAAATGGCTGCACTTCCCGGTAAAGGTCTTCTATGCCATGAGCATTAACAAAGTTCAGGGGAAGAGTTTGAAAGTGGCTGGTGTGGATCTGAGGAGTGACTGGTTTACCCATGGCCAGTTGTATGTTGCCTGTTCCAGAGTCAGCAGCTCTGACAGCCTGGCCATTCTCCAGCCTAAATGAAAGACTAAATATGTAGTTCACATGGAAGTCCTTCAAAATTAAACTGGCATGCCAATATAATAATAATCTAGCTATTATTAATTGGATTTTAGTAATTTTTTAATTTTATTCAGATATATAGCAAATGTTATATGTGTGGCATTGTGTTTTAGATGTAAACATTTTTAAAAGCAGTATTAAATTTGCTTACATACCAGCACTTTTCATCTCCGTGTGATTATATTTGAAATTCCGTAGTGAAGCACGGGTATTCAGCTAAATATATATATATATATATATATATATATACACATATATATATATATATATATATAGAGAGAGAGAGAGAGAGAGAGAGAAAGAGAGGAATAGGGCGCCCAATGATTATATCAACCCCAGAACTTGGAAAACCTCAGAAAGTTATACGGAATAATTAGATCTGACATTAAAATATAAAAATATACTGTTCATTTAATAATTTATTAAAAAAATACAGAAGCATATATAGTGTCCATCACATTACATAATTAATAAGATGCAAATCTCCTGTGCTTTGTGGGAGAATGCAGATAGACTTCTGCTTGTATCCTTAATCTTCCTTATTGAGTATTCGGAGATAACATCAGAAAACATAGTAATATCCCAACGCGTTTCGTCTAATATCAAGACTTCATCAGGGGTGTGTCTAAAATCATAGGACAACTAATCAATACATAGCATTTATATAACCATTACAAATTACAATATATTTAAAAAATAAGATTGAATAAGAATAATAAAAATGAACAGTATAAAGACGATTAAGTAAGACATTGTATAATAGAGCAATAATTATTATCCAACATAGTCACAGAGAGAATGAGGGGAACAGGAAAAAAGACCAGGAACAAAAAAGGGGGACATCCAAACATCATAATTACAGGACGTACCTCTGATGTTTGATAAATAATGACAAAAAAAGGAACAATTTTGATGAACCCAGCCCATCAATCAAGGTTATTCATAAGACAAATTCGATAACCACATTATGGTATTATCACTTTCTGATGTTATCTCTGAATACTCAATAAGGAAGATTAAGGATAATAGCAGAAGTCTATCTGCATTCTCCCACAAAGCACAGGAGATTTGCATCTTATTAATTATGTAATATGATGGACACTATGTATGCTTCTGTATTTTTTTTATAAATTATTAAATGAACAGTATATTTTTAAATTTTAACGTCAGATCTAATTATTCCGTGTAACTTTCTGAGGTTTTTCAAGTTCTGGGGTTGATATAATCCCCGGGTGCCCTATTCCTCTATTTCTCACTCTATTCCTATGTTTAGTTTCCTCTAACAGGGAACTAAGTGGAATCAGGCAGCCAGTTGTATTAGTATTTTTCACGTTCCTTATATCACAATAGTACAGCGCAGGAGGAGAGTATTGTTTTTGTGTTTTTTTTTGTGTATATATATATATATATATATATATATAGTATAAGCTTATGATCCATGTATATAGACCAGGCGGAACTCCATCGGACTTGTGAATATGGCAGTTTTAATGTTAAGTAGGCCAACATTTCAAGGCTCCACTGCCTTTTCGTCAGGGTGTGGAATAGCAATAAATGTGTAAAAAAACATACCTTATATATGGATGTAATCCCTAGCAGTGCCGGTGTTCACCCACCTCCCGCCACCGTCCAGTGGTTGCTGGCACGTGACATCACTGAGGAGCAGCTATCAATAGACACGCCTCTGTGACTTCACATGCCAGCGACCACTGGACGGTGGTGGGAGGTGGGTAAACACCTGCACTGCTAGGGATTACATCCCTATATAAGGTATTTTTCTTACACATTTATTGTTCTTCCACGCCCTGACGAAAAAGGCACCGAGCCTTGAAACGTTGGCCTACTGAGCATTAAAACTGCCATATTCACAAGTCCGATGAAGTGCCGCCTGGTCTGCATACATGGATCGTAAGCTTAGATTCTAATTATTGGAGGGCATCCCGGCAGTTGATTCAAGAACCCAGAGTGCCATTCTACTTTTATATATATATATATATATATATATATATATAATGTATTAACCCGGCACTCCAGTCACATCCCAGATATAGCTTGCTGCGGTGCCTTCCTAGAGCCCCAGCAGGTACTCACAAAAGCAGAAAAGTGAAGGCGGCACTCAGCAGACGATTTTCAGATATTAAAAGTCCTTTAGTGATCAATAAAGGACTTTTAATATCTGGAAATCGTCTGCTGAGTGCCGCCTTTACTTTTCTGCTATATATATATATATATATATATGGAAAAGACTGCACTAAGTGAAAGATATATATAAAAAAAAATAATTAAATGGTGGTGCAAGTTCAAAAAAGGGTTAATATTAACACTCACTTTTTCCAGCGGTACTTCCATATAAGTCCAGTCCAGTGGATTTGCCGTACAAGTCCAGCGGTACTGCTGTATAAGTACAGCACTACTGCTGTATAAGTACAGTCCAGTGGTGCTGCTGTATAAGTCCAGTCCAGCAGTGCTGCCATATAAGTCAAGCGGTACTGCCGTATTAGACCAGTGGTACTGCCTATAAGACCAGTGGTACTGCCGTATAAGTCCAGAGGTACTGCCATATAAGTCCAGTGGTGCTGAATAAGTACAGTCCAGAGGTGGTGTCTTGTGCTGCAGCAGTCCAGTAGTGGTGTCCTGTGCTGTATATTATTTACACCAAATAAAGGGGTTATTTATAATATTTAATCCAAATAATTTTTACAGGCTTGGACATGTGTGTGTGTGTAGTTTAGGGGTACGCTCTCCAGTGCTGCATATTATTATTATAACTCCAAATAAAAGGGTTATTATCCAAATAATTTGTACAGGCTTTGCCATGTGCGTGTGTGGTTGTGCTGCCTCAGTCCAGTCACAGTGGTGGTGTCCTGTGCTGCCATAAGTCCAGTTGTACTGTTGTATTCGTCCAGTCCAGTGGTGCTCTCTTGTGCTGCATCAGTCCAGTGGTGGTGTCCTGTGCTGCCATAAGTCCAGTTGTACTGTTGTATTCATCCAGTCCAGTGGTGCTCTATTGTGCTGCATCAGTCCAGTGGTGGTGTCCTGTGCTGCCATAAGTCCAGTGCTGTTGCATAAGTCCAGTCCAGTGGTGCTGTCTTGTGCTACATCAGTACAGTGGTAGAGTCTTGTGCTGCATCAATCCAGTCACTCCAGTGGTGGTGTCCTGTGCTGCCATAAGTCCAGTGGTGCTTCCATATAAGTATAGAGCTACTGCTGTATAAGCCCAGTCCAGAGGTGCTGCCATATAAGTCCAGCAGTACTGCCGTATAAGTCCAGTGGTACTCCTGTATAAGTCCAGTGGTACAGCTGTATAAGTCAAGGGGTACTGCCATATAAGTACAGTGGTACAGCTGTATAAGTCCAGCGGAACTACTGTATAAGTCCAGTGGTGCTGTATAAGTCCAGTCCAGTGGTGCTATCTTGTGCTGCATCAGTCCAGTGGTTGTGTCTTGTGCTGCATCAGTCCAGTCACTCCAGTGGTGGTGTCCTGTGCTGCCATAAGACCAGTGGTGGTGTCCTGTGCTGCCATAAGTCCAGTGCTGCTGTATAAGTCCAGTCCAGTAGTGCTGTCTTGTGCTGCATCAGTCCAGTCATTCCAGTGGTGGTGTCCTGTGCTGCCATAAGTCCAGTGGTGCTGCCGTATAAGTCCAGTCAAGTGGTGCTGCTGTATAAGTCCAGAGGAACTGCCATATAAATCCAGCGGTACTGCTGTATAAGTCCAGTCCAGTGGTGCTGCCATATAAGTCTTGCGGTACTGCCGTATAAGTCTAGCGGTACTGCCTTATAAGTCCAGTCCAGTGGTGCTGCCATATAAGTCCAGCAGCACTGCCGTATTAGTCAAGCGGTACAGCCGTATAACTCCAGCGGTACTGCCATATAAGTCCAGGGGTACCGCAGTATAAGTTCAGTGGTACTGCCGTATAAATCATGGGGTACTGCCATATAAGTCCAGCGGTACTGTCATATGAGTCCTCGGTGCTGCCGTATAAGTCCAGGGGTAGTGCTGTATAAGTCCAGCGGTACTGCCGTATAACTTCAGTGGTACCTTCATATAAGTCCAGTGGTACTGTTCTGTGCTGTATATTATTTACTTCAAATAAAGGGGTTATTAATATTTAATCCAAATAATTTTTACAGGCATTGCCATGTGTGTGTGGTTTAGGGGTATGGTCTCCTGTACTGCATATTATTATAATATCTCCAAATAAAAGGGTTATTATCCAAATAACTTTTACAGGCTTTGCTGTGTGTGTGTGTGTGTGTGTGTGTGTGTGTGTGTGATTTAGGGGTGGTGTCTTGTGCTGCATCAGTCCAGTCACAGTGGTGGTGTCCTGTGCTGCCATAAGTCCATTAGTGCCGCTATATAAGTCCAGTTCATTGGTGCTGCCATATAACTCCAGCGGTACTGCCGTATAAGTCCAGCGGTACTGCCATATAAGTCCAGTCCAGTGGTGCTGCCATATAAGTCCAGCGGTACTGACATGTAAGTTCAGCGGTACTGCCGTATAAGTCCAGTCCAGTGGTGCAGCCACATAAGTCCAGTCCAGTGGTGCTGCCATATAAGTCCAGTGGTACTGCCATATAACTCCAGCTGTACTTTCGTATAAGTCCAGTGGTGCTGTCCTGTGTTGTATATTATTTACTACAAATAAAGGGGTTATTAATATCTAATCCAAATATATTTTACAGGTTTTGCTGTGTGTGTGTGGTTTAGGGGTTTGCTCTCCTGTGCTGCATGTTATTATAATAACAACTTCAAACAGAAGGATTATTATCCAAATAATTTTTACAGGCTTTGCCATGCATGTGTGGTTTAGAGGTATGCTCTCCTGTGCTGCATATTATTATAATAACTCCAGAAAAATAATGGAGAACAAAAATTTGGAGGATAAAATAGGGAAAGATCAGGAACCATTTCCTACTAGTGCTGAAGCTGCTGCCACTAGTCATGACATACACGATGAAATACCATCAACATCATCTGCAAATGTGATAGTAGAGGGCATGTAAAATCCAAAAAGCCAAAGTTCAGTAAAATGACCCCAAAAAAATAAATTGAAATGGTCTGAGGAGAAACGTAAACTTGCCAATATGCCATTTATGACACGGAGTGGCAAGGAATGGCTAAGGCCCTGTCCTATGTTCATAACTAGTTGTTCAGCTTCACATGACAATGGAAGCCCTCATCCTCCTGCTAGGAAAATGAAAAGAGTTACAGTAAGCTGGCAAATGCAAAGCAAAGAACTGCGCGTTCTAAGATGGTATCACAAATCCCCAAGGAGAGTCTAAGTGTGTTGGCGTTTGCAATGCCTGACCTTCCCAACACTGGACAGGAAGAGGTGGCTCCTTCCACCATTCGCACACCCTCTGCAAGTGCTGAAAGGAGCACCCACAGTCCAGTTTCTGATATTTGAATTGAAGATGTCACTGTTGAAGTACACTAGGATGAGTATATGGGTGTTGCTGGCGCTGAGGAGGAAGTTGACGAGGAGGATTCTGATGGTGATGTGGTTTGTTTAAATCAGGCAACGGGGGAAACAGTTGTTGTCCGTGGGTTGAATAAGCCCATTGTCATGCCTGGGCAAAATACCAAAAAAGCCACCTCTTCGGTATGGAATTTTTTCTCCACAAATTCGGACAACAGGTGTCAAGCCATCTGTTGCCTCTGTCAATACATAATAAGTCGGGGTAAAGATGTTAACCACATAAGAACATCCTCCCTTATACATCACCTGCAGCACTTTTATCATAAGACATTGTCAAGTTCAGAAACTGGGTAATAGCATAAGAAGTTCACTGACACCTAAATTATGTGGTTTGTTTTAGAGATGAGCGCCGGAAATTTTTCGGGTTTTGTGTTTTGGTTTTGGGTTCGGTTCCGCGGCCGTGTTTTGGGTTCGACCGCGTTTTGGCAAAACCTCACCGAATTTTTTTTGTCGGATTCGGGTGTGTTTTGGATTCGGGTGTTTTTTTCAAAAAACCCTAAAAAACAGCTTAAATCATAGAATTTGGGGGTCATTTTGATCACAAAGTATTATTAACCTCAAAAACCATAATTTACACTCATTTTCAGTCTATTCTGAATACCTTACACCTCACAATATTATTTTTAGTCCTAAAATTTGCACCGAGGTCGCTGTGTGAGTAAGATAAGCGACCCTAGTGGCCGACACAAACACCGGGCCCATCTAGGAGTGGCACTGCAGTGTCACGCAGGATGGCCCTTCCAAAAAACCCTCCCCAAACAGCACATGATGCAAAGAAAAAAAGAGGCGCAATGAGGTAGCTGACTGTGTGAGTAAGATAAGCGACCCTAGTGGCCGACACAAACACCGGGCCCATCTAGGAGTGGCACTGCAGTGTCACGCAGGATGGCCCTTCCAAAAAACCCTCCCCAAACAGCACATGACGCAAAGAAAAAAAGAGGCGCAATGAGGTAGCTGACTGTGTGAGTAAGATAAGCGACCCTAGTGGCCGACACAAACACCGGGCCCATCTAGGAGTGGCACTGCAGTGTCACGCAGGATGGCCCTTCCAAAAAACCCTCCCCAAACAGCACATGACGCAAAGAAAAAAAGAGGCGCAATGAGGTAGCTGACTGTGTGAGTAAGATAAGCGACCCTAGTGGCCGACACAAACACCGGGCCCATCTAGGAGTGGCACTGCAGTGTCACGCAGGATGGCCCTTCCAAAAAACCCTCCCCAAACAGCACATGACGCAAAGAAAAAAAGAGGCGCAATGAGGTAGCTGACTGTGTGAGTAAGATAAGCGACCCTAGTGGCCGACACAAACACCGGGCCCATCTAGGAGTGGCACTGCAGTGTCACGCAGGATGGCCCTTCCAAAAAACCCTCCCCAAACAGCACATGACGCAAAGAAAAAAAGAGGCGCAATGAGGTAGCTGACTGTGTGAGTAAGATAAGCGACCCTAGTGGCCGACACAAACACCGGGCCCATCTAGGAGTGGCACTGCAGTGTCACGCAGGATGGCCCTTCCAAAAAACCCTCCCCAAACAGCACATGACGCAAAGAAAAAAAGAGGCGCAATGAGGTAGCTGACTGTGTGAGTAAGATAAGCGACCCTAGTGGCCGACACAAACACCAGGCCCATCTAGGAGTGGCACTGCAGTGTCACGCAGGATGGCCCTTCCAAAAAACCCTCCCCAAACAGCACATGACGCAAAGAAAAAAAGAGGCGCAATGAGGTAGCTGACTGTGTGAGTAAGATAAGCGACCCTAGTGGCCGACACAAACACCGGGCCCATCTAGGAGTGGCACTGCAGTGTCACGCAGGATGGCCCTTCCAAAAAACCCTCCCCAAACAGCACATGACGCAAAGAAAAAAAGAGGCGCAATGAGGTAGCTGACTGTGTGAGTAAGATAAGCGACCCTAGTGGCCGACACAAACACCGGGCCCATCTAGGAGTGGCACTGCAGTGTCACGCAGGATGGCCCTTCCAAAAAACCCTCCCCAAACAGCACATGACGCAAAGAAAAAAAGAGGCGCAATGAGGTAGCTGACTGTGTGAGTAAGATAAGCGACCCTAGTGGCCGACACAAACACCGGGCCCATCTAGGAGTGGCACTGCAGTGTCACGCAGGATGGCCCTTCCAAAAAACACTCCCCAAACAGCACATGACGCAAAGAAAAATAAAAGAAAAAAGAGGTGCAAGATGGAATTGTCCTTGGGCCCTCCCACCCACCCTTATGTTGTATAAACAGGACATGCACACTTTAACCAACCCATTATTTCAGTGACAGGGTCTGCCACACGACTGTGACTGATATGACGGGTTGGTTTGGACCCCCCCCAAAAAAGAAGCAATTAATCTCTCCTTGCACAAACTGGCTCTACAGAGGCAAGATGTCCACCTCATCATCATCCTCCGATATATCACCGTGTACATCCCCCTCCTCACAGATTATCAATTCGTCCCCACTGGAATCCACCATCTCAGCTCCCTGTGTACTTTGTGGAGGCAATTGCTGCTGGTCAATGTCTCCGCGGAGGAATTGATTATAATTCATTTTAATGAACATCATCTTCTCCACATTTTCTGGATGTAACCTCGTACGCCGATTGCTGACAAGGTGAGCGGCGGCACTAAACACTCTTTCGGAGTACACACTTGTGGGAGGGCAACTTAGGTAGAATAAAGCCAGTTTGTGCAAGGGCCTCCAAATTGCCTCTTTTTCCTGCCAGTATAAGTACGGACTGTGTGACGTGCCTACTTGGATGCGGTCACTCATATAATCCTCCACCATTCTTTCAATGTTGAGAGAATCATATGCAGTGACAGTAGATGACATGTCCGTAATCGTTGTCAGGTCCTTCAGTCCGGACCAGATGTCAGCATCAGCAGTCGCTCCAGACTGCCCTGCATCACCGCCAGCGGGTGGGCTCGGAATTCTGAGCCTTTTCCTCGCACCCCCAGTTGCGGGAGAATGTGAAGGAGGAGATGTTGACAGGTCGCGTTCCGCTTGACTTGACAATTTTCTCACCAGCAGGTCTTTCAACCCCAGCAGACTTGTGTCTGCCGGAAAGAGAGATCCAAGGTAGGCTTTAAATCTAGGATCGAGCATGGTGGCCAAAATGTAGTGCTCTGATTTCAACAGATTGACCACCCGTGAATCCTTGTTAAGCGAATTAAGGGCTCCATCCACAAGTCCCACATGCCTAGCGGAATCGCTCCGTGTTAGCTCCTCCTTCAATGTCTCCAGCTTCTTCTGCAAAAGCCTGATGAGGGGAATGACCCTACTCAGGCTGGCAGTGTCTGAACTGACTTCACGTGTGGCAAGTTCAAAGGGCATCAGAACCTTGCACAACGTTGAAATCATTCTCCACTGCGCTTGAGACAGGTGCATTCCACCTCCTATATCGTGCTCAATTGTATAGGCTTGAATGGCCTTTTGCTGCTCCTCCAACCTCTGAAGCATATAGAGGGTTGAATTCCACCTCGTTACCACTTCTTGCTTCAGATGATGGCAGGGCAGGTTCAGTAGTTTTTGGTGGTGCTCCAGTCTTCTGTACGTGGTGCCTGTACGCCGAAAGTGTCCCGCAATTCTTCTGGCCACCGATAGCATCTCTTGCACGCCCCTGTCGTTTTTAAAAAAATTCTGCACCACCAAATTCAAGGTATGTGCAAAACATGGGACGTGCTGGAATTTGCCCATATTTAATGCACACACAATATTGCTGGCGTTGTCCGATGCCACAAATCCACAGGAGAGTCCAATTGGGGTAAGCCATTCCGCGATGATCTTCCTCAGTTGCCGTAAGAGGTTTTCAGCTGTGTGCGTATTCTGGAAAGCGGTGATACAAAGCGTAGCCTGCCTAGGAAAGAGTTGGCATTTGCGAGATGCTGCTACTGGTGCCGCCGCTGCTGTTCTTGCGGCGGGAGTCCATACATCTACCCAGTGGGCTGTCACAGTCATATAGTCCTGACCCTGCCCTGCTCCACTTGTCCACATGTCCGTGGTTAAGTGGACATTGGGTACAACTGCATTTTTTAGGACACTGGTGAGTCTTTTTCTGACGTCCGTGTACATTCTCGGTATCGCCTGCCTAGAGAAGTGGAACCTAGATGGTATTTGGTAACGGGGGCACACTGCCTCAATAAATTGTCTAGTTCCCTGTGAACTAACGGCGGATACCGGACGCACGTCTAACACCAACATAGTTGTCAAGGCCTCAGTTATCCGCTTTGCAGCAGGATGACTGCTGTGATATTTCATCTTCCTCGCAAAGGACTGTTGAACAGTCAATTGCTTACTGGAAGTAGTACAAGTGGGCTTACGACTTCCCCTCTGGGATGACCATCGACTCCCAGCAGCAACAACAGCAGCGCCAGCAGCAGTAGGCGTTACACGCAAGGATGCATCGGAGGAATCCCAGGCAGGAGAGGAATCATCAGAATTGCCAGTGACATGGCCTGCAGGACTATTGGCATTCCTGGGGAAGGAGGAAATTGACACTGAGGGAGTTGGTGGGGTGGTTTGCGTGAGCTTGGTTACAAGAGGAAGGGATTTACTGGTCAGTGGACTGCTTCCGCTGTCGGCCAAAGTTTTTGAACTTGTCACTGACTTATTATGAATGCGCTGCAGGTGACGTATAAGGGAGGATGTTCCGAGGTGGTTAACGTCCTTACCCCTACTTATTACAGCTTGACAAAGGGAACACACGGCTTGACAAATGTTGTCCGCATTTCTGGTGAAATACTTCCACACCGAAGAGCTGATTTTTTTGGTATTTTCACCAGGCATGTCAACGGCCATATTCCTCCCACGGACAACAGGTGTCTCCCCGGGTGCCTGACTTAAACAAACCACCTCACCATCAGAATCCTCCTGGTCAATTTCCTCCCCAGCGCCAGCAACACCCATATCCTCCTCATCCTGGTGTACTTCAACACTGACATCTTCAATCTGACTATCAGGAACTGGACTGCAGGTGCTCCTTCCAGCACTTGCAGGGGGCATGCAAATGGTGGAAGGCGCATGCTCTTCACGTCCAGTGTTGGGAAGGTCAGGCATCGCAACCGACACAATTGGACTCTCCTTGTGGATTTGGGATTTCGAAGAACGCACAGTTCTTTGCGGTGCTACTGCTTTTGCCAGCTTGAGTCTTTTCATTTTTCTAGCGAGAGGCTGAGTGCCTCCATCCTCATGTGAAGCTGAACCACTAGCCATGAACATAGGCCAGGGCCTCAGCCGTTCCTTGCCACTCCGTGTGGTAAATGGCATATTGGCAAGTTTACGCTTCTTCTCCGACAATTTTATTTTAGGTTTTGGAGTCCTTTTTTTACTGATATTTGGTGTTTTGGATTTGACATGCTCTGTACTATGACATTGGGCATCGGCCTTGGCAGACGACGTTGCTGGCATTTCATCGTCTCGGCCATGACTAGTGGCAGCAGCTTCAGCACGAGGTGGAAGTGGATCTTGATCTTTCCCTAATTTTGGAACCTCAACATTTTTGTTCTCCATATTTTAATAGGCACAACTAAAAGGCACCTCAGGTAAACAATGGAGATGGATGGATACTAGTATACAATTATGGATGGACTGCCGAGTGCCGACACAGAGGTAGCTACAGCCGTGGACTATTGTACTGTACTGTGTCTGCTGCTAATATAGACTGGATGATAATGAGATGTAGTATGTATGTATAAAGAAGAAAGAAAAAAAAACCACGGGTAGGTGGTATACAATTATGGACGGACTGCCGAGTGCCGACACAGAGGTAGCTACAGCCGTGGACTACCATACTGTGTCTGCTGCTAATATAGACTGGATGATAATGAGATGTAGTATGTATAAAGAAGAAAGAAAAAAAAAAACCACGGGTAGGTGGTATACAATTATGGATGGACTGCCGAGTGCCGACACAGAGGTAGCCACAGCCGTGGACTACCGTACTGTGTCTGCTGCTAATATAGACTGGTTGATAATGAGATGTAGTATGTATAAAGAAGAAAGAAAAAAAAACCACGGGTAGGTGGTATACAATTATGGACGGACTGCCGAGTGCCGACACAGAGGTAGCTACAGCCGTGGACTACCGTACTGTACTGTGTCTGCTGCTAATATAGACTGGTTGATAAAGAGATGTAGTATGTATGTATAAAGAAGAAAGAAAAAAAAAACCACGGGTAGGTGGTATACAATTATGGATGGACTGCCGAGTGCCGACACAGAGGTAGCTACAGCCGTGGACTACCTTACTGTACTGTGTCTGCTGCTAATATAGACTGGATGATAATGAGATGTAGTATGTATGTATAAAGAAGAAAGAAAAAAAAACCACGGGTAGGTGGTATACAATTATGGATGGACTGCCGAGTGCCGACACAGAGGTAGCTACAGCCGTGGACTACCGTACTGTGTCTGCTGCTAATATAGACTGGTTGATAAAGAGATGTAGTATGTATGTATAAAGAAGAAAGAAAAAAAAACCACGGGTAGGTGGTATACAATTATGGACGGACTGCCGAGTGCCGACACAGAGGTAGCTACAGCCGTGGACTACCGTACTGTGTCTGCTGCTAATATAGACTGGTTGATAAAGAGATGTAGTATGTATGTATAAAGAAGAAAGAAAAAAAAACCACGGGTAGGTGGTATACAATTATGGATGGACTGCCGAGTGCCGACACAGAGGTAGCTACAGCCATGGACTACCGTACTGTGTCTGCTGCTAATATAGACTGGTTGATAAAGAGATGTAGTATGTATGTATAAAGAAGAAAGAAAAAAAAACCACGGGTAGGTGGTATACAATTATGGATGGACTGCCGAGTGCCGACACAGAGGTAGCTACAGCCGTGGACTACCGTACTGTACTGTGTCTGCTGCTAATATAGACTGGATGATAATGAGATGTAGTATGTATAAAGAAGAAAGAAAAAAAAACCACGGGTAGGTGGTATACAATTATGGATGGACTGCCGAGTGCCGACACAGAGGTAGCTACAGCCGTGGACTACCGTACTGTGTCTGCTGCTAATATAGACTGGTTGATAATGAGATGTAGTATGTATAAAGAAGAAAGAAAAAAAAAAACCACGGGTAGGTGGTATACAATTATGGACGGACTGCCGAGTGCCGACACAGAGGTAGCTACAGCCGTGGACTACCGTACTGTACTGTGTCTGCTGCTAATATAGACTGGATGATAATGAGATGTAGTATGTATAAAGAAGAAAGAAAAAAAAAACCACGGGTAGGTGGTATACAATTATGGATGGACTGCCGAGTGCAGACACAGAGGTAGCTACAGCCGTGAACTACCGTACTGTGTCTGCTGCGACTGGATGATAAATAATGATATAAAAAATATATATATATCACTACTGCAGCCGGACAGGTATATATTATATAATGACGGACCTGCTGGACACTGTCTGTCAGCAGAATGAGTTTTTTATTTTATAGAATAAAAAAACACCACACAAGTCACACGACGTGTGTTTAACTTTTACAGGCAGACATTCACAATACAATATAGTATACTATATACTGGTGGTCAGGTCACTGGTCAGTCACACTGGCAGTGGCACTCCTGCAAAAAAAAAGTGTGCACTGTTTAATTTTAATATGTACTCCTGGCTCCTGCTATAACCTAACTGCTCCCCAGTCTCCCCCACAATTAAGCTGTGTGAGCACAGTCAGATATTATACATAGATGATGCAGCAGCACACTGGGCTGAGCACAGATATGGTATGTGACTGAGTCACTGTGTATCGTTTTTTCAGGCAGAGAACGGATTATATTAAATAATATAAAACTGCACTGGTGGTCACTGGTCAGTCACTAGTATAACTAACTAATACTATCAGCAAAATTCTGCACTCTCTGTCTGAGTACTCCTCCTAAGCTCCAGTAAATGAAGTGTCACTGTCTCACTCTGTCACTAGTATAACTAACTAATACTATCAGCAAAATTCTGCACTCTCTGTCTGAGTACTCCTCCTAAGCTCCAGTAAATGAAGTGTCACTGTCTCACTCTCACTCTCCTATCTATTTCTTCTCTAAACGGAGAGGACGCCAGCCACGTCCTCTCACTATCAATCTCAATGCACGTGTAAAATGGTGGCGACGCGCGGCTCCTTATATAGAATCCGAGTCTCGCAATAGAATCCGAGCCTCGCGAGAATCCGACAGCGTCATGATGACGTTCGGGCGCGCTCGGGTTAACCGAGCAAGGCGGGAAGATCCGAGTCGCTCGGATCCGTGTAAAAAAAGCTGAAGTTCGGGCGGGTTCGGATTCCGAGGAACCGAACCCGCTCATCACTAGTTTGTTTGTTTTAATATTATTTCTTTGTGAGGTTGAGGATGTAAACACTGAAGGGAGGGATCTGAGGATGAGGACGACATCTTGCCACTGTAGAGCCAGTTTGTGCAAGGAGAGATTAATTGCTTCTTTTTTGGTGGGGGCCCAAACAAACCAATAATTTTAGCCACAGTTGTTTGGCAGACCCTGTTGATGAGATGATTGGTATGTTACAGTATGCATGTCCTGTTTATACAACATAAAGGTGGGTGGGAGGTCCCAAGGACAATTCCATCTTGCACCTCTTTTTTTTTCCTTTGCATTATGTGCTCTTTGGGGCCTAGTTTTTAAAACGTCCATCCTTTCTGCTACTGCAGTGCTACTCCAAGATGTGCCAGGTTTTTGTGCCGCACACTCATTTTGCTTAGCTTAGTCACCCATCAACCTCAGTGCACCTCTTTTTTTTTTTTTTTTTGCATTATGTGCTCTTTAAGGCTTAGTTTTTAAAACTGCCATCCTATCTGCCACTGCAGTGCCACTACTTGATGGGCCAGGTGTTGTGCCACACACTTGTTTCACTTAGCTTAGTCACCAAGCGACCTCGGTGCACCTCTTTTTTTTATTTGTATTATGTGCTCTTTGGGGCCTAGATTTTAAAACTGCCATCCTGTCTGCCACTGCAGTGCCACTCCTAGATGGGCCAGGTGTTTGTGCCGCCCATTTGTGTCGCTTAGCTTAGTCACCCAGCAACTGTGGTGATCCTCTTTTTTTCTTTGCATTATGTGCTCTTTAGGGCCTAGTTTTTAAAACTGCCATCCTGTCTGCCACTGCAGTGCCACTACTAGATGGGCCAGATGTTTGTGCCGCACACTTGTGTCGCTTAGCTTAGTCATCCAGCGACCTCGGTGCACCTCTTTTTTTTTTCTTTGCATGATGTGCTCTTTGGACCTAGTTTTTAAAACTGCCCTCCTGTCTGCCACTGCAGTGCCACTCCTAGATGGGCTAGGTGTTTGTGCTACACACTTGTGTTGCTTAGCTTAGTCACCCAGCGATCTTGGTGCACCTCTTTTTTTTCTTTGCATTATGTGCTGTTTGGGGCCTGGTTTTTAAAACTTCCATTGTTTGCCACTGCAGTGCCACTCCTAGATGGGCCAGGTGCTTGTGCCGCCCACTTGTGTCACTTAGCTAAGTCATCCAGCGACCTTGGTGTAACATTTTGGCCTAAAAATAATATTGTGAGGTGTTCAGAATAGAGTGGAAATTAATGTTATTGAGGTTAATAATACCATAGGAGCAAAATTACCCCCAAATTCTGTGATTTTAGCTGTTTTTATGTTTTTCAAAATCATCCAGATCCAAAACCAAAACACGAAAGGGCGGTTTTGGCAAAACCAATCCAGATCCAAAACATGAGCGGGGATCCAGATCCAAAACCAAAGCACAAAACATGAAAAAGCGACCGCCACACATCTCTACTGAGAAAGAGTTAGCAAACTCCTTAACATTCTTTTTTATAGAAGGCCATCAGCTTTTACTCCACACTAAGTGAAATATCTTTTTCACTCTAAGGTGACTGCAGAACAAAGGATCATTAGCCCATCTTAAAAAAAAAAATCATTTCAGGAAATTTGTCGGGTAAAAAAGTTTAACCAAGAGGAGGTGTTCTAATTTCTAGGTTTGGGTGGTGGCTACGAAACATTCATGATCAATGATGGAATTTGTTTCTGCCATTTTGTCTTCCACCTTGAAATTTAACACTCTGGGCAAGGCATCTGTCTTTTTCTTTAAATATCCAGGTTCAAATGTAAAGAAAAGAAAAAATCTGGCAAATAACAATGACCACTGAGTCTGTCTGCAAGTGTAGCAAGTTCATGTGATCAGTAAACACTGTCACAAGAGATTTTGTCACCTTCAAATAATGATGCCACTCCTCCAATGCCAGTTTAACCTCTAGCGTCTCTTAATCCCCTATTCCATAGTTTCTTTCCACTGTAAGAAACTTTTTAGAAAAGAACCCGCATCACAGGCAAACACAGGGAGGGGTTTCTGGTTACCTGGAAACCCTCCCTCCATTTGGCAAGTGTCTCAAATTATTACAACAATAGCAATGATATATAATGATTACTAGAGCTGCAGTCACATCGCGCAGTTTAAGGGACAGAGCTGCTGCAGATGCCCAGTTGTAGCAGCTTCTTCTTTCAAGTTTGCTGTGTGTGTGAATCTGAGTCCTTAGTGCACTGGACCAGACAGAAGCTACCAGGAAGAAGAGACAGAAGTGCTGACATGAGATGGGAGAATGTGTGCTTAGAAAGTTCAGTACTGATTCTATTTGTATTTATTTATTATGGTTTGTTTACCCTTTACCTGACCACTTATTTACAGTATCTTATTTGATTGTTTGATACAGCCTATACCAGAGTTTTTCAACCACTGTGCCGTGGCACACTAGTGTGCCCTGAGCATTCTCCAGGTGTGCCGCCATAGAAGCACATCCAGGCCTGTCAGTGTTTTGCCACTACTGAATCCCTGGAATGATCAATACTGGTGAGTTTAGTGGTTGCAGAGCCAGTTCTAATTTTGGACCCGGGCAGTGTTGGGCTCTTCTGGCTTTCTCAGTTGTGGCTCAGGCATTACCTATGGAGAAGCTGCAACATGACATCCTAGGACACGCAACTGCACCATGCATCACTATTATATTTGAGTGTGCCTTGGCAAAATTTAAATCTTGTTCAGTGTGCCGCGAGTTGTAAAAGGTTGAAAATCTCTGGCCTATACTATAGACCATCTATAGCAGGTCTGGCCAACCTGTGGTTCTCCAACTGTTGTAAAACTACACATCCCAGCATGCTCTGGCACAGTTTTAGCATTCTCTTATAACAAAACTGTGGCAGGGCATGATGGGACTTGAAATTTTACAACAGCTGGAGTGTCACAGGTTTTTCAGGCTTGATCTATAGTGTTAAATATTAATAATGTATCCCATACAGTATCCAGTGTATAAAAAGACCAATGTTTACATTAATGTCTAGGGTCATTAGTTACTAGGTTCTACTACCACTCCCCCAGACTCCCGCACTTGCTCCAATGTTCTGGAAAGAAGGAGATTGTGGACTGCATTTGGAAACCCCCTCTAGAATTCCTGTGTTTGCCACTGCACATGTGTAAATGGCCACCCTATCCACAGACCTCAAGCCCAGCAAGCAAGCAGACAGGCATCAGCCCTCTCTCCCAGCAGTAGCTCTCTGACAGGAGTGAGTCACTGAAGGAATAACCCTCTGCTTCCCCTGTTACCACAAGCTAGTGTCTCCTCTGACTCTGGGGCTCCACCGCCTACATCCCCTGTTTAGCTGCGCAGTGAATGACCCTTCTCCTCTGTCTGCTCTGGAGTCTGCTGACTCTTCTCTTAGAGAGCATGGGGCTGTTATTTGTGGCAGTGGTCAGTTCCATCTACAGGACCCTGTGTATGCATTTAGTTCCAAAGTAAATGCTCTTCTACCTGAGGTTGCCTCAATTATGGGTTGATGTGAATGCCTGTTTGTGAAATCAAAAACTTTCTAAGGCCTTGGGAAATCAAAGCATGTGGTTTGCACCAGGGCTGTTTCTAGCCAATTTGGCTCCCAGTGCGAGATTTCAAAATGCGCCCCCCCCCCATTGCCATCCCTAAAATGCGCCCCCCCATAGCTAGAAAAACCTCATTAAAATGGGCGTGGTCTCATTAAAGTGGGCGTGGCCTCATCTAATATCATAACGGCCACCACAGGAAAAAAAAAATCAAAAGTCCCCATTTTACACAGTACGGCAGGGACGTGTCCCCATTTTGCACAGTATGGCAGGCAGGTGTACCCATTTTACAGAGTACGGCAGGCACGTGTCCCCATTTTACACAGTGCGGCAGGCAGGTGTACCCATTTTACACATTACGGCAGGCAAGACTCCCCATTTTACATATTACGTCAGGCAGGTGTCCCCATTTTACACATAACGGCAGGCAGGTGTCCCCATTTTACACAGTACGCAGGCACGTGTCCCCATGTTGCACAGTACGGCAGGCACGTGTCCCCATTTTGCACAGTACGGCAGGCAGGGTTCCCCATTTTACACATTACGGCAGGCAAGTGTCCAAATTACACAGTATGCAGGCAGGTGTCCCCATTTTACACATAACGGCAGGCACGTGTCCCCATTTTGCACAGTACGGCAGGCAGGTGTCCCCATTTTACACATTACGGCAGGCAAGTGTCCAAATTACACAGTATGCAGGCAGGTGTCCCCATTTTACACAGTGCGGCAGGCAAGAGTCCCCATTTTACATATTACGGCAGGCAAGTGTCCAAATAACACAGGACGCAGGCAGGTGTCCCCTTTTTACACAGGACGCAGGCAGGTGTCCCCATTTTACACAGTACGCAGACAGGTGTCCCCATTTTACACAGTACGCAGGCAGGTGTCCCCATTTTACACAATACGCAGGCAGGTGTCCCCATTTTACACAGTACGCAGGCAGGTGTCCCCATTTTACACAGTACGCAGGCAGGTGTCCCCATTTTACACAGTATGCAGGCAGGTGTCCCCATTTTACACAGTACGCAGGCAGGTGTCCCCATTTTACACAGTACGCAGACAGGTGTCCCCATTTTACACAGTACGCAGGCAGGTGTCCCCATTTTACACAGTACGCAGGCAGGTGTCCCCATTTTACACAGTACACAGGCAGGTGTCCCCATTTTATACAGTGCGGCAGGCAGGTGTCAGGTGGGGGGGAAGGAAGGGAGAGGGAGGGGGGGAGAGAGATAGACTACTTACATGTAGAGAATCTTCCCGCTCTTCGGATCGGGCCGCCTCACCTCCCTCGCGCCGGCCGCCTCCTCCTTCCAGCTTGGCCTTGTCTGCTCCTCCTCCATCATCCCGAGTACTCCTGCTCGGGGGGCGTGGTTTCGCGGAATGACGCGATTGCGTCGTGACGTCACGACGCAATCGCGTCATTCCGCAAAACTCCGCCCACCGAGCAGAAGTGCTCAGGAAGAGCGAGGATCAGCAGACAAGAACACACAAAGTGCCGCAGCGGGCGCCCCGTGCGGTTGCACGGCTCGCCCGCCGCAAGAAACGGCACTGGTTTGCACCATTACAGGTAAGAGCAGAAGACACAAAGTGCAATGTGAGAAAAGAAGAGTAAACATCTTTACTTATCAAATAAAATATGTTCATGCCATATTAACCATGCAGTCTCCAAAAAGTGATAGTCAATCTGCCACAAATACTCAGTATAAATGAGTGCACATAAAAAATAATAATAAACAACATGGCCAATTTAGAATAGTATAGTGAACTAAGTATATTAAAAAAAGGCATCATACCAGATTAAAACATAATGCACTTACTGTATCAATGGTATCCTAATATGATTCAGGATTAATGGTGAAACATTGTCATCTTTTCATATGAGTAGACTCCAAGAAAAAAAATAGTAGTACTCAACAGGAAATCATTGTGTAGTAATTTTAAAATATATAATATTTTAAATAAATCAAAATGTATATGTACAAGAAAAATAAGTAGACTTTTCTGAAAAAAAATAATTAAAAATAAAATAATAATATTATTTATATAGCTCTCTTTCTCCAAACAGGACTCAAGGCGCTTTACAGACATCAAAAACAATGCACATAATACAGAAGATTAATACAGCAATGCACAAGCCACACAGACATAAAAATGAAAACCTAGAACGCATAGAGTAAGCATAATGCAGGATTTGTGTAGGCATATTAGGTAATAACTTCCACGGGTTGTTTATTCCACCCTTACAAGGTACCAGAGGAGGCAGCCATCTTGGGCATACTGTATAGGATTACCCTGGGTGGAATTGTCTACCCCTAGAAGAGATGACACAAAATGGGGGTGGTTGCAGCATTCTAATGATCAGAATTGGGACCCAACAAAACTATCAGGTCCATGTATTTTTCATCCCATCCACATGCATACCAGATTGAGGCAGCCATGATGGGCACACTACAAAGGTTACACTGTGGGAGGTAAGCCATACAAGGGTCCAATGAATATATGGGAAAACGGACACTTGTGTAGTAGTATGATATAACCTGTAAGGAAAGATCCACATGAAGAACATCCTACCCATGGAGGAACCATCAAAGGCACCAATCTAAGGTGCACTACGTAGGTTTCTACTGGAAGTGTGTGCAATCAGTGGATGTACACATTACAGGAATACAACACGGTGGGGTGGAAGTATGCACTAAGAATATAATTTTTAAAAAAAATGGCATATGGTAAGAACAACTTTGCAGGTATCCAACAAAAGGGGGGAAATCCTCCTGGTCTGATAGGAGTAGTATGGGTGGGTGTGAGAATGTGGGGGACATACTAAAGTCTGATGGCAATGTCCCTGTTGCATACCTCCCAACATGACCCTCTCCAGGAGGGACAGAATGCTCTGCTTCTGAACATCCCTTTTAATTTATGATTGCCATCACCTGTGCTGAAACACCTTTCTTGTCCATTAACCTGTTCAAAACAGGTACCGGCAATAATTAAGAGAAAAATCTAAAAGCATAGCATTTTGTTCCTGCTGGAGAGGGTCATGTTGGGAGGTATGAATTTGTATTTTTAAAGATTTGTAATATCATGATTTGCTTGCAATTGTAAATACTTGAAATTTTGATCAGTGATGCATAGTGAATGAAGGCTGAATGGGCTGGTGTTTGCATAGTCAAACTCTGTGGAATTTAAAAACTTTGATAATACCCCTTTCAGACAGAAAGTGAAATTACCGGGTGAAGCAGTTCCACCCGGTAATTTCATGAAACACTATGGTCAGAGCCGAAACTAGGGGGGGGCTAGGGAGGCATGTGACCTGGGCGCCAGACTGGAGAGGGCGCCGAGACTGTCACTTTAATCCCCCCTAACGCCCCCTCCCTATGCAGCAGCGATAGTTTAGAGCCGGCGGAACTCGAGCGCCAGACTCTGCTAGCTGCTGCCGAGCCAGATACACTGCATCCTGAGATGAAACTGAAAATAAACTATATCTCCCAGCAGCCCTTGCTACCGGGAGGTGTACTTTACTTTCAGTTTCATCTCTGCAGTGTGCTGTGATCAGCACAGCAGAGCCGCATCAAGAGGGGGCAGAGGGT
This sequence comes from Pseudophryne corroboree, assembly GCF_028390025.1. Taxonomy (NCBI): domain Eukaryota; kingdom Metazoa; phylum Chordata; class Amphibia; order Anura; family Myobatrachidae; genus Pseudophryne; species Pseudophryne corroboree. The sequence continues at coordinate 641,216,767 of NC_086446.1, forward strand.
AAAAATTACTAACCCCCCCTCGCTCAGCCCACTGCCACTGACTTTAATCATTGGAGCCACTGCTGCAATGCACAAGAAATTCCGAGGTCTGAAAAGGGGGCGGGGCTAAACGGCACTGTACACACAGTGCCACCATGCCAGCCAGCAACAGCATGAGAGGGAGGAGAGGAGAGGAGCAGCACAGCCTAAACAGTGAGTATAACTCAGGGATGGGCACTGTATGTGTGTGACTGCTATATGTGTGTATGAATGTGCGCATGTTGTGATTGTATGTGAATAGGTGTGTGACTCTATATATCTGTATGGGTGTGGTATACGTGACCGAGCGGAATGTTGTCGGGGGGGAGGTGGTGGTGGTGAGCGCTGCAAGCCCCTTTGCAGGCTCGCTGCGCTCGCCACGCTGGGGTGGGAGTGGTCCTTGTTGGTCGGCATGCGACCGTCGGGTTTGTTAGGGGGCGGGATTGTGCATCCAAGGTCCGGCACTCCCAGTGCAGTATGAATTACTTCGCTGGTGTCCTCACAGGTGTAAGTAGATACAGAAGCAAAAGGTGCGACACTGAAGCTGATTCTCCGTAATTAAGAGACACACACGGTCCTGCGTTTCAAATGCAGGACCGTGTGTGTCTCTTGATTATGGAGAATCAGCTTCAGTGCCGCACCTTTTGCTGAGATATATATAATCTATCTATCTATCTATCTATCTATCTATCTATCTATCTATCTATCTATCCACACTCTTTAATGCGAGGGGGGGGGGGGCGCTAAGTTAATGGCTCGCCCCGGGTGCCAAAACTCCTAGTTTCGGCCCTGCTATGGTCCTTTTTCTGTGTGAAAGGGTCAACCCGTGTTGTAATTCCCAAGACTTCGACCCAGGAATTTACCAGGGTCGGAGACATGGGAATTATGACACGGGTTGACCCTTTCACACAGACAAAATACACGTGTTGATCTGCAAATTACCGAATTGAAATTTTTGACCCAGTAATTTGCATGTCTGTGTGAAAGGGGGGTCAGGCAGGTCCCAGAAAAATGACCAGGCACTGAAATGCCGGGTAATTGCCGGGACTTTCAGACTTTTCTATCTGAAAAGTGTATTAGTGGGAAATTTGCCTCAGCTGTAGCCTGTGTTAATTTACCATGGTATATCTGTAGATCCAACCATGCATAGCTGTGTATGTAATCTTTGTGTTCCAATACTTAAAACATTCCTGTCTCTAAGCATTTTGTAATGATCAGTTAAAAAAAAAACAGTTGAACAAAATCAAGAAAAAAATTCAGGAACATTATGTGGACAGCCCACACCTCTGCAATGAGAACTCTAGGACCAGGCTTATCATCCCTCCAGCTGAGAACAAAAGGTTTGCCCTCAGACCTAACCCTCAAGGTGAGCAGAGAACACTGAGGGGAGAGAACTAGGACCAGGCTCAGCTGAGTAACATACGTTTAGTATAGTGACCATATTATCCCTTTTACCTGGGACGCTCATAAATTACACAGGTTCTGTGGCTGATTAAAACCAGCGGAAATGTAGGCTTGAAGTCAACCAAACCACAGAACCTGTGTAATCCATGAGCGTCCCAGGTAAAAGGGATAATATGGTCACTCTACGTTTAGAATAGTGATTGCAGAGATTCAGATTGCAGAAGGCAGATTACTGGGTGAATATAGTAACATCATACTTGCCTACCTGACCCTCTCCATTAGGGAGAAAATGCTCTGTTCCTGAACTTTCCTGGTACTGTATGATTGCCATCACCTGTGGTGAGCTAATTAATTGATAAGAAAGGTGTTTCACCACAGGTCATGGCAATCATACATTACCAGGAAAGTCCAGGAACAGAGCATTTTCTCCCTCATGGGGGTATATTTACTAAGCTCCCGATTTTGACCGAGATGGCGTTTTTTCTTCAAAGTGTCATCTCGGTCATTTACTAAACACTAATCACGGCAGTGATGAGGTCATTCGTATTTTTTTGCTAGTCCAAGTTCAAAATTACGAATTAATACACCATCGGTCAAATTACGCCTGTTTAGATATGAATCTCGGTCATTTACTAACCATTCGTAATTGCATTTGCTGCCGCGAAAATGATTTCGCGGCCGCGAAAAATTACGATTCGCATTTTTTTCCTAAAAAAAAACGCGCCAGCCTTTGAAAACCGCGTTTACATGTGAACTTAATTATCCATTACTCACACCTGTTTTTTTGGGCCTATAAAAGTGTTTCAGGCACATTCTGAACTACTCTCACTCTGAAATGGCGGCTGTAGTGTGTGGCAATGGTTTTTTGTTGGCTGTGGGATACGTTAGACTGCTCCATGAGGCTTCCAGGAATCAGGACCAGGTAAGTGAACATGGCCAACAGGTTGTCCAGGTACCGCGGAGGCTGCGCCAGCCTCGTTTTTTTAGAGGGCGTTTAAACTTAAATGCATTGTCCGATGATAGGGTCATACAGATGTTCCGCCTAAATAGAAACAACATTTTCCACCTGTATGACCTTGTCAAACTGGGCATAGACCCTGAGACAGCACGCTCTTGCTCTGTCTCAGGCCTACACAAACTCCTGGCTGTGTTACACTTTATGGCTACTGGGAGCTTCCAGGCTGTGGCAGGCGACGTCATTGGGATCTCACAGCCCACCTTTTCAAGATTTTTGATGCAGGTGAGTCTAAAAATACATATGCGGTTATGGCTAAGTGTTGCTTGTGTAAGTTGAAACACCACAGTATTGTAGAGAATACCTAACATGACACTCACCTTAGCTTATTTAATGTCCACTCAGGTTTTGGATGTGTTGGAGCCACACATTAAAGCCTCAATCTGCTTCCCTACTGAGGAGTCGGAGTGGAGTGCTGTCAGGGTAGCTTTCTATGAGCTTGCAGGCATGCCCAATGTGCTGGGGGCCATAGATTGCACACACGTTCAGCTGAGATCACCTAAGGGCCGCCAGTATATATATACTAATAGGCATATGGATCAATCAACTAATGTCCAGGTGGTCTGTGATGCAAATTTAAAAATTATGAGTGTTGTTGCAGGTTACCCTGGTGCCTGCCATGACTCCTTCATCCTCAGTCAGTCATCGCTCTTCGATAAATTTGAGGAGGGACAAATGCCTGATGGCTGGCTGTTGGGTATGTTGAAAATGTTATGTGTGTATGTCTTTTAACCACAGCCTAGATTTTGGAGGAGGTGATAGAATAATCTAACATATGTCCTAATGTTGACTATATATGTTTTTCAGGTGATGGGGGTTACGGCTGCTACTCTTGGCTCCTTACTCCATTGTCCCAACCTGATTCTCCTGCTGAACACAGTTATAATCATGCACATAAGGCTACGCGGAATGTGATAGAAAGATGTTTTGGGGTGCTGAAGTCACGTTTTCGGTGTCTGGATAAATCTGGTGGCCTTTTGTTGTATAGTCCCTCAAAGGTGACTCGGATTGTGTTCTGCTGCTGTTTTCTCCATAATCTGTGTTTAAGTCAACATCTGGCACATGGTGAGGGAGAAAGCAGTCAGCAAGCAGAGGAGTTAGATACATCTGGTGACAGTGTGAGTACAATTGTAGGGAGGCAGGTACGTCAAGAAGTGATCCTGCGATATTTTACAGGTAAGTTTTATTATGCTGTAATTATCCTTCACTAAACACTTTGCTCTACTTTCTATTGTGTGTTCTGTTACTTACTGTTTGTTGTTTATAGTGGTGTGTCCATTGTGCTTAGTTGATGCTAACAAAACATTTACAGTCATTACCCTTGAAAAACATAACTACATACATACAGACCAGCTTTAAAAATTTTGGAGACGGACACAGGAATGTTTTTTTTAAACAAATTTTTGTATTTATTTGCACAAAAAGATTGGTGTTATTTTTTTCGCTTGTGTGTGCTGGGTGCTGGCTCACTGGCACGTGCTCTTGAGGAACGCCGGACAGGGGAGGTTACTGGCGTTTGAACAGGGGTCGTGGTCCCCGAGCTGGAGGTAACTTGCTGAGCTCCCATCATAGCAATATTGCTGCTCAAATTATTTAAACTGGCAATCAGCTGAGTGTTTGTAGCAGTGTGGCTGGCTACAATCCTGGATAAGGCCTCATTCACCACTTGATTGTGTTGAATGATCTGAACGAGTGCCTGCTGATGTCGCTGTTGCTCATCTATAATGCGGGATAAATGTGCATTCATTTGGCTGTTTTCAGCCCTAATTTGCTCCATTGAGGTAGCCATTCTCCCTACTTGTACTATCAGTCTGCCCGAGTTGCGACTAATACGCGGTAGATGATGGGGCAGACTGGCAAGGTGTTGTGTATGTTGGGTCAGGGTGGCATTGCTTTGGGCCTGTTGGCTTGTCCAACTGGCCCAAAAATCGCCAGGAATTTGGCTTGGGGGCGGAGCTTGTGCCAGTTGGGGACTGATGGATGGTTGGGGTATATCCTGCAACTGTATTGGCATGCTTGGATCAACAGCTGTAAGTTGCAGTGTGAAGGATGGCTCTTGTTCTGGTCCCTGCTGGTCCTCGGCGGACATCAAGTTGTGCTCTGTATGGGGTAGGCAACATGCAATGTTGTAATTTTTTTTAATTTGGCCTGGCTAATGCAACACATTAATACATTCCTAATACTACATTTTTGCATTATTAGCACTTGTTTTTCTCAACGTTAACAATTTATAATTTTTATATTTTAAAAAACCAACACAGGCGCAAACATTGCCAAATTTGCATATTCCTCACTTAACTAACTTCCCTCCACACCATTACACTGTTAGATTCCCTCCCCTCACCACGATATAGACTACTTACCTGTATAGTCCAGAGGAGCGGAGCAAGTAAGCCATCTACATACTGGACAGGGGCGATGTGTGAACACTCTAATGGTTTTTTTATTTCGGTCCAACATTTAATTTTATTCATATTTTTTTTAAAATGTGAACGTGTGTGTGCTTAATGTATCCTCAAATCTGTTGTTTTCATACAAATAGGTTGTCTAGACCATCCACTAAGACCTTATCTAATTTTATTAAAGCACCTTGAGCAATTGAAGACGTTACATCACATTGATTGTTGAGGAAAACATGTAAACTCCAAACCAACTAACAACATCTTAAGTGTACTGTGTATATTATTGCTTATGTGTTTAATTTATGTTTTTACTCACCAGATAACTGAGGTGATCTGGCCTCATCACTCTGCGAACTCGACAATAGTGCCAGTGGTGGCTGGGGTGACACTGCCGAAAGTCTTCGCCTGGGTGGGGATGATGGAGGTGCGGAATCAGAGCCAAGACGCCGTGTCTTAGTTGGCCTCCTGGGTAAGTGGCCCAAGCCCTGTGATGGGCGGCTTACAGGAGGTCGGCTTCCAGAAGCAGAACCTAGGTGCAAAATTTAAACTTAATATTTTGTACTTCTATGTGTTTTCAGAATATGTGACTACAGTGAAGACTTACCTGCAATACCGGCATCATCCTGACTTGTGTGAGGCCTGTCTGGGCGGCTGGTCTGTGTGACTGTGGAAAAAGTGACCCCAACATTATTACCATGTTTTTGGAAAAATGACCCACTGAAAACCATTAATGTACTGTAAGCATCTATATGGTTTTGTTTAAAACAAATTTTTAAGCTTAAGAGCTTCTACATTCATGATTTTGAGTTGAATATCAAAATGTACTTGATGTGGCACACAATAAATTTATTTAAAATAAGTTTTTGGTCTCAGATATTGCAGAGATTGAGTACTTGCAAATATTTTTAAAATGTAATGTTTTAAAAATTTCCCCGCTTTTCTGTTTGTTAAAAAAACAAAAACCTTTTGTGGATTTTAAACAAACACACATGTTCAAGCATTATCGCCAAAAATTGCAACAAAAAAAGAAAAAAAAAACATTCAAAACACAAACACACCTTAAGGAAGCATAGGCATGCAATCTGTTTTGTGAGAAAAAAATCATCCTTTAAACTTTAAAAATGAAATTAACTAAATTTTACAGACATTTTAAGAACAATATTACAAAACAAACTTACCATCCTGCGTGGGTCGGTCCGAATCCCGGACATGAGTAGCAGACACCACTTCGCCAGGAATCAATGCCCGCACAGGCTCCTCCCAGTCCCGATAGCTTACACGTAAAGGTGGCCCACCTCCGGTTCTCCGTGCAGATTTGGACTCTTTGGCCATCTTGGCCTTGACACGCCGCTTAATATCATAGAAACGCTTGCGGCTCGTGTCCTCTGTCCGCCTCACCACACCCTCACTATTCACAGCAAGTATGACTTGCCCCCACAGGGCAGACTTCCTGCGGGAGGACACCCTGGCAGCATCCTGACCAAACAATTGGCGATGGTGCTTCATCAGCTCACGCACCAACGCCATGTTTTCAGCATAGCTGAACTTTATATTCCTGCCAGTCTTGGTAGTGGTGCGTGGCTGCGGTGCCACAACACCATCACTATCACTGGAAAATCCAGCAACAGGCACCCCCTCCTCCTCCTCCTCACTAACCTCCTCCCTCTCACTACCCCCCTCCACCTCACTACCAGCCTCCACCTCACTACCAGCCTCCACCTCACTAACCTCCGCCACCACACTGACCTCTGAGTCGGACATGACAAACAACATAAAACACACAAAAATGAAAACACAAAACACACTCCTCCACTACTCCTACTACACACCACACAGCCAACACACACGCTCACTCACTCACAAACAATGACAAAAGACTGAAAAAAAAAAACAAGGACAAAAAAGTTTACAAACTGGGAAAAAACAATACTACAAAGATCACAAGACTACTAACACACACAGTACAGCACTCAACAATCACCAAACTCCTCTCCAAATCCACCAAAAACTCCACCAAACTCACCAACTCCAAATACACCTTCCTCTCTCCTCTCCACTAGCTAAACCCACGAGGTGCGGAGTGTTTGGGGCGTTTTTATAGTAACATGCACAGACACTCCTCCTTCACGAATACAACCAATCACGGCCGCGTGACGTAAACGAAACTTAGGAGTAAAAACGCGGCCGCAAATTCCAAATCACTGCCGTAACAGACTTGTGACGCAGTCGTAAAAGAAACGCAACAACGCGGCCGCAAAATAGCAAACGCGGCCGCATTCAGCAGCAAAAAAAACACGAATGACATCGACATCGGAAGATACGGAAAATACGAATACGACTGCTTAGTAAATGAGTCGTAATCAATTCAAAAAGTTGCAGATTTACACTGTCGATGTCAGTCGTGATTGAACTTGAACATGATTCTGAAAAATACGAATCTTAGTAAATATACCCCATGGAGAGGGTCAGGTAGGCAAGTATGAGTAACATACATTTAGTATAGTGATTGCAGAGAATCAGATTGCAGAAGGCAGATTACTGGGTGCATATAGTAACACATGTTTAGTATAGTGATTGCAGAGATTTAGATTGCAGAAGGCAGATTACTGGGTGACTACAGTAACATATCTGAGGATAAGAAGTAAAGGCAGATGATTAGGCCCACACCAATGTAGGATAATTGACTGTTTTTTATAGAATTGCACCTCATCCCTTTAATTCTGGATGCATATTAATTACACAGGTTCTGTGGCTGATTAAAACCAGGTGATATGGAGTCTTGAAGTCAGCCAGCCACCGAACCTGTATAATTAATATTTATTTATGAACAGTTTCTTATATAGCGCAGCATATTCCGTTGCACTTTACAATTAGAACAACAGTAATAGAACAAAACAGGGTAAAAACAGACAGACATAGAGGTAGAAAGGCTCTGCTTGCAAGCTTACAATCTACAGAGAAATAGGCATTGATACACAAGGATAGATGCTACCTATTGCATAATGGTCCACCAGATTGCTAAATTCTTAATGGGTTGTATGATATGATCACCCCGCAAAGTTGGCCAAGTGTAAGGAGGGTGTCAGAGTAAAGAAAGACAAAATATGGGATATTATGTATACTGTACAGAGAGGATGTAATTAGATAGGGAAGCACTGAAGAGATGAGTTTTCAGGGAAAGTTTAAAGGTTTGGAGACTAGAGGCGAGTCTTATTGTGCGTGGGAGGACATTCCACAGAGTAGGTGAAGCCCGGATAAAGGGGGTAATTCCAAGTTGATCACAGCAGGAAATTTTTTAGCAGTTGGGCAAAACCATGTGCACTACAGGGGAGGCAGATATAACATGTGCAGAGAGAGTTAGATTTGGGTGGGTTATTTTGTTTCTGTGCAGGGTAAATACTGGCTGCTTTATTTTTACACTGCAATTTGGATTGCAGATTGAACTCACCCCACCCAAATCTAACTCTCTCTGCAAATGGTATATATCTGCCTCTCCTGCAGTGCACATGGTTTTGCCCAACTGCTAAAAAATTTCCTGCTGCAATCAATTTAGAATTACCCCCAAAGTCCTGTAATTTTGAGTGTGAACAAGTAATGCATGTGGATGAGAGACATAGATCTTGTGCAGAGTGGAGAGGTTGGGTAGGGAGATATTTTGAGATCAGTGAAGAGATGTATGTTGGTGCAGTTTGGTTAATAGCCTTGTATGTCAGTAAAAGTATTTTATATTTAATACGGTAGAATACTGGTAACCAATGGAGGGACTGACAGAGCGGATCTGCAGACGATGAACGTCTAGCGAGGAAATTTAGCCTTGCAGCTGCATTAAAAATGTATTGTAGTGGTGAGAGTCTATGTTTGGGAAGACTGGTCAGGAGACAATTACAATAATCAATGCGGGAGATAATGAGAGCATGGATTAGAGTTTTTGCTGTGTCTTGTGTAAGATATGGTCGTATTTTGGATATGTTTCTTAGATAATTGTAACATGAACTTGAGACAGATTGAATGTGGGGAACAAAGGACAATTCAGAGTCAAGAATGACACCTAGGCAGCGAGCTTGTGGGGTAGGGATGATTGCTGAGTTCTCAACAGTGATAGAGATATCAGGTTGGAAACTACTGTTGGCCGGTGGAAATATAATTAATTCTGTTTTGGAAATATTAAGTTTGAGGTGGTTAGATGTCATCCAAGATGAAATGGCAGAAAGTCATTCAGTGACACGGCCCAATACAGATGGTGACAAATCAGGGGAGGATAGGTAGATTTGAGTATCATCTGCATACAGATGGTACAGAAATCTGAAAGAGTTGATTAGTTTACCAAGAGATGTGGTATAGATAGAGAAAAGCAGAGGACCTAAGACTGAGCCTTGCGTACTCCAACTGAGAGAGGTAGCGAAGGAGAGGTGGAATCAGAGAAACGAACACTGAAGGAGAGATTAGATAGGTAGGATGAGAACCAAGAAAGAGCTGTGTCCTGAATACCTAGGGATTGTAGTGTTTGTATGAGAAGAGAGTGGTCAACAGTGTCAAAAGCAGCAGAGAGATCAAGGAGAATAAGTAGAGAGTAATGCCCTTTAGATTTAGCAGTGACCAAATCATTCACTACCTTAGTCAGTGCTGTCTCTGTGGAGTGTTGGGCACGAAATCCTGACTGAAGTGGGTCCAGTAGGCTGTGTGAATTAAGAAAGTGTGTGAGGAGAGTGTAGGCAAGTCTCTCAAATAGCTTGGAGGGCATGGGAGCTGAGAGATGGGACGGTAGTTTGAGAGAGAGAGTCAGAGTTTTTTTTTTTTTTTCAGAATGGGAGTAATCACTGCATGCTTGTATAGAGAAGGAAAGATACCAGTAGACAGAGAGAGATTACAGATTTTCGTTAAGGTTGGGATGAGCACAGCAGACAGAGCTTTACTAATTTGTGAGGGTATAGAGTCAATGGGAGAGGTATTAGAGTAGGCAGATTAAAAGAGTGCAGATACTTCATCTTCATTTGTAAGATCAAAGGAAGAGAAGGTGTTACAGGGTTCAGGCAGGGAATTGAGCAGGTCACTTGCTGTGGAAGAGCATACCATTTCATTTCGGATCTTATCAATTTTCTCCTTGAAATAGGAAGCAAGATCTTGCGTACTGACAGTGGCTGGTGGGTTGGGTGAGGGAGGGACAAGAAGTGATTTAAATGTATTAGAAAGTTGCTTGGGGTTAGAGGTTTGAGTAGAGATGAGAGATTGAAAATATATTTGTTTGGCAGTGTCCAGAGCATTACGATAAGAGTGGTACACGGCCTTATAAGTGAGAAAGTCACTTGAACTACGAGATTTACGCCACTAGCGTTCCACTTTACGTGAGAGTTTTTGTAGGTTTTTAGTGTATTTAGAGTGCCACGGTGTCCAGAATTAAAGAGATAAGGTGGCAACCCTAGTTTTTTAACTGTTCATTTTCAAAATGCTTAAACTGGGCATACTGTACATTATGCAATTATCTGGCAGATAATCTGTTGTTGGAATGAAAACCTGGTAATGGATGAGAGCAACTGACAATTGACCATTTACTACCAAACACAGGAAAATGGACAAAGCATGTCTGTGATTTAACTATTTTGTATAAACGACTAGTTTCGTACATTTTCCAGTGTAGCAAATGGTTGATTGCCAGTTGCTCTTATCCATTACCAGGTTTTCATTCCAACCACAGATTATCTGACAGATAATTGTATAGTGTATATCCATCTTTAGATATATTAATGCTTTGAGTATTTGAATGCACAGCTTATGCGCACAGCTCTGCATGGCTGAATCTACAGATAAACTATGGTCAATACCTTGCATATAAGAACCATGACATAAATATTTAAATAGTTAAGTGTCCAAGAAGTAACCGTTGCATTTTTTTCACTTAGTATGTCATCAGAGGGATTCATTTAAGTAATAAACTTGAAGAGATATATATACTCATACCCAGAGCTGGCCCTAGGCATTTGCGGTATAGGCAAATTCCTAGGGGCATCTGGGCTGTTGGACATCCATATTTACAGAATGTAGTGGGTGCAGGGGGGACTGCGGATGGGGGAGGGTGTCTGTAGATGCTGCGGGTGGAGGGGGGGCGGATGCGCGGGGGGCCCGTATGGGGAAGGGTTGGGAGGTGCTGCGGGTGGGGGAGGGGCAGAGGAGTAGGGGCTGCAGATGGGGAGGGGTCCGGAGGCACTGCAGGTGGGGGAGGGGCAGGGGTGCCGCGGGTGGGGGAGGGGCAGGTGCGGGGATGTTACGGATGGGTAAAGGGTTCCGGAGGTGCTGTGGGATGGGAAGGGGCAGGGGTGCCGGGGGTGGGGTAGGGGGTTCAGAGGCACCACGGGTGGGGGAGGGGCAGGTGCGGGTGGTGCGGAGGATGGGGAAGGGGGTCTGGAGGCGCTGCAGGTGGTGGAGGGGGAGTTGTGGGGGTGCTGTGGGTGGGGGAGGGGTGGGGGAGGGGGGGACCGCGGATGGAGGAGGATGTCTGCAGATGCAGTGGGTGGAGGGGGGCAGGTGTGGGGGGAGACATATATGGAGGTGGATGGTGGAGGGGGCCTGGAGGTGCTGTGGGTGGTGGAGGGGCGGGGGAGTGGGAGGCATGGGTGGTGTAGGGGGTGTGAAGGCACAGCATGCGGGGGAGGGGTGGAGTGCTGCATGTGGTGGAGGGGAAGGTGCGGAGGTGTGGTGCATTGGGGAGGGGTCTGGAGGCACTGCGGGTACTGTACCTGCCAAAAAGGTAGTTGGAGGGTATGCAGTAACAGGGCCAGGCCAGGGGTGACAGGGTCAGAACAGGGGTGACGGGGCCAGGACAGGGGTGACAGGGTCAGAACAGGGGTGACGGGGCCAGGACAGGGGTGACGGGGCCAGGACAGGGGTGATGGGGTAAGGTCAGGGGAGATGGGGCCAGTACAGAAATGACAGGGACAGGATAGGGGTGACAAGGCCAGGGTAGGGGCAGCAGGACCAGGACAGGGGTGACATGGCAAGGATAGGGTTGACAGGGCAAGCACAGGGGTGACAGGGCCAGGATAGGGATAACAGGGCCAGGATAAGGGTGACAGGGCAAGGCCAGGGGTGACAGGGACATGACAGAACACAGGGCATGGGAGAGATTGGTATTAGGGACAAAACAGTGGTGACAGAAAGATGTGTCTTACCGGAGTCACTGCTGCTGGCTGCTGCTGTTCCACTCTAACCTGTTGGGATCTGCTGCTGGTGGAGACTTGGCAAGGCTGACTCTCTCAGGCTGGAGTCCTGCTTACTTTGCCCGTCCGCATCCCTCCCCCCACTCCTCAGTCACACACCGCGGACCTCGCGCGGCTGCCGGGCACTGTGGTAAAGGGAGACTGGGAGTGACTGGTTAGCCCCCAGGAGACGCTGCGGCCTGGAGGGAGGAGGGGGGTCATAGCATGCACGCGGCACAGACCTCGCGGCTGCCGGGCACTGTGGTAAGTGGAGACTGGGAGTGACTGGTTAGCCCCCAGGAGACGCTGCGGCTGGAGGGAGGATGGGGTCTGAGCCTGCAAGCAGCGCAGACTTCTGCAGTGCTGCCCACCAGCTAAAGTGTGTGAAGGAGCTGGGTGCAACTCAGAGTGTGCCAGAAAGTGACGCTCCTCCGCGCCAGAGAGCCCCTGCTGAGTATGCTGATGTGGGGGGTCAAGCACACAGTGAGCCCGTCTGTCTTTACGGCATACCCCCTCACTCACCCCCATACCTTCCAACTGTCCCAATTTTCGTGGGACAGTCCCATTTTTTGGGGTCTGTCCCACCCACGTGCTGCAGTGTCCCGCGGTGTGGGGGGCAGTTGGGAAGCTCCTGTACTCGCTGTTCTGCTTAGCAGAGCAGTGGTGAATAGACGCTGTGCGCATGTCTATTTAGTGGAGACAGAGGGAGAGGGTGCATCAGGGGGTACGAATTTAGGGGGGTCCGGCAGCAAAGCCAGATTAAGGGGGGCCCCACAGTTTTAGGGGCCCCCCCTGCTGGAGTAGCTCTGTCCCAGCTCTGAAGCTCCCCCGTCCTGCCAGCCACAGCAGCAGCTTTGTGCTACAGTCCGCACACGCTGCTGCGTGTTGGCAGGTCTGTGGTGTTGCAGGGAGGCAGCATCCTCCCTGCTTTCTTCTGCCTGTGCGGGTGTGTAGGGGGGAGTGACCGCCCCATCTGGATTTACCCCTAGCTGAGGGGTCAAAATCCCATAAAAAAATTATAATCCCAGAATTTGCATAAGGGGCATGACCACGCGTACCGCGATTAGGTCACGCCCCCAAACCACAGCAGGCACAGCAATGAGATAGGGCCCCCCTGTCTCAAGTGCCCTGGGCCCCCCCGGACTCATAATCCGCCCCTGGGGGCATGCCAGCAGCTCACAGACAGCTGGGCATGCCCCCTCACTGTTAAAATGTGGAAGGCATGCCCCTTTTCATTGGCCACGCCCCATTTTCGCTGCACGTGTGTCCCTCCTTCTGCCTGAAGAAAGCTGGGAGGTATGCACCCCTGTCTGCCTTAAGAAAGCTGGGAGGTATGCACCCCTGCCTGTGCCATGTCCATACCATCTGCTTCTCTCCTATAGATTTGCAGAGATCTGTGACTCATTTGTCTAACTCCGCCCAGTGTTGTGACTCCACCCAGCGTTAGCAAATGAGGCACAAAGTCACAGATCTGGGCTATTATATAGGAGATATATACACACATATATACACACACTCACACACACACACACACACACACACACACCACAATAGGTGAGCTTGCACCTGAGGGTTGAGTCTACACCCTGTGTTACAATAGGCACTTATGATTCACACCTTTAAGAGTCAAAACGTGGTGGCAACATGTTCCATCATAAAATTTATTATATATGCATAAAAACAAGTTCAAAGTCCATGGTTCATTTGTAAAAGGAGTAATAAGTCGCTCCACACTTAGTGTATTTCCGTTTAAGATGTCGAGGACAATAGTAGGTGAATCTCTACAGTCTCCTATTTTTCTTCAATATATATTCAGAGGTGACATCATAAAGGGAGTACAAGAATACCCAAAGCGTTTTGTCTTAATATAAGACTTCAGCAGGGGTACATCTACAAGCAGAGGAAACCCATCTTATTAAAATATAAATACAACAGTTTATAATAAAAAAAAACATAAAGAGGAACATATTGCATACAGAGCGATGACATGCACGACAAAGCATAATTGAACAAGACAGAAGAAAAAAAGACCAAAAAAGTATATTCGGAGACATCATAATTACATGGAACATACCTTAATTGTATGATAAGTATTATCAAAAATAAGCGGATATGGATACCCGACACAGCGATATAAAAAACCCTTAGTATCAGAGGGGCTTTCTATTTGAGTCGTCCGCCAATTCTAAGAATATATATTATATAATGTATCAGTACAGATTCTAGTTTAACAGGAAACGGACTTAATAACCAATAATTTGAAGCACATACCTCATGGGTCGACTACTTGAAAGTGAAATCTAGATACGCAGGTGTAGCAGTAATTCACTTAGGTGAGAACCTGGTAATTTATATTAAAGGATAAATAAATAAATAAATAAACCAATAGAGTATTCCAAAAGAATTTTACATGGAATAAACGAGTATAAAATATGTATTATGTTTAATTTTTATTATATTTAGAAGGGATTAATCAGGATATTTATAGATGTTCATTCTGAATGAGTAATTAAGCCAAATTGCAAAGTTATTGGTCTGTGTCTCAACATGGCCTCCAGAGGCACCACAGATGGATACTTAGACCTCTATAAATTACTATCATATTATGTATTACAAATCTGAGATTTTACAGTTTATTAGAGAGAAAAAAAAAACAATAGCAACAATTAGTAAAAATTGCTTATACCCTATAGTATGTTACAATATTAATTTCCGGCTATATTCCCAACATTATTCTAACAATATTTTTACCAACATTATTAAGTTATAATCCTTGCTGACATGATACAAATGATTATCCTCTTAATAAAGAGTCTCATATAAACAAATCAAATGTTAAATGTGTCCTAATTACAAATGGTGCTCAATACTTAAATCTCAGTACCATAATAGTAACCAATGTACCTCACCTTTAGTGGATCAGCAGTGATAGCCTGGTCTCTGAGTAATGAAATTGTATAGAAGGAATACCTATAAAAACATATATTGTAGGGTAGAGTGGTATTGTACGTGAATATCAAAGCGTAAAAAGGGGGTAATGGTACCCCCTATATTATTTAAAGGCATTGACAAAATAAAAATAATAAATAATATAGGGGGCACCATTACCCCCTTTTTACGCTTTGATATTCACATCATAGTACAATACCACTCTACTCTTTATTATTATTTTTTATTTTTTATTTATTCATTTATTTATTTTCTAATGCTTATGTTTTCACTCCTTTAATAATATACATAGGTATTAGTAAGGTACACATATATATTGCATTTAGTATCTCTAGGCACATTTAACCTGTCTCCCACTTACCCATTGGAGGGACAAGCTGTCAATCAAACACTATAACCCACTAGTTCAGTATTCATCGAAATGCATTATGGGTACTCACTCTAATTAGGTCTTTTTTGTCTCTAGTCTTAATTTTTTTAAGAGTAAAAAGTAATAGGAAGGTTTTTATAAGGTTAGTACTCATTTTCTAGAGCACCACTATTATGAAATTAGTTAAAGATAAGAACTTATTTGTGGTTTCCAGGGCACCAATCACGGTAGTCAGTTTAAATGATGTCACTAATTTCCCCTATATTAAGGTGTAGTCCTGGATCAGTGTTTCATTACTCAGAGACCAGGCTATCACTGCAGATCCACTAAAGGTGAGGTACATTGGTTACTATTATGGTACTGAGATTTAAGTATTAAGCACCATTTGTAATTAGGACACATTTAACATTTGATTTGTTTATATGAGACTCTTTATGAAGAGGATAATATCTTTTATCATGTCATCAAGGATTATAACTTAATAATGTTGGTAAAAATATTGTTAAAATAATGTTGGGAATATAGACGGAAATTAATATTGTAACATACTATAGGGTATAAGCAATTTTTACTAATTGTTGCTATTGTTTTTTTTTTTTTTCTTATAAACTGTAAAATCTCAGATTTGTAATACATAATATGATAGTAATTTATAGAGGTCTAAGTATACATCTGTGGTGCCTAGGGAGGCCATGTGGAGACACAGACCAATAACATTGCAATTCGGCTTAATTACTCATTCAGAATGGACATCTGTAAATATCCTGATTAATCCCTTCTAAATATAATACAAATTAAATATAATACATATTTTATACTTGTTTATTCCATGTAAAACTCTTTTGGAATACTCTATTGGTTTATTTATTTATTTATTTATCCTTTAATATAAATTACCAGGTTCTCATCTAAGTGAATTCCTGATATATCTGAGTATCTAGATTTCACTTTCAAGTAGTTGACCCATGAGGTATGTGCTTCAAATTATTGGCTATTAAGTCCGTTTCCTGTTAAACTAGAATCTGTACTGATACATTATATAATATATATTCTTAGGATTGGCGGACGACTCAAATAGAAAGCCCCTCTGATACTAAGGGTTTTTTATATCGCTGTGTCGGGTATCCATATCCGCTTATTTTTGATAATACTTACCATACAATTAAGGTATGTTCCATGTAATTATGATGTCTCCGAATATACTTTTTGGTCTTTTTTCCTTCTGTCTTGTTCAATTATGCTTTGTCGTGCATGTCATTGCTCTGTATGCAATATGTTCCTCTTTATGTTTTTTTTTTGTTATTATTATAAACAGTTGTATGTATATTTTAATAAGATGGGTTTCCTATGCTTGTAGATGTTCCCCTGATGAAGTCTTATAATAAGACAAAACGCATTGGGTATTCTTGTTCTTCCTTTATGATGTCACCTCTGAATATATATTGAAGAAAAAGAGGAGACTGTAGCGATTCACCTACTATTGTCCTCGACATCTTAAACGGAAATACACTAAGTGTGGAGTGACTTGTTACTCCTATTATAAATGAACCATGGACTTTGAACTTGTTTTTATGCATATATAATAAATTTTATGATGGAACATGTTGCCTCCACGTTTTGACTCTTAAAGGTGTGAATCATAAGTGCCTTTTGTAACTGTTAGGGTCTCCTGCCCTGTGCTGCCACGTCGTCATGGCAACCGGGAGACAAGTGCTAGTGGAGTAACCTGAGCGCAGCTGATACTCCGGTTCGGGTCTTTTGCTGTGCAGTGGTTATAGGCTCTGTGCACGGCAGGGGATCCGGTGCTGGTTTTTGTGCTCACAGTCTGTGAGGTCTGAGTGGGGCGTGGACAGCACCTGCTTTATAAGGCCTCTTTTCAGGGTAAGCAGATGCTGCTGAATCTCTGTTGGTTAGTCAGTTCATGAAAGTTAGCCAGTACTGTGTAGCTTTGTATTTGTTTGTTGCTTACTGCAAATAGGCCTGGGGATTTGGTATTACACTCTGCCAATCCAGACCTAGCAGTAAGACTGGAGTCAGTCGTTTAGCTTGCTGGGGTTCTGTTATTACTCTGTGAACTTAGCAAGTTTGCGGCTGTATTCTAACACTTGCCTGTCTAATCCTGTCTCACTGTGCTAGGTGTCAGGGGTCAGTTTAGTGGCAGTAAGCTTAAACCTGTGCACTGCAAGTGAGAATCAGGATTGTGGAGGCTCTCCTTGTGTCTATCATTCCATCTCTGACCAAGGAGTTTACTGCCACACCCGTTGGTAACCCTTTAGGGTTTTGCTGTTGCCCTTAGCAACAGCATTTCGGGTTCTCTACGTATTAAAACACAACATCTTGCTTTTTACATCTGAGCAGTTCTAATACAAGGGAGATACCCAGTTCCTTAGCCTCTGGGCTTCTCTGTTCACTGTGTGTGTATTTTGTTACCCTATCACCTTCTGTGTACGTTATATCATATTCCCCAGTTTGTCTGTGAGTCCATTTGTTTTGCATAACAGTTCAAACACCAGTACATTCCTGCAGACACTGGAGTGCATAACAGTTCTGACACTAGTACTTTCCTGCAGGCACTGGTGTGCATAACATATTCAGCAGCCTAATACTCCTGTTGAAATTTTGTGGGAATATGGAGCATACCCCTCAAAATACGTTGCAACAGGTGGTCGATCAGGTGCAGGTCCTGACTCGACAATTTAATGATTTGTCCATTAAAATGCACACCTCCCAGGCTGCTGGCGGAGCTCCCGCAGCAGCAGCACCTGCAGGGGTTAAGGAGCCGAAAGTAAATCTCCCGGATCGTTTTTCTGGAGATCGCTCGCAGTTCTTTTGTTTCAAGGAGAGCTGCAAGCTATACTTCCGGCTTAGGCCTCAGTCTTCTGGGTCGGAGATTCAGCGGGTGGGCATAGTGATTTCCTTGCTACAAGGAGACCCACAGGTCTGGGCATATGGGTTGCAGCCTGACTGTCCGTCGCTTAAAAGTGTTGATGCTTTTTTTACGGCACTGGGCATGTTGTATGATGACCCTGACAAGACGGCCTCAGCCGAGGCTCAGATTTCGATCCTTAAGCAAGGGCGAAGGCCAGTTGAGGTTTACTGTACGGAGTTTCGGAGGTTGGCCCATGATACCCAGTGGAATGACCCAGCCCTGAGACACCAGTACCGAAGAGGTCTTTCTAACCAGATAAAGGACCAACTGGTACAATATCCCTTGCCTGATAGCTTGGATCAGCTCATGCAGTTATCCATCCGGGTGGATAGACGGCTGAGAGAGCGTAGGCTTGAAAGGGAGACTGAGATTTCCTTCCTTCCCAAGGGAACCTCAGACTCTGAGGAATTTTCTGAGGAGCCTATGCAGATTGGGGCTACCCGCCTCTCCTCGCGTGAGAAGACGCGGAGGAGACAGCAGGGGTTGTGTTTGTACTGTGGGAATAAAGGTCATGTGGTAGTATCATGCCCAGAAAAGCCGGAAAACTTCAGGGCCTGAGGGTGATGGGAAATATCCTGTCAGGCCAGAAGTCAGAATTTCCCAAGAAGACTTTTATCATTCCGGTGACCTTGAAGATCCTCGGTCAAACTGTCAAGACTGAGGCCTTTGTGGACAGTGGGGCCGACGGGGTTTTTATGGACCGCCAATTCGCCCTAAAACACTCTGTTCCCTTAGTACCCTTGGCATCGGAAATTGAGATTTGTGGGTTAAACGGGGAACCATTATCCCAAGGTAAAATTACCTCTTGCACTAGCCAGATTTCTTTGTTTATTGGAGCCACACACTGAAAAATTGTCCTTTTATGTGACTGTCTGTACTTTTGCCCCATTGGTGTTGGGGTTACCCTGGTTAAGGGCCCACAATCCTCAATTTGACTGGGTCTCTGGGGAGATTCTTAGTTGGGGTACTGATTGTTTCAGGAGTTGCTTGAGCCTTCCAGTCAGGCTCTCGCAGCTAAGTTTGCCAGGATTGCCAGGGTGTTATGCAGATTTTGCGGACGTGTTCTCCAAAAAAGTTGCAGAGGTACTACCTCCCCATCGCCCCTATGACTGTGCCATTGATTTGTTGCCAAATGCTAAGCTTCCCAAGAGCAGGTTGTACTCCCTGTCACGTCCTGAGACTCAGGCTATGGCAGAGTACATTCAGGAGAACTTGGCTAAGGGATTTATCAGACCTTCACAGTCTCCAGTTGGGTCGGGGTTCTTCTTCGTGGGTAAAAAGGACGGTTCGTTGCGACCCTGCATCGACTTCAGGGAATTGAACCGTATCACGATTAAAAACTCATACCCACTGCCTCTCATTTCGGTCTTGTTTGACCAGCTTCGTACTGCCACCATTTTTTCTAAGATTGACCTACGCGGTGCGTACAATCTAATCCGAATAAGAGAGGGGGATGAATGGAAGACTGCCTTTAATACCCACTCAGGGCATTATGAATATTTGGTGATGCCTTTTGGGCTCTGTAATGCCCCGGCAGTCTTCCAGGATTTCATGAATGATGTGCTCAGGGAATATTTGGATAGATTCTTAGTTGTATACTTAGATGACATCCTAATCTTCTCCCATTCCCTGGAGGAACATCAGAAGCATGTACGCTTAGTCCTCCAGAAACTCAGAGACCACCGGCTTGGGGCGAAGCTGGAGAAGTGCGAATTTGAAGTTCAGCAAATCGCATTTCTAGGATATATTATCTCCCCAGAAGGTTTCCAAATGGAGGGTTCCAAGGTACAGGCAGTCCTGGATTGGGTGCAGCCCACTAGTTTGAAGGCGCTTCAGCGTTTCCTGGGCTTTGCGAATTTTTATAGACGATTTATCGCTGGATTTTCGTCTATAGTGGCGCCCTTGGTGGCACTCACTAAGAAAGGGGCGGATGTTGCTCACTGGTCTTGTGAGGCTAAAGCGGCTTTTGCCCGTCTCAAAAGGGCATTTGTTTCGGCCAAGGTGCTGCGACACCCAGATCCAGAGCGTCCTTTTGTGGTGGAGGTGGATGCCTCTGAGATGGGTATTGGGGCAGTGCTTTCTCAGATGGGGGTGTCTGATAATCGCCTTCATCCCTGTGCTTACTTTTCCCGTAAATGTTCGCCTGCCGAGATTAATTATGACGTGGGTAACCGGGAATTGTTGGCTATTAAGGATGCACTCGAGGAGTGGAGACACTGGCTTGAGGGGGCTAAGTTTGTATTCTCAATTCTCACTGACCATAAGAATCTGGCATATTTAGAGTCAGCGAAGCGTCTCAATGCCAGGCAGGCACGATGGGCTTTGTTTTTTGCTCGCTTTAATTTTTTGATAACATATCGCCCTGGGTCAAAAAACATCAAGGCTGATGCGCTCTCGCGGAGTTTTGCTCCAATCCAGGAGACCACCGAGGAGCCGTTGCCCATTGTTTCCCCATCATGTATTAAAGTGGGCATTACCCAGGACCTCTTATCATTAGTCCTTAGAGCACAGGAGCAGGCTCCTCCAGACCTTCCGGTAGGTCTTTTGTTTGTGCCTCCTAGGTTAAGACAGCGAGTGTTCCTGGAATTCCATGCCAAGAAGTCGGCAGGTCACCCGGGTATTGCCAGAACTCGGGAGTTGCTATCTAGGGCGGTGTGGTGGCCCTCGGTGGCTAAGGATGTGGATCAGTGGGTTCGGGCATGTGACATCTGTGCCCGAAATAAGACTCCTAGAGGGGTTCCTGTTGGCCCATTACATCCACTCTCTATCCCATCTAAGCCATGGACCCACATTTCAATGGATTTTGTGGTGGACTTGCCCAAATCCTCGGGGATGACAGCCATCTGGGTTGTCGTTGACAGGTTTTCGAAGATGGCGCACTTCGTTCCACTGGTTGGGCTGCCATCAGCCAGACGCCTGTCTGAATTATTTATGCTGCAAGTTGTGCGTCTCCACGGGTTGCCACTTGATGTGGTCTCTGACCGCGGATCCCAGTTTGTGGCCAAATTCTGGAGGGCATTTTGTTCCGATCTCCAGATTTCTGTCAGCTTGTCGTCAGGCTACCATCCGCAGTCTAATGGGCAGACTGAAAGGGTGAACCAGTCCTTGGAGCAGTTCCTCAGGTGTTATGTCTCCAAGTGTCAGACTGACTGGGTTGCTCATCTGTCCATGGCGGAGTTTGCCTATAACAACGCGGCTCACTCTGCTACAGGGATCTCTCCCTTCCTTTGTGTGTATGGGCATCATCCTAAGGCCAATTCTTTTGACCCCCTGGACTCCACGCCTGGTGGTTCCTCTGTGGTTTCGGTCCTTAGAGGTATTTGGCGGAAAGTGAAGAAAGCCCTTGTGTCTGTGTCATTAGTGACCAAAAGGGTTTTTGATGAGCGGAAAAGACCCTGCAGCTTCAAATTAGGAGACTTCGTCTGGTTGTCTACCAAGAATTTGAAGTTGAGACAGCCATCTCATAAGTTAGGGCCCCGGTTCATCGGCCCTTATAAGATCACCAGGGTTATCAATCCGGTGGCATTTCAGTTAGATCTGCCCCGTTCTTTGGGTATCAATAAAACATTTCATTGTTCCCTTTTAAAACGGGCGATTAGTAATCCTTCTTCCAGTGGAAGACCTTCCCCTCTTCTGATACGTGGCCAGAGGGAGTTTGTTGTTGAAAGGATTCTTGACTCCAAGGTGGTTCGGGGTCGGCTGTCATTTTTGGTGCACTGGAAGGGGTGTGGCCCGGAGGAGCGGTCGTGGGTGCGCAGTTGTGATCTTCATGCCCCCAGACTGATACGCTCTTTCTTCTCGCAGTTCCCCGATAAACCCGGTGGTAGGGGTTCTTTGACCCCTCGTCAGAGGGGGGGTACTGTTAGGGTCTCCTGCCCTGTGCTGCCACGTCGTCATGGCAACCGGGAGACAAGTGCTAGTGGAGTAACCTGAGCGCAGCTGATACTCCGGTTCGGGTCTTTTGCTGTGCAGTGGTTATAGGCTCTGTGCACGGCAGGGGATCCGGTGCTGGTTTTTGTGCTCACAGTCTGTGAGGTCTGAGTGGGGCGTGGACAGCACCTGCTTTATAAGGCCTCTTTTCAGGGTAAGCAGATGCTGCTGAATCTCTGTTGGTTAGTCAGTTCATGAAAGTTAGCCAGTACTGTGTAGCTTTGTATTTGTTTGTTGCTTACTGCAAATAGGCCTGGGGATTTGGTATTACACTCTGCCAATCCAGACCTAGCAGTAAGACTGGAGTCAGTCATTTAGCTTGCTGGGGTTCTGTTATTACTCTGTGAACTTAGCAAGTTTGCGGCTGTATTCTAACACTTGCCTGTCTAATCCTGTCTCACTGTGCTAGGTGTCAGGGGTCAGTTTAGTGGCAGTAAGCTTAAACCTGTGCACTGCAAGTGAGAATCAGGATTGTGGAGGCTCTCCTTGTGTCTATCATTCCATCTCTGACCAAGGAGGTTACTGCCACACCCGTTGGTAACCCTTTAGGGTTTTGCTGTTGCCCTTAGCAACAGCATTTCGGGTTCTCTACGTATTAAAACACAACATCTTGCTTTTTACATCTGAGCAGTTCTAATACAAGGGAGATACCCAGTTCCTTAGCCTCTGGGCTTCTCTGTTCACTGTGTGTGTATTTTGTTACCCTATCACCTTCTGTGTACGTTATGTCATATTCCCCAGTTTGTCTGTGAGTCCATTTGTTTTGCATAACAGTTCAAACACCAGTACATTCCTGCAGACACTGGAGTGCATAACAGTTCTGACACTAGTACTTTCCTGCAGGCACTGGTGTGCATAACAGTAACACAGGGTGTTGACTCAACCCTCAGGCGCCAGCTCACCTATTGTATATTTCTTTTGTCAGTTCCTCCTAGCAAGGAACTTAGGTGAATTAGGCTGCCAGTCATAAATCTTTTTCACCACATTAGTTAACTCAAATAGCGCAGAAAGAGAGTATTGTGTGTTTGTGTGTGTGTGTGTGTGTGTGTGTGTGTGTATATATATATATATATATATATATATATATATATATTAGTGTGCACTATTTTAACAACGTTCTGGAGCACAACTCAATGGGAGAAGTGGAGCACAGTACAAAGCCCTTCTGTGAGGCCAGCACCTTCCACAAGACCATGTCCCTTCTTCACAAACGCTCACACATAAGGTGGGGAATAGACAGAATCTTGCCAAATTGGTCAGGTCAGACTCTGTCCATACCCATTGGAGCTATAGGTACAGTAGCATAATTATGACTAATTGGGTGCTCACTGTGCCCATGTGGTAGGAAACAGGAACTCTAAGTTTTTCAATTGGTGATGTTCTTCTGGTCCAGTGTAAGGGAATTCTGGTGTAAGAAACAAATAATTAGGTATGAATCAAACAAGAGGTGCACAGTGTAAGATTGATGTTCAACACTATTTTTTTCATTACATGTATCACGTGAAGTCGCTGCACCTAAATAATAAACAGCAATGTGTAATTATTTGTAGACTTGATTCAACTAAATAAGTGATTAAGTAGTTCAGAGTAAGCTGCAGAAATCACTTTCAAACAGACAATAACACACCACTTATGTGGATTTACAGTAAGCAGTGTAAAGTTTAAAATTTTAACACTTAGGAATTCATAAACGTTATTGATTCAACTAAAAAGCGACTTGAATATATTTTTGCCCAGTATATTATATTCATATTTAGGGCATACTGTACTACTGATTCACACCACAATCAAATAGAATGGCTTAGTTTCTGAGTAAAAAATTGAAATATAATCTTACTGTGGATACATAAATGTATTATCAATCTGCAACTGAGGTCTAGTGACAGACTGCTGTGTATACCGATTATTTCATGGTGAGTTTATGTTTTATCTTTTGTTATTTCTGTAGTTACAAAAAACTTTTTTTATGTACATGAAATTTGTAATTGCCCATATTGATATATTGACGGTTGCTCATATCAAAACTACTTTTCACTAAGCTCTGATCTTATCACATTCACACTGAGCTCTAGCTACATCACCGTGACCTATTTGTGCATGTAAGAAGTAGAAAGAACTCTGCACACATTTTTTCTCTAAATCAACACTATAACACAGTTGACATTGGTGTTTGATAGAAATAACACTAATGAGCAAGCATACAGTATATTCTAGAGTAATGAAAGCTCCAATCTTAAATAATACGATGCTACTTTACAAACTATTTTCAATCTAGATAAATGTTATATACTTAAGTCTATGTAATGTGTACAAAACAATGATAATACTGTAAGTAAATCCTTATTGTAGTTTATTAGGTGAAGGTGAGCCAAGGTATTGTAGTAAGTTTATACTTCACATCTCCACAAAGAACGTATTGACTAGATAGGAAAGGAGAGGGTTAAACCTCAAAGGCTGGGGAGGGCCTTGTATGATATCAGGTAGTAGTTTCAATCCAATAGTGAAGCAAGGAGGGGGATAGTTTTAATCCTTAGGGATTGTTTGGGGTGGAGTCAACCTCTTTTACTCTTTATTTGTGTGACCTCCCCTCACCCCCACTTCCTTTACACCATCATCCAATTTGTTTTGTTTCACCATCCCTTTGTGTCTTTGTGTTGCTTCGATTGGCCTGAAGCTCGTCTCAAATGGCACATTTTCCATGTGCGCATAATTTTTCTTTTGGCAGATCCTCCTTTGTACTGTATGTATTTACTTAGGTAACATTATATTTCTATTTCTATTTTAATTTTTTCTCTCAATTTTTCCCTTCCTTATATAATTGGTGGGAGCAGAGGGTGACTGGGGGAAGCAGATGACAGGGAAAGTAAGTGGGTGACAGGGGTACAAGCACAGTGTCCTGTATGGTGTAGAGAACAGGGTACATGTGCCTTGGTGGGGGAAGGAACACAGGTGTCTGCTCTGTCTGTGACAGGGGCCCCCACCTGTTGAGTTTTCCTCAGTTTGGCATTGGTCAGGCAGATTCTGACAGTGACAGTTATACTGATTGTGAGCTGACTTTAATTCACAGACAGCAATGAATCAGAAATAATGTACAAATGTCTATTAATTAGAGGCAGTATGAGGCTGTGATCATCAGAGCTGATAGGTGGCAGGACTCCTCTATCAGTTTGGCTCACACAAGGTCATCCCTGCCTCCCTAAGGTAAGGAGCAGGTCCCTCAGGCAGTGTGGCTCGCCCTACCCTCTGCACTGGGCCATTCATCCGACATTGCTCAAAATGGGCTGTGGAGGTGGCAGGGGATAACTTATTGCTGGTCTGGGCAGCAGTGGGCCCCATAATCCTCAGGGACCCCAGTGCAATGAACCTGCTGCACCAATGGTAGTTCCGCCTCTGCATGCACTTGCCCTACCCCATTTCACCTCTCCAGTAAATAAGTGATGTTCAATGTGATAGCAATCAATCAAGGAGATACGCCAGGATCAGATGAAAAAGCATATACGGTTTATTTTGCATCTAGGCCCAGATGGGTGTCAGCAGAGCACGCAGGCTCAGTGAGACAATTTGCGTTACAGTCATCACAGTTTATATAGCATATAATACACATTACATAAGAAATGGCTTACGTGACAGAGAACACAGTCTGTTTTTATTACTGTCATCCAAATACAATACTTATTCCTAATTATGAGCCAGGAAAGGCCACAGGCAGTCACTTAGGGGCCACGAGTTAGTAATAAAGCACTATACACCACTCTCAGCCCCCTAATGACGGAAAGTGGCCCTTATCAGTAGGTCATACACATAAACCATAATTAGTAAGAAGCAGGTACAAACAAAAGATGAACACTTTTATACATGGTTCAGAATATAAGTTTTCTGCACCCAGGAATATATTGATACATCAAGCTTTTAACCCTATACGCATTCAGTCTCAGTATAAGGGGTCCAAATTTCTCTGACAATTCCTCCCTCTGACAAATTCCTTTTGTCACACACTACTATCCACTTTTTCATAAATGGCCCTTTGGTCACTTATGTCACTTGCTCGGAGGATCTGAAAGGTACTAACAGAAGGTATTTCAGGCTTCAATGGCAGAAAATTTTGACCAGGGGGCATCACCCCTCTGGACATTGGAACATACACAGGGGGCTGAAAAGCAGAGGAAAGTGGACCCATTGCAGATTTTGAACTACTCTTACACCCCTTACTAACGATCATTGGCAAACATTTCAGACACAGGTAAAAAGTAATAATACCAATCCTCCAATTACTACATACTGCAACAATCCGGCTATCAGAGCTGATATACCTCTACCTAAGAATCCAAATGGATACCTTTCTTCTCCTCCTATCTTCCTTATTCCTTCCTGCATCTTTTCCACTTCTCTAATGTGTCCTTCCACTATATCTAAATTGTCTGCAATGTAAGTGCAACACTCCTGTCCTATCAAGGCACATGTTCCTCCCTCTGATGCCAGCACTTGGTCTAATGCAAATCTATTTTGCAGCGTCACTTTACGCACTTGAGCCAACTCTTCATTCATTTCTCGTATGGCATGGCTAGTTTCATTTATTATTTTATCCATATAATGAGTGTAAGCTTGTAGTCTTTCTGACAAAATTCCTACCCCTACCTGAGGAAAAAGTGAGTAAAAGAATTGCTCCCATCTATTCTTGTACACTATGCCTCTCCTTGCCCTGTAAAATACTTCTCTATAATCGATATTACGTGGAACTCCATGTAATTTTCTTGTGACTCGTAACATGGGGGCTATTTAAGAAAGGACACATTTATCTGAACATTTACTGCCAACCCTGAGTAAGCATTTTTTTTACAAAACCAGTAAAAACCTATAGGGAGTGCAACACCTCCTACCTTTATATTTGTAAGTAAGGCTGAGAGAAATGAGTGAGTGATGTTACCTGATGTACTATAAGGGTTCCGGTCATGAATGTCCACTCGTTCTTCCCAAGTTCTAAACATGGAGTTATTGACATTACCATAAATATCCCTAAATGTATGTCTTCCCTCATACTTCCCATTTTGTACCAGGACTCCTCTGGGACATTCAGTGTCCCCCATCTTCTGTCTATTGACTATACGCATGGAGCTTGTCCCACCATCATCTAGTGTCCCTTGAGCTAAATCATTATGAACCACACAAATGGCAGGCTGTCCCACTCTGGCTACTATTGCTAAGGGGGTGAATTTATTCTTCTCTGAGGACTAATTGTGGCACTATAATTGGTTCCGGAAAAAATATCTTCCCAGTACACCCAATCAAATCTTATGGCTTCTTCCCAAGTTACCGGAATGGCTATTAAGGGTATCCCTGATTCAGCAGTCATTGGAAAATTGTACACACCGCACAGTCAGTCTCATTGTTAACTCTTGCAATGGCCTTATGAATGGCAAGTATAGCATTCTTTCCTTTTATCTCATGTTCATGGTCAGTGATGTGAGTCTCCAGCATAACAGGAGTTAAGACAGAGAACAGGATCCAAAGTATCTTCATTTTCTTCACGGGTAGAGAAGCTTTGCTTCTTTCCGACTTAGGTGGCAACTCACCAGGGGCTTTATTGTATCCTTTCTGGTGGTCACGGTCCTGTGAGCAACACAGGTGAGGTGGTCCGCAGGATGTCCTCGGGTTCACTCTGGGGCGGGTCTGTTCGGACCTTTTTGCAATGCGATGCGTGCGTCCAGGTGGATTTCTCTCCAACCTTCACTGCCGTGGGGGTCGTTAGCAGCACCTGGATGGTCCCTCCCTCCGTTCGGACAAAGAACTGCAACGTAAAAAGTTTTTTATCATCACAAAGTCACCAGGCATTAAGTCATGGCAAGCTGCAGGACTGCTTGGTTGTTGAGAAATGACAGCATCGTGAATTGTCTTGATCTGTCTGCTCATATTAATCAAATATTTAACAGTCACATCTTGGGCGGTACAGAGGTCTGGTGCTGGGACCATCATAAGATTAGGCAACTTTCCAAATAGAATTTCATACGGGGAAAAACATAATGGTCCTGTGGGTGTGGTTCGGATGGAATGCAAAACAAGAGGCAAGGCCTCAGGCCACAAGAGTCCAGTTTGTTTGGTACATTTTTGCAATTTATTTTTCACAGTTTGATTTTATTGTTAAATTTTTTTGCACTTGACTGGGGGTGGTAGGGCACATGTAATTGTTGTTTTATGCCCATCATTTCACACATTTCTCTGCATACCCTTCCGCTAAAATGCGTACCTTGGTCAGAAGAGATAACCTGGGGGAGTCCATACCTACAGACTAATTCCTGCACTATCTTCTTGGCAGTTATACTAGCTGTTGCTGTGGCTACTGGCCAAGCCTCCACCCACCCGCTAAACAGATCAGTTAGCGTCAAAACATACTGCAATTGTCTTACCTTTGGGAACTGAATGTAATCAATTTGTACCACCTGAAATGGTCCCTCTGTGGCGGGAAGGTGTGATGATATTGTAGGCACTTTTCTACCTGGATTGTTTTGGAGACAAATTAGACAGCCTTGACAAAATTTAGAAGCCAATGCAGAGAATCCAGGGGCGTACCAGTAGGTCCTGACTAAATTAGTCATTGCAGTTTTAGATGCATGGGTCAGACCATGAGTGACCTGAGCTAATGCAGGTAAAAGTGATCAGAGGGCACTGGCTTGCCTTCTCTGTTGCGCCACAAAACATCAGCATCTGGCTGGCATCCTTCCCGCTCCCAGGTGGAGATTTCCTGTGGACTGGAGGTTAATTGCATAGAAATCAATGCTTGTGTATCAGGTATACATATTTCAGACATTACATACACTTGTTCTTTTAACATAGCCGTGGACTTTGCTATTCGATCCACTCTGGCACTTCCTTTTGACACCTCATCTCTGCCAGAAGTGTGGCCCTGGCACTTTATGACAGCAATTTGTTCAGGTTCCATTACTGCTTCTAAAAGTTCTCGCACCTTGTCTGCATGCGCGATAGGTGCTTCATTAGATGTTAGGAAATTTCTCATTTTCCACAAACTTCCGAAATCTTGCACCACCCCAAACGCATAGCGCGAGTCAGTGTAAATGTTTGCAATCTTACCCTTTGCTAATTTGCAAGCTCTGGTCAAAGCTACAAGCTCAGCACTTTGAGCTGAGTGAGGGGCTTGGAGGGATCTGGCTTCCCGCATTTCAGTCTGTGTACATACAGCATATGCAGACCCGAGGCTGCCGTCTTCTCATCGTAAGCAGCTTCCATCCACGAACAGTGTTAAATCTGCATGCGGGATGGGTTCATCAGTGAGGCCAGGGCCATGTGTCTTGTGTGCCCCCACCTTCCCCCTCCTCCCTCTGAGTCTGGAAAAACTCATCCATTACAAGCAGAACGGTGGCGGGATTCAATGTGTTGCAGCGCTGGATAATGAGATTACTGGGTGCTAGCAAAGTCAGTTCCCACTTAGTGAGGCGTGAAGTGGTTAAATGTGTCTGCTTGCAAGTAAGTAAAGTTGCTACCACATGAGGCACATACAGATACAATGGTTGATTCAGGACAATATCTGCAGATTTGTGAACTAAGATTGCGGCAGCAGCAACTGCTCGCAAACACACCGGCAAGGCTCTGGCAACTGGGTCCAAAACCGCACTGTAGTATGCCACAGGGCGTTGTTTATTTTTATGCCGTTGAATTAACACACCTGCAGAATGTCCCATCGCTCTATGAAAAAAAACAGGGAAAAAGCTTGTTATAATGTGGAATGCCTAGCGCTGATGATGGTGTCAAAGACTCTTTTGTAAAAAGACAGATGGCTGCGCTGGATGTCAGGAAAATTAATATACTGTACAGAGAGCCAACGTGAATGATAACAATATTTATTAATTAATAAAAATGGAATTAAAACATATATACCGGTAAAAATGATATTAAGAAGAGTCACTAGTAAAGTGAAACTAGTAATAGCTCAAGGTCAATAGGATGGACGTAACCTTAATGGAGAAAGTTCGTATTCCACTTGGTGAAATTAATTGCTATTAAAAGACAGGGTGCACAAATAATGTCCCAGTTGAATATAGGTCCCTTGGTTAAGCAAATCTCAATACCTCTCCGGTGGGCTGGTCATAGCCGAGCGTCCTCGGCATAAGAGTCCTGCAGTGCCCACATAAGCTGTGCAGCGGAGGGGAGAAAAGCCGCATATGAGAATACAGATGATAATATATATGAATTTGTATGCCCCGATTTATTAGCTCTATCGCTATTTCATTATTTATTGTTCTTAGTTATTATTTTTTTATTTTTCATTCCTATTTGATTTTTAATGTGTATTTTCACTATTTTATTTTTTATTTTTACTTTAAGGTGGTACTACCTGGATACACACATTTAGAAGTGTCCATTCAGAGTCTCTTTCTATTTCTCCCCGTTAATCACCATACGGCAAGCTAGCTGCGGAGAAAATGTGCCACTAATTAAAATATATCTGCTCTATAATATGCGCAGAAATCAGTATCTCTAAATTCCCATGTTGTTATATATTATATCTATGATAAGAATATGTATACACTATATTGTTGTTCGTTTTGAATTTTAATAGGATAACTCCAAACAGGTTATGTTATTTCATGATTAGTCATCTCTGCCAGTCATTATTAGTGTTTGCTGTTTAGTACAAGAGAGCCTTCGTTTTGTTGCATTTCACCTGTTCTTAATATTGCTGATGACAGACATCTGTTCATACTGATCGGTTCAGCCTTTAAATACCGGATACTCTGGTGGCAGGAATCTACCTTCGAAAAAGTCACGTGGAGCGTGACGAAACGCATCAGGACCCGCCACCACTCACACCTAGCTCAGGTGTATCTACAAGGTGCACATCGATCCACACTGCACCCTCCGTCTACAGCTTCCGTCATCAGCGGCTTTAACACACACGCCGCCACAGCCAGTTTGTGAAAAAGACGGCTTTTCTCCCCTCCGCTGCACAGCTTATGTGGGCACTGCAGGACTCTTATGCCGAGGACGCTCGGCTATGACCAGCCCACCGGAGAGGTATTGAGAATTGCTTAACCAAGGGACCCATATTCAACTGGGACATTATTTGTGCACCCTGTCTTTTAATAGCAATTAATTTCACCAAGTGTAATACGAACTTTCTCCATTAAGGTTACGTCCATCCTATTGACCTTGAGCTATTACTAGTTTCACTTTACTAGTGACTCTTCTTAATATCATTTTTACCGGTATATATGTTTTAATTCCATTTTTATTAATTAATAAATATTGTTATCATTCACGTTGGCTCTCTGTACAGTATATTCATTTTCCTGACATCCAGCGCAGCCGTCTGTCTTTTTTCTCTTGTTGCTATCCCAATACTACACATAGTATTCCGGCAAGCGCAGCATCTCAGGAATTGTTATTTCTAGAAGTGTAACACAATTAATTTAATCCATACAATCTCATGTTTAGGCGCTCCTTTAGCAGTTTTTGTTTTGTTTTTCTGTATAAAGACTCTTTTGTCCACAATTGTTCAGGGATTTCTGAAAGCCAGCCTGGCAGCGCCTGTAAGACAGGCATAAGCCTGTTGTCATCATACTGCCACAGGGCATCTCGTACAGCATCAGTGTGTTGCTCTGGAACATGCAGAAAGAATCCAACAGATGATCAGCTGATATAACATCTAAGTTTTGAGAGGAGATCTCGACTAAGCAAACTGAGAGGGGCACTAGTGGACAACTAAAAATGTGTTTGTAAGAGGACATAGCGTGACAGTCAAGGGCTCTGAAAGCATCATTTCAACGGGACTGTTTGAGATTCCTACTGCAGTGACAGTTTTGTCAGAGGTAGGAAAATCCTGACTACCTGCCATTAAAAAACAGAGGCTCCGGTGTCTATTAAACAAGAAATTGGCTTATCATTTATAAGTAAGTGTACCATGGGGTCATGATTATCTGCAGCCAATACTGGATACACCGGAGCCTTGTCCTCCTGTCAATCTCTATTCCCCGGACGGTGTCTAAAGTCCCTATGATTGTAATTGCCAGAGGAAGTAAGCTTCCTTTGCACAGAGGGTTTTTTACAATCATATGACAAGTGTCCCTTTTCTCGGCAGTTGTAGCACACTATAGCTCTCCGGGGAGCGGGCCCCCTCCTACTGGAAAGTGTCTTGTGAACTGGCTGAGCCATCTGCTCAGCGGTTTCGATCTGTACATTTATTAATTTCTGTTGTCTGTTTATACCTTTTCCAGCTAAGTTGGCCTCGTGGTGTCTGCTTCACTTAATAATATTAGCAAGGGCTTTGGTTTTCCAATCAGTGGATTGAGTTTTGAGTCTGGACTGTATGGGTCTTTTCAATCCTTCTACATACGAAGTGATTAATAAAGGTCGACACCAATTGGTCGACACACATTAGGTCGACAGGGTCAAAAGGTCGACAGGGTCAAAAGGTCGACAAGAACAAGGTCGACATGGAAAAAGGTCGACATGAGTTTTTTATGTTTTTTTGGTGTCGTTTTCTTCGTAGAGTGACCGGGAACCCGAATTAGTGCACCGCGTCCCCTCGCATGGCTCGCTTCGCTTGCCATGCTTCGGGCATGGTGCCTTCGCTCCGCTTCCGCTTCGCTCGGCACACTTTACCGTTCCAATCGTAGTCCACGTGGATCGTTAAGTATGAAAAGGTTCAAAAAAAGAAAAAAATCGTGAAAAACTCATGTCGACCTTTTCCATGTCGACCTTGTTCCTGTCGACCTTTTGACCCTGTCGACCTTTTGACCCTGTCGACCTAATGTGTGTCGACCAATTGGCGTCGACCTAAAGTGTGTCGACCTTTGTGCTGTCGACCTGGAGTCCGGATACCAGCTCCACTGGGGCAGGGACTGAAAGGCTGAATATTCTCTGTAAAGCGCTGTGGAATATGTGTGCACTATATAAATTACTGGTAATAATGTAAGACACATACACCTAGACGTCAGGTGAGCACAGATATCACCACCCCTGAAACTACATAATACTACCATGAGCCTGGACAGCTCATATACCGGCTGCTCCCAAATTAGGAAACAACTACTCACAGCAGCAAATGGTCGACATGGAAATGGTTAAAACACACATATGGTCAACACAAGGTTTTGGGAATGTTTTCATATTTTTTTACTTTTTCCATCCTTGTCTATCCATGTCACAAATCATAACCTTTAGTATCCTTGTAGTGAGCAAAGCATTTAATGCACGTCTGAGCACCAAGCATTGGGGGTCATTCTAAGTTGATCACTCGCTGGCCAATTGTAGCAGCCGTGCAAATGCTATGCCGCCGCCCACTGGGGAGTGTATTTTAGCTTAGCAGAAGTGCGAACGCATGTGCAGCTGAGCTCTGCAAAAACAGTTTGTGCAGTTTCTGAGTAGCTCTAAACCTACTCAGTGCTTGCGATCACTTCAGCCTATTCGTGTCCAGATTTGACATCACACATCCACCCAGCGAATGCCCGGCCACGCCTGCATTTTTTCAGACACGCCTGCGTTTTTCCAAACATTCCCTGAAAACGGTCAGTTGACACTCAGAAACGCCCCCTTCCTGTCAATCTTCTAGCGGGCCCCAGTGTGAAGGAAAACTTTGCTAGAATCTGTGCAAAACCACAAAGGGCTATGTACCCGTACGTCGCGCATGCGCATTGCGGGACATATGCATGCACAGAAATGCAGATTTTAAGCCTGATCGCTGTGCTGCGAACAACGACAGCTAGCGATCAACTTGGAATGACCCCCTTTATGCAGCTCTGTGTGTTCTCCCCTCCCCCAACAGAATGACATCAGGCACAGTGCACACAGCTCAAGCAAGTCCCATCCCCCACGCTGCCCGATCACAGCAGTGGCAGCTCTGTGTGATAGCAATTACTTTACACAGTCACAGTGCACACAAAATAACTAATATTTTTTAAATGGACGAATGGGAAAGAATTATGCTGCGCTATGTAAGAAACTGTAAATAAATAGTTATGATGCTATATTTCTTAAACTGGAACCAGACTTCAACAGTGATTATGTGGCTGATAGGTACTGTATATCCCAAGTACATAGATGTTCAGTTGTCGCAATGGTGCAGCGATTAAGATCCTGCATGCAGGATAAATCTAGTCAGATCGCCTCTCAGGGCCAGTGTTCAGGGCCAGTGTTCACTGGCCCTGACAGATCGCTCAGCACACATCGTTGACACATTGTTGTGCAGCGCTGTGTGCTGAGCAATCTTGCTGAGTGATCTAGCATCGCTCAGATCGCTCAGCACAGTCACCCCATGTGTACTGTGTAGGCCCTTTTATACAGTAGATGCTGTGATGCCCACTCCCTACTCTCCTCTAAGGAATGGCACAGGCTCCCCTCACAGCCAAGAGTGCATTTCCTAAGCATTTTACATTATTTGACCAGTTATGAAGGAAATTGAATCAATTATATTTTTAAATACCATATTTGTTTATTGCAAGGAACAAGAAATGTATAAAAAAACTTTTGATATTGTAGCTGCATAGACTAAAGTTAGAAGCTGAAAACACTTAAATTGGAATTGAATTATTCATTTCAAATCCCAGGCCATCCCCCAGACAGGATATATGCTATCTATACTCTCCAAGGAATCTACTACAAAGGCCTCACACACTGAGATTTTCACACCTACTGTACACAATTAGGTATTGGACTCTAATGCTATGGCATGATTGCTACTTTCCTGTGTTCAATTGGCCACTCACTGTAGTCTGTAAACAGATCTTTATTAATATGGGGTAATATGCTCTTTATTGTACAGCTCCTTTATGGAGAATGTTTTTTAGCTTGTGTTTTGCTGTGTGGCTGCTAACATTACAATAAACTATAGTCAGATGGAGAGAGAAAGTGAGACAGTCATGTGAGAGAGATAAAGTCTAGGAGAAAGAAAATTAGAGGGTGGTAGACAATGAGAGACAGAGTTAAGGGAGTGCAATAGAGTCAGGAGGAGAGAGCGACAAAGTCATGGGACAGAGACACAGAGAGATAGTTTAGGGGAAAGAGATAGAGTCAAGAAGAGAGCAATAGAGTTAGAGGGAGAAAGACAAAGTTTGATAGAGAGACAAAGTGAAAGAGTCATGTGAGATAGATAGTCAGAGGGAGAGAGATAAAGTCTAGGATAAAGAAAATTAGAGGGTGGTAGACACTGAGAGACAGTCAGGGGGAGAGCGATAGAGTCGGGAGGAGTGAGCGACAAATTCAGGGGTCAGAGACACAGAGAGATAGTTAAAGGGAGAGAGATAGAGTCAAGGAGAGAGAGAGTGATAGAGTTAGAGGGAGAGAGACAAAGTTTGATGGAGAGACAAAGTGAGACAGAGTCATGTGAGAGAGATTGTCAGAGGGAGAGAGATAAAGTCTAGGAGAAAGAAAATCAAAGGGTGGGAGACACAGAGACAGAGTTAGGGGAAGAGCGAAAGAGTTAGGAGGAGGGAGTGACAAATTCAGGGGACAGAGACATAGAGAGAAAGTTAAGGGGAGAGAGATAGTCAAGGAGAGAGAGTGATAGAGCAATAGGGAGAGAGACAAAGTTTGATGGAGATAAAGAGTCAAATGAGAAATAGTCAGGGAGAGAGAGATAAAGTCTAGAAGAAAGTAAATCAGAGGGTGGGAGACACTGAGAGACAGAGTCTGGGGGAGAGCGATAGAGTCAGGAGGAGATAGCTACAAATTCAGGGGACAGAGACACAGATAGTTAAGGGGAGAGAGATAGAGTAAAGGAGAGAGAGTGATAGAGTTAGAGGGAGAGATATAGTCAGATGGAGAGAGACACTGAGACAGAGTCATGTGAGAGAGACAGAGTCAGAGGGAAGGCGATAAAGTCTAGGAGAAAGAAAATCAGAGGGTGGGAGACACAGAGACAGAGTTAGGGGGAGAGCGATAGAGTCAGGAGTAGAGAGTGACAAAGTCAGGGGACAGACACAGAGAGATAATTAAGGGGAGAGAGATAGAGTTAGAGGGAGAGAGAAAGTCAGATGGAGAGAGAAAGTGAGACAGAGTCATGTGAGAGAGATAGTCAGGGGAGAGAGATAAAGTCTACTTGAAAGACAAAATCAGAGGTTGGGAGGTACAGAGACAGTCAGGGGGAGAGCGATAGAGTCAGGAGGAGAGAGCGACAAAGTCATGGGACAGAGAGACAGTAAAGAGGAGAGAGATAGAGTCAAGGAGAGAGAGTTAGATGGAGAGAGACAAAGTGAGACAGAGTCATGTGAGAGAGATAAAGTCAGAGGGAGAGAGATAAAGTCTAGGAAAAAGAAAATTAGAGGGTGGTAGACACTGAGAGACAGAGTCAGGGGCAGAGCGATAGAGTCAGGAAGAGAGATCAAAAAAATTCAGGGGACAGAGATAGTTAAAGGGAGAGAGATAGAGTCAAGGAGAGAGAGCGACAGAGTTAGAGGGAGAGAGACAAAGTTTGATGGAGAGACAAAGTGAGATAGTCATGTGAGAGAGATAGTCAGAGGGTGAGAGACAGAGTCAGGGGGAGAGCGATAAAGTTAGGAGAAGAGAGTGACAAATTCAGGGGACAGAGACATAGAGAGATAGTTAAGGGGAGAGGGAGAGAGTCAAGGAGAGATAGTGATAGAGTTATAGGGAGAGAGACAAACTTTGATGGAGATAGTCCGGGAGAGAGATAAAGTCTAGGAGAAAGAAAATGAGAGGGTGGGAGACACTGAGAGACAGAGTCAGGGGGAGAGCGATAGAGTCAGAAGGAGATAGCAACAAATTCAGGGGACAGAGACACAGAGATAGTGAAGTGGAGAGATAGATTAAAGGAGAGAGAGCGATAGAGTTAGAGGGAGAGAGACAGTCAGATGGCGAGAGACACTGAGACAGTCATGTGAGAGAGAGTCATGGGGAAGGAGATAAAGTCTAGGAGAAAGAAAATCAGAGGGTGGGAGACACAGACAGCAGATCGCAAGGAGATTGACAGGAAGAGGGCATTTGTGGGTGGCAACTGAACATTTTCTGGGAGTGTTTGGAAAAACGCAGGCATGTCCAAGCGTTTGCAGGGCAGGTGTCTGACGTCAATTCCGGACACGAACAGCCTAAAGTGATTGCCCTGAATTTACGTCAGACACCCACCCTGCAAATGCATGGACACACCTGCGTTTTACCAAACACTCCCAGAAAACGTTCAGTTGACATCCACAAAAGTTTTCTTCCAGTCAATCTCCTTGCAATTGTCTGTGCGAATGGATTCTTCATTAAATCTATTGCTCAGCAACGATCCACATTGTACCCGTGCGACGCGCCTGCGTATTGCGGTGCACACGCACGCGCAGTTATGACCTGTTCGCAGCGCAGCGAAAAAACCTAGCGTGCGATCAGGTCTGCATGACCCCCATGGTTTTGCCCATCTGCTAACAAAATTGCGGCTATGGGGGGGTCATTCTAAGTTGATCGTAGCCCTGCAAAATTTTGCAGGGCTACGATCAGGAACAGAGACATGTATGGGGATGCCCAGCATAGGGCTAGTCCGCCCTGCAGGTCAGTTCCGCCCCCCTTTCCCCCGCAGAAGTACAAAAGCATTGCACAGCGGCAATGCTTTTGTACTTCAGGAGTAGCTCCCGGCCAGCGCAGCTTTAGCGTGCTGGCCGGGAGCTAATCATCGCTACACGCCCCGCAGCGGCTGGTCAGCAGCAGCGATCGGGTCAGAATGACCCCCATGAACCATATGTGCAGGCCAATTTATCCATCATGCACACGGGAATATCAGCTGTAGCAGCTAATTGTGAAGTATTAATATTTTTCCAATACATCTCTCATACTAACTTCCAACATGTACCTGGCTCAATGTTGCCTATATGTTTGAAAAAATCTTTTCCCTTATGATTGATAATGTGCTGATGAAGAGTTCATACAAACTCCACACAGAGATTCGATATGGAAATTATGATACTAACTAAAAGGCACTATTGATACTTGTCATTTTTGCAATTGTTTGGTGGTTAAGGTGTGAGTAGAGAGAATTTTTGGTATTTCAATACCGCATATATTTCACTGGGATCCGGTCTGAAGATCGACAGTGTCTGCTATACAAGTGGGTGCTGCATCTGTCTGCCACAAATCGGTCCAGTGCTAAGGCTGTGTTGCCATAATAAGTAACTGGGTGCTCTGTCTGCCATACAAGTGGGTGCTGTGCCTGTCTGCCACAAATCAGTTCAGTGCTTGGGCTGTGCTGCCTTAATAAGTAACCGGGTGCTCTGTCTGCCATACAAGTGGGTGCTGTGCCTGTCTGCCACAAATCAGTTCAGTGCTTGGGCTGTGCTCCATAATAAGTCACTGGGTGCTCTGCCTGCCATACAAGTAGGTGAAGAAACATGAGACCCAGGGCCTGATCAGCCATAAGGCTGCAGCCTGGATGGCTGAGTCCTGGGGCTGGGGGGGGGGGGGGGGGGCGCAGCAGCGGCACAATAGATGCTTAGGATCTACCTACTACTGGAAGCTGCAGATTCCATGCAGACACCATGGAAGACAGCCCTTCTAGGAGACAGATGCCAGGGGTATTACTAGACCAGAGGTTCTCAAACTCGGTCCTCAGGACCCCACACAGTGCATGTTTTGCAGGTAACCCAGCAGGTGCACAGGTGTATTAATTACTCACCGACACATTTTACAAAGTCCACAGGTGGAGCTAATTATTTCACTTGTGATTCTGTGAGGAGACCTGCAAAACATGCACCGTGTGGGGTACTGAGGACCGAGTTTGAGAACCTGTGTACTAGACCATTACCCAGCGCTACCCAGAATGAGCATGTAACCTCCTGGTACTAAGCATGTAACCCCTATGGCAACAAGCATATGTAACCCCTGGCAACGAGCATGTAACCCCTGGCAACGAGCAAGTGACCGGGTCCGACTTCCGGTCAGCAGAATCACAGATGCCAGTGGCTTCTCCTCCCACCTCTAGCCACCAACAGCACCGTGGACAGCAACATGGACATCCATATGTGCAGGGCAATTTATCCATCAGGCACACGGGAGTATCAGCAGCGGCAGCTAATTGTGAAGTATTAATATATCTCCAATACATGTGGGAGTGCCAGTAGTGTCTTCGGTGCAGAGGTGCAGGTGGTGTAATCAGTGCAGGAGTGCTGGCAGTATCCCCAGCGCAGGGTTGCCAGCAGTGTCAGCAGTCAGGGGTGCCGGCAGTGTGGGAGTGCCGGAAGTGTCCTAGGTGCAAAAGTGCCGGCAGTGTCGGCAGTGCAGGAGGTGTCCTCAGCGCAGGAGTGCTGGCAGCATCCCCAGTGCAGGGGTGCCGGCAGTGTCGGCAGTGTGGGCAGTGCCGGCAGTGTCCTCAGCGCAGGGGTGCTGGTGACTTACTTACCTGCTGCAACGTTTTCAGCCTGTTCGGTCCTGGCTCTAACGTCAAACACCCGTCCTGGACACGCCTGCGTTTCTCTCACCACGCATGCGTTTTTCTTACCACTCTCCAAAAACGGCTGCAAATGGTGAGTTGATGCCCAGGTACCCCCTCCGCCTGTCAATCTTCATGCAATCGTTGCAGCGATTGCTTTTTTCGGTTCCAGCGCCGTTTCCCGGCGACGCCCGGGCGTGCGCATAGCGGCCGTCGCGCATGTGCAGTAGGGACCCGATTGCAGCTGTGCAAACGACGACACGCTGCGATTGGGTCATAATGACCCCCTAAGTACAGAACTACTTAGAAACTGCACAACATTTTTTTACCATAATAGGCCTGCACAAGTGATCAAAGCCTTGCTATGGGAAAAAACAACAACCCCCATAGGCGGAGGTTAGTTGGTCGCACGGGCTGCAAAAAGCAGCTTCGTCTGATCAACTCATAATGAGGCCCTTTATTTGGACATATTTTATCATTGCAAAATCTTATAATATGTTCTTTTACTCTATAACACTAAGGTTTTTATTAACGTATTATTTAATTTCACTTTAGACTTCATTCACCTCTGTGCTTTGAGCAACATACTGTATAGTAAGCAGGGACGTGCCCACCGCACTACACTGATAGTAACATCCCCCAGCCAGGATAAAATCTGTACCCCCCAAGGAGTCTACTTCAAAGGCCTCTTACACTGAGATTTTCACACCTACACAATTAGCAATTAAACTTTAAAGCTGGCCATACTGATTACAGTGTCTATTTAACAGCAATGTTAGTGCAAAGCTATGTTACGTGATGCACTGGCCACCCAGTGGTGAAACTATGAATTGTCATGGCACAATATGACGGCACCAAAACACAAGGAATATATGTCATGCCAAATTTACGACCATGGCACTGTTTTCAGAAAGGTAATAGTGGACACATCTGTACATACATTGTAGCAGAAAAACTTGTAATCAGTTATTGCATCAGTTTAACGCTATATGATTTCAACCTTGTTTAGTAATACAACTGTAAGTTATACACTGCATACCCTTTATATTTTCGACGGACAATAAGGTTAAGACCTGATAAAAAACAATATTATGTACAAGTTTGAATATTGCAGAAGAATAGAAATCGTAATGATTACTGGAAAGAATGGTGTTAGGTGTTAGTTTAAAAAGAAGTATTATTCATACATTTCATACAACACAGAAAAAAAATATGCTTTTTCGTCTAGTCCCTACCTCAGGAACGAGGTTCTTTTTGGAGCGAGCACTGCACACACGGGACAGATGTGCTGTATTGCTATGCTGCAGAAAAAGGAAGGTGTGATGAAAGTTTCTCACCTTACAGCGCTGTTTATTTTCTGCGGCAGAAGACCCAGCAGTCGTGTCGCCCGTATGCGGAGCGAATCGTCCAACCGAGCAGGGAACACCAAATTGTGATAGCAATCAATCGAGGAGATAGATGAAAAAGCATATACGGTTTATTTTGCATCTAGGCCCAGATGGGTGTCAGCAGAGCACGCAGGCTCAGTGAGACAATTTGTGTTACAGTCATCACAGTTTATATAGCATATAATACACATTACATAAGAAATGGCTTACGTGACAGAGAACACAGTCTGTTTTTATTACTGTCATCCAAATACAATACTTATTCCTAATTATGAGCCAGGAAAGGCCACAGGCAGTCACTTAGGGGCCACAAGTTAGTAATAAAGCACTATACACCACTCTCAGCCCCCTAATGACGGAAAGTGGCCCTTATCAGTAGGTCATACACATAAACCATAATTAGTAAGAAGCAGGTACAAACAAAAGATGAACACTTTTATACATGGTTCAGAATATAAGTTTTCTGCACCCAGGAATATATTGATACATCAAGCTTTTAACCCTATACGCATTCAGTCCCAGTATAAGGGGTCCAAATTTCTCTGACATCAAGAACAATGTACAGTATATGAACACAGTTTTAGCACTCATTTTAAGTATGGAAATACTTATCTTGAAAAAGAAAATTGGCATACAACTAGCATTAAATAAGCTTCATAGGTGTTACCAGAAGAGATGAGCGGTTCAGTTTTGCTGAAAACTGAGCTCACATGAACTTGAATATGAACACATGAAACTACTCCCGATTCTAGTCACTTTGGGATTCTAAGTCGAACCAAGTCCCAGCTCAAGTCATCCCACCAAGTTCTGATTTTGAACTAAAAATGTAATTTTCCATGCTTTGGATTGCATGTAAGCAGTGCTGCAAGTATGGAAGTATGAGGCGGTGCTGCGTACTAGCAAGAAATTACCAGCTGGCATGCAGTACTGCCGTCCTGACCGCCATGCTTGCAGCTGCTGCTGTGTGAGGGGAGGAGAGCGCAGTGCTCACCTCTCCTGACCCACAATGCTCAGTGAAGTCCGGTCTCCGATGGTGGCTTGAATCTCAAATGAGGTGCTGGTTCAATAGCCAATCAGAGCTCTTGGACCAGCAGCTGCAGTTCCTGATAAGCTGCCAGTCCACAAGCTCTGATTGGCTAACGAACTGGTGCCTCATTTGAGATTCAAGCCACCGGATACCGGACTTCACTGAGCATGGAGGAACAGGAGAGGAGAGTGCTGTATTCTCCACCCCTCACAGAGCAACAGTGAGCAGCAGGGAGATGGGAGTCGAGATATGCACGGTGGGGCATTTGTGCATCGACACTGTGGGGAATATGTGCACCTGGCACTGTGGGGAATATGTGCATCTGGCACTGTGGGGAATATGTGCATCTGGCACTGTGGGGAATATGTGCATCTGGCACTGTGGAGAATATGTGCATCTGGCACTGTGAAGAATATGTGCATCTGGCACTGTGGGGCATTTGTGCATCTGGCACTGTGGGACATATTTGTATCTGGCACTGTGGGGGCATATCTGACACTGTGGGGTCATATCTTGCACTATATAAACATATCTAACACTGCTGGGGGCATATGTGTATCTGCCATGGTGGGGCGTATCTGGCACTGTAGGAACTTATGTGTATCTGGCGCTGTGGGAGGATACCTGGCACTGTGGGGGCATATGTGTATCTGGCACTATTGGGGTCATATGTGTATCTGGCACCCCATATGTGAGTCTTGCCCCCATTTTCATTGACCACGACACATGTGGCATGTGGCCACACCCATTTTTTGGCACAGTACCACTAAGAATGTTTTACTACTTGCACCACTGCATGTAAGTCCCTCCCTCATTATTTTAGGTACTATTTCTAACTGGAAATAATAATAATAATAATAATAATAATAATAACTTTATTTATATAGTGCTCTTTCTCCAATAGGACTCAAGGCACTTAACAGATAGAATGAGCGTAATATAGTACAGAAACAATGAAATACAGAAAGGCTTTCATAAAATATAGAGAGCATGGACGT
Source organism: Pseudophryne corroboree (assembly GCF_028390025.1). Lineage (NCBI taxonomy): Eukaryota > Metazoa > Chordata > Amphibia > Anura > Myobatrachidae > Pseudophryne > Pseudophryne corroboree. Next base: position 641,259,749 of record NC_086446.1, read on the forward strand.
ACTAATGGGACATTATGAAAATGCTTGAGGAAACAGGAAAGTCTTGAGTCTGTTTTTGAAGGATTCTAGAGTAAGGGTCTCTCGAAATGATTGCAAATTAATGTTATTGATGTTAATAATACTGTAGGAGGCACAACAGGTCCAAATTACATAATTGTAACTGTATTTTTACATTTTTAAAGAAATACAGATCCAAAACCAAAACACTTGAGGGTAGTTTTACTAAAACCAAACCATGACAATGATTTAAAACTAAAAAACAAAACACAGGAGTCTGCGCACATTTCCAGCTACCAGTGGGGTCCATGAAGACACTATTATTGTTTTAAAATGTACCTGGAGTCACACATGGGATAATATTTATTGTCACTGTTGCTATTGTAATATCATTTGTATGGATTAATATAGATTGGGCATCACTGACATAATTTGTAGAGGGAACTAATGATATAATGGCACCAAGTTGAATGGATCTCTGTACGTGGATGCAAATAGCAAGTTTCATCATACAGAGCATTTTTGCGCTTCCCCGGGATATTCGTGTTTCTGGGTGGCAACAATGCAATCACACAAAGCTGTTCTGTTTTGTGGTATTGTCGAATGAGTGTCATTGCCGTGTAGCTTAAATTCTGTTCTATACTTGGCATGTGTACAAAGAAGGGAAGCCTATTTCAAATTAATCTCTTCCACCTACAGTAGCATGGGGCTGGTGCAAGTACCATTACTAATTATGATGATTGTGGAAAAACAGTGGTTAGAGCGGCTTCTGCTTGAAGCTGCATAGATCCTTGCATTAGCCCTATGGATACTTGCATTAGCATAAGGTAGTAGATCAGGCTTTCATGGCAACCTGCAAATACAGACACTTTCGGCATGATGCAATGGTGTCCGAGTGTGCCAGAGGTGCGGGATGCTGGCCGAACTCGGAATGGCAGTCATTTACAAGAATTTGCCTTGTAAATAACTGCCGTTTAAAAAAATATATATCTGAGTTTGACTGACATCCAGCTCCTCCGGCAAACTTGTAAGAATCTGCAGAAGCAATACTTATATAATTCATGGTGGCTCTATTGTACAGTATGAATCACATATGAAGATATCTGTTGGTACAACAAAATATCAACAAAAGATATGTAAAAAAAACATCTGTGCAACTACTCTATGTTTAAGGAAGATTGCTTATCTGGAGAAGGGAGTTTGCTGATTGCATTTTTATGTGTGCCCATTATTCACTATGGCCCTCATTCCGAGTTGTTCGCTCTGTAAAAATCTTCGCATCGCAGCGATTTTCCGCTTAATGCGCATGCGCAATGTCCGCACTGCGACTGCGCCAAGTAAATTTGCTATGCATTTAGGAATTTTACTCACGACATTTTCATCGTTCTGGCGATCGTAATGTGATTGACAGGAAATGGGTGTTACTGGGCGGAAACACGCCGTTTTATGGGCGTGTGGGAAAAAACGCTACCGTTTCCGGAAAAAACACAGGAGTGGCCGGAGAAACGGGGGAGTGTCTGGGCGAACGCTGGGTGTGTTTGTGACGTCAAACCAGGAACGACAAGCACTGAAATGATCGCAGATGCCGAGTAAGTCTGAAGCTACTCAGAAACTGCTACGAGGTGTGTAATCGCAATATTGCGAACACATCGTTCGCAATTTTAAGATGCTAAGATTCACTCCCAGTAGGCGGCGGCTTAGCATGAGCAAATCTGCTAAAATTCACTTGCGAGCGAACAACTCGGAATGAGGGCCTATGTGGGCTGCTTACTTTCTGTTTAGAGCTGTTTTTATTAATTAATGAACTAATTTATTTTTACAACACTGTCTCTGTAAGATCTTGTACTTGAGAATGTTCGAAATGTTTCTACATAATGCATCTGAACAGCCAACAATATTCCCTTTCTATGACCTATAGTACAAGGTCAGTTTCTAATTATCTTCACACAAAAAAAAGCCCTCAATTATTTCAGAAGCAATTTGGAAACAGCATTCCTAATGATACATCGACTGATAGCATGTCCATTTACTGTATTTGAAAATCCTTTCATCCTTTTGCATGATCTACATTATATTATCTTACAGGGATATCATTATGTTTAGCGAAAAGCAATATTATAATCTCTCATGTGCAATTACTATATATACATTGTATCTCCAAAAGTATATATCCATTTAATGCAATATTTTTCATGTATCGGTGGTATTACTCCTTACTAATGATACAGATTTTATCTTTAAATACTTTACTTTTTCCCATCATATTGTAGATATGTTACATGCTGTGCAATGTTATACACACACTGTGGTTATCTACTCTAAGTGCTTCTCAGATGCTTTAATATAGAATGAATTATCTAACATTTACGTGAAGTCTAGAAAACTCATTAGAACTTTGTATTATAAATGTTTCACAACCTGTGGAAGATATAAGATAAGCGGCTATCTTGGTGATGAGTATTAATGATGTAGTTCACAGGGGTTCTTGTTTGCTAAATCTGCTCCGTTTGACTCCCAATTTCACTTACTAAATTCTTGTTATCCTTATAGCAGGAGTCAGTGACTGATTCAACATCTGGTTTATGCTGATAAGCGGTTAGGAAAGGCTTATTAGAATTTGAAACTACAGTTCTTAGTGAGCCTTTTTAGAGATTATATACCTCAGTACCCTTCACTTTGATAAAAACTTTCATTTTCAGTCAATATTTTGGTGGCATATTCTAAAGTTTGACTGTACTGTATGATACAAAGTAGGAATAAGCCCCCAATCCAAGTTGGGAACCGAGTCCAGCTCGGGTTTTCCCGCAAGACTCAGTTCCCAGAACGAGGCAAAACATCATCATCCTGGTGTCAGATTTTCGCGAGAGCCGGACTTTGTATATTTTGTGCATCCCGCCCCGCCATCTTCACTCCAGTCCTGGAGAGTGTAGTGAGAGGACGTGTCTCCTCAGTGTCTGTGCGGGAAAGTGGCGTGGCATGTGGGGTGGCAACCTTCTCTTTGTATCTTTCCAGTGAAGTGTCTTGTGCTGCATCAGTCCAGTGGTGGTGTCTTGTGCTGCATCAGTCCAGTCACAGTGGTGGTGTCCTGTGCTGCCATAAGTACAATGGTGCTGCTGTATAAGTCCAGTCCAGTGGTGCTGTCTTGTGCTGCATCAGTCCAGTGGTGGTGTCATGTGCTGCTGTATAAGTCCAGCGGTACAGCCGTATAAGTCCAGCAGTGCTGCCCTGTGCTGTATATTATTTAATCAAAATAAAGGTGTTATTAATATTTAATTCAAATAATTTTTACAGGGTTTACCCTGTGTGGTGTAGGGGTACGCTCTCCTGTGCTGCACATAATTATAATAACTACAAATAAAAGGGTTATTATCTAAATAGTTTTTACAGGCTTTGCCGTGTGTGTGTTGTTTAGGAGTAAACTCTTCTGTGCCGCATATTGGTGGTCATTCCGAGTTGTTCGCTCGGTAATTTTCTTCGCATCGCAGCGATTTTCCACTAATTGCGCATGCGCAATGTTCGCACTGCGACTGCGCCAAGTAAATTTGCTATGCAGTTAGGAATTTTACTCATGGCATTACGAGGTTTTTTCTTAGTTCTGGTGATCGTAATGTGATTGACAGGAAGTGGGTGTTTCTGGGCGGAAACTGGCCGTTTTATGGGTGTGCGTGAAAAAACGCTACCGTTTCTGGGAAAAACGCAGGAGTGTCTGAAGAAACGGGGGAGTGTCTGGGCGAACACTGGGAGTGTTTGTGACGTCAAACCAGGAACGAAACTGACTGAACTGATCGCAGTTGCCGAGTAAGTGTGGAGCTACTCAGAAACTGCTAAGAAGTGTCTATTCGCAATTCTGCTAATCTTTCGTATGCAATTTTACTATGCTAAGATTCACTCCCAGTAGGCGGCGGCTTAGCGTGTGCAAAGCTGCTAAAAGCAGCTTGCGAGCGAACAACTCGGAATGAGGGCCATTTTTATATAACTCCAGAAAAATAATGGAGAACAAAAATTTGGTGGATAAAATAGGGAAAGATCAAGAACCACTTTCTCCTAGTGCTGAAACTGCTGCCACTAGTCATGACATAGATGATGAAATGCCATCAGCGTCATCTGTCAAGGCTGATGCCCAATGACATAGTAGAGGGCATGGAAAATCCAAAAAGCCAAAGTTCAGTGAAATGACTCCAAAAAATAAATTTAAATCATCTGCGGAGAAACATAAACTTGCCAATATGCCATTTACGACACGGAGTGGCAAGGAACGGCTAAGGCCCTGTCCTATGTTCTATGACTAGAGGTTCAGCTTCACATGACGATTAAAGCCCTCATCATCCCACTAAAAAAATGAAAAGAGTTAAGGTGGCAAAAGCACAGCAAAGAACTGTGCATTCTAAGATGGTATCACAAATCCCCAAGGAGAGCCCAAGTGTTTTGGCGGATGCGATGACTGACCTTCCCAACACTGGACAGGAAGAGGTGGCTCCTTCCACCATTTGCACGCCCTCTGCAAGTGCAGGAAGGAGCACCTACAGTCCAGTTTCTGATATTCAAATTGAAGATGTCACTTTTGAAGTACACCAGGATGAGGATATGGGTGTAGCTAGCGCTGAGGAGGAAGTTGACGAGGAGAATTCTGATGGTGATGTGGTTTGTTTAAATCAGGCACCAGGGTAGACAGTTGTTTTCGGTGGGATGAAAAAGCCCATCGTCATGCCTGGGTAGAAGACCAAATAATACACTTCTTCGGTATGGAATTATTTCTATCCAAATCCGGACAACTACTGTCTTGCCATATGTACCTTATGTAAAAGTGTAATAAGTAGGGGTAAGGACCACCTAGGAACATCCTCTCTTATACGTCACCTGTTGTTCATAATAAGTCATTGTCAAGTTCAAAAACTGTGGCTAAGACCATTTTCTGTCCAGGGACACCTAAATCCCTTTATTTTGTTGTATCCAAGCACCTGCAAACTACACCAGCAACTCCCCCATCATCAATTTCCTCCTCAATCAGGATCGTAAGTAGTCCTGCAGGCCATGTCACTGGCATGACTGATTCCTCTCCTATCTGGGATTCCTCTGAAGGATCCTGCATTGCTACGCCTACTGCTGCCGCTGCTGCTGTGGCTGCTGTAGTTGTTCATCATCCCAGAGAGGAAGTTAGAACACCACTACTTCTTTCACTAAGCAATTGACCATCCTACAGTCCTTTGCGAGGAGGATGAAGTACGATAGCAGTCATCCTGTTGCAAAGTGGATAACTGAGAGCTTGACAGCTATGTTGGTGTTAGACGTGTGTCTGGTATCCGCCATTAGTGCAGTGGTATTTAGACAATTGATGGAGTTAGTGTGTCCCCGGTACCAAAACCCGTCTAGATTCCACTTCACTAGGCAAGCGATACCGAGAATGTACTGAGATGTCAGAAAAAAGGTGTCCTCAGTGTCCTAAAAAATGCAGTTGTTCCAACTATCCACTAACCATGGACATGTGGACAAGTGGAACAGGGTAGACTAAGGACTACATGACTGTGACAGTCCACTGGGTAGATGGACTTGCACAGCAACAGCAACAGCGGCACCAGTAGCATCTCAGAAACGCCAACTTGTTCCAAGGCAAGCTACGCTGTGTATCACCAGTTTCAGTAAGAGGCACACCGCTAACAACATCTTAGTAAAACTGAGGGAAATTTTCACTTAATGGCTTACCCCACTTAGACTCTCCTGTGTATTTGTGATATCAGACAACACCACCAATATGGTAAGTGCATTAAATCAGAGCAAATTCCAGCATGTCCCATGTTTTGCTCACACAATAAATTTGGTGGTGCAGCATTTTTTTTAAAAATGTCAGGGCCGTGTGGGAGATGCTTTCGGTGGCCCGAAAAATTTCAGGGCACTTTCACCATTCAGCGACTGCATGCCGAAGATTGGAGCACCAACAAACACTCTTGAACCTGCTCTGCCATCACCTGAAGCAAGAGGTTGTAACATGGTGGAACTCATTCCTCTATATGCTTCAGAGGATGGAGGAGCAACAAAAGGCCATTCAAGCCTATACATCTACCTATGACATAGGCAAAGGAGGGGGTATGCACCTGACTCAAACACAGTGGAGATTTAATTCTGTGTTGTGCAAGGTACTCCAACCCTTTAAACTTGCCACACGTGAAGTCAGTTCAGACATTGCCAGCTTAAGTCAGGTCATTCCCCTCATCAGGCTTTTGCATAAACAGCTGGAGAAAATGAAGGAGGAGCTAAGACGACATTTTGGCCACTGTGTTCGATCCTAGGTTTAAAGCCTACTGTATGTTGTATCTCTCTTTCCGGAGGACACAAGCCTGGAGAGGTGCAAATACCTGTTGGTGAAAACACTGTCAGCTGAAGCGGAATGTGACATGGCAACAGCTCCTTCTTAATTTTTTCACACAACTGGGGCTGCCAAGAAATAACTTAGATATCTGATTCCTAACCAACCTGCTGGCGGTTATGCAGGGCAGGCAGGACCAACTTTGGATATCTCGTCCGGACTGAAGGACCTGCCAACAATTTCTGACATGTCTACTGTCACTACATATGATGCTGTCACCATTGAAAGAATGGTGGAGGAATACATCGGTGAAAGCATCCAAGTAGACATGTCAGATAGTCCGTACCTGTACTGGCAGGACAAAGAGTCAATTTGGAGGCCCCTGTACAAACTGGCTCTATTTTACCTAAGTTGCCCCCCTCCCTCCAGTGTATACTCCGAAAGAGTTTTGAGTGCAGCCGGTAACCTTGTCAGCGATAAGTGTAGGAGGTTACATCCACACAATGTGGAGAAGATGATGTTCATCAAAATGAATTATAAATTCTTCTGGGAAGACCAGACTCCAGAAAATACAGAGGGACCTGTGGGGGTGTATTCCAGTGGGGATGAATTAATACTGAAGAAGGTGAGGAATCAGTTGATGAGGATGAGGACAACATCTTACCTCTGTAGAGCCAGTTTGTGCAGGGACAGATTAATTGCCAGATTTTTTTGTGGGGGCCCAAATGAACCAATCATTTCAGCCACAGTAATGTGGTAGACCCTGGCGCTGTAATTATTGGTTTGTTAAAGTGTGCATGACCTGTTTATAAAACATAAGGGTGAGTGGGAGAGCCCATGGACAATTCCAGCTTGCACCTCTTTTCTTTGCATTATATGCTCTTTGGAGCATTGCCAGGTTGTTTTGTGGGGGTCCAAGTGAACCAATCATTTCATCCACAGTCGTGTGGGCCCAAGGAAAATTCCATCTTGCACCTCTTTTTTTCTTTGCATTATGTATTCTTTGTGGCCTAGTTTTTCAAACTGGCATCCTGTCTGCCACTGCAGTGCCGCTCCTAGATGGGCCACGTGTTTGTGCTGCCCACTTGTGTCGCTTAGCATAGTCATCTAGCTACCTCAGTGCAACCAATTGGCCATCAAACAATATTGTGAGGTGTGGGGTGTTCATAATAGACTGGAAATGAGTGAAAATGAATGTTATTGAGGTTAATAATAGCAAAGGGACAAAAAAAACAAGTTCTGTTATTTTAGCTGTTTTTATGCCTTTTTCCAAAGAAAATACAGATCCAAAACCAAAACCTGAAACGGTGGTTTTGGCAAAACCAATCCAGATCCAAAACATGAAGAAAGATCCAGATCCAAAACCAAAACATAAAAAATGAAAAGTGGCCACTGCACACCCCTAATACAAAGTATTATGGATAGCTATCAATACATGATTGAGGTGCAATTTATTTATTTTACACTGTAAAGCAATTGTGACTCTTTACTAAGGCACATCTAGAAATAACTAGCCCCCCCAGAAACTATTTGAATGGGCCCCTGCTCTCCAGCCTGGCTCCATCCATACATTTACTCTGAAACCAGCTATATCCCAAAACAATACCTAATACTCTAACAATGCACTAAATAAATAAGCAAGCAGAACACTTATGTACAATATGTTTATTTTCCCCATAGCAGCTGCTGAAAGTGTTCACTTACTAATAAAATTAATAGAAAAACTGCGGATTCACTTGTTTTCCTCAAGGCAAGAGGCATCCCAGGTAGTGGACATCATATGCTATTGCATATCTTAATAGCCTCATGGGATGATGGTGCTACAGTTGCAGTGGTTTAAGAAAACAATAATATAATTTCTGCTTAAAAAATATAAATATAGGTCATTAAGAAAAGAACGTATATACTGTACTAAATGACTGATTTTTAAAGACAATTACACTTGTATGTCTAATATTCTGTGCAAAAAGTAGAGGTAATTTTTGCTTCCTTTTTTTACTGTTTAAATAAAAACACATTTTAAATTCCCTCCCAATAATATGCATTCTCTAGATAATAATTACTTTATATAGCGCTCTTTCTCCAATAGGACTCATATGAATCTATTAATTAACCATCCCCTGAATTCGATAATTATTAGCTTGAGCAAAACTTCTGTATGTGCTACAGTTGTTAAAAATTAAAAGCACACTGCTCCTGTATGCTGTAAAATATTGGGGTGCTGTTGGCCCTGTATGTTGTAAAAATTCAGAGGTGCAGTTGTTAAAAATTGAAAGCACACTGCTCTTGTATGCTGTAAAATATAGGGGTGTTGCTGTTCAAATAACATTACACTGGCCCTATATGTTGTAAAAATGCAGGGGTGCAGTTGTTAAAAATTAAAAGCACACTGCTCCTGTATGCTGTAAAATATTGGGGTGCAGTTAAAAATTAAAAGCACATTGTGTATGCTGTAAAATATAGGGTTGCTGCTGTTGAAATAACATTACACTGGCCCTGTATGCTGTAAGTATACAGGGGCACTAAGAAAATAAAGGGGCACTGTTCTATGTGCTGTAATAATAAAGGGGGTGCTGTCCTGTGAAATGGAGAACAACAATTTTGAGGAAAAAATAGTGGAAGATCAGGAACCACTTCCAGTTCTTAGTAGTAGTGCTGAAGCTGCTGCTGCCACCAGGCATGACATTGACAATGCAATTCCATCATCGTGTCTGCTAAGGCTAATGCCCAATGTCATAGAGGGCAGGTAAAATCTAAGAAGCAAAAATTATTAATCAGAAAAAAAAGAAATTATCTGACGAGAAACATAAAATTGGCAATATGCCATTAACGACACAAAGTGGCAAGGCGTTGGCCTATGTTCATGACTGGTGACTCAGCTTCTCATGAGGATGAAAGCACTCCTCCCTCTCAAAAAAAAATTAAGATTGATAAAGCACAGGAAAATACAACTTTGTGTTCAGTGATATCAAAAATCCCCAATTAGAGTCCAAGTGTGTCTACAGTTGAGATGTCTAGGCTTGACCTTCCCAATTCTGTATGGAAAGAGGAGGTTCCTACCACCATTTGCACGCCCCATGCAAGTGCTGGGAAGAGCACCACCAGTCCAGTTACTGATATTAAGATTGAGGTTGTCACTGTAGATGTATAGCAGGATGAGGAGGATATAGGTGTTACTGGCGATGAGGAGGAAGTTGACGATGAGGATTCTGATGGTGATGTGGTTTGTTTGAATAAGGCACCAGTGGAGACAGTTGTTGTCCATGGGATGAGAAAGCCCATTGTGATGGCTGGGCAAAATCCAGATCCAAAATACGAATGGGAATCTGGATCCAAAACCAAAACACAAAACCCGAAAAGTGTCCGCCACACATCTCTAGTATTGGTTCATGTCACCGAATGCCTTTCTGCCATTTCATTTTGCCACCTCAAACTTAATATTTTCAAAACAGAGTTAACTATATTTCCACTGGCTAATCACAGTTACCAACCTGATATTTCTGCCTAGGTGTCATCCTTGACTCTGAACTGTTCTTTGTTCCCTACATTTAATCTGTATCAATATCATGTTTTTACATGCATCTGAAAAAACATATCCAAAATATGACCATACATTACACAAGACACTGCTAAAACTCTAATCCATGCTCTTATCATCTCCTGCATGGATTATTGCAATAGTATCCTTGCTGGTTTTACCAAAAAGAGACTCTCACCACTACAATTCTGAATGCAGCTTCAAGGCTATTCTTCCTCGCTAGACAATCTTTGTTTGCAGATCCATTTTGCCAATCCCTCCATTGGTACCTGTATTCTACCATATTCAACATAAAATACTTTTACTCACACACAAGGCCTATAACTAAACTACACCAATGTATATCGTCTCGCTAATCTCAAAAAATCTTCCTGACTTCTTTGCTCTTCTCAAGATCTATGTCTCTTACCCACACTCATTTACTCCAATTCACAACTGCAGGACTTTCATCAGGCTGCATCCACTCTGTGTAATGCCCTGTCACACACTGTAACATTTTCCTTTAGTCTCCAAACCTTCAAAAGATCCCTGGAAACTCACATCTTCAGGCGAGTTTATCAAATTCCTGAAACCCTACATAAGCTTTCCTGTCCAATTACATTCCCACTGTACAGTCCACACATATCCACATATTTTCTCTTTATTCACTTTCCCTTCCTCCGGTTCATCATTGCTGTGTGCCCATATCATGCAGCCCACCAAGAACCTTTGCAATCTGGTCGACAATCATGCAATAGGTAGCACCTATCCTTGTGTATCATTGTCTGTTTCCCTATAAATTGTAAGATTGCGAGCAGGGCATTCCTACCTCTATACAGGGGCATTTCAACAGAAGAGGGGGTCTGTGTGCACCTCCGGTGGGCCCCCTCCTCTGCACAGTGCTGTAGACTCAAGCATTGTGCCAGAGTTTACTGTGCATGCGCAGGTCTCCGGAAACATGTCAACCGCCATGATCCGGAGACCAAATTGGCTAACGCGCATGCGTGGCGGCAATTTTGGTGGTGATTTTCACTGCAATTGCAGCGCCCAATGCTGGACTCTGGAAAGGTTAGTATAAAAATTGGTGCAATGTGTGCGGTGTGGGCCCCCCCTGGACACAGGGGCCCATGTGCACTGCACACATTGCACCCATTATAGAAATGCCAATGTCTCTATGACTGTTATTACACAGTTTTATTTTATCATTGTTGATTCCAACTGTAAAGTGCAACAGAATTTGCTGCACTGTATAAGAAACTGTTAATAAATAAATAAATAAATAAATAAATAGAGCATTGGACTAGCAAAAGACATCCCAAATATTTTACTCCAACAATGATACAATTGGTTCATTGTAAGATGAAAATGACCTTCAATGTTTTACAGATGTGTCCTCATCTATCGTTGCTGCGTACCGCGTAGCAGGTGCCATGCAACTCGCGCCAGCTCCTTGCGCTATAACTCCTGTTATAAGTTGCGTTGTAAATGTGACGTCACGTTATAATTGTAATGTGCATTCTACTTTCTGTCCACCAGATGTCGCTTTTCCTAAACTCTACAGCGTATACCTCAAATAGCCAACGGACCCTTCATAGCGCCGCCTGCTGATTGGCTGACATTTATTGTGACAATGACGAACCATTAATCACCCCTTTATATGGGAATTATTTTGGACTAGCTTTGTGTTTCAGTTACTACCAGATGGTCTCCAGCCACACTGCCGCTCGATCACGCTAGCTATAGATATTGTCGTTACAGTGTAGACAAATTGGCGGGAAGCTTATTTCGGACTAACTTTTTTTTTAAAGCACTCAGGTACAACACATCACATATACACCCGAAGGGCCTGCCTGTACCATGATCGGCTGTGGCCTAACGAGAACAGCGTCTGCCTGCAATGCTTGCACTTGTGGGTTCGATACCCATTTGTGCTTGATCACTGTTAGGGACAATGTTAAAGTTGTGGCCAATTCGTTGACCATTTTTTTTGTGTGTATTTAGATATTCTTTTTTAATACAATAAAGTTTTTTGGGGTATTGCTACTTCTCGTTATATAAAAAAAGTCATCTTCTACTAACTACAAGGCCACACTGCTGCCGTGTTCACTCAATTCATCTAGTCGTTACATTGTGTATAAAATGATGGATAACATTAGCATAAGCAGCAATCCTATTTCGGACTAGCTTTGTGTTTCTGTTGTTTCAAATGGGCAGAAATATTGAATGCAAAGAGCAACTGGGTACCTACAGTATCTCATGAATGCACAGTATGACTACCAGATGGTCTCCAGGCACACTGCCAGCCGATTACGCTAGCTATGGATATTGTCGTTATGTTGTGTACAAATTGCCGGGTAGCATTAGCGTAAACAGCTAGCCTTTTTTTTTAAAGCACTCAGATACAACACATCACATATACACCCAGAGGGCCTGCCTCTACCATGGTTGGCTGTGGCCTACTGAGAACAGCGGCCGCCTGCAATGCTTGCAGTCTTGGGTTCGATATTCAGTTCGGCGCCCATTTATTATTTTATTTTAATGTATTTATTTATTTATTATTTTTTAATACAATAAAGTTATATGGTGTTTTAAGTTTCTACTTATCCTTATATAAAAAAAGTCCGCTTCTACTAAATACAAGGCCACGCTGCTGCCCTGTTCACTCAGTTCATCTAGTCGTTACATTGTGTACAAAATTATGGATTACATTAGCATAAACAGCAATCCTATTTTGGACTAGCTTTGTGTTTCTGTTGTTTCAAATGGGCAGAAATATTGAATGCAAAGTGCAACTGGGTACCTACAGTATCTCATGAATGTACAGTATGACTACCAGATGGTCTCCAGGCACACTGCCGCCCGATCATGCTAGCTATGGATATTGTCGTTATGCTACAGGGGGCACAGCTACAGGGGGCAAATCTACTGGGGGAAAAGCAACAGGGGGCACAACTACTGGGGGCAAAGCAACAGGGGACACAGCAACAGGGGGCACAACTACTGGGGCACAGCTCAGGGGGCACAGCTACAGGGGGCAAATCTACTGGGGGAAAAGCAACAGGGGGCACAACTACAGGGGGCACAGCAACAGGGGGGACAACCACTGGGACACAGCTACAGGGGGCAAATCTACTGGGGGAAAAGCAACAGGAGGCACAGCTACAGGGGCAAATGCAACAGGGGGCACAACTACTGGGGCAAAGCAACAGGGGCACAGCAACAGGGGGCACAACTACTGGGGCACAGCTACAGGGGGCTCAACTACTGGGGCACAGCAACAGCGGGCACAGCAACAGGGGGGATAACTACTGGGGGAAAAACAACAGGGAGCACAACTACTGGGGCACAGCTACAGGGGGCAAAGCAACAGGGGGCACAGCAACAGGGGGCACAACTACTGGGGCACAGCTACAGTTGCACTTTGCATTCAATATTTCTGCCCATTTGAAACAACAGAAACACAAAGCTAGTCCAAAATAGGATTGCTGCTTATGCTAATGTAATCCATAATTTTGTACACAACGTAATGACTAGATGAACTGAGTGAACAGGGCAGCAGCGTGGCCTTGTATTTAGTAGAAGGGGACTTTTTTTATATAAGGATAAGTAGAAACTTAAAACACCAAATAACTTTATTGTATTAAAAAAGAATAAATAAATAAATAAATACATTAAAATAAAATAATAAATGGGCGCCGAACTGAATATCGAACCCAAGACTGCAAGCATTGCAGGCTGCCGCTGTTCTCGGTAGGCCACAGCCAACCATGGTAGAGGCAGGCCCTCTGGGTGTATATGTGATGTGTTGTATCTGAGTGCTTTAAAAAAAAAAGGCTAGCTGCTTACGCCAATGCTACCCGGCAATTTGTACACAACATAACGACAATATCCATAGCTAGCGTAATCGGCTGGCAGTGTGCCTGGAGACCATCTGGTAGTCATACTGTGCATTCATGAGATACTGTAGGTACCCAGTTGCACTTTGCATTCAATATTTCTGCCCATTTGAAACAACAGAAACACAAAGCTAGTCCGAAATAGGATTGCTGCTTATGCTAATGTTATCCATCATTTTATACACAACGTAACGACTAGATGAATTGAGTGAACACGGCAGCAGCGTGGCCTTGTATTTAGTAGAAGCTGACTTTTTTTATATAACAAGAAGTAGCAATACCCCAAAAAACTTTATTGTATTAAAAAAGAATATCTATATACACAAAAAAAAGGTAAATGAATTGGCCACAACTTTAACATTGTCCCTAACAGTAATCAAGCACAAATGGGTATCGAACCCACGAGTGCAAGCATCACATGCAGACGCTGTTCTCGTTAGGCCACAGCCGACCACGGTAAAGGCAGGCCCTCCGGGTGTATATGTGATGTGTTGTATCTGATTTCTTTAAAAAAAAAATTAAAAGGATTGAATACGGATACCATCTGGTAGTCAAATTCATGAGGTACAGTAGGGACCCAGTGCACTTTGCATTCAATATTTCTGCCGAAGCTAGTCCGAAATATGAATGCTGTTATGCTAATGCTATCCTGCATTTTGTACAAGCTGTAACGACAATATCCATATCTAGCATGATCGGCGGCAGTGTGGCTGGAGACCATCTGGGAGTCATATAAATGCTATCTGGCATTTTGTACACAATGTAACGAAAAAATTAATTAACTGAACGGGCGGCAGCATGGCGCTGTAATTTGTGGAAAGGGATTTTTTTAATAAAGGGAAGTACGTGATTGGCCAGCCTCTCACAGATCACTGCTTACTGCCACAGCATTGTATTCAGCACTGTAGTCTCAACGTGGAGCATTCGCCACCCAGCGGTTAAACTGTATTACATGGCGCGGGACATAGTGCACGCCATAACGTTATTTCCAACTCGCGACACAGGACCCTAAATAGTGCGCTATGAGCAACAATGTATGAGGATACATCTGTATTTATTGATGGATTTATTGGAATTTACCTTGCACATCATTATTACGTTGTTATTATTATTAGTACCGGGGGTGAGTCTGGAGTGTTGTTCCCCCTGGATTCGTGTGGCTGGGCTTCTTTGGGGTAGCACACTGCAAGATCTTATTTAGCACCCCCTTAGCATATTAATTTTTGCATATAGATTCTTTTTGTTAACACATACTAACACTCTAAATTCTCGCATTGTGCGGCTCTGGGGTAGCTGGCCTTTGCTGGTTTGTGGGGTTCTGCACCCAAGGCCCAAACCTAGAGTTAGGGACCACTAGTATCAGAGGAGCCATGTTGGTGTCTGTTGGCTTATCATATATTTGCAAATGTATGTAACTAAGACCTCTGGATTTCTAATATATATATATATATATATATATATATATACTCTCATATGCTACGCTTGCAGGGCTGGAAGATACAACTAATAGGGGCACTTCAGAACAGGAGAATATGGAGACATCTACTAACTATAGGAACAGGAAAAGGAACAAGAAAATCTCCAAAAAGGACTGCACTTCTTTTGGGAGATTCCATTATTAGAGGAATACATCTGGGAAATGCAAATTATTAAGTAGAGAAACAAGTAAAGTGCTTACCTGGAGCCACAGCTCCAAGGGATAAAAAGTGCATGCTAAGAATTGTGAAGGCAGCAAGAAAAGATGGGGAGGTGGATGTCATTGTCCACCTAGGGACAAATGACCTGACAAATGCTTAACTTAGTGACTGCTCTGAAGCAGGTGGCAACCACTGTAACTTTTTCAGAAGTATTGCCAGTACACAGAGGGGAAGACAGAACTCATTGCATCAGAAACTTCAATCTTTGGCTAAGGACTTGGTGCAATGAGGAGAGATTTGGATTTATAGGCCATAGTCACACCATCTGGCAAGATAGGATCTTATACAAAAGTGACGGCCTGCACCCTTCTTCAAGGGGAACGAGAATACTAACTGAACAGTTTGGATGCTTCATCAAGAAGTATTTAAACTAACACAGGGGGGCAGTGAACCAAATAGGAATAAATCAATATGCTCCCCCAACACAGAGGTATTGTTTCTGCAGGCAAAGGGAATAGGAAGCATATCCACAGCAACAGAAGATAATTCAGATCAAAACCAAATAAACATAGGCAGAGAGAAGAACACAGGTAGGAACAGTAAAAACACAAACAAAACTCTAAAAGCTATGTGTGCAAATGCTAGGAGCTTAGGGGGTCATTCAGACCCGATCGCACATTGCAGATTTTTGCAATGGTGCAATTGGGTCTGAACTGTGCATGCATGCAGGCCACAATGCGCAGGTGCATTGTTGGGCAGCGACTACAACAATGAAGAAAGCATTCGCAGCGGCTAACACAAGAAGATTGACAGGAAGAGAGAATCTGGGGGTTTCAACTCACCATTTTCTGGGAGTGTCAAGGAAAACATGTGTGTGCCCGGCCGTTTCCAGGGAGGGATCCTGATATCAGCTCCTGTCCGGATCATCACAGCTGGTGAGTAAGTCTTGAGCTGTGCAGAGACTGCACAAACTTTTTGTTTGTGCAGCTCTCTGCACAAGCGAATGCACCACTGCAAAGGCATTACCCCCTCCCCTGTAGGCGGCGTTTACCTGTTCACATGAGTGCAAAAAATAGCCTGTGTGTAACCAAGTCTGAATTAGGCCCTTAGAAACTAAAATAAAAAAAATAATTGCAATAATGACAAGGGATGATCTAGATATTGTGGCAATTACAGAATCATGGTGCAATGAAAATCATGACTGGGACATAGCTATACCGGGATATACTTTATTTAGGAAGGACAAAATGGGAAAAATCGGAGCAGGGGTAGCAGTGTATGTAAAAAAAAGCATAAATTCTACCTTAATACAAAAGTATTAAAGAAAAAACTGAGGCCCTTTGGGTGACCATAGAAACAGAGGAGAAGCCGATTATTCATATTGACGTGATATACAGGCCACCAGGACAGGAAGAAGAACTGGACAAGAACCTATTGCCGGACATAACTAAAATGGCATTAAAAGGAGAGGTAATAATCATGGGAGACTTTAATCTTAATGGTGTAAACTGGGAGGTGTCTGTTGCTAGTTCCAATAGAAGTAGAGACATTTTAAATTCCCTTCAGGGAGCATCCCTCCACCAATTGGTGATGGAGCCCACTCAGAAAGACGCATTATTAGACTTACAATACTTACAAATGGAGACCGAATATTGAACGTAAAAGTGGGTGAAAACCTGGGATTGAGTGATCATCAAGCAGTATGGTTCAGCATAAAGACAGAGACTGACTCATCCCATACTAAAACAAAGGTGTTGGATTTAGGAAGGCTGATTTTGTAGGGATGGGGAAATGTGTAAGCAATTTTTTGGCATAGTGGAGGATCTTGGAAGCAGTGCAGGAGAGGAAGTAAATATTAAAAGTGCAATAAAAGTGTAATATTAAAAGCAACAGACCTTTGTATCAAAAGTGTTAGGAAAAACACAAGGAAAAGGAAGCCAATGTGGTTTGCGAAAGAAGTAGCAAATATTGTGTAAGAAAAAAAGATGGCTTTTAGGAAATACAAGCATACACAAAATAATGAAGACAAAGAGATATATCTTGTTAGACAGAAGGAAACTAAGAAGGTAATCAGATGGCAAAGGCACAAAAGAGGTAGGAGAAGGTAAAGGAGGCAAAACTTAGGTATATAAGCAGGTAAAGGAGGCAAAACTTAGGTATATAAGTAAAAGGAGAAAAAAAGGCGGAATTTTGAAACTAAAGAAAAAGGGGGGTCATTCTGACCCGTTCGCTTGCTGCATTTTAACGCAGCAGAGCGAACGGGTCCCTGCTGTGCATGCGCCGGCGCCGTAGTGCGCCAGCGCATGCCAGATGGCTGGAGGCCATAGCAGGGATGCGATCACCTCTGCCTGATTGACAGGCAGAGGCAATCTCTTGGCGGGAAGGGGCAGAACGCGGCGTTTGGCTGCCGTTTTGTGGGTTTGGTCCGGCCAACGCAGCTGTGGCCGGACTGAACGGGGGACGGGCCACAGTGGCTGCGTGATGTCACACGCAGCCGCTGCGTGCCGGGGAGTGATGAGTTGCTTCCGGCCAGCACGCTAAAGTTGCGCTGGCCGGGAGCTACTCTTGAAGTGCAAAGGCATCGCTGCTGTGCGATGTCTTTGCACTTCTGCGAGGGGGGGCCAGACTGACATGCAGGGTGGGTTAGCCCTGTGCTGGTAATCCCCCCGCATGTCAGGGAAGAAGATCGTAGCTGTGCTAAATTTAGCACAGCTACGATCAACTCGGAATGACCCCTAGGAGTCTTTTTGAGTGAGACAATGTAATAGCAGATCATCTTAATTAATTTTGCTCATTATTTACTACTGAAAGAGTGGGGAAGGGGCCACAGTTAAGTTGCAGGGATATTCAGGAAAATGAAACAAGTACATTTACAGAGGAGAAGGTCCTAACAGAACTCTCAAAGCTGAAAGTGGACAAATCAATGGGGCCAGATGGGATACATCTAAGGATACTAAAAGAACTTAAAGAGGTGCTGGTAGCACAATTTACAGAATTATTCAACCAGTTACTAACTACATGAGGACTGAAAAAGAACAAATGTAGTCCCACTGCAAAAAAGTGGAAGCAAGGTAGAGGCAAACAACTATAGACCAGTGAGTCTTACATCAGTCGTAGGGAAATTGATGGAAACACTCTTAAAAGAAAGAGTTATAGATTATCTCAAATCCAGCAATTTACAGGATCCCAAACAGCATGGATTCACTGGGAGATCATGTCAAACAAATCTTATTGACTTTTTTGACTGTGTGACTAAAGCTTATCTAGACTTTAGTAAGGCTTTTGACATGGGGGGGGGGATTCCAAGTTGATCGCAGCAGGAAATTTTTTAGCAGTTGGGAAAAACCATGTGCACTGCAGGGGAGGCAGATATAACATGTGCAGAGAGAGTTAGATTTGTGTGTGGTGAGTTCAATCTGCAATCTAAATTGCAGTGTAAAAATAAAGCAGCCAGTATTTACCCTGCACAGAAACAAAATAACCCACCCAAATCTAACTCTCTCTGCACATGTTATATCTGCCCCCCCCTGCAGTGCACATGGTTTTGCCCAACTGCTAAAAATTTCCTGCTGCGATCAACTTGGAATTATCCCCACTATTCCACATTGCAGACTGCTAATTAAACATGGAAGCTTGGGATTGGATACTAGGATTATTGAATGGATAAGATCTTGGTTGCTGGATAGAAAACAGAGAGTTGTGGTAAATGGGGTGCATTCACAAGAGGGAAATGTTACCAATGGAGTACCCCAGGGATCTGTACTTGGACCAGTGCTTTTTAATATCTTAAATGGCATTAAAGGGAAAGTATGCCTTTTTGCAGATGACAAAAAGGTATACAACAGAAGGAATAATGCCACTGTATAGGACATTGGTACGGCCTCATTTAGAATACTGTGTCCAATTCTGGAGGCCATATCTTCAAAAGAATATTAATACTTTAGAGACTGTATAAAGAAGGAAAACTAAAATGGTGCATGGCCTACATCACAAAACATACCCAGAAAGACTAAAAAATCTCAATATGTATAGTTTGGAGCAGAGAAGGGAAAGGGGGGATCATGATAGAAACTTTCAAATATATTAAGGGTTTTAACAAAGTCCAGGAGGGAAACATTCTCCAAATGAAGAGAAGCAATAGGACACGAGGACATGCACTGGAACTGGAGGGGGGGGGGGTTCAGGGGAAATTTGAGGAAAAATTACTTCACAGAAAGGGTAGTGGACACGTGGAATAGCCTCCCATCAGAGGTGGTAGAGGCTAAGACAGTAGAGCAATTTAAAAATGCATGGGATAAGACTTCCGCTTCCATTTACATGCTGGGTGCAGCCAGAACTTGCTGCTTCATTCAGCACCCACTAATTGTAACTATTAATGGCTGTTTTCAGCCTCCACTGCCACACTGATTTCAATCTCCCCTGCTCGTACTTCGGATGGAGAAGTTCCTTGCTTCCCGTCTGCCGTCAAGCCGCAGCAACCCTGCCAGGAGAAGCGCCGTGCGGAGCCCAATATGACGCCAGACTCAGACACAGTGCCCAGCCTCACAGCTCACAAGAAAGCTGCTGCAGAAGCACTGGAGGATTCATACTCACTGCAGGTACTTCGGTCCCCTGACTCCCCTGTCACATACAGGGATGTAGTGGATGCTATTAAAAGCACCATGACAACTCTCCAAACACAAGCTGTGTCTGAAATCACACAGAAATTACAACACCTTCAGGGGAGAGTATCAGACACTAAGAATCGTATTGGCTCAATTTGTCATGATCTCTCTGAAGCACAGTGCTCTATCATAAGGCTTCAGAAAGAAAATCATCAACTTTGGAATAAAGTTAATGATATAGAAAAAAGGCCATGCTCTGATTGCTTTTGTATCTGTCACTCTCCCTAAGTTTCTAAAAATTGAAGCGGAATGTAAAGATTTAGTAGTCGAGGGAGCCCACAGAGTCGGCCCCCCTCCTAAACCACATGACAAGAGGCCACGTGTCATCATTTTCAAGTGCCTAAATTATTTACATAAAATTGCTATCTGGAAAGCGTCTTATCAGATACAGGATCTAACATGGGAAGGCAAACATATCAACCTTTTCCAAGACTTTTCAGTTGAGCTCACCAGAGCTAGAAAAGCAATTTCTTCAGTATGCTCAGCTCTTGTCTCAGAAAAAACCTGGTCCACTTGCATATCTTCACTGCAGACAAGCATTATGATTTCAACACCCCAGAAGACGCCCAAGCCTTCCTAAGAGATGAGAATAAACTGACCGCGGATGATATCTCTGACCCTCTAGTTGTCCAGCAGTAGCCTTTGCTCTCTCATATCTTTTTCATTGTATGCATTGATCTGTCCATTTACACACCTCTTCATACAAACTTATATTATTCTCTAATACTGACTACTTATTTCTCAACAGTGACACTATTGTTCCGCCTTTTGGACTTACTGCTTCCTCGATTCATCACCATCATCTTGCCATCAGATGTTTACCATGTAACACCAGTTACTCCTACTATTTAAATTGTTTTGCTCTCTGTTTACCATTATCATTATCACACTGTTTTGTTTAGAGGATTAAGAGATATTTATTTAGGGTGTTAGAACACCTGGCCTGCTCTGTTATGTTTTCTATCCTATATATGGTAGTCATTCCGAGTTGTTCGCTCGTTGCTGATTTTCGCTATGCTGCTATTTGTTGCTAAATGCGCATGCGCATGGTCCGCATCGTGCATGCGCTTAGTTATTTAACTAAAAACTTAGCAGTTTTGCTGTTGATCCTGCGGCGCTTTTCAGTCGCACTGCTAATCGGTGAGTGATTGACAGGAAAGGGGCGTTTCTGGGTGGTAACTGAGCGTTTTCCGGGAGTGTGCTAAAAAATGCAGGCGTGTCAGGGAAAAACGCGGGAGTGTCTGGAGAAACGGGGGAGTGGCTGGCCGAACATAGGGCGTGTTTGCGACGTCAAACCAGAAACTAAACGGACCGAGCTGATCGCAATCTAGGAGTAGGTCTGGAGCTACTCAGAAACTGCAAGAAAATATTTAGGAGCAATTCTGCTAATCTTTCGTTCGCTATTCTGCTAAGCTAAGATACACTCCCAGAGGGCGGCGGCCTAGTGTGTGCAATGCTGCTAAAAGCAGCTAGCGAGCGAACAACTCGGAATGACCACCTATGTGCACTATGGTGGTCATTCTGAGTTGTTCGCTCGTTGCCGATTTTCGCTATTCTGCGATTTGTTGCTAAAAGCTTATGCACAGGGTTCGCAGGGCGCATGCGCTTAGTTATTTAACTAAAAACTTAGCAGTTTTGCTGTTGTTCGTGCGGCGCTTTTCTGTCGCTCTGTTGATCGGTGAGTGATTGACGGGAAAGGGACGTTTCTGGGTGGTAACTGAGCGTTTTCCGGGAGTGTGCTAAAAAATGCAGGCGTGCCAGGGAAAAATGCGGGAGTGTCTGGAGAAACGGGGGAGTGGCTGGCCGAACGCAGGGCGTGTTTGTGACGTCAAACCAGGAACTAAACGGACCGAGCTGATCGCAATCTAGGAGTAGGTCTGGAGCTACTCAGAAACTGCTTGAAAATATTTATTAGCAGTTCTGCTAATCTTTCGTTCGCTATTCTGCTAAGCTAAGATACACTCCCAGAGGGCGGCGGCCTAGCGTGTGCAATGCTGCTAAAAGCAGCTAGAGAGCGAACAACTCGGAATGAGGGCCTATAATTAGTGTTGAATTGCCATATTCTTTGTATCACCCAATGCGGAAGTAATATGTATCTCTGCATATTGACTTAATCTCAGTCACATGGTTCATACCCGTGGAATGTTTGATTTCTATATTTGTTTGGTTGTCTTGTCTCCCCCATCCCCATTGTTCTTCCCTCCTGTGTATCCCTTTTCCATACAAGATTTTCTACATATCAACAAGTATGTTTACTCACCTGAAGATGTTACCTTCTCACAACCTAAGGTGACAACAATAAAGGTTTGCTCGATAAATGTAGGGGGTTTAAACTATCCTGCAAGTGGCACAAGGTACTTTTTTATTTACATAGACAAAAACTAGATATTGTCTTTATCCAGGAGTCTCACCTCTCTGCACAGGAAACTGTCAAACTTCAAATGCTTAATTGGCATTTACTGGCCTCCTCACCTTTTAACTCAAAATCTAAGGGAGTTGTAATACTAGTCTCTAAGTCACTCCCATTAGAGGTTTTATCTACCAAACGTGACCCGTAAGGCAGATATGTTATAGTCTCTCTCAAATTGTATTCTTCTTTATATACCTTATGTTCCCTCTACGCCCCTAACTCCTACTCCAAACATTTCTTTCAAAATGTAATAAAAAAATCACTCCCCCTATGCCTCTTCTAATCTTATTCTAGGTGGAGACTTCAATTTAATATCCCACTCTCATTTAGATAGATCTCTCACTAGGAAAACTCCCACACCCTTACCTAAATTAGGTATATCCTCTTTCCTATCCATACTACAGCTAACAGACGTGTGGAGAGCTCTCAATCCCACGAGAGAGAATATACTTGCATTTATCCCGCTCATCACACTCTATCCTGAATAGATTACATCACCCTATCTAATACCCTATTCACACAAGTCATGGATACAGGTAAAGAACCAATTATAATATCGGATCATGCGTTAGTCTGGTTGACTATGAAAACCCAAAATGAGAAATCTACTCACAGGACATGGATATTCCCAGCCCATTTGTGAAATTCCCCTTGGTTTAAAACTCATTTATAAAAATCCTGGAACGAGTATCATCAAGCCAACAAACATTTTCTTACCTCAAACCCATCTCTATTGGATGTCAGCAAAAGCTGTTTTAAGAGGTTCTATCCTTTCATATGAATCAAAGGAAAATAAAAAATGTTGTATATCTCTTTGCAACAATTACTCTCTGATGCCTATTCGACATATAGTCTATATCCTTCTCCCCTTAATAAATCTACTTACCTAACAACTAAAGTGAAATTTGACGAAATCCTGCAATCTCTAACAGATAAATACCAATTTGCATCTAACTACCGCTTCCATAGATATGGTAATAAGACCAGCAACCTCCTATCTAATATTCTAAATGGCACTAGACCTCCAATGTAAGTCCATCCTTTACTCCTTCCCGATGGTTCTCATACTTCTTCTAACAACAGATCACCCAAATAATGCGGGACTATTATACTGATATCTACTCTCTCCCCCAGACTGCTCCCTCTCCTGATACACACATTACTTTTTCCTCTTCTCTGGCTCCTTCTAAGTCTATCTGGTCCACAATCTCCTACCCTCAGATTCCTAACAAACTAGCTACTACCCTAACACAACCGATCACTCTTGATGAGGTTAAGCTGGCCATCAGGTCATTAAAAATGGCTAAAGCCCCTGGTCCTGATGAATTCTGTGGAGATTTTTACAAATTGTTTGCGTAACATCTCAATCCAATTTTAGAGTCTTTCTTTAACTATATCTTACTCCCTTTATATTTTAACTCAGCAATTATTAAATTAATACCAAAACCGGGAAGAGATTCAGCTCTCCCTGGCTCATATAGGCCCATTTCCCTATTGAATTGTGATTATAAGCTTCTCACCAAAATTCATGTGAATGGCCTAAATCCCCTCCTTCCCTCAGTAATCCATCAAAACCAGACTGGCTTCATCAAGGGCAGCCATTCCATTACAAACATTCGAAAAGTTTTGGCTGCGATTCAGGCGAGTCATGGGGGAACAGATGCGTCCAATGGAAAAATTATCCTCTCAATTGATGCTGAAAAAGCTTTTGATTTTGTACATTGTACGCATCTGTTCCTCACCATGGAACGCTTTGGATTTCCCCCTGCTTTTGTCTTGTTCATTAAAACAATTTATATGTCACCATCTTCACAAATTTCATGCAATGGTTTCTTATCCCCTCCCTTCCCAATCCAGAAAGGAACCCATCAAGGATGCCCCCTCTCCCCCCTCCTTTTTGCCTAGCAATCGAACCCCTTGCAATTGCCCTTCGCTCTTACCCACATTTCCTAGGTATTACTATTCTTTCCTCTGAACTAATAGTCTTGCTCTTTGCAGACGATATGCTTCTTTTTATCTCTGACCCAGCCAATTCCCTACCAGTAATCTTGGACATAATCTCTTCATTCAACCCCATCTCAGGTTATAAAATAAATGTCTCTAAATTGGCAATCCTTCCTATCCCCACTCTAACAACTGACCTATGCTCCCGTACGGTGATTGCTCAATTTCGCCTACAAACCTCACAGATCAAATACTTAGGGGTCCAAATTATTAATAACCCTCGATACCTCTATTCAACTAACTTTACTCCTCTTTTTTCTAAAATCTGTACTCAACTAGATTCCTGGTCCAAACTCCCCTTATCTTTATTTGGCAGAGCAACTGTCCTAAAGAGTATCAGTTTTCCTAAAATGTACTATCCCTTACAAATGTTACCATGTCTCATTACCAAACAAGATTTTTGCAACCTTGAAAAAATCTTATCTACCTTTCTATGGAATGGTAAAAGACAGAGTTTGTTTTTAAAGAAAATACATAGGCCTAAAATCGCTGGTGGTCTCAGTATCCCAATTTTAACTTTGTATGCACTTACTTCACACTTTCGTATCATCACTCATGGAAACATCAGTCTTCACAGATAAGGTTCTTAAACAATACATCTTTTACCCATACTCACCTAGGGCCCTACTACACACAAGAATTAACCTTATTCCTCAGCATATTTTAGATAAAATACTATTTAGGGATTCATACAACAACTAGAGATGAGTGGATTTGGATCTGAACCCAACTGGATTTCACGTCACAAGCCCAGATCCGAGTCAGGTTCGAGTTTTCCCACCTGACTCAGAAACAAGAACGAAGCAAAATGTCATCATCCCGCTGTCGGATTCTCGTGGGGTTTGGATTCCATATAAAGAGCTGCACGTCACCACCATTTTCACTCCGGTATTGGAGAGTGTAGGGAGAGGACGTGTCTCCGTCCTCAGTGTTCTCAGTGTCCGTGTCTTGTGCTGCATCTGTCCAGTCACAGTGGTTGTGTCCTCTGCTGCCATATGTCCAGTGCTACTGTATAAGTCCAGTCCAGTGGTGCTGTATTGTGCTGCCTCAATTCAGTCACAGTGGTGGTGTCCTCTGCTGCCATATGTCCAGTGCTGCTGTATAAGTCCAGTCCAGTGGTGCTGTGTTGTGCTGCATCAGACCAGTGGTGGTATCCCTGTGCTGCCATATATGTCCAGCGGTACTGCCGTATAAATCCAGTGATCCTGCCATATAATTACAGTGATACTGCCGTATAATTTCAGTGATCCTGTCGTATAAATCCAGTGATCCTGCCGTATAATTCCAGTGTTCCTGCGGTATAATTCCAGTGATCCTGCCGTATAATTCCAGTGATCCTGCTGTATAAATCCAGTGATCCTGCCGTATAAGTCCAGTGATCCTGCCATATAATCACAGTGGTACTGGCGTATAAATCCAGTCCAGTGATACTGCCATAAATGTCCAGTGATACTGCCATATATGTCTATTGATACTGCAGTATATGTCCATCGGTACTGGCGTATAAATCCAGTGAGCCTGCTGTATAATTCCAGTGATCGTGCCACATAATTCCAGTGATCATGCCGTATAAATCCAGTGATCCTGTCGTATAAGTCCTGTGATCCTGCTGTATAATTACAGTGGTACTGGCGTATAAGTCCAGTCCAGTGATACTGCCATATATGTCCATTGATACTGCCGTATATGTCCAGCGGAACTGCCATATAATTCCAGTGATCCTGCCGTATAATTCCAGTGATCCTGATGTATAAATCCAGCGATCCTGCCGTATAAGTACAGTGATCCTGCCGTATAATTACAGTGGTACTGGCATATATGTCCAGTCCAGTGATACTGCCGTATATGTTCAGTGGTACTTCCGTGTATGTCCAGCGGTACTGCCGTATAAATCCAGTGATACTGCCGTATAATTCCAGTGATCCTGCTGTATAATTCCAGTGGTACTGGCGTATTTGTCCAGCCGTATAAATCCAGTGATCCTGCCATATAATTCCAGTGATCCTGCCGTATATGTCCAGTGGTACTGCCATATAAATCCAGTGAAATTGCCGTATATATATATATATATATATATATATACACACCCTGTTGCAAAGCAGATTGCTGAGGCCATAACAACTATGCTGGTGTTAGACGTGCATCCGGTATTCACCATTAGTGCAGTGGGACTGCAGTGCCAACCCTAGATGGGCCAGGTGTTTGTGCCGCACACTTGTGTTGCTTAGCTTAGTCATATAGCTACCTCATTGCCCTGTTTTACTTCTTGGCATGATGTGCTGTTTGGGTACTATTTTTTTAAGTGCCATCCTGTCTGACACTGCAATGCCACTCCTAGATGGGCCAATTGTTTGTGTCGCTTAGCTTAGTCATACAGCTACCCCATTGCACCTCTTTTTCATCTTTGCATGATGTGCTGTTTGGGGTCTAGTTTTTTTATATCTGCCCTCCTGTTTGACACTGCAGTGCCACTCCTAGATGGGCTAATTGTTTGTGTCGCTTAGCTTAGTCATACAGCTACCTCATTGCACCTCTTTTTCATCTTTGCATGATGTGCTGTTTGGGGCCTAGTTTTTTTAAGTGCCATCCTGTGTGCCACTGCAGTGCCACTCCTAGATGGGCCAGGTGTTTGTGCCGCACACTTGTGTCACTTAGCTTAGTCATACAGCAACCTTGGTGCACCTCTTTACATCTTTGCATCATGTGCTGTTTGGGGCATGTTTTTTTAAAGTGCCATCCTGTCTGACACTGCCGTATAAGTCCAGGGGTACTGCTGTATTAGTCCAGGGGTACTGCCGTATAAGTCCACCAATTGCAGAATTTTTGAAAAATGATAGGGGCATGCAGGAGATGCTGTCAGTGGACTGAAAAATTGTGGGCCACTTTCAACATTCAGCCACTGCATGCCACTACTAGTTGGGCCAAGTGGTTCTGTCGCTTAGTTTAGTCGTAGAGCAACCTTGGTGCACTTATTTTTCTTATTTGCATCATGTGCTGTTTGGGGCCTATTTTTTAAATCTACCATCCTGTCTGACACTGCAGGCCAGGTGTTTGTGCCGCACACTTGTGTCACTTAGCTTAGTCATACAGCAACCTCGGTGCACCTCTTTTTCTTCTTTGCATCATGTGCTTTTTGGGGCCTAGTTTTTTTTAAATTTGCCATCCTGTCTGACACTGCAGTGCCACTCCTAGATGGGCCAGGTGTTTGTGCTGCACACTTGTGTCGCTTAGCTTAGTCATACAGCCACCTTGGTGCAACCTTTTGGCCTAAAAACAATGTTGTGAGGTGTTCAGTGTTCAGAATAAACTGGAAATGAGTGGAAATGAATGTTATTGAGGTTAATAATATCGTAAGATCAAAATTACCCCCAAATTCTGCAATTTTAGCTGTTTTATGTTTTTTTCAAAAATCATCCAGATCCAAAACCAAAACACGAAAGGGTGGTTTTGGCAAAACAAACCCAAAACCAAAACACGAGCGAGGAATTAAAACCAAAACATGAAAAGTGCCTGCTGCACATCTCTAACAACAACTGGTTTAGTCTAAGCAAGTCCCTTAAATTTCCACATACTTGCTCTTCCTTTATACCTTTATGGGGTAACCCTAACTTTGAGCCATCTCTTTTTAGCTTTCCACCTATTGTCGAGGAAAGGACTCAATCTAGCCACAAAGCTATTTGACCGTGGGGCAATGTATTTCCCTTCTCCTCCATCAAAGACACTTACAGTATCCCCAACTCCAATTTCTACTTATATCTCCAGGCGAGACATTTCGCCCAATCTGTAGTACCACTAAACTCCCCACACAATCTAGTTCATCCCCTGGACACTTTACTAAAATCTCTTTACACTCGTAAATGTAAAACCAAATCTCTATACTGCCTTCTCATCAATCCTCAAGCTGATGATAACTTAGATGCACTCGCCTGTGCCTGGAGTGTTGACATCCCTGCAACCACCAAAGCCGACTTCTTCCCTACACAGTTTCCTAGGATCATGAGTACCCTCCATTCTGCCTATTTACAAGAGGTGCACTTTAAATCTTTACATAGAATCTATATTGCCCCTGCACAGAGGAAACATATGACTCACTCGGAATCTGCATCATGTCCTAAATGTTCCATGGCAAATCCCATATATTTTCACTGTTTTTGTTCTTGTTCAAATATCCTGAGATTCTGGCGTAAGGTCATAGCTTTCCTTAACTTCTCTACTCAATTAAATTTAGACCTAAACCCTCTTGCTTGTTTGAGTTTAAACTTCAAAGATTGGAATCTCTCTCCTGAAGATCGCAATCTCTCACCTTTCCTTACAGTCGCCCTAACTTTGGCGAAGAAACATATTCTCATACACTGGATTAAAAAAATCTACCCCATGTATACAAGAACTACAATGTAAACTCCTACAACTCATATATTTCGACAAGAGAGCACGTCCACTTAACCCTGGCAAACAATATGACAAATTTGTTCGAAAATAGGGAAGATACTGTATATCTCTTCTCTCTTCTGAAACCAGCACTGATATTTGGCAGAACTTAACTGTCAACTCTCATTGGTTATAATTACAACTGCTCTTCATACTTTATTAGTATTTCTCTAATATTTGATGTAGACTGATCTCCCTCTTTATATTTATGATATTTTCAAGATTTAAAAATGGGATCCCCATATCCTACCTCCCCTCCCTTCCCTCCCCCTCTCTCCCTTCCCATACCCCCACTTCACTTCCCCCACCCCCTCGCCTTTTCTCCTCTTCTCATTCCTTTCTCCTCTCTGTCTTTGTCTACCCCCTTACTCTTATTCTTCTTAGAAGTGCTTATTTGTTCCCTTTTTATGATAATGTTCTTTATTGTATTGTACTTTATCATCTGCTTATTAGATGTTCTTCAACATCTTTTTGCCTATCTAACTGTCTAAACGATGATAACATTTGTTATAGCTCCACATGGGGCACACCACTTTTGCTCTTTAATTTTCTGCTCTTGTGTATGTTTATTTCTGGAAAATACGAATAAAATCTTTAACACTAAAACATGCATGGGATAGACATAAGGATATCCTTACAAAGAAATAAGGATCAAATAAGGTTTGAGATAAAAATATGGTAAAAAAAAAAGGGCATACTAGATGGGCCAAGTGGTTCTTATCTGCCATCAAATTCTATGTTTCATATTTCTATATATATAGTCTCTCAAGTCTTAGTACAGGTACAACTTAGTGTGTTGGGGGACACCGGGGGTTAATCCCCAATGTATTTCTTGCTTAGACTACCCCATCTCTTTCACACACCTGAATTACTGTATATTGTCTAATTGATATGAGCAACTTAAATTTTGTTTTGTCATTCTACATTAGCATGCAGCAGGACGCAGCACATTCAACAAAACATCAGTCACTAATGACCGCAGGAGCGCGCAATCCCCCATACACACAGAGCAGTGTAGCCAATATGTTGTTATGAAACTGCATATTGTGCCAACATCGCTCTTTTGTGTACCTGGCCTTAATCGTAATCATGACATTATGGAACTGCCAGGACTGATTACTTTAAGAAAGAACTACTTTAGCCTTTGAATTACTTTGGTGTGCACTACAAACTAGCTCTTCTTATTATTAATTAATTTATCATCAGGCTCTGTTTGAGTGCTCAGATATTACCCTTTCTCTGAAAGGTGGTTTTGGACTTTTGGACATCAGAATGCCCAATATTTTTTCAAGATTTTGGACCCATGATACCTGATAATGCTAGTACTAGACATATTGGATGAATCAGGCCTGATTATGGATGCTACAAAAATTACACAAGCCCATCCCAGGACGAGCCCAGATCCAAGTCCGGCTCGAGACTTCCCGCCAGACTCGGAAAACAAGAACAAGGCAAAACGTCATCATCCCACTGTTGGAATCTCGAAGTATTTGGATTCCATATAAACAGCCGTGCGTTGCTGCCATTTTCACTCCAGACTTGGAGAGTGAGGGAGACAGACCTCTGTCTCTCTGTGGGTGGTGGCATTGGGTGGGGTTAGTGTGTGATCTGTAGGGGTGCTGCTGCAGTCCCTATGGTGTACCTGTGATGTGTTAGGGATGCTGTCCTGGCTGTCACTGGTGTTTCATGTGCTGAAGCTGTACATGGGTTTTGCTGTCCTGGCTATCACTGTGTTGTAAAGGGTGGAGGTGTACTGTCCTCCTCTATGCTGGAAAATATAGGCTTGCTGCTGGCCCTGTATGTTGTAAAAATTCAGGGGTGCAGTTGTTAAAAATTAAAAGCACACTGCTGCTGTATGCTGGAAAATATAGGGGTGCTGCTGGCACTGTATGTTGTAAAAATTCAGAGGTGCAGTTAAAAATTAAAAGCACACTGCTGTATGCTGTAAAATATAGGGTGTTTCTGTTCAAATAACATTACACTGGCCCTGTATGCTATAAAAATTTAGGGGTGCAGTGAAAATCAATGTACTCTGGCCCTGTCTTGTATGCTGTAATTATTCTAGGGTGCAGTGAAAATCAATGTACACTGGTCCTGTCTTGTATGCTGTAATTATTGTAGAGTGCAGTGAAAAATCAATGTACAGTACACTGGCTCTGTCTTGTATGTTGTAAAATTACAGGGGTGTTGTGAAATTACAGGGGTGCTGGCACTGTCTGCGGTTGAGATGTCTAGGCCTGACCTTCACAACACTGTATGGTAAGAGGAGGCTCCTACCACTATTTGCGCACCCCCTGCAAGTGCTGGGAGGAGCACCACCAGTCCATTTGCAGATATTGAGATTGAGGATGTCACTGTAGAAGTACACCAGGATGAGGAGGACATGAGTGTAGCTGGCGCTGCGGAGGAAGCTGAGGATTCTGATGGTGATGTGGTTTGTTTGAATAAGGCACCAGTGGAGACAGTTGTCCATGGGATAAAAAAGCCCATTGTCATGCCTAGGCAAAATACCAAAAAAGCCACCTCTTCAGTGTGGAATTATTTCTCTACAAATCCGGAACACAGGTGTCAAGCTGTCTGTTGCCTTTGTCAATCCATAATAGATAAAGGTAAGGACAAGGATTATTCTTTTTACTCTCGTGTTCACCAATCATATTCCAGAATAGATTATGTTTTTACTTATTAATGTTCTTTCGAGCCTATTTCTAAAATTTTAATTTTACCTATGTCTTGGTCTGACTACTCACCCCTTTTTGTCTCTTGGAATATACAGTATCTCAACTGAAAGTCATGCCATGCCTTGGAGGTTGGGGAAACATACACTAGCGCACCAATTTGCCTCCCAAGCTATACAGACAGTACATCAGTTATTACTGCAGTATCTTTCCACTAATTACCCTGAGGATACCTCACACATTGGTGTACTCTTAAAGCTGTGATCTAGGGTTCACCTATTCAGATGGCTTCTAGACTTAAAAGGGAATATAAACTTCAATATGAGCAAGCAGTCACTAAATCAGCTAAAATGGAGATTGCGCATAAGGCAGACCCTTCAAATAAAGCATGTTACAAACTTTTTCTTGCGGCATGTGAAGAAGTTAACGCCTTCTCTCTTAGAGAGGTGCAAAGTAATATTTCACGTCTCAACAAAAAATGTTATATGTTTGGTAATCATGCAGGCCACCTGCTAGCTCGTAAATTAAGGGGCTGCCATGTGAGAGAGTGGGTATAAAGTGTTTATAACACTAAGGGAACCAAATTAACAGACCCAAATGATATTGCTAATGAATTTGCAGATTTCTGTTAGAAGTTGTATAATTTGAGAGATGACCCTGCTACCCCACAACCCTCCTTGGAGCATATTGAAGCTTTCTTAAGTAATCTCTCTTTACCATAACTAGACAATAAGACTTGTCTATCCCTCTGCTCACTCTGGTCCCTATCGGAGGTTGAAAAAGCCATTGAGTCTTTCCCTCCCGACAAAGCCCCGGGACCAGACAGGTTCCCCTCTAACTTTGATAAAACCTACAAAACTGATTTAGCTCCCATGTTACTGTCAGTTTTTAATGCAGCCTTTGACTCTAAAAGCTTTCTGAAGGAGATGCTTGAAGCTCAGATCATCATGATCCCTAAACCGGGTAAGGTCACCACATCAGTAAAAAATGATCGGCCTATTGCATTATTAAACACCAATGTTAAACTGTACGCCAAACTCATTGCCCAGCACTTATGCTCCTTATTGCTCTCTTTAATTAATGCCGACCAAGTTGGGTTTGTCCCGGGTAGGCACGCCCAGGACAACACTCGGAGAGCTCTTAATATTATTGAGTTTTGTATTTCTCAACAAGCCCCCTTATTAATCCTCTCCCTGAATGCTATGAAAGCTTTTGATAGGCTACATTGGCAATACTTGCAAGCTACTCTGAAGAGTTTCGGCATCAGGGAGAGGATACTAGATTCGATTTTGGCATTGTTCTCATTTCCCTCTGCTAGAGTTGCTGTCAATGGGTGCTTATCATCTGGGTTTGATATATCTAATGGAACCAGGCAGGGGTGCCCTCTCTCTCCATTTAACTTCACCTTGGATCTAGAGCCCTTGGCTGAGAAAATCATATCCTCTACCAAAGTCTTGGGACCCGTGATAGGTGACATTTCCCACAAAATTAGTCTCTTTGCTGACAATATCTTGTTGTTTATACTCCAACCAGCATTTTCTTAACCTCAGTTGCATACCATACTGGATGATTATGCTCAGGTCTCCTACTATAAGCTGAACACCTCTAAAATAAAGGCTTTACCATTTATAGTTTTGACATTATTAAAGACATTATTAAAGAGTTAAATGACAAAAATACTCATGGCAAACTAAATCATTGAAATATCTAGGGGTTCAGCTGGCTAGCGATTGTGACCTTTTTGATTGTAATTATGTCCCCTTGCTCCATGCCTTTGAGACTTTTTTTTTACAAATTCCCCATTGGTTATATTGTCAACCAGAGGTCACATCCACAGTCTGGCAGCATATTCCATGATTGCCTGCAATGTGCAGAGACTCTCCAGTATGTACCTTGCTTGCCATACAGCGTGTTCCCTGATGTATTCCCACCATCTCCAGGGTATGGGTGCTGCCATGACACCTGCAGTCATCTGACTTGGTGCTATCCACTCCTGAGCACTGGAGTGCTCACATGACTTGATTCTCCAATCCCTGCTGACCAGGGGGTATATAGCTAGAGTTCCTGCTCAGAAACATTGCCTTGAACACCTCACATTCTGTGAACAAGCGTCTTCTGGCTCCAGTCTGTCTCAAGAGACTCTCCTGTTTCAGTGCTCTGTGGAACTACAGGTAGCAGCCATCCAGTTCAGTTGCAGCTCCATCTGCATTCTGCTCCAGCATTTATTAGCAGTCTCCTGAGACTCTCCTGTGTCAGTGTTCCGTGGAACTACAGGTACCAGCCATCCAGTATGTTTTCAGCTTCAGCTACACTCTGCTTCTATAATCACTTGCAGTAAGAGACTCTCTCCAGGTGCTGCATATCATACTCACCTGTTTGTTATTACTCTGCATCAGCACTGTGTTATCCAACCTGCACTAAAGCATCCAGATTAAAGTTCAGCTGTCTCTTGCAATAACCTAACCTGGTTCTGTTGTTGTATGCAAGCATTGCCTAATGACTGTGTAGCTCTGTTTTAAGTTCCTATCAGTTTCCAGGCCAGTCATCTGCATTATCAATTGCCTGTACAATCATGTTGCAACTTACTATTGGTTACCAAGCCAATCATCTGCATTACTTACCAGCAAAGTACTGTTTCCAATTGCCATTGGTTTCCAGGCTAATCATTTATATTGCCAAGTATTTGTGTCAAGTTCTGTTCAAGTTTATCATCGGTTTCCAGGCTGATCATCATTTAATTCCAGTTGTTATCGGTTCCCAAACCGACCTATTGCATGTGACTGGTTTTCCAAAGACTCTGTCAGCTCCACGACAGTAATATTTTCTATAGCTCCAGTGATATTTATATTTTTGTGTGCTTCAATAAACACCATTGTGCACATGCACAGGAACTCATTACAGCCTCCTAGTTTCCTCCACCGCACCACCACTGACCCTCCGGGAACAGACACAAACCCAGACCTGACACAGTCCTTATGGGCCAATGCATTTGCGCTTATTCACGATGTGCTATGAGTAGATGTCCCTGTGGATCCTGTAATAACCCTATTTCATTGCCATCCAAGTTTATTATATGAAGGAGATGCCTATCTACTGGGCCATATTTTGATAGCTATGAAGGCAGCCATAGCTCAACTCTGGAAATTGGTATCTCACTGTCATTGTTAATAAAATTCATAAGCACTACCTATATGAGACAGCTGATTGCACTTATGCCTCATCGCCACTCATGAAATGGTTTAAGTGGGGTGAATAGTACTTGGAGAAACTAGGACAATCTTTTAAATATAGTGAACCTCTTGCTCTGTCTTTATACATTTTTGTATATAAATGTTGGCATACACCTGGCATTTCTTTTAGTCTTTTCCTTTTTTCTTTCTCTTTTTCTTTGTCCTCTCTTCTCTGTCTTCCCTTTTTTTTATATATATTTCCTTACCATTCTCCCCCCCCTTTTTTTTATATATTTCCTTACCATTTCCCCCCCCCCCTTTTTTATATATATTTCCTTACCATTCCCCCCCCCCCTTTTTTTATATATTTCCTTACCACTCTCCCCCCCCACCCCTCCTTTTTTTTTTTTTATATATGACCATCTTTTTTTTTTTTAATGAGCACTAGGCCATGGATTTTCTAGAGATTACGGTTCTTTTTTTTTTTCTCCTGAGGTTCTTCCACATGCTCTACCATTTTTAGTAACGTAAATGTTTATTCAGTCTTTAATATTTGTTCTGTGTACAGTATGTTCTAAATTCTTTGCCGCAATGGGTCATGTATCTGTACCCTGTTTGCTGCTCGTCCATTCTTTTTCTGTACCCCTTTTTTGTGTATTCACTTAATTTTAATAAAAACTATTGTTAAAAAAAGAACTGTTTGTCCAAAGCAAGAACTGACCATGTAGCTTTATATATTATATATAATTTGGATGTATGTATATATGTTCCAGCATAACTCTGGAATGCCTGGAGCAATTTACACTAAACTTGGTACACATACAGTATACCTTACAACCTGTAAATAAATACTGTGGGGGCTAGACACCCCTAGCACCCCTAGGGATGGGAGTGGGAAGGGGGAGACATGTAAATATGCATAGTTTTATGCATTTTATTACTCATAAAAGAAGGACAGACATGAAAAGACAAGGTAGTGATCACAGGAGTGCACGTAAAACAGCATCAACAATGAGGATATGGATAAGCAACAAGAAAGAAATACAATGAGTGTCGCATATCAGCAATTGTCAGTGCAGCATGGAAGACATTGTAAGATCACAACAATGCAGTATGGATAACCAGATACTTGAATATGTGATAAATGTATCGGGGGGTTAAAGAATAGTGAATAGGAAGATGGGCGCGATAAAAAATCGTACTCAGAGGCAGATTGTGGTGATGTAGTAAAGGCATGTGCAAACGGTTTCCCGGGCTAAAGGCCGGTAAGTGTTTACATTTTTTTCAGCAACATAAGATAGGGTCCAATGTACGGTGTTGGATTTGTGGGATTCTACGGAGCCACAAGAGAACATGGCTAAGGGTGCCAGTGGTGGATCCCGCAATCAGTTCTTAAGCCTGCTGTGTTATGGAGTGCCCAATGTGAGACATCTAGGTCTCCAAAGTGATCTTCAACACCAGTAACCTGATGCGCTATTTGTGAAAGGTCAGCTTAAGGGCTGAAATTTCCAACCTGACCGTCTCCCGCAGTTTGTGTTCAAGATCCTGGAAATCCCATTTGGTCAGGAGATCCTTCTTGGTCGGGAGGATGCATAAGTGAAACAATAAAGCGACTTCTTTGTTACAGGCCGAGTTCAGTGATGTGGAGGAAGCCATGGACTCCACATCTGCAGGAGAAGGGGAATAGGTACTGTAGGGGGTTAAATGGGAATCTTCTCCCCTGGTATTGGTTTGCCATTAACACTGTTAGATTGCAAAGTGGTATCGCTTGGTCTTTTAGCTGCAGGAGTCCACCCACCTTTCTGATTTTCCCCATCAGCAAAGCAACACCATAGGATGATTATGTGTAGAATAATAAAAGTAGCGCCACAGAAGTTAGCAGCAAGAGTGAATGACTTGTTTAAAATCCTGGGGCCTCACATCACTCACCAGACCCCATTACGTGTGGGTGAATCAGAGGATCATGGACAGGCAAGTGGGCCTAAGTCAGCGCATAAGGCGCAAAAGCTTGGCATATGATGCAGATGTAATCAGCAGGTAGAGAATGCCTACAGGTGTTAGAGGTCAAAACCAGGGTAGGGTGTCACAAACGGTATCCGGATGATAGATAGACAGTGTCTAGTTAGACAGTCAAGAGATAGACACCATATGTTAGACAGACATTAGGTTGTCAGGATCAAAAGGTCGACATAGTCCAAGGGTCAGCATGAAAAGGGTCGACAGTACAAAAGGCCGACATGGTCAAAAGTTAGACAGGATCAAAAGGTCAACCTGAAAATGGTTGACATAAAAAAGGTAGACAGGTCTATTTTATTTTATTTTTTGGGATTTTTTCATACCTTCTCTATCCATGCCATTATAGAGTTGGTTACAAACCTTGTGGCGAGCACAGTGAGACACCGAGCCCGAAGCATGGCAAGCGGATGCCCTTTTTAAAATTGGCGGTCCCAGATGACAAAACTATCTATACAAATCCCAACAATGCAAAAAAAGGTGTCTACCTTTTTGATGTCAACCTTTTGACCCTGTCTACCTTTTGACTCTGCCGAACTTTTGTGCTGTCTACTTTTTTTCATGTCTACCTTTTGACCATGTCAACCTTTTGACCCTGTCATCCTTTTGACTGACTAACATGTAGTGTGTATCTATTGACTGTCTAATTAGACACTATCTATTATACCACAGCCATCACAAACCCGGGGCTTACCACCAAGCCACCGTGGACTGAGAACCACTTGGGAAAAGGGCATTGAATGAACCGATCAGTGGGGCCTCACAGGCCTTGCGTCCTCAATAATTGCTCATTGCTCCACCCCCCCCAAAAGTCAAATGTTGATTAGAGTTTGCATAGCCGCAACATTGTGGGAAGTCACCCCCGAAGGGTTCTCTGGAGACCCGTCCGCTCCCCTGCACTGCTAGGTCACGTTGACCATCAGACACAATTTAATATCAGGGGGTGAGATGGAGTTGCTGACTCAGCCCCGCTACAGGTAGGACAAACACTGCCTTATCAATGGCAGTGCAGTCAAGGGCAGGAAGCAGGGCAACAAGCATTGATTCAAGGACTGCTGGCAGGGAGAGGCCACCACAATGCCAGCTGAGTAGACAGCCTTGGCTGCAGGGCTGATCAATATGTGGCAGAGAACAGGGAGCTACAGCTGCTAGCAAAGACCGGGGCTTCTGGTCATAACTTTTAATTAGGAGAAAGCATTAATGGGTGGCTGAGTATGTGTGTAGAAGGTGGTGGGCCTATGTGTGTTAATAAGTGCTGATAGGCCTAGTGTGTGTATGGGGGTAAATGAGTGCCAGCAAGTGAGTGTATGTGTGTTTGTGTGGAGTGGATTTATTATGTGCTGACAGGGAGAGTGTGTGTGTTTTGAGGGTGAATTTACTGTGTGCTGACAGGGTGTATGTGTGTGGGGGGGTGGATTTATTGTGTGCTATTAGGGTGTGGGGAGGGGTGGTTTAATGAGTACTGGAAGGGTGACTTTGCGTGGTGGATTTATTGTGCTGACAGGGTGAGTGTGTGGAGGAGTGGTTTAATTAATGCTGGCAAGGTGAGTGTTTGGGGGGTTTATTAAGTGTTGGCAGGGTAATGGCATGTCTGTGGAGTTTAATGAGTGCTGTCAGGGAGAGTGTGTGTAATAAATCTATTGAGTGTTGGCAGGGTGAGCGTGTGTTATGGGGTCTAATGAGTGTTGACAGGTTGAGTGTGTTTGGGTGGGCGGATTTATTAAATGCTGACAGGGTGAGTTTAATGGGTGTTGGCAGGGTAAGTGTGTGTGTGGGGGGGTGGAGTTATTAAGTGCTGATGGTGAGTTTGCGTGGGGTGGTTATTGAGTACTAACAGGGTGAGTGATTGTGCATAACATTTTAATGAATGCTGGCAATTTGTTTGTTGGTTAATGAGCCCTGGCAGGCTTAGTGTGTATGTGAGAAGGTTAATGGGTTAGATGTGTA
Source organism: Pseudophryne corroboree (assembly GCF_028390025.1). Lineage (NCBI taxonomy): Eukaryota > Metazoa > Chordata > Amphibia > Anura > Myobatrachidae > Pseudophryne > Pseudophryne corroboree. Next base: position 641,298,408 of record NC_086446.1, read on the forward strand.
GCATAAATATGTACTATAGTGGGGACATTGTATGGCATAATTCACACTATGTGGCATACAATAAATCTGAGGTATAGATGTTTGGCATATTAAGTACTGGGGGAACCAATGTATGGCATATTATGAATTGGAGGGAGCAGGGGTGCTGAAATGTTGCTAGGCGTGCCCAAAAACCTTGCCCTGGCCCTGGGCATCAGGCTACTGTTTCTACAGATATTTTGGATAAACCAGTAGGTGTCACAACTGAGGGCCTGAGCTGACGGGAGGCAGCCTCAGTTGTAGGGGCTGAGATGTACCGGAACCTGGGAGGTTGTATCAGACCCCTGGACATGTAAGTAACATGAATAATAACTGCCCGAAGGCGTGACTACGACAACTTGGATAAAAGTCAATGATGTTTATTATGACAACTCCGCAACACAGCAGCAGTAAAAGAAAACGTAAAGGTCAGCAAATAATAAATACAGTTCCTGGGTACTACAGGATGGCAGGAGCCACAGGGCACTGGTAGTGTGAGATAGTTCTTATGATCTTCTAGATGGAAAGTCCTTACCAGGCCCGACTGTAGCAATGGAGATAACCCAGGATTGTGCCAGCTGGTGTTCCAGGAAAAGCTGGGTTGCTGAAGGTAAAACAGCTGCTGTGGATACTGGCTGGAACCAGACTGTTGTTAGCACGGAGTGGATACTGGCTGGAACCAGTTAAATAATAGATGAACTTGGGAGCGATGAAATATGAACTGAAATGTAGAACTTGAGAGCAGAGAAATAATAATACCGGTGGAGAGTGGTAAAGTGTAGAAAGGACACCGGCCCTTTAAGGGAAGCTGTACTCTGCTGAAAGCTGAGCTGGAAGCAGGTAATGTTGTAGCTGGAAACAGATGAATCCACAATGGATTGGAGAGTCAGGCTACACCGCAGGTGGAATGCTGGTGCGGGTCTCTATGGTGGAAGTCTTGAGACAGGAGCTGGAACCTGGAAGACAATCACAGGAGAGAGACAAACAGGAACTAGGTTTGACAACCAAAGCACTGACGCCTTCCTTGCTCAGGCACAGTGTATTTATACCTGCAGCAAGGAAGGGATTGGCTAGGCAATTATGCAGATTAACAATACTGACAACAGATTGGAGGAAATGATCAGCTGACAGAATCCAAGATGGCTGCGCCCATGCAGACACTTGGAGGGAAGTTTGGTTTGTAATCCATGTGGTAATGAAAACAGTAATGGCGGCGCCGGCCACTGGAGACAGGAGACGCCAGGCTGACAAGTGCACATCCAACCACGCGGACACAGCGGAGGCCGCGGCTGACGTAATCGCCACTCTGACACTCTGCATGCAGAAGCTCAGGGACGGCGGCGGAGGCCGCGGGAGACGCCATGCCAGATGTAATAAGGCGTTACTGTGACAGCGTCTCAGAGAGACAGGAGAGGATGCAGGAATGTGAACATTAGGATAACAGATGGGATCCGGTCCTGGAGCGCTGAGCCAGCCTTAGGAGGCATCTGATGGGTAAGAAATGGCGTCCAGATACCCGGATCGTGACAGTAGGGAGATATTACTTGGCGTATCAGCACCCATTGGCTTCCATGAAAAGTGTGATTTATATGCTTTGTCCTCAAGCCCAATCATGGTGATGACAGAGAGAGATTACTTTTGCAAAAATAAATTTAGGTGGAGTTATGAGTTTCATACAGTTAGTACTAGAGGTATCAAGGAAAGTAATCAATTCAAATGCTTCCTTTAATGATTATTCAGTATGGGTGTTCCTGGTAGTACAGCCATTTTTGTTTTATTTGAAGAAGTGCAACATTTTATTTGTATCTATAGTCTGAATATTTAGTGTGTTTCACATTTGATATTGTGATCGGCAAATTTACCATCTGTTTGAATCAGTACTTGCAGTATGTTACATACTTTATATAAAGTTAATAAATACCGGCACATCCCTGGTACTTCTGCTTTGATGGTATTTATAAAAAAACATAGACTTTTAAGATTTCTGTTATGACTGCTTGTTACATATTGTCATGGCGACTTCGATACAATATGATTGGCAATTAAAATTAGATGTATTCATATGTGGTTGTCTTGACAATTATTTAATATGGTAAGCTAGGTGTTGTCACACACCTTCAGTGTTTTGAATGGATGATAACCATCTGCCACATTCTGTTAAGGTTGCATGAGATGTTGCACGGCTTAACAGATCCAGGGGTGTTAATTCATACCAGGCACCCAGAGGGGAAATAAATGGTGCTCCCCCCTCCTCCTGCCAAATCGGTAGCATAGCAGATTGGGCAAAGAAGCCATAAATCCTGACAGTTGTGAATAATCTCCAGCTACTTTGCTCCAGTTCTCTTCACCCTCAAAAGATCCCCACCCCTGTCTCACCAGCCTCATTCCACTGTGTTTCTGCAGCCCCAGTCCCACAGTATATCAAAAGCCAGTCCTCTTTCGGTCTCTACAGCAGCTCCCCTTCTGTCTCTCTTTGGGCCCTCACTGTTTCCCCAGCTACATCCAGCCCCCTTCTGTCTCTCCATAACCCCATTGTCTCTCCTTGTGCCCCCCTGCAGCAAAAGTGGAGAAGTGAGCCATCTGCTCTGTATACTTTTATAGTATGCAAATTATAAATGTTACATCAAAGCTGATTGGTTGGCAAGGGCAACTTCTCCACTGGTGCACTTCTCCACTTTTATCACTGCTTAGTACATCTCCCCATAGTCTTATATTGCAACCTATTGCATGAAAACTGAATCTGCATTGATGGAGATCACAGCAGCAATATTATGTGGTCTTCAGATATGGGTAATTAATAGATATGGTAGGAATTGTTTTTTTTTTTTTATTATTACTGACCTCTGTAAATCTTGAGTAAATAAATGTATATATCAGGAATTCAAATGATGGGTATGCATTGGTAGTGATGAAATCTGTCTCACAGGTTTCACTATTTTTACATGCAGTATGCTTACAATCAAAAACTCTTTTCTCTCCCTTTGGTTTCAAGTCAGTGGTTGCGTCTTATGTTTAATTTAATGACATTTATTATATTTGTCTATTTTTACATGTTACAGCATATTGAAAATAGATTTTTTTTATTGAAATACTGTGACTTTGACTCCTTTTAGACCTTTTAATAGACATAATAACCATTTAAGCAGCATTGCATACAACTTTGTTTTTGATCAATGTGAACCAAAATAAAGAATTCTCAGCTGAAGTTCTTGCAAGTTATTTGTGCTGAACAAAGGGCTCCATGATTTGGTTAAACACATAACAAACTTTCTGTTAGAAATACTTTACAACTCAGAAACAGTATCACTTGGATATACACCAGTGGACTCTCTGACTTCTGTTATTCATGCTCATCAAACTAGGTATAATGTACCTTATATAATGAAAATAAAACACTGAGGCATCAAAATAAGTATAATGTGTTTAAAATAGTATTTTAAAGTGCTGGTGAGCAACCAAGTTAAATATTAATATCAGTTGCTTGATAAAGGAAAATGTATTTAAATTAATGCTATGTGTTACATATGTGTCCTCATTTAACTAACCAATGAATATTTCATCTAAATATATGTGATAACCATCCCATATGATATTCCTTGTAGATATCCAGACATGATGGCCTATCTGGTAGGTTGTCAAAGCTCATCTGCTTGAATTTCATATCTTTCTTGTAAGTCATGAAGTTTGGTTGATAAAAATATTGACTTGTTACTGGACCGCATGTGAAGATCCATGGGCATGGGTATGTTGCAATGCAAATTAAAGAATGAATGGGTTAAGGCTTAAAGCTGTAGTTATCAAATAATAGACTGTTTGGTTGACCTGTTTAACACTGTTATAATATATGTAAATGTTGTACTGGGGATTATATAAAATATTATCTTGCTGAAACCAATGTCTGTAGACTGTTACATTTTGCTCCAAACATTAATTGACTCTTTCTGTTTGACTAATCATGTTTGGATGATATTTCCAGGAAAAATATAACTAAATAAGTTTTAAAAAATCATGCTGTAAATTGTTTCCCCACATGGTAAATTTTGCACAACCAGGTAATCTACAGTATAAATTTGCTTTACAGACAAATTAGCTATTTTGTGTGATGCCAGAAATATCTTAAGAGCAGCAAAATATGTAAAACCTAGTAATACAATCCTGTGAGGGTTATAACTCTCATTCTAAGGTCCTGAAAGAATGGGTAATAGCTGAAAAAAGGCCTGCAGAGTGTCATGAAGAGTCTTGGATTGGGGATAAAACTATAGAGGCAGAAACATATTGATGACGATTGAGTTGAGGCACAAACAATATCTGGATACATGATCCAAAGGCTTGGTAATTCAGATGTCTTGCAATTATGACAGTAATGCAGAAACTTTTATGGTAAGGCAGATGTGAGACAAACAAGGTATATAATCTAGTTATACAGGACAGTTAGTATATTGTAATTCTGTTTTACAAAAATCACATACAATAGGTGCAGCTATGTGAAGTCTATAGATAGTACGAGATGCGGTCAAGATCCCACCGGACGGAATCCCGGCAGTCGAAATACCGACACCAAGATCCCGATCGGCACAATCCTGACATATTCTCCCTCTGTGGGTGTCCACGACACCCATAGAGGGATAATAAATTAGTGTGCCAAGCGTAGCGAGCGCAGAGAGCCCGCAAGGGGCTGTGTTGCGCTCGCCCCCCCTGTAGGGATTGTACCAGTCGGGATCTCTGTGTCGGTATTCCGACCGCCGAGATCCCATCCAGCGGGATTTCGTACTGATCCCGATAGTACAGTACAAGTAATGCTGCTACATTTCTATTTGTTTGCGGTATGGGCTCATTTCTTTAATCTAATTTTGCATCTTCAAATTACCTTGATAAGGCTTCTGTTTTACTATTGTGAACATCAGATCTACTGTATAAATAGCTATAAAGTAGTGATGTGCACCAGATTTTTTTCTGGTTTTGTGTTTTGGATTATGTTCCGCGGCTGTGTTTTGGATTCGGACACGTTTTGGCAAAACCTCCCTGAAAATGTTTTTGTCGGATTCGGGTGTGTTTTGGATTCGGGTGTTTTTTTTTTACAAAAAACCCTCAAAAACAACCTAAATCATAGAATTTGGAGGTCATTTTGATCCCATAGTATTATTAACCTCAATACCCATAATTTCCACTCATTTCCAGGCTATTCTGAACACCTCACACCTCGCAATATTATTTTTAGTCCTAAAATTTGCACCGAGGTCGCTGGATGACTAAGCTAAGTGACCCAAGTGGCCGACACAAACACCTAGCCCATCTAGGAGTGGCACTGCAGTGTCAGACAGGATGGCACTTCAAAAAATAGTCCCCAAACAGCACATGATGCAAAGATAAATGAAAGAAAAAAGAGGTGCCCTCCCACCCACCCTTATGTTGTATAAACAGGACATGCACACTTTATCAAACCCATCATTTCAGCGACAGGGTCTGCCACATGACTGTGACTGAAATGACTGGTTGGTTTGGGCCACCACCAAAAAAGAAGCAATCAATCTCTCCTTGCACAAACTGGCTCTACAGAGGCAAGATGTCCACCTCCTCCTCATCGTCCGATTCCTTACCACTTTCACTGTGTACATCCCCCTCCTCACAGATTATTAATTCGTCCCCACTGGAATCCACCATCTCAGGTCCCTGTGTACTTTCTGGAGGCATTTGCTGGTGAATGTCTCCACGGAGGAATTGATTATAATTCATTTTTATGAACATCATCTTCTCCACATTTTCTGGAAGTAACCTCGTACGCCGATTGCTGACAAGGTGAGCGGCTGCACTAAACACTCTTTCAGAGTACACACTGGAGGGGGGGCAACTTAGGTAGAATAAAGCCAGTTTCTGCAAGGGCCTCCAAATTGCCTCTTTTTCCTGCCAGTATACGTACGGACTGTCTGACATGCCTACTTGGATGCGGTCACTCATATAATCCTCCACCATTCTTTCAATGGGGACAGAATCATATGCAGTGACAGTAGACGATATGTCAGTAATCGTTGGCAGGTCCTTCAGTCCGGACCATGTGTCAGCACTCGCTCCATACTGCCCTGTATCACCGCCAGCGGGTGGGCTCGGAATTCATAGCCTTTTCCTCGCAGCCCCAGTTGCGGGAGAATGTGAAGGAGGAGCTGTTGACAGGTCGCGTTCCGCTTGACTTGACAATTTTCTCACCAGCAGGTCTTTGAACCTCTGCAGACTTGTATCTGCCGGAAAGAGAGATACAACGTAGGTTTTAAATCTAGGATCGAGCATGGTGGCCAAAATGTAGTGCTCTGATTTCAACAGATTGACCACCTGTGAATCCTGGTTAAGCGAATTAAGGGCTCCATCCACAAGTCCCACATGCCTAGCGGAATAGCTCCTCCTTCAATCTCTCCAGCTTCTTCAACAAAAGCCTGATGAGGGGAATGACCTGACTCAGTCTGGCAGTGTCTGAACTGACTTCACGTTTGGCAAGTTCAAAGGGTTGCAGAACCTTGCACAACATTGAAATCATTCTCCACTGCGCTTGAGTCAGGTGCATTACCCCTCCTTTGCCTATATCGTAGGCAGATGTATAGACTTGAATGGCCTTTTGCTGCTCCTCCATCCTCTGAAGCATATAGAGGGTTGAATTCCACCTCGTTACCACCTCTTGCTTCAGATGATGGCGGGGCAGGTTCAGGAGTGTTGCTGGTGCTCCAGTCTTCGGCACGCGGTGGCTGAATGCCGAAAGTGGCCCACAATTCTTCGGGCCACCGACAGCATCTCTTGCATGCCCCTGTCATTTTTTAAATAATTCTGCACCACCAAATTCAATGTATGTACAAAACATGGGACGTGCTGGAATTTGGCCACATGTAATGAACACAATATTGCTGGCGTTGTCCGATGTCACAAATCCCCAGGAGAGTCCAATTGGGGTAAGCCATTCTGCGATGATGTTCCTCAGTTTCCGTAAGAGGTTGTCAGCTGTGTGCCTCTTATGGAAAGCGGTGATACAAAGTGTAGCCTGCCTAGGAACGAGTTGGCGTTTGCGAGATGCTGCTACTGGTGCTGCCGCTGCTGTTCTTGCTGCGGGAGGCAATACATCTACCCAGTGGGCTGTCACAGTCATATAGTCCTGAGTCTGCCCTGCTCCACTTGTCCACATGTCCGTGGTTAAGTGGACATTGGGTATAACTGGATTTTTTAGGACACTGGTGACTCTTTTTTTCTGACGTCTGTGTACATTCTCGGTATCGCCTGCCTAGAGAAGTGGAACCTAGATGGTATTTGGTACCGGGGACACACTAACTCAATAAATTCTCTAATTCCCTGTGAATTAACGGTGGATACCGGACACACGTTTAACACCACCCAGGCTGCCAAGGCCTGAGTTATCTGCTTTGCAGCAGGATGACTGCTGTGATATTTCATCTTCCTCGCAAAGGACTGTTGGACAGTCAATTGCTTACTGGAAGTAGTACAAGTGGTCTTCCGACTTCCCCTCTGGGATGACGATCGACTCCCACCAGCAACAAAAGCAGCACCAGCAGCAGTAGGCGTTACACTCAAGGATGCATCGGAGGAATCCCAGGCAGGAGAGGACTCGTCAGACTTGACAGTGACATGGCCTGCAGGACTACTGGCTTTCCTGTCTAAGGAGGAAATTGAAACTGAGGGAGTTGGTGGTGTGGTTTACAGGAGCTTGGTTACAAGAGGAAGGGATTTAGTTGTCAGTGGACTGCTTCCACTGTCACTCAAAGTTTTTGAACTTGTCAATGACTTCTGATGAATGCGCTCCAGGTGACGTATAAGGGAGGATGTTCCTAGGTGGTTAACGTCCTTACCCCTACTTATTACAGCTTGACAAAGGCAACATACAGCTTGACACCTGTTGTCTGCATTTCTGTTGTAATAATTCCACACCAAAGAGGTGATTTTTTTTGTAATTTGACCAGGCATGTCAATGGCCATATTCGTCCCATTTACAACAGGTGTCTCCCCGGGTGCCTGAATTAAACAAACCACCTCGCCATCAGAATCCTCCTTGTCAATTTCCTCCTCAGCGCCAGCAACACCCATATCCTCATCCTGGTGTACTTCAACAGTGACATCTTCAATTTGACTATCAGGAACTGGACTGTGGGTGCTCCTTCCAGCACTTGCAGGGGGCGTGCAAATGGTGGAAGGCGCCACCTCTTCCCGTCCAGTGTTGGGAAGGTCAGGCATCGCAACCGACACAATTGGACTCTCCTTGGTGATTTGTGATTTAGAAGAATGCACAGTTCTTTGCTGTGCTTTTGCCAGCTTAAGTATTTTCATTTTTCTAGCGAAAGGATGAGTGCTTCCATCCTCATGTGAATCTTAACCACTAGCCATGAACATAGGCCAGGGCCTCAGCCGTTCCTTGCCACTCCGTGTCGTAAATGGCATATTGGCAAGTTTATGCTTCTCCTCAGACGCTTTTAATTGTGATTTTTGGGTCATTTTACTGAACTTTTGTTTTTTGGATTTTACATGCTCTATACTATGACATTGGGCATCGGCCTTGGCAGACGACGTTGATGGCATTTCATCATCTCGGCCATGACTAGTGGCAGCAGCTTCAGCACGAGGTGGAAGTGGATCTTGATCTTTCCCTATTTTACCCTCCACAGTTTTGTTCTCCATTTTTTAATGTGTGGAATTATATGCCAGTAATATATCAATAGCAATGGCCTACTGTACCGTACTGCTATATATATACTGGTGGTCAGCAAAATTCTGCACTGTCCTCCTACTATATATATACTGCGCACAACTAAAATGCAGCACATGTATGGATGGATAGTATACTTGACGACACAGAGGTAGGTAGAGCAGTGGACTACTGTACCGTACTGCTATATAATACTGGTGGTCAGCAAAATTCTGCACTGTCCTCCTACTATATACTACAATGCAGCACAGATATGGAGTGTTTTTCAGGCAGAGAACGTATATATTTTCAGCACACTAAGCACAGATATTTGCAGCACACTGAGCACAGATATTTGCAGCACACTGAACACAGAAACTGAGAGAACGCTGCACGTCCTCTCGCTATCATTTCCAATGCACGATTGAAAATGGCGGTGACGCGCGGCTCCTTATATAGAATATGAATCTTGCGAGAATCCGACAGCGGGATGATGACGTTCGGGCGCGCTCGGGTTAACCGAGCAAGGCGGGAAGATCCGAGTCTGCCTCGGAACCGTGTAAAATGGGTGAAGTTCGAGGGGGTTCGGATCTCGAGGAACCGAACCCGCTCATCACTACTATAAAGTTAATTATTGTTAAAACAATTTTTCCTGTTGAGGATTTCATTTACTGTCAGATTTCAAATATTCACGATTTCTATAATCCGTATATATAGGGTAATGTATTTTCTAGATGTGACTCTATTCATTTATATCCATTTATCTCTGAGAATTATTTTGCTCCGTTCTGGATAACTTCTCCTAGAAACAGGCACAAGGGTATAGGAATCCTATACCACCTTGTCTTTGCATGAGTACATTATAGCCAAAAGCTGTTTCAAAATCATTAACCTCTACCAGAAAAGCCTAATAAGTATTTTGTATGAATTAGTGAAACTATGAAGTCCTTGCATTGTTTTCAGATATTTAGGTACTGCCCAGTCTTTAATAGCTTGAATAATTAAATGGTCCATTTTGATGTATTTACTGGATTTTACTGGAAGTTAGGTAAATCGGTGTCTGGTGAAGTTGGGGTAGGAATTGGTGTTCCACAGGGGTGTGTTGTGAGCCTATTATTATACTCGTTATTTACATATGATTGTTTTTCAGTTTCTGATTCCGTTAAAGTGGTGAAATTCGCTGATGACACAGCTGTTGTCAGTCTGGTAAGTAATTACGATGAGGAAGCCTATAGGCACGAGGCTTTACGTTTGTTAGAATGGAGTAAAGAAAATCGTTTGATTTTAAATACATTTAAAACAAAGGAAATGGAAATTGATTTTAGACGAGGCAGTAGTAGACCGTTATTTCCTGCATTTTTAGATAAGCTAATTGAGGATGTATATTGCTAATGACCTAACTTGGGCCCTCATTCCGAGTTGTTCGCTCGCAAGCTGCTTTTAGCAGCTTTGCACACGCTAAGCCGCCGCCTACTGGGAGTGAATCTTAGCATAGTAAAATTGCGAACGAAAGATTAGCAGAATTGCGAATAGACACTTCTTAGCAGTTTCTGAGTAGCTCCACACTTACTCCGCCACAGCGATCAGTTCAGTCAGTTTCGTTCCTGGTTTGACGTCACAAACACTCCCAGCGTTCGCCCAGACACTCCCCCGTTTCTTCAGACACTCCCGCGTTTTTCCCAGAAACGGCAGCGTTTTTTCACACACACCCATAAAACGGACAGTTTCCGCCCAGAAACACCCACTTCCTCTCAATCACATTACAATCACCAGAACGAAGAAAAAACCTTGTAATGCCGTGAGTAAAATTCCTAACTGCATAGCAAATATACTTGGCACAGTCGCAGTGCGAACATTGTGCATGCGCAATTAGCGGAAAATCGCTGCGATGCGAAGAAAATTACCGAGCGAACAACTCGGAATGACCACCTTGGTCCTTAAATTGTACTTTTTTAATTCAGAACCTTTTCTTTTTAAGGAGACTTAAGGCGGTCTGTCTGAGTACGAACACGTTAGGTTATATCGAAGTATAGTAGAGAGTGTTCTGACGTATGGTATCACAGAGTGGTTTGGGAACTGTACTGTAGTCGAACAGATTGCCCTAGAACATGTGGTTAGGACTGCAAGAAGGATCACTGGGGTGTGCTTGCCCTGTATGAAGGATCTTTATGTAAATGTGTTAAGAAAAAACAGATGCATATTAGCTGATCCTAGTCTTCCAAATGATTTGGTTTTTTAAAGGTTGCCATCCCAATAACGTTTTAGCAGTGTATGTGTACACACAGAGCGTATGATAAATAGTTTTTTCCAACAGCTGTTTGCTAAACGAACAAAAGAACCAGGGCTAATATTTAAATGAAATATGTTTATTGCTTGTTCCATTGTACAGGATGCTCACATGGTAAATGCATTGACATTTCATGACTGTTTTGTTAATGATAAAGATTATTATTATTATTATTATTATTATTATTATTATTTAACTAGCCCCAATGTGTGGTTTTTGAATTTGGCATGTAATCCATGTGTTCTAGTGTGCTCCAAAACATTGATGGCATCTGTGCTCTGACAAGATTTGTGAAGATATTAAGCTATCATCCAAATAATGTATCACATATTAATCCAAGATATCCCGAAAAGCATCACTAACTAACTAAATCGTGGAATGTGAATGGATCCTTGGTTAGACCAAATTCCATTACAAAGTATTCAAAATAAAAAATACATTCAGCATTTAATGTGCACACTTAAATTTTTATACATTTGTACTAATTAATATTCTTTAATATATTAATTAATTCATATTCATTTTTAATTTTATTAAAATGAATTACTTATTTGTATGTATATTGGACTTGCATAACCCGCACAGAAGCACAGCCCATTTTTGGGGATCTAGGGGATTGAACCACATCTATGATACGGATAAATGCATTATACTGTAGGTGAGCCATCTATGCACTTCAGGGGAATGTTTCTGGCTTTAAACATGATGATGTTTAACAAATCTACAGTACTGTCAATAAAAATCCCCTTGGCATCTAAATCAACTAAGGCTGAAATCTGTATTTGTTAATCACAATAGTTTAAATGTTGTTCCTACAATATCTAACGACATAGGATACAGTACATTCTAAGAGACTCAGGTATTACAGTATAACCAAAGAGTGGAGGAATCAAATTGACATAGACCCCCTTCCTTTGCCTTTTATGGTATTTTGGTCCAGTAGCTTCCTGACACTCTCTATGTTTTTTCTTAGTAATAAATGCTAAGTACATGTTTTGAGCAGGTACAATAATTCTGTTATTTTCTCCTAATCTTTTCTTATGTGTGCAATGGACATACGTAAAATACATCTTAAGGAAAATGAATGTGAGCTAATTCATCTTTAATGTATCATTAAGGCCAAGACAAAATTAATAGTGTATAGCCACCATATTACTGTGTGCATTATTTATCCAGTGTTAGAGAATGTCATGGTGAAGTATAGCACAGTGTGTGATCCTTGATGAAGATTGGTAAGGAGCAGGGCTACTTCTAGGGCCAGGTGAGCTGTGCAATTGCACAGGGCGCCTGCGGCCAGTGTCTGCACAGTATTCCATGAGGTATGTCTGTCCAATGGAATTCTGTTGAAAATGTCCCTCCCAAAATGTCCACTACCGCAGATGAGACAGTTGTGAAGGATGCTAGAGGAGAAGGCGGCCATGGAGGCTCTGGAAAAGAAAGTAGGCATGGACAGCTGTCCCTGGAAATACCCGGACCGCTGACACACAGGGGGGGAGAGGGTGTTTGGATTAGGATGCTGCAGCTATAGGCAGTGGTGGTAGCATGGAACAGTCTTATTAAAACCCCTGACAATGAGCATGTAGTATGGCCAGTTGCAAACGCAGGATTTCCAGAGGGGGGTTTCCAAATATAGTCTGCTCTGCGGAACACTGGAGCAAGTGCGCGAGTCTGGGGAGTGGTAGAAGAACCTAGTAATGACCCTGGACATTAATACACACATTGGTATTTTATACACTGGATACAGTATGGAATACAGTATCAATATAGTGCTGTCTTTTGTCCTCTGTCATAGATAGATAGATAGATAGATAGATAGATAGATAGATAGATAGATATATAATCTGATGTCCGGCACACCTTGCCTCCCTTCTATACATGATCCGATGCCATCCAAATAAATGATAATCGGCAACGTGGATGTGTCGGTGGCACTCGTGGGTACAAATTCCGAGAATACTATTGCATAGCGTCTACATTCCTGAAGACGGTTTTGATTAATAAAACTGAAACGTAGACTCTATGCAATAGTACTACTCGAGTAAGGAAACTCCAGAATATACAATTGCTTAGGAGGCAGCACTCATTGCAGGAATAATCAGGCAAAAGATGAATGGTTCACCGATGTTTCAGTTTTATTCAATTCCATATTAGGTGGTCTGGCACCCCCGTGTGATGTCATTTTCTGTGTCTGAGAACTCCTCATCTCCTGCCTGATTATTCCTGCAATGAGTCATCCCCCCCCAGCACCCCACCTGCATAGACTGACAGCACAGGCACGGCCACCCCCCCCCCTCTCCCACATAGACTGATGCACCACGACCCCCCTCCCCCTCATAGACTGCTGCACCACAACCCCTCCCACACACAGACTGATGCACCATGACCCTCCTCCCCCACATAGACTGATGCACAACAACCCCGACCCCTCCCCCACATAGACTGATGCACCACAACCCCCCTCCCCCAATATATCAGCATGCAGGCACCAAGATCATTCCCCCCTCCATACTGGCAGCATAGGCATGATCATTCCCCCCACCACCACCACCCATATAGACAGACAGGGACTCTGCTCACTCATACATGAAAATACAATTTATTATAAAATATCAGCGCCCACCCCTCCCCTCCCGGTTCCTGCACTCATGCTGGCGGCCGATGACCGCATCATTCACTATGCAGAACCAGCATCCGCCCCACTCCACCCATCCCAGCATACTGTACTACAGTATGCTGGGATGGGTGGGGGGGGGGGCAGTCGCCGGTTCTGCATAGTAAATGATGCGGTCATCGGCGATGTAGTCAGTTTACAGCGATCACCTTAGTCCCCGCTGGCTCGCTGCACCACTGGAGTCCAGAAAGTCACTGTCCTGTGGGCTGGCCGGCGCTGGCAGGGAGTGTGAACACACACTGCACCTCTGTCCTCTCTGCCTTAGAGGAGCTGCAGCGAGCTCCCCCTACATGCAACAGCCAGCGGCTCAGTGTAAACCCGCGCAGGGAGACACTGTGACTCTCAAGTGAAGTGGCTGTATGAAAAAAAAAAAAAATCATCAAGCTGATTTGCGATAGATCGGCGGCTTGGGAGGATGTTTAGGTACTCAGAAACCCCCGCTGCATGCATGCCTGATGGCATATTTTTTAAGAGGTTTTGAATTATTGTGTGAGGCATACAGATGTGTCGTCTTACATCTTTGCTCTGTGCACTGCAAGTTGCGTTACATATAACGTGGGAGTGCCGTGTGACTTGGTAGCGCCGAGTATCTTTTTTGCATTTTTTTTCCATGAAAAAATGCCTCTTGGAAGTAACATGCCTATATTCCATGTGTGACTGCAACTGTTTTTCCATACAAAATGCTATGCTACAGTGTTTTCATGGGATACACTGTAACGTAGCATTTCGGATGCAGATAGTGCTGCAATTACACAGAATATATGCATTCCTCATATCAATTTAATCAGCAGAAGCTGAGTGTGCATCCTATTACATTACTTTGCGTCTAAGATGCATTTTCGCAGAAACAAACAACAAATATGCTTGGCTCTACAGAGTTCCGCCACAGCATGGTGCAACTTCAAGGGCTGTTTAGCATCACTGCAGCAAGGATGTAAGAGGACATATCTGTAATATGCTGTCAGTGGCATTACTGTGTGGGGCATAATATGGTGTCAGGGGCATTACTCTTTGTGGCATAATATAGGGTAAGGGTCATTACAATGTGAAGTATTATTAAAACGGGGTCAGGGGTATTACAATAAGGAGGAATAATGACAAATAATGTAAGGGAGATGAATCAGTAAGGCAGTCTAATCCTGCAAGGCCATGTCCATTGCAGTGAGGTGATAACCTTTTTTTCTAACTTCCAATTGTACATAGTCATCACCATGCATAGGGATGGGAAAATGTGTGATTCTTTGTCAGAGTGGAGGAACTTGGAAGCAGTGCAGGAGGGGTGGAAAAATTTAAAAGTGCAATATTAAAGGCAACAGACCTTTGTATCAAAAGTGTTATGAAAAACACAAGGAAAAGGAACCAGTGTGGTTTGTGAAAGAAGTAGCAATTATTTTGAAAACAGAAAAGATGGCTTTTAGGAAATAAAAGCAGACACAAAATAATGAAGACAAAGAGATATATCTTGTTAGCCAGAAGGAGACTAAGAAAGTAATCAGATATGTAAAGGCACAAGCTGAGGAGAAAATGGCCGAGTCAGTGGGTAAAGGAGGCAAAGCTTTTTTTTTTACTGTAGGTATATAAGCTAAAGGAGAAAAACAAAAGTTGGAATAATAAGACTGAAGACAGAGACTGGGAGTCTTGTTGTGGGAGACAATGTAATAGCAGATCATCTTAATGATTATTTTTGCTCAGTATTCACTACTGAAAGAGAGGGGAAGGGGGCCACAGTTAAGTTGCAGGGACATTCAGGAAAATGAAACAAGTACATTTACAGAGGAGAAGATCCTAACAGAACTCTCAAAGCTTAAAGGGGATAAATCAATGGGGGCAGATGGGATACATCCAAGGATTCTAAAAGAGCTTAAAGAGGTGCTGGTAGCACCATTAACAGAATTATTCAACCAGTCATTAGCTACAGGAGTAATTCCAGAGGACTAGAAAAGGGCGAACGTAGTCCCACTGCACAAAAGTGGAAACAAGAAAGAGGCAAGCAACTACAGACCAGTGAGTCTTACATCAGTAGTAGGGAAATTGATGGAAACACTCTTAAAAGAAAGAGTTGTAGACTATCTAAAATCCATTAATTTACAGGATGCCAAACAGCACAGATTCACTGGGGGGAGATCATGTCAAACAAACCTTATTTACTTTTTTGGCTGTGTCACAAAAGTGATGGATAAAGGGGGAGCCATAGCTACAGCTTATCTAGACTTTAGTAAGACTTTTGTCACTGTCCCACATCGCAGACTGCTAAATAAATTTGAAAGCTTGGGATTGGATACTAAGATGGTTGAATGGATACGATCTTGGTTACAGGATAGAAAACAGACAGTTATAGTAAATGGAGTGCATTCACAGGAGGGAAATATTACCAGTGGAGTACCCCAGGGATCTGTACTTGGACCAGATATGCAACAGGGTAGACACACCAGGAGGGTTAAAACAAATGATTGAGGATCTAGGTAGACTAGAGGGATGGTCAAGAGTGTGGAAATTATAATCTAATGTGAAAAAATGCAAAATCATGCACATGGGTCTCAAAAATCCAAAGACTAAATATAGTATTAATGGCACTATACTGGAAACTACTGAGGAGGAAACGGATCTAGGAGTCACTATTTCAGGTGACTTAATCCCCGTACACACGGGGCAGATATGTGCTGAGTGATCCAGCACAGACCACTCAGCACACATTTCCCCCCCCCCACTCAGCACTCAGCGTGATATGTGCTGAGTGAGGAGGGGGGACGCTAATTTCAGTGAAATGAGCGATCTCACTAGATTTGGCATGCATGCATGCCAAATCTAGAGCCGATGATAGCAATGCGCGGGACAGTGCATGGATGTCGCATGCACCCCACACACGGAGAGATCAGTGTTTAATTTCTAAGCAATCTGGTCAGATTGCATGGAATTTGAGAACAGATCTCTCCGTGTGTACCCCCCTTTAAAGGCAGGTAAGCAATGTAACAAAATAATGAGGAAGTCTAGTCAGATGCTTATTTGCATAGGGAGAGAAATCAGCAGCAGAAAGAAAGAAGTAATAATTCGACTGTATAGGTCATTGGTACGGCCTCATCTAGAATACTGTGTTCAATTCTGGAGGCCATATATTCAGAAGGATATTAATACATTAGAGACTGATCAAAGAAGGGCAACTAAAATGGTGCATGGCATACATCACAAAACATACCCAGAAAGACTAAGAAATCTCAATATGCATAGTTTGGGAATACCAGCACTGGTGAGCAAGCACAACAAGCCCCTTGCGGGCTTGCTGCGCTTGCCACGCTGAGGGCTCGGTGGTGACCTGTGGTTG
This sequence comes from Pseudophryne corroboree, assembly GCF_028390025.1. Lineage (NCBI taxonomy): Eukaryota > Metazoa > Chordata > Amphibia > Anura > Myobatrachidae > Pseudophryne > Pseudophryne corroboree. The sequence goes on from NC_086446.1 coordinate 641,315,374, forward strand.
CCATGGGTTCTATTCCAATTCTGTGGGTGTCTTGGACACCCATAGAGTGGGAATAGTCCCTGTTTGTTGGCATTCCGACCATTGGGATAGTGACGGGATGGGATGTAGGGGGAGAAAATGTGACCGGCAGACTCCTGAACTCCCATATAGTTTGGAGTAGAGAAGGGAAAGAGGAGATATGAATAGAAATTAATATATAGATATATCAAATATATCAAGGGTTTTAACAAACTCCAGTAGGGAAACATTCTTCAAATGAAGAGAAGTAATAGGACACAAGGAAATGCACTCAGACTGGAGTGAGGTAGGTTCAGGGGAAATTTGAGGATAAATTAGGTGGTAGAGGATAAGACAGTAGAGCAATTTAAACATGCATGCAAGAAAAAAGGGGGCAGATTAGATGGGCCAAGTGGGTCTTATCTGCCATCAAATTCTATGTTTCTATGCATCTAATATCAAGTTGTGTTTATTAGTCAATGAGGGAAATTAAATTGCTTTTCTCATGGCCGCCACTAGATGGTGCCCAACGGCAGCAATTCAGCTTTTCTGCTGTTCAGGTGGCAGCAGCTACGGAGAACATTTTTTCTTGCCGCCTCCTGAGATGTGAGATAAAATGTGCACAAACTCATCACTTTGTGCTTCCAAACAGTTTTTTGGATGCCCAAAGCAGAAACCCTGTCTGTTTGGGCATGACATGCACGATAGGTATGTGCACCCAAACATCAGTTTAATGATGACAATTGTTTGGGCACCTGAAAAGTCCTGTTTAGACAGGAAAATTAGGACCTCCAAAACAACTGAATTCTACCCAATGTGTCTCAATATTTAACCTATCCATCTGTAGTTTGATTTTTGCATTAGACTTTGGGCCTAATTCAGAGCTGATCACTAGCAAGCGATTCTTTGCACTGCTGCGATCAGATAGTCACCGCCTACAGGGGGAGTGTATTATAGCTGTGCAAGTGTGCGAACGCATGTGTAGCAGAGCTGTACAAACAGATTTTGTGCAGCCCAGGACTTACTCAGCCGCTGCAATCACATCAGCCTGTCCAGGACTGAAATTGACGTCAGGAACCCTCCCTGCAAACGCATGGACACACCTGCTTTTTTCCAGACCCTCCCTGAAAACGGTCAGTTGACACCCACAAACGCCTTCTTCCTGTCAATCTCCTTGCGATCGCCCATGCGAATGGATCCGTTGCACAAACCCATCACTGAGCGGCGATCCGCTTTGTACCTATGCGACGCACCTGCGTATTGCGGTGCATATGCATGCGCAGTTTGGACCTGTTCGCCCGCTGTGTGAAAATGCACAGCAGCGATCAGGTCTGGATTACCCCCTTTGTCCACTGGGTTGTGTTTGCAGCCTATTTAAACATTTCTGGACATTTCAAATACCGTACACTCCACAGTTTAGCTTAAAATAACATTTCTATTCACTCCTACACAAATCTTTCCAAAACTTATATCATACATATATTTGCATTGAAAATAATGAATTCATAATTTTCCAAGACTTAGTCTTGACTACTGTACATGAATGAAAACACTGGCAAGCATTTTAAAACTATAAATACAATCATTTGCTTGTACATAGCCTTAAAGAAAAGACGTGGTGGTTTTCTTTGTGGTAATAGAAAAATATGTAAAGGCATACATTTTTTGATGGACAGAGTTTTATCTAAGAAATATTTCCTCATCCAATCTGGTTACCAAGTAACAAGCAAAAAAAGAATAAATATAAAGAACAAAAAAAATAACTCCTAGAAATGTATAGCATTCTTCGTAGTACGTGAATTATGAAATACTTTAGAAATAATAACTTTTATTGCTACAGTATCAAACAAATAATACTGAATTCAGTCTAAACACATCAAATGAGAACATGTTCTCCTGTCAGTCTTAATTCTATCTGATGTACGATATTGTAAAATGCTCTCAGCTGAAGTGAAGACATCATGCGAAAGGGTTGTTTACTTAACAGTTGCAATGTACCATGATTCCCAACAAAGTAGTGTACCTGATTTACAGTATTTATCACTTCAAACTACAGTATGCTACAAACCCTATAAACAGTGATATTGATTTTCTGACTACAGTAGCTTGGATTTCTCACCCCTTCTACATATGCAGAGCCGTAGCTAGACATTTTGTTGCCCTGTGCCAGAAAGAGAATTGGTGCCCCCACTCCCCCACCATTTAAAATAGTGACAGTGTGCCAAAAATATAGGGGTGTGGCTTCATGGGGGAGGAGTGTTGCCCCAGAATAGTACTAATTCACATTACACCACACAGTAATGTTCTTTAATCAAATTACACCACACATTAGTACCCCTTATACGTGTTATGCTATACAGTAGAGACCCTTATTTATTTTATTATTGATTACCAGTTATTTTTATAGCACACACATATTCCCAGTGTTTTACCGAGAACATTTGGCCATTCACATCAGTCCCTGCCCAAGTGGAGATTACAGTCCATATTCCCTATCACATGTACAGGCACTCAAATTCATGCTAGGGTTCATTTTTTTTTGTTGGAAGACAATTAACCTACAAGTATATTTTTAGATTGTGGGAAGAAACCGGAGTACCCAGAGGAAACCCACGCAAGTACTGGGAGTATATACAAACTCCACACAGCTTGGGCTATTGTGGGAATTGAACCCACAACCTCAGCGCTGTGAGGCAGTAATGCTAACCATTACACTGTCCATACTCAGAGGCGTAACTAGCGTCTTTGGCACCAAGGACAAAATGAAGAATGATGCCCACTCCACCACTGGCAGATAATATGCACACGCAGGGAAAAAGATGGGTGTGGCCACATGCCAGAAGGGCTGTGGCTGCTGAAAATGGGGCGTGTCAACATGACATGCAACCTATTTTTGTCACTCTGAGAACATTCCTTTCCATTACATGTGCACCTTACCTACATGATGGTTTCTCACAATGGGGAACCCCTGAGGAAATATATCCTCCCTGGGAAGACGGTCGGTATTCACTAAAAGAGGGAATCAAGGCAGCGCTAATCAAGGAACAGATGGATTGTCAAATAATACCACCATTTAATAAAATGATAAGAAAATGTGTGTGTACAATAATTAAAATCATTACACATAATATGCACTTGGCAGGATGTACTAAAGAAAAAATGCGGTAAAACCCCCGAAAACGGGGGTTTTACCACATTTTCAAATTTACTAAGACCGTACCGCCGCATTTTTGCCGTCCAGGATATCGCCATCTCTGGATGGCAATACCCTATAGAAGCCTATGGGCTTCTTATTGCCGACCGCCGCAACCCGCTGACCCCGCCGCAGACGCCCCCCCCCCCCTCCCCCCGGCTTACCTTCCTCCATGCTGCCCTGGACCCGGAAGGTAGTCTCCTACTCCCGCTAGCAACGCAGCCGGACGTCCTTCCGGCTGCAGGGGGAGGAGGAGGCGCCGGGGCAGCCTGTTGCTGCTTCCCAGCGTCAAGGCAGTGTGGGGACCCCAGTGAAGTGACTGAGACCCCCCGCAGACCACCTCACAGTATTGCGGGGGGCCACTGTCACCGCATTGTGATATTGATCGCACATGTTAGTACATATGCAATCAATATCACTGCGGTAAGCGGCGAGGGGCGGTGATGTATCTTAATACATCCCGCCCTTAAACGCCTAGTCAACATTTATTATGTCATACCACATGTCACCTGTTCCTGATAGTTCACAAGTGACCTGTAAATAGTTGCAAGTGGACAATGTTCTTTTCTTAGGGCTGACAGCGCAGTTCCAGGACAGTAGGTGTCACTTCCATCACTGGAGGAATAGTAGTCCCACTGGTAAAATGCAAAATGTGGAATCCTCACCAGAGCTGCACTGGCTTGATAATAATCCAGTCTTTACAATAAACACAGTCCCACTGTAATTGTGTGAAGGTACATGTGTATTTCGGTGTACATATAGGTTTCACCTTATGTCGGTGTCTGTATAGGTGTTAGCCTGTGTATGTTGGTGTATGTATAGGTGTCAACATGTGTATGAATAGGTGTCAGCGGATGTACTGTAAAGTACGTTGGCGTATGTATAGTTGTCAGTGTGTGTATGTCAGTGTATGTATAGGTGTCAGCGTCTGTATGTGGCGCTGTGTTAGATCTGTATGTGTGTGACATATGGCACAGTAATAAAGGTGTATTATACACAGTAATAGCACCCACAGGACATTATGAGTCATTAGAATCCCCCTCACAGGGAGCCTCAGAGATTCCTACAGTGTACTGCATGGAGAACAGCATTGCATACATGATACACACACACACACATACCGTGGGGCAAAAAAGTATTTGGACAGCCACCGATTGTGCAAGTTGACCCACTTAAAAAGATGAGAGAGCTCTGTAATTTCCATCATAGGTACACTTCAACTGTGAGAGACAGAATCTGAAGAAAAAAAAACCAGGAAATCACATTTTATGATTTTTAAACAATTTATTTGTATATTCTTGCGGAAAATAAATATTTAGACAATCACAAAGTTTAACTCAATACTTTGTAATATAACCTCGGTTGGCAATTACAGACGTCAAGCGTTTCCTGTAGTTCTTGACCAGGTTTGCACACACTGTAGCAGGTATTTTGGCACACTCTTCCGTGCAGATCTTCTCTAGATCTGTCATGTCTTGGGGCTGACGCCAGGCAACACGGACTTTCAACTCCCCCTACAGATTTTCTATTGGGTTGAGGTCTGGAGACTGGCTAGGCCACTCCAGGACCTTGAAATGCTTCTTACGGAGCCACTCCTTAGTTGGCCAGGCGGTGAGTTTAGGGTCATTGTCATGCTGGAAGACCCAGCCACGTTCCATCTTCAATGCTCTTACTGAGGGAAGGAAGGTTTTTGCCCAAAATCTCACTATACATGGCCCCATTCATCCTCTCCTTAATACGGATCAGTCGTCCTGTCCCCTTTGCAGAAAATCAGCCCCAAAGCATGATGTTTTCACCCCCATGCTTCACAGTTGGTATGGTGTTCTTGGGATGCCATTCATCATTCTTCTCCCTCCAAACACGGCGAGTGGAGTTTATACCAAAAAGTTTGATTTTGCTCTCATCTGACCACATTACATTCTCCCAATCCTCCTCTGGATCATCCAGATGGTCACTGGCAAACTTTAGACGGGCCTGGACATGTACTGGCTTAAGCAGGATTTCAATCCATGACGACGTAGTGTGTCACTAATGGCAACCTTTGTGACTGTGGTCCCAGCTCTCTTGAGGTTATTGACCAGGTCTCCACATGTAGTTCTGGGCTGATTCCTCACCGTTCTCAAGATCATTGATACCCCACGAGGTGAGATCTTGCATGGAGCCCTAGGTCGAGGGAGATTGTCAGTGATCTTGTATTTCTTCCATTTTTTTAATAATTGCGCTAACAGTTGATCTCTTCTCAGCAAGCTGCTTGCCTATTGTCGAGTAGCTCATCCCAGCCTTGTGCAGCTCTACAATTTTGTGCCTGGTGTCCTTATTTCTCTGGTCTTGGCCATTGTGGAGAGGTAGCAGTCTGACTGTTTGAGGGTGTGGACATGTGTCTTTTATACAGATAACCCGTTCAAACAGGTGCCATTAATACAGGTAACAAGTGGAGGATAGAAGAGCTTCTTAAAGAAGAAGTAACAGGTCTGTGAGAGCCATACATCTTGCTGCTTGGTAGGTGTCCAAATATTTATTTTCCACAGAAATATCCAAGTAAATTGTTTAAAAATCATACAATGTGATTTCCTAGTCTTTTCCCCCAGATTCTGTCTCTCACAGTTGAAGTGTACCTATGATGGAAATTACAGACCTCTCTCATCTTTTTAAGTGGGTCAACTTGCACAATCGGTGGCTGTCCAAATACTTTTTTGCCCCACTGTACGTACGTACGTACATACATACATACATACATATATTGCACATACATGATATCCATACATGCATGATACATATATATATATATATATAACACATAACATGTACAGTACATGATACATACATATATCACACACACACATGATACATACATGAGGCACACATAAGAGACAGACCTAGGCTAGTGATGAGGCCCTGGCATATGTGGTATATGGGGCATATGGGAAGGCAGTGTCCACCTCCAGCTTGGGTGGCCTGTGCCAGGCCTCCAGAAAGCATGGTTCATTCCCCATCAGTAGGGCCACAGTGTTCCAGGGCTGGAACCTGTTGGGGAGAGCACCTCCACAGCCCGTGAGTCCTGCCGGTAAGTCAAGTTCTGCTCCAGGAGGAAGATTGCGGAGGAGGTGCATCGTAGAAAGCCCAGAGTAGGGAGAGTGCCCCTTGCCCCATCCTGTGCCACTCTGCTTCATTCCACAGGCCCATGCATGGGGAGAGGGAGGGAGTTCACTGGGACACACATACCTGCCCTGCCGCCAGAGCCCCACTGCTGTTCCCATTAGCACTCTTCATCTGCCACTCCCAGAACAGAGACCACCATTCAATGTTGGGCAGGAAGATCTGCCAGCCCCAGCCCCAATGACTGCAGCAGCCGCTTGCACCTCTCCTTCCGCACATGGGAAGCCCATTCCCAGCTGTCTGGAGCGAGGTGATGACACTGCACCCAACAGTAGCGACCAGGAAGCAAGATTCTACTGATCGGGGGTTGCTTGCTGCAGGGTACTGGGTCAATTTTGTAGAGTGGTTGACAGCATTCCCTTCTGCCGGGGTGCCCAGGGCATGTGCCCTGCTCGTTCTGTGCTTGTTATGCCACTGTCCATACTGCCCTTATACACATTAAATCACAGTAGAGCCCCTTATCCATGTTACACCACAGAAGAGCCCCTTATACACATGCCAGGTAGAGCCCCTACACCTCATTCCCTTTTCCCCTCTTCTTCTTCTACTCCTCCTCCTCCTTCTTCCTTATCATCCACCCCCTTTGCCTCCCCAGGGTGTAATATCAATAAACAGAGTGTCTGCGTGAGCAGTGTGTGAGCAGAGTGTAGTACCAGTGAGTGTGTGAGCAGGGTGTAGAGTCAGTGAGCAGTCCAATAGATTGGACTCCAAACCCTGGATAGGGTGCTACAATGCAAAGGTATGGCTTTATGAGTTTGTGGTTTTGATGGAGATCTCCTCCTAAGAATCAAGGCTATGGTTCTGATTATTTCTTGTAAGTAAAGCAAAAAAGCAAGGAACTGGGCAAAACCATGTTGTATTGCAGGAGGGGCATATGCAGATAATTGCAGTGAAAAATAAGGCTGTCTAACATTTGTAGGCTACATGCAAAAGCATACAGTATTTACCCTTCAGAGAGAATATATAAATGTATTTGCTCCCCTTGCATGACAACATGGTTTGTTCCAGCCACAAAGTTACAGTAGTTGCTTTTTTTACTTTACTTACAAACATGGATAAGGCCCAATGTATCAATATTCAACCACCTCCGTCCAGTCTAATGGTCTCCTCTCTCTCCCATTTCTGATTTATAATATCACATGACAGAGGTGCTCCGTCTCTTTATAATAAAACCCATGGCTTGAAAAATTAGAAATAATCCTAATATTGTGTGCATTTGGATTGGCCCCACCATGTAAAAATATCTCTATAGACAATATTATTTTGAATATATAAAATCCACATATCGCACTGAATTTCCAGAGTGGGATTACTTTTTTGGTGAGGTCACTAATATTAAGATAAATGTTGATAAAATGGTAATTTTAGATCTTAATATGCACCCAAATCTAAAAATCACATCATTGTAGATGACTACAACTTCACATGACAGAAAAAAACACCTTAAGTATCTTGCCATTTTTTTAATCAGCCATTATGATCAATTGTATTTTCCAAACTGGTACAACCTAGAGTTTTTCCCTGGTGTGATTAACAGCTCATTCCCTACTTGGATAAACTCTGGGCCTCTGTTGTCCATATATATACTGTATCCTCACTCTTAAGCTTCATCTCCTTTGCAAACATTAGGGAGAGGTATCAACTCTCTTCAAGCACGCAGCTTCAGTGCTTGCAACTCTACAAATTGTGTAATTAAATTCACAATTCACACTTTCACTCAATTCAAGAAACCTTATGCTAGTTTTGATCTGCAACAAGGGGTTTATTATCAATTATAAATCACTTCATTCTCTTTAAGGGAACCCCAAAAGAAATCCATAAACCAGCATGGAAGCAATATATGGGTGAGACCCTTAATTTAGGCACTTGCAATCACAGTTTGTACCAGTCTTTCTCTGTTTTTATTGGGGAACACACAGACACAGATTGGCAGCAGACCCGATGATAGACCCAGATTGGCAGCAGACCGTCAGCGGATGAAAGGCTGCTGCTGTTTGGGGGCGGCGGTGGCTGCCGTTTCCCAAAACGGAGTCATGTCACCTCACTTTTGGAGGAATTAAGAGGCTAGGATCTCCATCGGAAGATGGATATTTCCTGATCTCTTTCTTGAATCTGTGGCAGCTGGCTTACACAACCTCATGGGTCACTCAGCCGGCTGGTGGTGTTGCAGGTGATCCGATGATGCATTCTAGGTTGCAGCACGGATCACTTATGCAAGCAGAAGGTATCTACTAATATCAGACACCTCCTGCTGCTTTACTATACTAGTGCTATTGCTGCTGCAGCGATAGCACCTCCAACCACATCTGACTCAGTCACTGTGTCCTACATTTTTGGTCTTGCCTGTCTCCTATCTGAAATAAGGTCCACTAACTTATCTTTTTATAACAAAATTATAAATCCCACTTGGCCCCTTGTATACTTTTGTTCCCCAGACAAATCCTTGATATAAGTAAGGCATTGCGGAGATTATTCTGGCATGTTTCAAAGCATTTCTTGGTTTCAATTCAAGAAGTGGTGTGGCTATTATACCAAATATAATACATTTTGAGCATCATTCTAATTGAGAAATGTAATTCTCCAATTGGTCTTCTGTACTCTTTCTTTCCTTCAGTCATCAATTCCAAAATCTTTTTGGTATCTAACCCTTTCCTGGGTTAGGCAACACATGCATATTGTCACATTTATATTTGAGAAATTAGTCCTAATTTCTTTTGCTATTAAAAATATTCTAGCACCTTTAGCAAATACATTTTTGTATTTCTAATGAATCATTTTCAAAATACATTAAGCAGTATATAAAATAACAATGACAAATTATTTACAAGCTGAGAGCTAACTCACTGGAGTCAGGAGGATGCTTATTTTTCTTGCCTTTCCTTAATATGTGACATGACTAGTGCTCCTGTGTTAGTTTGTATAAACAACACATACCCAAGATGTCAGTAAGGTAGCTGTGGATACCTGGTAGTTAGTGCACTGTCTTTCTGGTAAATAGAATACTGCAAATAATGGAAATATCCCACACAATTTATAAATCTAGAGCATAATATCATGCTTATAGTCTATGTACAGTACGGTCATATTAACCAATTATCCTGAGCCTTCTATTCCCTCTAGCTAGTGAAAAGCAGCAAGAAAGAAGACTAATAAGCTTAGTATACTTGAGATTAGAGATGTGCACCAGAAATTTTTCAGGTTTTGGTTTTGGATTCGGTTCTGCGGCCGTGTTTTGGATTCGGACGCATTTTGGCAAAACCTCCCTGAAATTTTTTTGTCTGATTCGGGTGTCTTTTGGATTTGAGTGTTTTTTTTCAAAAAACCCTCAAACAGCTTAAATCATAGAATTTGGGGGTCATTTTGATTCTATAGTATTAACCTCAATAACCACAATTTCCACTCATTTCCAGTCTATTCTGAACACCTCACAATACTATTTTTAGTCCTAAAATTTGCACCAAGTTCGCTGGATGACTAAGCAAAGCGACCCAAGAGGGCGGCACAAACACCTGGCCCATCTAGGAGTGGCACTGCAGTGTCAGACAGGATGGCACTTCAAAAAATTGGCCCCAAACAGCACATGAGGCAAAGAAAAGAGAAAAAGAGGTGCACTGTGGTGGCTGGACGGCTAAGCTAAGCGACACAAACACCTCAATATCACAGGAATTATTCGTTCTAATCAATGGTATTATTGGTCCAAATCACTGGAAGAAAATTACAAAATCACTGGAATTATTAATTCTAATAATTTCAATGGTATTATTGGTCCAAATCACTGGAAGAAAATGACAAAATCACTGGAATTATTCGTTCTAATCAATGGTATTATTGGTCCAAATCAGTGGGAGAAAATGGAATGGATGGATACTTGCAGTGACACAGAGCAGCAAGATACAGCAATGGCCTACTGTACAACTATATACAGTTAGTCACCAAAATGCTGCACTGTAATACTAGAAGCTATAGAAAAGTATATATATTATTGTATATATCAGTACAGAGCAGTGTAACTGTGACCCATGTGTCCTCACAAGCAGTATTGAAGCTATAGAAAAGTTTATATATTATTGTATATATCAGTACAGAGCGGTGTAACTGTGACCCATGTGTCCTGACAAACAGTATAGAAGCTATAGAAAAGTATATATATTACTGTATATCAGTACAGAGCGGTATAACTGTGACACGTGTCCTGACAAGCAGTATAGAAGCTATAGAAAAGTATATATATTATTATATATATCCGTACAGAGCAGTGTAACTGTGACCCATGTGTGTCCTGACAAGCAGTACAGAAGCTATAGAAAAGTATATATTATATACTGGTGGTCCCCAGTCCCCACAATGCAGCACACTGATCAGATATTTGCAGCACACTGAGCACAGATATGGAGCGTTTTCAGGCAGAGAACGTAGATATTTTCAGCACACTGAGCACAGATTATTTGCAGCACACTGAGCACAGATTACGGAGCTTTTCAGGGAGAGAACGCAGCCACGTCCTCTCCGTTCAATCTCCAAAGCACGAGTGAAAATGGCGGCGACGCGCGGCTCCTTATATAGAATACGAATCTCGCGAGAATCCGACAGCGGGATGATGACGTTCGGGCGCGTTCTGGTTAACCGAGCAAGGCGGGAAGATCCGAGGCTGCCTCGGATCCGTGTAAAATAGGTGAAGTTCGGGGGGGTTTGGATCCCAAGAAACCGAACCCGCTCATCTCTACTTGAGATGTTACATATCATTTTTGCAGATACTTAAGAGAATCAGAAACATAGAAACATAGAATTTGAAAGCAGATAAGAACCACTTGGCCCATCCAGTCTGCCCCTTTTTAATCCTCTAGGTAATCTTAACCTTTTTTGTAATTTTTGTAAATATGTTCATATGCCTATCCCAAGCATGTTTAAATTGATCTACTGTCTTAGTGGCCTATTTATCACCATCCACATTAAAGGATGTGAAGTGATAAAATCGCTCGCCCCGCACTGCGATAATTGATTACATTGCACATATGTATCAATTATCGCATGCAGGGATAGAGCATGTGAGCAAGCTCTGTCTGTCCCTGCGATGCCTGTCCACAGCATCATCGGTGTATTTAAAAAAAAAATACCCTGATGTACTGCTGCGCATGCGTTGTCACTGCCGACATCACCACTACCGCCGCTGCCAGGTCGACCCTCCATTGCGACTACCCTCCTGGCACCGCGGACACCCCTGCACACTAAATATACTCACTGGTCCAGGTAGCCGGTGATCATTGCTCCTACAGGGCTGTCGGGCACCGGATCCTGTGCGCTGCTGTGCGGGCATCACTTTTTACTGCAGTGGGGGTCACAGCGCAGCACATGGATGACTCGGCACCCGACAGCCCTCACCGGAGCACTGATTACCGGCTCCTGGACTAGTAAGTATGTTTTATTTGTTTTTTTACTTTTCTTTTTTTTTTCTTTTTTTTTTTACAATTTGATCAACTTGTGTATCCATTGGACACACAGAGCTGATCACACTGCCGGGTCCCTGCACAGCTTTCTCTCTCAGGGGGCAGAGAAATCTGGGAAGAAGGCAGCTTATCGCAGTGCTGCCCTGTGATTTCACCAGTCTGAGCTGGCGAAATTATCACAGGGCACACTGTGATTAAATAGCTCTTTAATACATTTAAGTGATACTAAAATAATGTAAAAAGGGTGTGAAAACACCCTTTTTCAGTAAAAATAATGTTAATAAATAGGCCTCTTATCCTCTACCACATCTGATGGGTATTTGGTGGTGCCAGTGCAGAGGAGGGATAGCAGTGAGAACAAGGGGAATGTGATTATGGTCCTGTAGAGGTGGCAGTGAGAACCACTGGCTGGCATACCCAGGTCACAGAATTGTCCAGAAGTATGCCAATAAAACTGAAGTAGCCAAAAGTACATAAAGAAACTTCCTCATTTTGACTGGTAGGTCAATAAAACACTGGTACAACAACACTTTGTATCCATGCTTGCAATAGACCTGCATGTTTAGACAGGTTATTTAGGAGCCAAAGAATTATTATTTTAAGACTGAGAATATAAGGTATGTCTGATGTCTGATAGAATCCACTTGCTGACCATAATCTCTGAATACAGCCATTTATCTCAGTATAGTACAAGTACCATACTATTACGGTTTTCATTCTGGTACATCATGTTCCACAGAACGTAGAAAATAATGTGAACTCAATCATAGTTTTACAAAAACATAAAATATGATATTTTCTTATCTAAAATCTAAATGTCAAATTAAAAATGACAAAAAGCATTAAAGTGAATGTCAAGCATCCAGGCAATGTCATGCCAATTTAATTTAACACTTAAAAATCTGAGATTTATGCTCCTACAGTATCTTTAATACTGTGGTTCCAATGCTGACTTAAAATATAAATGAAGTTACAATCTGCAGCAGGACTACAGTAAGTTGCTAAAAAATGTAGTCAACTTAAAGCACTTCAACAAACAAAATCATAGGTTTTTATTCTGTATAGCTGAATACACAAGTGAAAAAACTTCTCAGCAACAGCAATTTAAAAGTCAAAAAAAGTTACTGCACCAGCAACTCCGGCAGTCTCCCGACCGCCACTCACATAATTACATCCCATACATACTTTCTGTTAGAAATTCTATTAGATTATCAGACAAACAGGATCCCATTTCTTGTTTATTCTCTGAGAACTGACTTGACCATGTTTAGTCCTGATTCTGAGTAAGATGCATCTGGCTGTGTGCACTTTTCCACAGGGCCACACCAGCCTAATTACTTCCTTATGGTAATGTGGGAATTTTATGTCAAATATCAATGTGTCTGCATGTGGAGATTCATCCCATTGACTGTTTTTACATCCAAAGCCACAGATGTCCTAATTAGTATTAGGTCTTGCAAAAACCCTATGCTGGCCGTGTGCAAAAGATCTGTAGCATGAGACATTTTATCTGCTTCTGCCAGCTAGAAATAAGCATGGAATTCGGTTTATACACCCATAATACTCTGAGACTCCCACAAGTTGGAAAAGTTTGGTACAAATTGCAGTGTAAACATAAATAAGTCCAGCAATTTTGGGGTACATTCAAAAGCAGCCAGTATTTTATTTACTGTACTACAGATGAGCAGGCTTGGTTTTCTGAACAACAAGCCCAGCCGAATTTCCAGGATCTGAGGGAATCTGTCCACCGGCTCTGGTTTTCCCACATTGCTCGGATTCCAAAAAGAGGCAAAACATAATTTTCCTGATATCAGATCTTGCATGTTTTGGATCAGATAAGTCTTTCTCGCACTGATTTAGAGCATTATTTCACCACGGACCGCCAGAGGTATTTGTTGGATGTCAGGCATTCAATTCTCACCATGTACAACAGAAAGAGGACACTGTTTGATGGGCGGTGGCACCCACATGTCCATTACTAAGTTAGTATCTTTAAGTATTAATATTGTTCAAGCTAGTTATGATCTGTATGAAGTTAGCAAAGCATTGTTTTTTTTTATAGTGCAGGAAGTTACATCTTTTTCTAACTGTGTCTAAGTGTGTCACACTGGTGCTGCCTGTAACCCTAAGTGTCTGAAACTGGTGCTGAGTAGAGATGTATGCCAGCCCAAATCTTGGGTTTTGGATCTGTATCTCCTTCATGTTTTGGATCTGTAATTTTTTTTTGCTAAAACCTCCCTTGCACATTTGGGATCTGTATTTTTTCTTAATCATAAAAACAGCTAAAATCACAGAATTTGGTCCTCAATAACATTCATTTCCACTCATTTCCAGTCAATTTTACCACATCACAATTTTTTTCATCCAGTGTCAGATTTTGCAAGTTTTGGATTCCATATAAGGGAGCCGCATCCGGGACTCGGCACAATTGCACTACCTTTCTGCCGCAATGTCTGCAATAAAGTGGAAATATGTTGAATTAATACAAAAATTAGTTGTGTATATTGGTCAAAAACATTTACATGGTAAAGCTGGATGAAGCGGTGTCCTTCTGAAGGTCAACATAACTTTCAGGAACTGATCCTGTATTGAGTCTGAAAATGATCTGTACAGATGATTACAGCATCTAAAAAAATATTGTACAATATATATTTTACATTGTTTGTACTGTGGTTGAAATTGCCTGGAAATTCCTGGAAATTAATGTTATTGGGGTTAATAATACTCTAGGAACAAAAAAAGCCAAATCATATGATTTCAGCTGTTTTTCTAAATTCAAAAAAATGAAACTAAAATCAGCTAAAATGGTCTGACACAGATCTTTATCAGTAACTACATCAGGGGCTCAAGTAGGTAGAGTATGTATGTAGTGGAAGGAAGGATTGATTAGTAATTTAATTTCATTTGTTTGATTTTAAAAATTAAAATTAATCATTGGGGGCATTGGTGATGGTCTTTAATGCATAGACAACAACTTTTATTTTTTATATTATTGCACTTATCTGACTTTTACTTTTTTTATTTGATTTTACATGCCCTGAATTAAGCCATCAATGCCTTTCCTCTCATTTGTTTGTCCTTCAAATCTATCAACAAACACGAACCAAGTGGGGTACAGCAGCACGCACCATCATTTGTATAAAAAATGAGTACAAAATAAAATATACTACACTGTGGTTGACCTTCAGCAAAAGTGTCACACAATACGTGTATGAGTAGGAAATTAAATATATTACTGTGGTACCACATTCACCCACAGCATCACACAATATGTGTATAAATACATACTAAAATATACTACACTGCGGTTGACCTTCACCAACAGTGTCATGCAATATATGTATGAGTAGGAAATAAAAAATATAGCTTTGTTACCAACTTCACCCATAGCATCACACAATACGTGTATGAAATAAAATATACTACACTGTGGCTGTTTTTCGCCAACAGTATCACACAATAAGTGTATGAGTAGGAAATAAAATAAAATTACTGTGGTACCACCTTCACCCACAGTGTCACACAATACATGTGTGCATCAAAATTAGCAATCAAACACTGCAGTTGACCTTCACCAACAGTGCCTCACAATACGTGTATGAGTACAAAATAATAATATACTGCGGTCACAGTACTTATGAAAATAAAATAAAAATTGTATAGTACACTGGGGTACAGCACAAACAAAACAAAAATATATATATTTTATAATTTCATTTTTATGCTTTTTGTTTTCAGCTTTTATTATTTTTATTTTACACTGGGGTGGAGACCCTGGATGGACGGACTGATCACCCTTTTCAGATACAGCAGACAGAGCACCCCTGGACTGATACAGCAGACAGGGCAACCCTGGACTAAAGCAGCAGACCTGGCACACCTGGACTGATACAGTAGCCAGGGCACCCCTAGACTGATACAGCAGACAGAGCACCCCGCCTGGACTGATACAGCAGACAGAGCACCCCACCTGGACTGATACAGCAGACAGAGCACCCTTGGACTGATACAGCAGACAGGGAACCCACCCCACGCAAGACAACATAGTTTAAGATGGACACGCCCATCCTGTACACTCTCCACAGCCGGAGTGATGATGGCACCAATCATCGGGAACCTTTATAGAATCCAAAACCCATGAGAATCTGACAGCAGGATGATGACGTTTTGGGAACCGAGTTTGGCAGAAACCCTTGAGCCAGACTCAGAACCGGAGTCGGATCGTAAAATTCGGGTGGGTCCTGTTTTCTAGTTCTGAGCATTAGCCCTTGATGCACAGCATACTAACACACTGGTGATTTTTGTCACTTCCTACATTGCAGCCCAGAATTCCTAACACAGGGCAACATTAACCCTTTATTGGTGAACAGTGCATTCTGGTGCCCACAAAAGGTTTTAGTAAAGTTGTTATTCTTCAATTTTTAGAAAAGTTGTGTGTGCTCAATAAAGCTCAGTAGGTGTGTTCGCCACTATTTTAAGATTACATAAAATATATATAAGCACTGAGTCCTTAATGTGAGTTGTAATTTTTATATAACTTGTGCATTCTGTAGGTGGCATGCCGCTCTGCATTCATAAATATAAGCAGTGTGATTCCACAGACAATAGCCCACTGTGTTCACATAAATATAAGCACTGTGACTTTGCAGGGTATACCTCGCTGCATTCACATAAAAATAAGCACTATAACTCAGCAGAGTGAGTTAACATTTGCAAAAAAAGAAAGAAAAAATGTGTTGTTTTTTTTTAACAGCTCTTGTGTTCAATAAATCTCAGTAGGTTGCCTTGTAAATGTTTGCCACTGAAAATATGGGCATTCTTGCACAAACTGCTACACCACTGGCTGATGAACAAACTGTATTCACAAAATTCTGAGGAGAGTTTAGGGGTGTCCACATTAGCTATGTGTGAGTCTGACATTACTCACACTTACCTCATAGAAAAACTTATTTTTACCTCCTTCCACTATTTCTGCGCCATCTGCAAATTTGGGGATGAGCAGTGCAAGTAAAGATAGTGATGATGACATAATAGAAATTGAGGTAGCTAGTGTGGAAGTGGAAAAGGATGAAGGGATATTTTTATACTATCTGACACTACTAAGGATATTGAAGATGAGGATGTTAATGGTATTATTTGTGTAAGTCAGCCATTAGTGGCAGCAGTTCTTGCCCATGATAAAAAAGAAAGCCATTGTGATGCCTGGGCATAAAACAAAAAAAGCCACCTCTTAGGTGTGCAATTATTTTTACCCAAATCCTGACATTTGTGAAGCCAAAGTTAGTAGAGGTTAACAATCTAGGCACCTTCTCCATGTTACATCATTTGCGGCAAGGTCATGAAATTTATTTTACAAAATTATAAAAATTGTTGTAATTAACACCATCATCATCAATCTCCTCATTAGTGATCGGAGGTAGTCCTTCCGAACCAATTTTTTGTGGGGGGGACAAACAAACCAAGCACTCACTGTCGCTGAAGTGCCTGGTTGTTAAACTGTGTATTTCCCTCATAAAAGTGGGTTGTAGGCCCAAGGACAATTCCATCTTGGATCACTTTCCTTGTCATAATGGGCATTGGGGGTGGTCCCACATATTACTAATTTGCAAGAGGTTTTTAAAAACAAATTATGTGGTACCTCACATGTTGTTTTTAATCAATCAATCAATCATTCTTGTATTTTATGTCCCCCACCCTCTGCAAAACAGCCTACAGCTCTTGATCTAGGGCTCACACATGTTTGTTTTAATCAATCAATCAATCAATCAATCAATCAATCAATCATTCTTGTATTATTTTATGGCATTTTATCTCCTGACATGCTGCAAAAGAAAGGGTCAAAATAGTCTCAATTTATTTATTTTTTAATAATCAATCAGTAGTTCAATCTTGAATTCTTTTATGGTCTTTTCTTGTTTTACTTTCTGCAAAACAGAAGGTATACAGTAGTTCACATCTCAATTTTAGTGTTTTTTTTTTTTTTTAAATAATCAGTAGATCGTTCTTGTATTCTTTTGTAGTCTTTTCTATCTTGGCTTGCTGAATACCAGAAGGTTGATATAGTCCACGTCTCAAATTTCTTTAAGAATAAATCAATATTTTTTTTTTTACCTGCCTTCCACTATATACTCTACCTCCATTTCCATGTACTTTCCTCTGATCTCTGAGCTAGATTGTGATTAATGAAAACATTCTTGGTAACTTATTATGGGGTTCTATAGTTTATTAAACTGCCATCCTGTTTGCCACTGTATGCCATGTTTGAAGTTGAGCTGCTACGTGTGTGTGCCGCCCACTGCTGTTAATTAGCTTAGTCAGCCAGCTAGTTAGGTGCAACCGTTAGGCCTAAACTGGATCATCAGTGGATACCAATCAAGGTTAACAACAGGCGCTGGTATGGGATCTTTAAGCCAAGCAGCTACTTAGGAGGGGGTTAGTCAGGTTAGACACCCTAAATACAGCCAAAGGAAAGTTATGCACAGTGGTATAGAAGTAGCTGTTTGAGACATTATACAGCTAAAGGTCAATTACACATCACCAGGATGGAATTAATAAATGTTTAATGTATAAAGAATGTTACAGTATATACGAGTGACATGTGGTGGGGTGAGGCAGGTGAGGCAGAGCCTTTCCCGTCATACTAACGTTTGTGCCAGAGTTTGTGCCAGAGTTTTGACTGCGTAAAGTATACGTTTTGGCTCATATATTGCATGTAAATCTGGCTCTGGTGCTAGCTAGTTCCTCTTGAGCTATTTAGCTCACCGCACGTCCCTGTTATATATTTTTTTCATTGTTTTTAATCAGTATATAAGACAAATATGACTTGTATATCATATACAGTATCTGAGCAGATGTCTCACCCATGACAGTGTCTATATATGGAATTAGGGGGTTATTCAGGTCGATTTGCTAAGTGATGCGACTGCAATAACCCTGGCAGTGGCAGTAGTGCACGGCCGCTGAATGCGTCGGTTGCAGGGTGTCGTCCACAGTTGCTGTGACTGCAATTAAATTGCAATCACAGCCGCTGTGCAGGCCATTCTGCATGCTGGACGGCTTTGCCCTGTGATAGGCGGCCCCCAGCATGAGAGAGAACGGATGGCAGATTCTGCTTTTTTGCCCAGTCCAACAAACCAAAGACCGGGTAATTAGTTCCCACGCCCCTATCCTTGGCACCACTAGTAGTAGTAATAATAATATCAATACAATATTATATAATATCACATATAAGATATGTGAACAGCATAAATATATTTGCATATGGTGAAGAGAATCATTAGTTTATATATACTGTATATTTCACAAAAAAAGTGCCTATTGTTGTAGCTTCAGCATAAAACAAACCTGTCTGACTTTTTCTTGTATTATATTTTCTATAGCAGGAATGAATAAAATAGACTGTTCTATACAGCACTATTCTATCCATTAATATCATTTTGTAATTATTCAGACATGATCAGTTACTCCCCAAGGCTTAACATTCAGCATGCCAGCTATATGACTTTTATCTTTTCATCGGAAAAGGCTGTTCTATTTTCTTGTAAGAGAAAAGTCAATTAAAATGATTTCTTTTTCTGCATAATAAGGGATACAGTACTGTCTAAAAACCAAGTTACCGCTGTAAGATTTCCATATAAAATCTATTACAAAATCTTTCCATTAATTCAGCTGAGCATTATTCTTGGCAGAAAATAGAATGCTTCATATTTGGGGGTTTTCTTTACCTGCGTTATAGTTTGCTGTCAGGTTATAAAAGCAAACAAACACCAAAAATAAATAATAATACAAACCTTAAATACTTCACTACAATTAATCTTTCTCAAAGTGCTATGATTTATATACTGAAAACAAAGAAACATTTATGGTAAATGTAAACTCAATATGTTCTCCTTTGCCAAGTGGAAGAACTGAATTAGTTTCAAACCGTGTGGGGAAATTTACTCCGGATGGAGTTCCAATCACTGAGCCTAATTGAGGTTGGATCGCATAAACGATCCAACAAGCAGTTACAGTACTTGATAGTCAGGAAACTGCACATGCGCAGCACCTGTACTGCGCATATGCAAAACGAATCCAGCAATTGCATCATAGTAATGCGATCGCCTCTGCCTGATTGACAGGCTGAGGCATTTGGGGAGAGGGACAGGGGCATCCGGCATTGCTGGAATTGGGCGTATCACCCCTGTTTTTTGAGAGTGGCGGGGTCAAGGACTGCATCGTGTATGCAGTTTCCTTGGCCTCACAAGCTACCCTGCAACAGGTAGATTGAGTAAGCTTAGGCTTACTCAGCCTACTGTCACAGATGAACATTGCATTACAGTCTTGTTATCGCAAATGCAGGAAGGAGGTGCTATGCACCTGCATTTACATTACTAAATTCTTATAGCTTTAAAATTGTATATTCTTGTGTCATAATATCTTCCAGCATGATTTGCATCTAAAGATAATTTCCCTGTATGAAAGTATGGGCTGTATGCAAATTGATTATCATAAAGATCCCTGTCACATGCTGTCTAATTAGCTCATAATGTGCAATGTTGTTGTCAATTATTTTTTATGTTATGTTTACGTATACTTATTTTTAAGTAAAGAACACAGATAAACACTATATATATATATATATATATATATATATATATATATATATATAAAATATGAAAATATAAAAGCAAAGACACCATCATCATATAGGTCTAGTATGTCACACTATTAAACAATACAGTTCTGAAGCTGATAATTAAATACAGGGTTACTATAAAAGAAATAGACACATTCAACATTTTATATAAACCATATTATTAATGATATTATGTAGTCAAATATTTATATTGTTATGTACTGTAGTATATGTCTGTAAGTTTCTATGACCAAAGGCAGGTACACACTAGATGATTTTGAACACATAAAGATAAAGATTTTCCTTGAAATTTCCCCAGCTGCAGAATGAAAGATAAAGTCCATACACGAGTGGTCCTGAAACTGTGTGCCATGGCACCCTGGGGTGCCTCGGGGCACTTGCAGGGGTGCCTTGGATTGGTGGTCCAGGACCAATTCAAATCAGCTATGGTCAATGCAATAGGCAAAACCAGTGCTGGTAACTGTCAATCATAAAACATGTAGACAAACACACAACTGAACCTAAGGATGAAACATAAACACAATTAACTTAATTTAATATTTCTCAATAAGAAACTTTTGGCCTAGGGCTGCCATGAAAAAAATTCTGATACTCTAGGGTGCCATGATTCAAAAAAGTTTGGGAACCACTGGCATACACACTGAACAATATAGTGAATGATATCTCTCAATCCTGAACATGCAGTCACAAAAGATATATCCTAAATTGTACTGTATGTTTAGTTAATAATGATAAATGATAATGACCCATGTGAGCATGCATCGTTATCTGCATACACACTTGACAATATGCATGATAATTTCTTTATCGTCCATATTGTCCACTTAAATCGTCTAGTGTATACAGGGGCGGATTGGGATGGAAAACCAGCCTGGGAAATTGATGGAAGCAGCCCTAATGGGAGTGGGGTCTGTTGAGGGGGTGGAGTCTATCAAGAGGGGCGGTATCCCTCCTCATAGGCCCTGATTCTGAGTTGGACACAGTTGCGCCCTTTCTTACGCCTTTTGCTGTAGTTGCTTCTGTGACTTGATACTAATGCCGCTACAATGCCCTTCCCTGGTGCATCTGAATATGCAAGGACTGAGATTCCCACTGTCAGTGTCTACAGATGCTGCATTCATGCATTGTGCATCTATAGATGCTACCATCAGTTGCACCATTGATACATTGACCAGTCCTATTCTAGGTAGTCATCTGTGTATGGCTTTCAATGTGAGTGATTTAGCATTTCTGCACAAAACCACAATCAGCAACACTCCCACACTAAGTTACCTCTGCATCTTGTTCGCCAACCACCTAGGGAAGCTTAACACATTTCTAATACACTTCTTGGTGCATGCATCAGAATCTGTACTGTAACTCTGTATGAAAAACTTTAGAATGCATGCATGGTGCAACGCAGACCCATGTACAGACTAAGGGCCTAATTCAGCACCCACCCTTATGTTGTATATACAGGACATGCACACTTTAACAAACCAATAATTTCAGCGACAGGGTCTGCCACACGACTGTGGCTGAAACGACTGGTTTGTTTGGGACCCAAGCAAAAAAGAAGCAATCAATCTCTACTTGCACAAACTGGCTCTACAGAGGCAAGATGTCAACCTCATCCTCATCCTCATCCTCTTATTCCTCACCCCTTTGACTGTGTACATCCTACTCCTCACAGAGTAGCACTGTAATTATACAGCAATATCACGGGAATTATATGCCAGTATCACAGGAATTATACGACAGTATCACAGGAATTATACGGCAATATCACTGGAATTATACCGCAGTTTCACTGGAATTATAGAGCAAAATCACTGGCAGGGCCGGCTCCAGGCACATTCCAATAGAGCGGCCGAACAGGGCGCCACTCTTAATGGGCATCGATGGCTCTCGCAGCCATATTGGAGCTTGCCCTGGAGCCAAATCCCTGCACTGTGTAATCAGAGCTTGCAGACCGGTTGCTCTCCTCCCCGCCCAAGAAAACAGCAGCAGCCAGTATCAGCATCAGAGTGGTGAGCAGCACTTTGGGGGGACACTGTGTGGGGACATTTGTATCTGGCATTGGGTGTATCTGGCATTGGGGCATATCTGGTACTTTGGGGGCATGTCTATTTGGCACTGGGGGCATATCTGGCTCTCTGGGGGCATGTGTATCTGGTATTGGGACAAATCTGGCACTGGGGGCATATCTGGCACTCTGGGGACATGTTTACCTGCATTTGGGACATATCTGGCACTCTGCGGACATGTATATCTGCATTAGGGTAATATCTAGCACTCTGGGGACATGTGTATCTGCATTAGGGGCATATCTGGCACTCTGGGGACATGTGTATCTGGCACTGGGGGCATATCTGGCACTGTGGGGACATGTGTATCTGGCATTGGGAGCATATCTGGCACTGTGGGGACATGTGAATCTGGCATTCGGGGCATATCGGGCACTCCGGGGGCATATCTGCCACTCTGGGGACATGTGTATCTGGCACTGGGGGCATATCTGGCACTGTGAGGACATGTGTATCTGGCATTTGGAGCATATCTGGCACTGTGGGGACATGTGTATCTGGCATTGGGGGTATATCTGGCACTCCGGGGGCATATATGGCACTCTGCGGACATGTTTATCTGGCATTGGGGGCATATCTGTCACTTTGGAGACATGTGTATTTGGCATTGGGGGCATATCTGGCACTCTGGGGACATGTGTATCTGCATTGGGGGCATATCTGTCACTTTGGGGACATGTGTATCTGGCATTGGGAGCATATCTGGCATTGTGGGGACATCTGTTTCTGGCATTGGGGCATATCTGGCACTCTGGGGACATGTGTATCTGGCACTGTGGGGACATATATGTATCTGGCACTGTGGGGACATATATGTATCTGGCACTGTGGGGGCATATATGTATCTGGAACTGTGGGGGCATATATGTATCTGGAACTGTGGGGGGAAATATGTATATAGCATTGTGGGGGCATGTGTATCTGACACTGCTAGGGGGCATATATGTGTATCTGGAACTGCTGTGGGGCACATCGTGTACCTGGCACTGCTGTGGGGCATATCATGTGTATATGAGACTGCTGGGGGGCATATCATGTCTATCTGGCACTGCTGATGGGCATATCATGTGTACCTGGCACTGCTGGGGGACATATGTGTATATGGCACTATTAGTAGGCATACCATGTCTATCTGGCACTGCTGGGGGGCTTATCATGTGTAGCTGGCACTGCTGGGGGGCATATCTTGTGTAGCTGGAACTTCTGGGGGGCATATCATGTGTATCTGGCACTGCTGGGGGGCATATAATGTGTATATGGCACTGCTGTTTGGCATTCCATGTCTATCTGGCACTGCTGGGGTGCATACCATGTCTATCTGGCACAGCAGAGGGGAATATCATGTGTACCTGCCACTGCTGGTGAGCATATCATGTCTATCTGGCACTGCTGGGGGGCATATCATGTCTATCTGTCACTGTTGGGGGGCATATGTCTATCTGGCACTGCTGGGGGGCATGTCATGTCTATCTGACACTGCACTACTGGGGTCATTATGTGTATCTGGCACTATACAGGAGACATTATGTGTAAGGAACACTGCTGTGGCTGTTATGCGTAAGGCTGCTAATTGTGTGCGCAGAGGGGGTGTGAAAATATATTTATTTACAGTTTGATAATATAAAGTTGCGAGGCCTTGCGCGCGCATGGGTGGGACGCTTAGAAATTTTCTCGCTCAGGGTGCTAGTAGGCCTGGAGCCGGCCCTGATCACTTGAATTAGACAGCAGTATCACAGGAATTATATGCCAGTATCACAGGAATTATACAGCAATATCACTGGAATTATATGGCAATATCCCTGGATTTATACTCCAGTATCACGGGAATTATATGCCAGTATCACAGGAATTATATGCCAGTATCACAGGAATTATACGGCAATATCACTGCAATTATACGCCAGTATCACGGGAATTATACGGCAACATCACTGGAATTATACGGCAGTATCATGGGAATTATACGCCAGTATCACAGGAATTATACAGCAATATCACAGGAATTATACAGCTATATCACTGGAATTATACGCCAGTATCAGAAGAATTATACGCCAGTATCAGAAGAATTATACGCCAGTATCACATGAATTATACGGCAATATCACAGGAATATTATACGCCAGTATCACAGGAATTATACGCAAGCATCACAGGAATTATAAGCAAGCATCACAGGAATTATACGCCAGAATCACAGGAATTATACGGCAATATCACTGGAATTATACGCCAGTATCACGGGAATTATACGGCAATATCAATGGAATTATACGCCAGTATCATGGGAATTATATGTCAATATCACTGGAATTATATGCCAGTATCACAGAAATTATACGGCCATATCATCGGAATTATACGCCAATATCACGGGAACTATACGGCAGTAACACTGGATATATGGCAGCAGATGACACCACCACTGTGACTGGTCACTGGACTGATGCTGCACAAGACACTACCCCTGGTCTGATGCAGGACAACACAGCACCACTGAAAGGGATTTATACAGCTACCCCGGATATATAGCAGCAGAGGACATCACCACTGTGACTGGTCACTGGACTGATGCTGCACAAGACACTACCCCTGGTCTGACGCAAGACAACACAGTAAACTGCAAGGGACTTATACAGCAGCACTGGTGACATATAGCAGCAGAGGACACCATCACTGTGACTGGCTGGACTGATGAAGCATAAGACACTACACTGGACTGAGCAGCACAAGACAGCACTGGAATCGCCACCCCACTTTCCCGCCCACACAGACACTGAGGACGGAGACACGTCCTCTCACTACACTCTCTGAGACTGGAGTGAAAATGGCGGTGACGCGCGGGTCCTTATATGGAATCCAAACCCCGTGGGAATTCGACAGGGGATGATGACGTTTTGCCTCATTCTGATTTCAGAGCCTGACTCTGATCCAGATTCAGGTAGGGAGGTTCGGTAGGGCTCGGATCTCAGGGATCCGAACCCGCTCATCTCTAATGAATACTCTGGGTCCTAATGCAGTCCTCTCCTCCATAACTGTACAGATATTATTCCTCTCCTCTTATGCTATTAAGTTTAATAAAATAGCTAAATAAATGAATAATTAAATAAACCTAAATGTGACAAACGTACAGGTTCATACCATACCATACCATACTTGATAGACTAATCTATAAATGTCCAGAGGAATAACTGATTATGAAGTAGGTGGTCAAAATAAAGGTATATGTTTTAAACAGCTATGCACACAAATTACAGAAATGGGAGATACTTACATAAAGAGTATACTGATATTATATTGTATAAAGAGGATTTTTGAAAATAGCCAAAACAGGCATAAAGTGTACGACATCCGAATGGATAGGTTTTAAAGAAAAGCTGAGTTGGTGTAGTATTCATAAGGAAATGAGTGTGTGTGTATGTATGTATATATATGTGTATATATATATATATATATATATATACCATATTCTCTTACTGTGTTTTATATATATATATATATATATATATATAATAATATATATATATATATATATATATATATATATACCTACCATATTCTCCTACTGTGTTATATATTATGTTGATTGTCATTTTTAATATTACTATGTCATGCTAGAATATGACCATGGATTAAAGAAATATTTTTAAAATAACTTTGTTACTAAATTGTTGCATTTTTTGTCGGGTGATTATTCTTTTGGTGAGAGGGTATCTCTGTAGGCTCCATTTCTGAAGTTTCCAAAAGGAAAAGAATCCAAGAGAAGCTTCGACTACAAATCCTGAATTGAACATTTTCCAATCAGTACCTAATGTTGTAGCACACTCTGTTTTTACTGTGTATACCTATTTTTAAGGTCCTACTGACAGGGGATCTTTCAGTAGTGCTGCTCATTCTCAGCGCAGAAAGGGTTTTTTTCTTCCTTTTTCTCTATCTATACCTGTTAGATACCTGTTACTGCTGCTGTAATGCCGTTATTTAAGGCTAGATCAATGAGGTCTGCCAAATGTAAAAACATCTTCTCAGAGGATTCAACATCAATTGAAATGGAAGGGAATGATGAGGAAGATTATTATTTGTATATAAATACGATTGAGAAGGGTGGTCTTCAGGTTGCTGGCAGCCGGGCTCCCGATGACCACCATACCGGCGCTGGAATCCCGACTGCTGGCATACCGACAACTTTTCTCCCTCTTGGGGGTCCATGACCCCCCTGGAGGGAGAATAGATGGCATGGCATGCATAGCATGGCATGCATAGCGCACCACCGTGCCTGCAGTGAGGCGAGTGCAGCAAGCCCGCAAGGGGCTCATTTGCGCTCGCCCTGCTGTCAGTATGCCGGCGGTCGGGATGCTGGTCGCCGGGAGCCCGACCGCCGGCAACACATACTACACCCGATTGAGAAACTAGCTCTGAAGGAACTAAGGGGATGGTACGATGTCACAACTCTAGAGAAGTACATTGATGTAGGGAGAGTCACTAGGGGCCTAAGAATTCCAAAACCCCCAACCTATGGTAGTCAAAATGAGCCATTTTTGAAAACCTGGAACAACATTTTAAATGATTGTTCTTTAAAATTAATGAGTTTGGTAATTACAGAAAAGAAAAAATAACTAATTAAATTGAAGGAAGAATTGGGAAAATTGGAAGTAACGGTAACCAAGTATGAAAATGATGAGAATTTTAAACGGGATATCAATGACCTACAGTTTAAACTGGATAGAGAGGAGGAAGAAATTATCTCAAGAAAACAGAAAAAAATTATTAAGGATAAGAATGATTATTTAAATGTAAAGTCCAGAATTGGTCAAATCAGGAGTAAAAAAAAAGTTGATCTTAGACAAAATATTAGACGCAAACAATATTCTAATTATATTGAAAAACCATATATTGATAGAGGGAAGACTAGGCCCTATTATAACAGAGAACAAAATGGGAGATCAGGGTGGCAACAAACTTATTACAGACAGAGGAGGAAGTCCTCCTATTATCCGCCCTACCCTTAACGACAAAGAAATAGGAACACCTCTTATAGAGGACAGCAAATGAACAAACGTCAATTTGCTCAGAATCGGTATGAGGTGTTTAGATCCCGATCCCCACCATTTAGACATTAACGACAAAAATTTTTAGACTCAATCCCCCACCCAGAATCTTCACATGGCCAAAAGAGACGTCTCCACAGAGAAGAGGAAAGAGAGTGGGGAGAAAAATCACCAAAAAAAAAGCAGACTATTGTTCCATCAAAAGGACAGTCTAATACAAGTATCATCAATCTCACAGAGAGAGAGAATTATCCAACCAACAGATCAAAGTTTTAGATAAAGGTCTAAAATTCGCCATGGATCAGCATGTAACCTATTTATTGATTTAAATAAATTTGTGAGAAATCTCACTGTCCAAAGACACTTCTTAAAGAATCCGGTCCCATAGTCTCCGGTACCATCTAAACCTAAACCCTTAGTGGCGCCTCCATCAAAATTTTACCCAGTTGAATCAAGGGGGGGGGTTTGTTGACATCTTCTATAATTCAGTAAAGGAAGATTTCAAGAGTATAAAAGTACCCAATAATAAATTTAATAATAATATGGATCCTTTAGAAAAAAAGCACTCAACAGTTGAAAAAAGATGATGACCTGATTATTAGAAGCACTGATAAAGGTGGAGCAGTGGTCCTACAGGACAGATCTGCATATCTTGATGAGGCTTTCAATATTTTGAATGACACTACAACATATAAAAAGTTGTCAGTTAACCCCACGTCGGTCTTTCAGGATGAACTTCAGGTTTTACTTTATGATGCAAAACAAAAAGATGTTATCTGTGGAAAAGAGTATGATTATCTGTTTGTTAAATATCCTACAATAGCTATTTTTTATCACCTTTCCAAGGTACATAAAGATAGAAACCGTCCACCTGGGAGACCAATAATTTCAGGAGTTGATTCTCTAATGGCCAATCTTTCCCACTTTATAGACTTGAAATTACAACCATATGTAAAAAGTCAACCCTCATACTTGAGAGACTCTACCAGTTTACTACAGGAACTCAAAGATTACATCTGGTTACCAGGTGATAAATGGCTATCAATTGACGTGCAGGCTCTGTACTTCTCAATCCCACATGAAGCGAGTTTGGAAGTAGTACGAAAAGTCTTTTATCTATAAAACAGTAAATCATGTGAGGAAACCACCTTCATTTTGGACAGTATTAAATATATTTTGCAATATAATTTCTTCCTGTTTGATGAAGTTTTTTTTACCTCCAACAACAAGGAATGGCGATGGGGACAAAGTTTGCCCCATCGTACAAAAACTTGTTGATGGGAGAATGGGAGGAGTCATTTGTTTACGGCTCTAAGGTCACACCAAAACATATAAAGTTTTATCGCTGTTATATAGATGATTTAATCTTTATATGGAATGGTGATATTGAAGATGTGGAACTCTTCGTAGAAGACATTCATAGGAACACTTTCAACTTAAAATTCACCTATAAATTTCATGAGAATACCATTGACTATCTTGATTTGAAGTTAGAAAGCACCCAATCAGAGAAGATCAGAACCTCCACCTTCTTTAAGGAGGTGGATGCAAATAGCTTTATACCTTCAACAAGCTGTCACCATCCGACCTGGTTTAAAAGCGTTCCCTATGCACAGTTTCTGTGTTTATGCAGAAAATGTAGCGCTATGGAGGATTTTCACTCCCAGGCATTAGTACTGAGGGATCGGTTTTTAACAAGAGGCTATAGTGCATCTAAGATTGATGATGCAATAACAGCGCCTCAATCAAGAATAGAGAGGACCTTTTGACTCCAACCTCTAGACCAAGTAAAGAGTTTGGGAGTAGACCATTCATTATGCAATATAATAAAGAAAATTTGAAGATAAAAAGAAGTATTGAATGACACTTGAACATTCTACTTAAGTATCCCATTCTGGGTCCCAGTTTATCCCAAAAACCACAGATAATTTTCAAAATAGCTAATAACTTCAAAAGTATTTTGGCACCAAGTAGATTGAAGCCAAAATTAGAACGAAGGGATTCTAATACAGTAGATGTCTTTTTAAAACCTAAAATGGGTTGTCACCCATGCAATAAATGTATTTGCTGTAAATACTTTGAGAAAATTCCCTTTGTTTGCACTCTGAATAATTAAAGAAATAATAGAAAAAGCAGAACAGGACAAATGTCCCTAACTGTTTTTCATCCGGCGCAAATAACAATTAATACTTAGTTTAATAGTGAAACAAAGCAGCTGAGTAAGACAACTTGCTAGGTTGTCAACAATTAAAAACTGTTAAAAAGGAAAAAACTGTACTAAATGTACACTATCAAAAGTGTGCAGTCTGTCATGTAAAGTAATTGACTCAGTAAGACTCCAAAGATACATAAAAATCAATTTATATTCAATAATCTTTAAAAAGTAACAGATTCTGACAAACAAGCAGCATATAGTTTGCGACAAATATCTAATTTGTATTAAACACAGTAATTGGTATAGCAAACAATATATTAAAACTAATTGGTTGATTCTGTTTGGTAAATTGAATTAACATACACTGGCGTCCCAGTGATTAATTAAATAAAAAAGTCCCGCAAAAGGTGGTCACAGCCTTATAATAAAAAGCTTAAGAGGATGATGGTGTATAATTACCCATGTGCTGGTTCCTGAAATATTCTGTAGACAGGGTCCGTTTTGTAATTATGCACATATATAGGTAAAATATACTTATGAAGCTGATTAGAGAACTACCGTTCTGTTAACGTGTGGCACTGTTATGGAAGAAAGATAGTCGCTGATATATAACCTGTTGGTAAACCTCCAAAGACTCTCTCCACGTCACGGGTGTTAGACCTCCCAGCGGGGGCCAGTAGCATTCACTCAGTGAGGGCAGACGGAGTCCTGGACGTCAGCAGTATAATGCAGAAATCGGAAACAGTGTTACAGCTGACAAACGCCGACTGGAGCGCCCGACGTGTAGCGAACCGTAGTAGGTTGGAGCTGTGAAGAGCCCTATGCTGGCTCAATTAGCGGGTTGAAACCAAACAGCTGAACGTGGAAAGTGGGCGTCAACGTGTTTCGTCTCCTTGGCAACCGGAGACTTCCTCAAGACGAATAGTTCCCCTCTCTCCAATCACAGATTTATACCATTTCTAATGACTTTACTTACAGCAGCTGTATCTATTTAATGAGGTAGAATATTCAATTTATATGCTGCAAATGATAAAAAAGATTCTATATATAAACAAAACATGTTATACAAACAGAATTTTTAACTTATTAAGCGCCTACTGAGTCAATCCATCAGAGTTGTTCTACAATGGAGATATTATTAAATTAAGCTTAATTACACCTATTTCTTTCATATGATCAGGCATAGTGCTCAGGTGTATATTTCTAAGTTATATAATGCATTTACTACTAAACAGATACTACTTCATTACAAGTACCAATCTTTAAACAGTATATAGTCTCATATATAGCACTACATTAATACCAAATTAACAAACTATTAATATTTTAATATAAGTTATTTTTACTTGTTTATAGATAACTAATTTCTTCATATACTGTAACGCTACCAACTATAATGTCTTTCATGAGTAGATCAATTAATAGAGAAATATAAACATATAAAGGGAAAGATTATAAATCTTTACCTTATAATAATTCTCTATTCATTTAACATATACACTGTAGCTCCAAGAGAGATCTATATATCTGAGCAAATTTTAATAGAAAAATAAAATAAATGTCATATATACAAACATCAAAGAAAAATATAAGGCAAACAATCTCTAAATTTATGAATTTTAATGTATTATTTAAGTTTTAGTTTATTTACATTATACTCACAACCAGCTTATAATGGACAATGAACAATTACCAATGACATTGGACCCACTTAGATCATATTTCAATTATTGTGATATACTTCATATTATTAATCTATGGTCCAGTCATTCACCAATAAATTCACTGACTTATACAGATATCCATTATAGTATATTCATGAATAAACTATAACAAAAAATGAAAAATCAGA
Organism: Pseudophryne corroboree; assembly: GCF_028390025.1. Classification (NCBI taxonomy): domain Eukaryota; kingdom Metazoa; phylum Chordata; class Amphibia; order Anura; family Myobatrachidae; genus Pseudophryne; species Pseudophryne corroboree. Next base: position 641,346,920 of record NC_086446.1, read on the forward strand.
AACCTAACCTAACAAACTTGATATATATAAGTATAACAAGAGAAAAATCTAATAACTAAGATTAACTCTTTTATTTAATCTAAACAAGAATAATCCAAGGCTTCATTAAGGCCATTAGGGTATAAGGTGTCTAATTTAAAAATCCATGAGGATTCTCCTATACATAGTTTTCTAAACCTATCTCCTCCTCTTTTTGTACAAGAAAATTGTTCCAAACCCACAATGCTGAGAGGATGGATCACCATTGTGTACTTTACAGAAATGATGAGATACGCTATGAGTCTGAAGTTTCTTAATAATATTTATTCTAAATCTAGATTTCAAGGACCTTGTAGTTCTCCCTACATATTGAAGGGAGCAAGGGCACTGTAACAAATAGACACAATATTCTGATTTGCAATTAATAAATTGTTTAATCGAGAAGGTATTACCATTAGTTTTTGACGTGACATACGTGGTTTTATTTGACATAAATTTACATGTCAAACAGACTTGTTTGTTACATCTAAAACTACCAGATGGCCTCTTTGGTAACCATGAGGAATTTACATCAATATCTATGGGTTTTAAATAGCTAGGAGCCAACATCTCTTTAAGATTAGTATTTCTCCTAAAAATAACCATTGGTTTCTCTGTTAAACATTTGTTTAGAATAGGATCTTGTTTTATTATATCATAATTTGTTAAGACGATCTTTTTTATATCATTTGATTTGTTATTGAACTTAGAAATAAACTTCATGGAATCTACTGTAGGTGTATTGCTTGTCTTAGTTTTAGGCTCTTTTGTTATAAGAGAAAGATCTTCGTTATTGTCCCCTAATTCTGAATTTTTTCTCATGAGTGAATTTGCGAACCTTTTTGAATCCTCCAATATATGTGGAGGATATCCCCTCTCACTAAATTGGTGTAAGAGGATCTCAACTTGTAGTTGGAATGCTGAATCTTCCGAACAGTTACGTCTAACTCTAGTAATTTGGTTCTTTGGAATATTTTTTATCCACGGTTTGTAATGACCACTTGAATAATGGAGGTAGTTCCCCGCCCCTACCGGTTTAATGTAATTCGTTGAAATAATTTTATTATTATTAATTGAGAACGTGATGTCTAGAAAATGAGTAGTGTATAAATCAAAATTATCAGTGAACTTCAAATTATAAGTGTTATCATTTAAAAATTTGACAAAATCTAGTGCTGTTTGTGCCCCCCCATTCCAAATAATAAATAAATTGTCTATGTAACGGCCATAGAGGACTAGGTTCTCTCTATATGGGCCGCTCCAGATGTATTCTTCTTTGAAGCGGCCCATATAGAGGTTGGAAAAACTCGGTGCAAACCTGGTCCCCATTCCCTTTGTTTGCACTCTGGATAATGGCTATAATTACAGATTAAAGGATAATGTAAATTGTAATTCAAATTTTGTAGTGTATAGAATTACCTGTGGGTGCAAATTGTCATATGTTGGTAAAACTAGAAGGAATATAACATTGCACATACAGGAGCACTTACGAAATATTAAAAACAAGATTAACACCCACAGTTTACCTAGACACTTTACCACAATTCAGAAGTCAGAGACTTTTCATTCATGATTATTGAACAAATCAAACCTAACTTTAGAGGAGAAGATAGGAAATTAGCACTCTCAAGAAGGGAATCCTTTTGAATTTTTACCCTGGATACCCTTTCCCCTAAAGGTTTGAATGAAAACATTGATATTGTCTCTTTCCTGAAATATTTTAAAAATCAAGTTATTACTAGTAACTCTAATTGTACTTATATTTGTCTGTTCTGTTATGTAGTTAGAGTATTGTGGGGCTAGATCTCACCTCCTCATTGTATAGGATTCTATATTGCTTAATAAAATTCCATTTATGAAATTATGAGTGAGATCGAGATTCTGGAAGGGTCTCGGAATATCCCCCCTGACATTAGTATTTAATCATTGCCATCAAATAAGGTATAAATAATAGGACTGTCACCATAGTCGTTAGAGGTGGTTACTTAATAGTGAAGTAAGTATGTAAATATGGGAAGGGTCCTCAAATACCCACCTTTCTGTAAGTTTTCAATCACTATCACTATAGACTGTTTATTTATTGCAACTGCTGAAGTAGCCGCTAGTAGTGGTTACTTAGCAACGTTATGGGAACACACTGCAGGTCTAGATTTCTGACGGTGCCGCGTGACTCCACTGTGGCTGAAGTGCACGCGTTCACTGTGGACTTCCGGGTGTGATGCGTGTGCTCCATTGGGGTTGATGCGCACGCAACCAATTTGAGAGACGCCACCTTAGTGGAGAAGGGAGACTCTGGGTATGACGCGTGTGTTCCACTGCTGTTGGAGTGCACATGCCTGGTGTGGTTGGAACGCAAACAGGAAGCACTGTCCCATGCTCCTGATGAATGGTCCAACTACGGACTGATGTTTTAAATGTAAGTTTGACTCACTAAAATAGTAATGGAGCTTTAATCGATCTAATGATGGGAGATAGTTAATATTGAGACTCCCACCACTTTAATTGTGTTACTGTGGGTATACTAATGAAGAGAGGCATTATGGGTAAATTTATAATTATGAATAAGATGTATCATTCTTTACATATTTCAAAATCTATAATTTAAAACATGATTTCCTTTTTTGTTAGAAGTATAATATAGTTCAGTGAAAGCACCAATTGTGTCCTATAGAAAACTATTCACATTAATTGAACAAGAAGTGATGTAACCCTATGGGACTGATATAAGGAGCTATTTGAGCTCCTAGACCATATCTCCCTTCCTGGTTGCTGCAAACAAATGGTCTGCCGGTCTGCTGGAGCGATAACACATTATAGTAAGTTCTATGGCATTTTTTCATCTTCCATTTCCCCGCTCGATCTCATTCATGGTTATATTTATATATATTTCATAGTCCACTCTGTTTATTAACATTTGATTACTTTATTGGCTTGAATTACTATGGATGCCAAACAATGTGTTGTGGTCTACATTATATTGTTGAATTGTTTGCTTTAATTCAGGACTACATGAATTGTAGTTAACTTGGAGATAGTATTTTACTTATGAGTATTTATGGTGCAACAATTTTTTATGAATTTTTTTATGTAAGTTTGGTATAACTAAAGAGCATAATTCTCGTTATTTAAGGAGTAAGTCATTGGACTTTTATCATACACTGCTGGCTCTTTACACAAATCAGTTTACCAAGCTGTGGTATGTACAGTATGTAATTAAATTATTTTTTGTACATATTGGTTTAAAATGTACTGATAAACCTTACGCATACATTCCCCTTTCTTTTTGTCATAGTGAAAAGGAGGTTTCAGACTATTTTTATTTGGTTTTAGTCCTGATCCCTGCTGTCGTCATTCACTGTGTATCATTCGTTCTTTTAGAAATGGTACAGTCAAATTATATATTTTTTCCTTTCCTCTACAAGAAATGAGCACATCCCATATAAAAATAAAAATAAGAAATAATCCTATTTCCTTCAATTACACATTATAGGAGGCACACTGCCTCTATACATTTTATGGCTTCAAAAACATCACAGATCACATCAATTTAATGTTTTATCACACCTACATTCTAAGTTAGTATTAGCCAATCACTGTCATTTTAGATATGGCTTCATATGAGTTTATGTCTAATAATATTATTTTTTTATTAATAGATTCAATTCTATATGTGGCATATCGGTTTCTAATGAATTAAGTTTAAGCTGTTAGTCTTCTTTGTGAATTTAGCACAATATACTTTTAGGTGGGTAAATATAATATAAAAAATTTCACATTTCCCTAAGGGAAATGTGTCTAAATTATTTTCACTAACCCCTTCCATTTAAGCATGAATTTTTTTCTATTTCACCCAGACATTATTTACCCCTGACGAAGTCCCCTTGGACAAATGCATAGGGTTTATCAATTATTGTACACTATCTTTTTGCTTCGAATATCTTCCTTAGAGCTCACACCATCAAGGTGAGGAGGATATTTTATTGTACCATCTAATGCATTTTGGTGTGTGTCCAATTGATTGTATTGTAATTTTTAATATTACTATGTCATGCTAGAATATGACTATGGATCAAAAAATTATTTTTAAAATAACTTTGTTACTAAATTGTTGCATTATTTGTCGGGTGATTATTCTTTTGGTGAGAGGGTATCTCTGTGGGCCCCAGTTGAGAAGTTTCCAAAAAGGAAAAGAATCCAAGAGAAGCTTCGACTACAAATCCTGAACTGAACAATTTCCAATCAGTACCTAATGTTGTAGTGCACCCTGTTTTTACTGTGTGTGTGTGTGTGTGTGTGTGTGTGTGTGTGTGTGTGTGTGTACATATATATATATATATATATATATTTATTTATAAAATGGTAAAAGAATATGTTTATACTTTTGGAAGAATAAAAGGTATTCCATTAGGATGTAGCAAAGCAGTGTTGCAATGTTGCAAATAAATTTGGAGGTCTTAGAGATATGCAAAAAAAAAAATTTGTGCTACGCTATTTTTGGCCAAATTATTTCAATGGGTATTTAGAAGTACAGTATATAAATATATAACATGCTGCAGGAAATATCCCAGATCAAAATCAATACTGATGACTGTGGAATGGAGGGTTTAAAGATTATAAATCCACTTTGCTTCCTCTTTAGATATTTGAGCTATATAATCTCATCCTCTCGATGGTTTGGATACTTTCTTAATCCCCAAGAATTTTAGGTAAGAAGGGCCCCTTTTATGGGCTTAAGGAAAGTGTCTCAATGCGCCATGTGTGTCCAATTTCTTCTTGTTCATTATATGTTTGGTCCATCACACATTAGTTTACTGGCTGTGTGCACTACATACTTGAGATAACAGGGTCACTCCAATATACATACTGCTCCTACAGTACTACAAGTGATACAATCTTGTATCTTAATTTATTAAGCTTTTGTATTTGTAATGTTGTTTGTGAAAGGGCAATTGCAACCGTGAAAATTAGCGAATTGTGAAAAAAATGGAAAAAAATAGACCTGCTTTTGGCTGGTGTGTTTTTACATGTGTTTCAACTTCACCATTAATCACACCTGAATTTTGATGTTTTTAAAAGGAGCCTAAGCACATTATTCAGAACCCTTACTCTGAAATGGCTGCTGGGCTGTGTAGCAGTGATGTATTGTGTGCCGTGGGATTTCTGAGACTGCTCCATCAGTCTGGAAGAAACCAGGAGCATGAACCTGAACATGGTCAGCAGGTTGTACAGGTGCCGCAGATGCCTTTTTTTTTTTTTAAGGACCGTTTAAACTTAAATGCATTGGCCGATGACCAGGTCATACAGATGTTCGAGCTAAATAGAAACAACATTTTCCATCTGTATGACCTTGTCAAACTGGACCTAAACCCTGAGACAGCACAGACAGCACGCTCTTGCTCTGTCTCAGGCCTGCACAAACTACTGGCTGTGTTGCACTTTCTGGCTACTGGCAGCTTACAGGCTGTGTGTGGCAATGTCATTGGGATCTCACAGCCTACCTTTTCCAAATACTTCAATCAGGTGATGTATACCATATATACTCATCTATGCTAAAGTAGTTTATGCCAAATGTTACCTTACACAGTGTTGTTGTTAGTTGTACTCATCTCACTCACCTCATTTGTTCAAAGGTACACACAGGTGTTGGATGTTTTGCAACCCCACATAGATGCCTCTATCTGCTTCCCTATCCTGGCATCTCAGTGGCATGCAGTCAGGGTAGCTTTCTAAGGCTTTGTTGGCATGCCCAATGTGCTAGGTGTCATAGATTGCACACATGTTGAGCTGAGACCACCTAGGGACAGGCAGTATATTTATACTAATCGTCATCAGGACCACTCTAGTAATGTCCAGGTGGTTTGTGAGCAAAATTGAAAATATTGAGTGTTGTTGCTGGTTACCCTGGTGGCTGCATGACTCCTTCATCCTCAGTCAGTCATCCCTCTTTGACAAATTTGAGGCCGGACAAATGCCCGATGGATGGCTGCTGAGTATGTAACTAGATATGTGTATAAATGTATATATTTTCTAAATGCCCATTGTGTCAGCAATGTGTTGCTGTATACCTACTTTACAGTCTATACTACATATGTCTTTCAGGTGATGCGGGATATGGCTGTTTCTCTTGGCTTCTGATTCCATTGTCCCATCCTGATTCCCCTGCTGAACACAATTACAATCATGCATATAAGGTCACTCGGAATATGACTGAAAGATGTTTTGGGTACTGAAATCTAGGTTTTGGTGTCTTCATAAGTCTGCTGGCCTTTTGTTGTATAGTCCCTTAAAGGTTACTAGGATTGTGTTCTGCTGCTGCTTTCTTCATAACATGTGTTTGCAACATCTGCCACATGTTGATGACGATGAGGAGGATGAAGAAAACAGTCAGCAAGTAGAGGAGTTCAAAACAGGTAAGGCAAGAACTAATCCAGCATCATTTTTAAGGTAATTATATGTGTCTAACTCTGTTATGTATTTTTGTTGGGTTTAACAAATCTCTCTCTCTCTCTCTCTCTATATATATATATATATATATGTATTCACAGGAACAGTCCACACTCTGGCCTTATCCACAGATGCTGGGGTGGCTTCCAAACAAAAATGAATCCTCAAGATCCATTAGTACAAATATATCCAATAAAGTAGGAGCACTCACCAGTCTTCATAATATTCTGATTTTTATTAGCAGCAAGACATCAATAGAGGGGTGTAATCGACGTTTCGGTTCCCAGTGGAACCTTTGTCAAGATCATAGAACACAATAAGTGGTCCCCTTATAAACCCTAAAGTGACCCTCCCCCTAATTAATGTAATTATGGTTTATCAAGTAATCCACCAACATCAAACATCTAAAATCTACATGTACAGACACTACATAGACAAACACAACATATACATAAAAGATAGAATCCATAGTTACCGGATAGACACATGATTCACTACTACCCGCTGTACTCAGCGGTAAACTTGCGGCGTGCATTTCACTGCGCACTTGACTTCCGGTATTTGGAACGCAAGTTCCGGACACCTGACTGGAAGTACTCAATATCATCACTCGAATCTCACATAGAATACCGGCTCACAATAATCCAATCTCCATGGAGACGTGACAACAAATCAGAAGGATTTGTAACCAGAGCAGCATCTTAAAAATGTTTGTTAATATGGTGTAGCCAAATTGTGAGATATTGATAGAGGCAAAAATAGTGAACCTTACATGTGTCTATTCGGAAAGGTCACACAAAGTCAGCAGCACGTGAACTATAGTAAATTCTAGCAAAATCTAATCTCTAGAGTATAATTAATAACTCAAAATGAAATTAATGTAAACCTGGGCATGGACACAGACCGTCCACTTAAAGGAGCCACAGAAAGCAAAAAATTTAATAAAAATAAAAATAAAAGTAAAAATGAAAAAGAAAAAAAGAAAAAGCAGATATTTATTCCATATGTCCATGAAAATTAATTCCAGAAAGATGCCATATTGGATGCCCTCATTCAGGCCCTTGGGGCGTATAGTGTCCAGTCGAAAGATCCATGAAGCCTCGCGTTTGAGCAATAATTTTGCTCTATCCCCACCTCTCTTTAAAGGAGCTATACGATCTATAATCATACATTTCAATGAAGCCAGAGTATGTTTCGCCTCAAAAAAGTGCCTAGCAACAGGCTTATCCGAATGTCCCTCACTTAGTGCTGTTCTGATGGACAAGCGGTGATTCGCCATCCTTTCACGGAATGGGCGCACCGTTTTGCCCACATACATCAGGGAACATGGACACGTAAGTGTATAGATGATAAAGTCAAAGGTACAACTCACTCGCTGGCTGATCTTAATTTTTTGTCCTGTATGTGGATGGTGGAAATATTCTCCGGAGGTCATGCTCCTGCAAGTCGTGCAATTCACGCATCGATAACACCCCTTCTTTTGTACTGATAGCCAAGAATCAGATTCTGATCTTAATGGTCTATCTGGTTGCATGAGAATATCCTTTAGATTTCGTCCTCTTCTAAAGCTGATGAGAGGCTTAGCTGGTAAATGCTTGCACAGGACTGGATCACTTTTAACCACCGGCCAGAGATTTTTAACTGCTCGTCGAACCACAGGACCCGCAGTGTCAAATGTTGTTGAGACCACAAAGGGATTTTGCGGCCTACATTGTTTCCTGACATTTCCTGTTGAGAAAATCTTTAAAGCTTTTTGTATACAACTGTCAATAGTCTGTTGACTATAACCCCTAGAGGAAAATTTTAATTTCATCTCTTCCATTTGTATCTTGGCTGTATCGGGTTCTGAGTTATTTCGGAGCACTCGCAAAAATTGTGAAATCGGCATATTCTGTTTAAGCGAGCCTGGGTGATGGCTACCAAAATGTAATAAAGCATTGCGATCTGTGGACTTCCTGAACAGTCTGTGTCCATACCCAGTCTCTGTGGCATAGACGGTTACATCAAGAAAATTTATCTCACCCCCACTATATTCCATGGTAAATCTAATTGGAGAGTCAAGGCCACTGAGGTGCTCCAGCATCTCCTGGAGTGCCACCTCACTGCCTGTCCAGATTAGAAATACATCATCAATGAAGCGACAATAGAAGCCGATACTATCCCCAAATAGCGGGAAAATGTGTGTATTCTCATAAGCATCCATATATATATTTGCGTACGATGGCGCTATATTACTGCCCATTGCGGTCCCCGCCATTTGGAGATAGTATCGGCCGCCATACTGAAAATAATTGCACTTAAGAGTCAATTCTAACAGATCAACCAGGAATTCAGTCGGTGGAGAGACCATCTGCGTACTAGACAAAGCTCTGAGTACAGCCATCAAACCATCACTGTGTGGTATGACGGTGTATAGAGACACCACATCCATGGTGACAAGGATCCCCCGCAGCGAAGATGGAAGTGTACTAATCAAACCCAAAAAAAAACTAGTATCCTGTATGTAGCTCTTGGTCTTTTTAACATATATCTGAAGAAAACTATCTAGATATTGTGCCACAGATGAAAATAGAGAGTTCCGGGCCGAAATAATCGGTCGACCCGGAGGTCCCACCAGGGTCTTGTGTATCTTGGGTAGCAGGTAAAGCATAGGACAAATGGGATAATCCGTTTTAAGAAAATTTAGTACATCAGAGTCAATCCACCCATTAGAAAAACCAAATTCTAGGCTGCTATCCAGACGGTTCTTAAAGGGAACTGTGGGGTCTCCCCCCAGCACCCTGTAAGTATCCCTGTCTGATAGCTGCCTCATTGCCTCTTTATCATAATCCTTGGTATCTAGTATTACCACAGCACCCCCCTTATCGGCGGGGCGTATGGTTATCAATGGATTATCTTTGAGGTCTCTAAGTGCATTCCTTTCCAGTGGACTCAAATTGGATCTAACATGTTTCTGTTTGGTAAGTGATTCATGTATGTTTTGATCTAGTAATCTAGTAAACGTTTTTATACTAGGATTTAGTGAGGGTGGATCATATTTACTCCTTTTCTTAAACTGTGTCGTAGCACAATCCATTTTTCGTGTATTTTGAAATTTCTCTGTCAATCTGAGTTTTCTACCAAGTTTATATTTGTCAACTGACCATCTAAAGTTATCAAACTTAGGTGTAGGGATGAAGCTTAACCCCTTAGATAGCAAACTGATCTCAGGTTCCGATAATTTATGCGAAGATAGGTTAATTACTAGGTCTTCTGTGCTTTTGTAGTCTTCTTTTTTTCTTTTGTGTTTGCCCCGCCGGAGGTGGGGCCTCCTGCGTTTAAAGTCGCGTTATTGATTTTAGAACGAGTGTTAGCCCTGGGTAGGGGAGGTTTACCAGATAACTGGGAATCAGAGGAGTCTCTGTCTGAGGATGATAAACTGTCAAATTGAGACTGATTGTGATAATGTCTAAGGTTTCTAGATCTAAATGGTAGTGAATTATCACTGCCTGTGAGCCATCTGTAGACTCTATGGTCCTTATAATCACGTTCCACTTTGGTGAGTTTGGCCCTTTTAAAAGTCACCAAATCCTTATGATATTTATCAGTCTGCTCTTTAAGTTTACTCAGCCACTGTTGTGAAGTGTCTGCTTGTAAAATCTCAGTTGCTACCGAGCGTGAATCAGTTAACTCCGTCCTCACTTTCTTCAAATCTACCCCTACCTCTTCTATCACAAGTAAAAGTAAATCAAAGGAACATTTGTTCAGGACCGAGCACCATCTGCTACAAAAGACTAGGTTATTCCTCCCAATAGTTGGGATATTTTTAATACGGAAACCCCTTGGTAGTTGTTTTTTTCTGTAATAATCGGACAAAAATTGCCCATGTAGCAGAAGGTCCACTTCCTTTTTCTGTAAATTAAGCAATTTGTGATACAGATCTAATGCGCTCTCTGCAGGTAATCGCTCAAAATCACTGAAACAAGACAATACCCTCTCTGCATCCTCATCGGTTAAAGCTAAAAGCTCATGTTCGGCCGAAAATAGAAGCTCAGTCGACACAATGTTATCCATGTGTCGATCAAATGGTTTATCACCTAAGCGACAAGATATTCAATCAATATCACTGAATCACAAAAAAAGTCTATGCCACAGAGTAATCAAAAAAATATACAAAAATAAAAAAGTGAAAAAAAAATATATATATCCAGAGAAAAACCCAGGAAAAAAGTATGAAATCATAAGTCCATATCCAGAGTTCACGTCTGCATTAGAGCCCATTCATTACGGTATATCATATCTTCATATCTGATAATTCTGATAAAAAATCCTTAAGATAAACAATCCTGTTTGCCTGGTTTTTTTGGGTTTGATTAGTACACTTCCATCTTCGCTGCGGGGGATCCTTGTCACCATGGATGTGGTGTCTCTATACACCGTCATACCACACAGTGATGGTTTGATGGCTGTATGCAGAGCTTTGTCTAGTACGCAGATGGTCTCTCCACCGATTGAATTCCTGGTTGATCTGTTAGAATTGACTCTTACGTGCAATTATTTTCAGTATGGCGGCCGATACTATCTCCAAATGGCGGGGACCGCGATGGGCAGTAATATAGCGCCATCGTACGCAAATATATATATATATATATACACACATTTTCCCGCTATTTGGGGATAGTATCGGCTTCTATTGTCACTTCATTGATAATGTATTTCTAATCTGGACAGGCAGTGAGGTGGCACTCCAGGAGATGCTGGAGCACCTCAATGGCCTTGACTCTCCAATTAGATTTACCATGGAATATAGTGGGGGTGAGATAAATTTTCTTGATGTAACCGTCTATGCCACAGAGACTGGGTATGGACACAGACTGTTCAGGAAGTCCACAGATCGCAATGCTTTATTACATTTTGGTAGCCATCACCCAGGCTCGCTTAAACAGAATATGCTGATTTCACTATTTTTGCGAGTGCTCCGAAATAACTCAGAACCCGATACAGCCAAGATACAAATAAAAGAGATGAAATTAAAATTTTCCTCTAGGGGTTATAGTCAACAGACTATTGACAATTGTATACAAAAAGCTTTAAAGATTTTCTCAACAGGAAATGTCAGGAAACAATGTAGGCCGCAAAATCCCTTTGTGGTCTCAACAACATTTGACACTGCGGGTCCTGTGGTTCGACGAGCAGTTAAAAATCTCTGGCCGGTGGTTAAAAGTGATCCAGTCCTGTGCAAGCCTTTACCAGCTAAGCCTCTCATCAGCTTTAGAAGAGGACGAAATCTAAAGGATATTCTCATGCAACCAGATAGCCAAGAATCAGATTCTGATCTTAATGGTCTATCAGTACAAAAGAAGGGGTGTTATCGATGCGTGAATTGCACGACTTGCAGGAGCATGACCTCTGGAGAATATTTCCACCATCCACATACAGGACAAAAAATTAAGATCAGCCAGCGAGTGAGTTGTACCTCTGACTTTATCATCTATACACTTACGTGTCCATGTTCCCTGATGTATGTGGGCAAAACGGTGCGCCCATTCCGTGAAAGGATGGCGAATCACCGCTTGTCCATCAGAACAGCACTAAGTGAGGGACATTCGGATAAGCCTGTTGCTTGGCACTTTTTTGAGGCGAAACATACTCTGGCTTCATTGAAATGTATGATTATAGATCGTATAGCTCCTTTAAAGAGAGGTGGGGATAGAGCAAAATTATTGCTCCAACGCGAGGCTTCATGGATCTTTCGACTGGACACTATACGCCCCAAGGGCCTGAATGAGGGCATCCAATATGGCATCTTTCTGGAATTAATTTTCATGGACATATGGAATAAATATCTGCTTTTTCTTTTTTTCTTTTTCATTTTTACTTTTATTTTTATTTTTATTAAATTTTTTGCTTTCTGTGGCTCCTTTAAGTGGATGGTCTGTGTCCATGCCCAGGTTTACATTCATTTCATTTTGAGTTATTAATTATACTCTAGAGATTAGATTTTGCTAGAATTTACTATAGTTCACGTGCTGCTGACTTTGTGTGACCTTTCCGAATAGACACATGTAAGGTTCACTATTTTTGCCTCTATCAATATCTCACAATTTGGCTACACCATATTAACAAACATTTTTAAGATGCTGCTCTGGTTACAAATCCTTCTGATTTGTTGTCACGTCTCCATGGAGATTGGATTATTGTGAGCCGGTATTCTATGTGAGATTCGAGTGATGATATTGAGCACTTCCGGTCAGGTGTCCGGAACTTGCGTTCCAGATACCGGAAGTCAAGTGCGCAGTGAAACGCACGCCGCAAGTTTACCGCTGAGTACAGCGGGTAGTAGTGAATCATGTGTCTATCCGGTAACTATGGATTCTATCTTTTATGTATATGTTGTGTTTGTCTATGTAGTGTCTGTACATGTAGATTTTAGATGTTTGATGTTGGTGGATTACTTGATAAACCATAATTACATTAATTAGGAGGAGGGTCACTTTAGGGTTTATAAGGGGACCACTTATTGTGTTCTATGATCTTGACAAAGGTTCCACTGGGAACCGAAACGTCGATTACACCCCTCTATTGATGTCTTGCTGCTAATAAAAATCAGAATATTATGAAGACTGGTGAGTGCTCCTACTTTATTGGATATATATATGTAGATATACCTCTCCAAATAAAGGCAGTCAGGAGACTTCATAAATGAATAAAGCAGCTTGTATTGGCAAAAAGTAGTCGAACGTTTTCGGGGTCACAGCCCCTTCCTCAGGACAACACCAACATACACATTAACCTCTACAACACACTTATATACCCCCCAGGTGATCATACTAACCTGCAACAGCTGAGGCCAGTGCAATTCCCGTTCGAGCATCGGCGCACAGCGCTACTTCCGGCGGACGGAGCCGATCGCCATGGAAATGGCAATGCATTCCACATGGCTCAGCTTCCACGTTCCATCCGGAGCAGCACTCGTCGCAACCACATAGGAGACGTCTGGACTAGCTGTGCGAGGAGAACACTATCACCTGCACCAAAACAAACAAAACAAAATACAAAAATAAACACATAAATTATGTCACACACTTCAACCTGTTGAGACAGCCTTTTCAACAACACCTGAGGGTAACTACACACGCAACCAACAGTTGCATAGTAAATAGCCCCACTTGTGTGCACATTACTCAGGTCCTAGCCTTTAAGCAGGTCAAGCGGGCAGCATAAAATAAAGCATCACATAAACACAATAATAATAATTCCGTTATAGAGACAAAATAAGCAACAATAATAAGCAACCTAAGTCAACAATAGTTAGAGAATACATTGAAATATAGGAAGGCTTGCAGTATTATAGCATATTCCAGTTGATTTTCTCATTTAAACCATTACCATTAGGAAAAATGGTTCCCAATCTCATAATCCATCTGGATTCTTTTATGAGTAACATTTTAGCTCTGTCCCCACCCCTAATAGGGGGAGGGACATGATCTATCATAAAGTGTTTGAAAGAAGACAGTGGGTGATTACATTTTTTGAAATGCTTTGCTACAGGTTTATTAATATCACGACCTAAAAGGGTCAAATGGATGGCAGATCTGTGTGCTGCCATCCTCTCACTAAATTTACGAGTGGTCTGCCCTACATAGTATAACCCACAAGGGCAGACCACTACGTAAACCACAAACAAGGAACTGCATGATAATACAAACGTATATCATATGTCCTATCAACATAGGGGTGTCGGAAAGATTTACAAGGGATCATATGACTGCAAGTAGTGCATTGGGTGCAGGTGCCAGGTGCCTTAACATAAACATTACAAAATCGGGCAGATTTCTACCCGTAATGTCAGTCCTAACCAGTCTGTCACATATATTGCGTCCCCTCCGGAAAGCAGTAACTGGTTTCATGTCACTAAAACACCGCAACTCCGGATCAGATTTCACAATGGGCCAAAGAGCCCTTGTGGCTCTCTTAACAATAGGGCTAGCAGTTGAGAAGTCTGACGCCCAAGGTAAAATCTTATCATTACTTCTCACAGACGGTTGTAAGAGACTATGTCTAGGCAGACTTAATACCTCCTCTTTCTGTTTCCTAAGAGTATTCAAGTCATAGCCTCTAATCACAAACTTCTCAATAAGGCTATCTAAAAAAGGTAAAAATTTCACTGGATCACTCATGATGTGGGCATACTGCATCATCTGTGATCTCGGGAGACCTTTCTTAAGGGCTTCAGAGTGATGGCTAGAAGCCACGAGGAAGGTATTTCTGTCTGTTGGCTTATGATGGACAGTGGTTTCAAATACGCCATTCAAAAATGAGATATTAACATCCAAAAATACTGCTTCAAATGGATCACACCTGTAAGTGAACTTAATGGGGGAGTCAAGTGCATTGATATCCTCCATCAAGTTCACAAATCTATCCTTCCCTCCAGTCCAAAGCAAAAAAATGTAATCTATAAATCTGGTATACCAGATATATAGCCACTGGCATTAGCATTATGCAAAAACATATGTTCTTCCTGTTGAAACATAAATATATTTGCATACGAGGTGGCCACGGAAGACCCCATGGCACACCCCCATAGCTGAAAAAAAAACTGGCCATCAAACAGGAAGAAATTCCTGTTCAATGTCAATTCCAACAAATGCAAAAACAACTCATGATCAAAGGAGGAGCACAGGAGGAATTGCAATAAAAATTCCTTCAGAGCCATCAACCCTCCTTCGTGAGGAATAGACGTGTATAAACTTACTACGTCTAGACAACACAGAAGGGTATCTGGAGGTACATCTTTCAAATCCATCAATTGGTTCAAAAAGGAAGTCATATCTTTCAGAAATGACTCCTACTTGCACAACAAAGGTTGAATAATACAATCAAGTAACTGTGACACAGGCTGAAATAAAGAATTATGTGCCGAGATGATAGGTCGACCAGGAGGGCACAGAGGGTTCTTATATAATTTCGGCAATGTATATAATATCGGTGTCACCGGATGCGTGACCATAAGTGCATCATATACTTTATTAGGGATTAACCCCTTCACAACAGCTGATTTCAGAATACCCTGCAGTTCTCTCTGGTATTTAACTGTAGGGTCACCATCTAGTTTTTTATAAACCTCTGTGTCCCCCAATTGCGACATAATCTCCGCACGATACATATCTATATCTTGAATTACAATTGCCCCGCCTTTATCGGCCGGGCGGATTATAATATCCTCATATGAAGATAGGTTTTTTAATGCATTAGTTTCTGCTCTAGATAAATTATACTTGATCTTGCCTGGCGCAGCAGTAAATCTATGGACCGAATCATCCAATAGCCTATTACATGTTCTAAGAGATGCATTACCCGATGTTGGGTCAAACCTAGACCTTGAGGCAGACTTAATAAATGAATCAAAGACATTAGACATAACATTCACTTGTTGTTTGTCCTGAAAATATTCCTTCAACCGCAACTTTCTAGCAAAAGGTCTAGGTTTGACCCAACATCAAGTATAATTTATCTAGAGCAGAAACTAATGCATTAAAAAACCTATCTTCATATGAGGATATTCTAATCCGCCCGGCCGATAAAGGCAGGGCAATTGTAATTCAAGATATAGATATGTTTCCATGTCGACGTTTCGGCACATCGGCCTTTCTCAAGACGACCATCAAGGACAACCATCCACCATGTCAAATAAACACACACGTGTGTGTTCATTTGACATGCTGGATGGTTGTCCTTGATGGTCGTCTTGAGAAAGGCAGATGTGCCGAAACGTCGACATGGAAAAAATGTTTTTGATGCAGCAATAAATCTTTAAATATTGTGGATTGGTGCGTGCCCTCTGTTAAAACTGAGGAGTCTTATACTATTTCTTATATATATATATATATATATATATATATATATGTGATCAATGCATTACTGACATACAATTAATGCATGTGTAATATATTGTTTGGATATGTGTGAACGTAATATTATGTGTGGTACTCATGGGTTTTTCAGGTAGACAAGCATGTGTTTTGTAGGACAAAATTTTATTGGGCTGTTTTCATTGTTTAAGGCCGCATGATTGTGTGGCCAAGCCAGAGTACAAATACAAGCCATTACCTATGACCTTATTTGTGTAGTTTCTAAGAAACTGCATAATGTTTTTATAAAAAAAACATAATGGTTACAATTCACATCTTCATAATGTGGATACATGGCATTGGAAGTGTGAAAAACATGGTCTATTCACACCTCAACAAAAAAACATTGTATCAAATACAAATAAATGCACATTTAACAGAATTACTCATGACATTGTCATAATGCAAATACATGTCCTGCTAATAATGTGATTGATTGTTTTAGAAATTAAATGACATAATGCTCAGGTATTACTGATTCTGATTGTTATTGTAAAGAATATGGATACTAACCAACGAATACTGATTCTGATTGTTATTGTAAAGAAGTGTCATAATGGTAATGTAATACTGAGAGTGATTAGTAATTCAAAGAAATTACATTATGGGAGTGATTAATGATGCAAAATTTAAATTTTCAGTGTCCTTCATACACTTAAACTGACCCTGTTTTTTTCACCAAAATAGAATGAACACCAACACTTGAAGCCTACTTTTTGGGGGCCACTTTGAAAGCTGATGTGCCTTTCCCAGTGACGTGTGTCCATGTACGGCTGGATCGCCTTGATGGGGAGTTAACTGGGGAAATGATAGGAGTTGTGGTCCCTGAGCTGGTGCTTGGTTGTAATGCTTGTTGGGAACTGGGGTTTTGGCTCAGGTTACTCAGTGTAGAATTGAGTTATCTTGTAGCTGTAGTGTGACTCTCCATAATGCGGCTGATGCTTTCTATTAACATTTAGTTGGTTTCCAAAATGTTGAGGTAGTTTTGATACTGTCTGTGTTGTTCAACCATTACTCTCTAGAATGTGTTCATCATATGTGTGTTGTCTGCACGCATTCATTCTATTATGTTGGCGATTCGAGTGACTTGCACATTTAGACGACTACTATTTTGACTAATTCAGGGAGGATGATGTTGCAGACTAGCCTGAAATTGCATCTGACTATGCAGACAATCCAGGTTATTTGCCTGCTGGGTTGACCAAGTACTCCAAAAAACCTGATCCTGTGTTGTCACTTGTGATGGTGGATTGATTTGTGGTGCAGGTGTTGTTTCTGTTGGAGGCGTACTCACCGGTGGTGTTGTAGGTATTGTTTGGTTGATTGGCTGGAGATGTAACATGAAGCTTTCCTCCATTTGTGTGTCATGCTGGGAGTCTGGGGGAATGTTGTCGTCATCTGTATGGGCTGTAATGAAACAACATTTGAGTTTATGTAGACATATATTGGTTTAATATGTGTTTCAAATAATTATGAGACAAGACATGTTAAAGCTGAGTCAAAATCACTCACCTCCTCCCTCTCTCACCTCCTCCCTCTCTCTCTTTCCCTCTACCTTACTCACCTCCTCCACCTCACTGACATCCTCCACCTCACCCACCTCTGAGTGACTTAATAAAGACAAATCAACAAATAACACTGAGAAAAAAAAACAAATAACACACTCCTCCACTACCACTACACACCACACACCAACCACACACACACACACACACACACACACACACACACACACACACACACACACACACACAAACACACTGACAATGGACTAAAATTAAATCTGACAAGGACCAAAAATAAGACAAACTCAAAAAAAGCACCACAACAAGAATGACAAGACTAATTTCAAACACAATACAGCACTTAGAACTCGCTAAACCTCACCAAATCCACAAAACAACTCACCAACTCCACAAAACAACCTCTCACCTCTTCACTAACTAAACCCACGAGGTTCAGACGGTTTGGGGCATATTAATACGGTGCTGCACAGACACTCCTACATCTGAAAAGCAACCAATCACGTTCGAGTGAAAAAAACGAAAGTATAACTGGAAATGCGGCAGCAAAATCCAAAAACTCTGCCTCGATTGTAAACTACGAATCTGGAAAAAAATAACCATCTTCGGCCTGAAAACTCTAAGTCGGGCTGTGAATTGAGAAAAAAAATACGAATAACATCGACATCGAAAAACACAAAAAACGAAAACTCGGCAGCTTAGTAAATTCCTGAAAATGATTACAAAAAGTTTCAGAAAAATACGTCCGATAAAATTTGAGTTCAAACTCTCACCAAATCAGCAGAAACGTGAATCTTAGTAAATATACCCTTTGGTACCAATTTCCTTTTTAGGTTGGCTGCTTTCTTGTTTACAAAATGTGTTTTGTCTGGTAATATCTTTTTGAGCCTGTCGTCCCACTGGAGGAATTTTTTTTTTTTTATGATATTGTGGCAGTCCAGTCCGGATGCCACCCCGGGTGTTTGCAGGATAGAGTACAACAGTTCGGGTGCCCCGAGCTAAGGTGAACTAGTGCCTAATTAGGGTACCCATTGAAACTTGCAGTGAAAAGTCTGTTTGCTATGCTGTGGAAGTAAACAGACTACTTTTCTTTCATACAACTGTGTCAGCATCTTGTCTGCTGGATGCACCAAGTGCAGCAGGAACCCAGCGGCTGCAGGAGCCGCTGGAGCCGTGACAGTCTCCACAGACTCTGCAAACTTCCTCTGGTCAAGTTAGTAACCAGCCAGGGTGTGTGTGTGTCAATTAGTTAAAAAAATGTGTTTTTTTTCCTTTGTGTGTTTTGTTGTTGTTGTTGTTGAACTGTGATTTGGTGGTGTATGTTAAGGGATGCAAGATTCATATATCCTGCATCCGTCCTGTCCACCATGGAGGAGTTGTTAAGGGCCCTGACTAATGTGGCTATGGGGCAACAATCCCAGATGCAGCTTTTCCAAACACAAGTACAAGCTCATCAGGAAACACTGTGCCTGATTCATGATGAAGTGTGTCTCCTGCGACAGCATCACCAGGAGATTAGGCCATTGCAAAAGATGTGTCCGTCAGACGATGTAGAAGCCTACCTGGGGACCTTTGAGTTCACGGCGCACGCCTGGGATGGCCAGAGGATAGCTGGCCCCATATTTGACAGGGGATTCCCAGAAAACATACCATGATCTCCCAGCAGACCAGGCATCTCCCTGTTCGCAGCTTAATGCTGCCATACTGGGTTGCTTCGACGTAACAAAGGCCTGCAAAGCCCAGTGGTTCCATGGCTGGCGTTGGACCTCAACAGAGAATTCTCGAATACCGCTGGCTAAAAATGGCGAGGTCTTGGCTTCAGCTTGAAAAAAATATGGCTGCCCAAGTGGTGGAGACCATATCCATAGACCACTGTGTGTGGGTCTTAGACAGAGGCATGCAGATGTGGGTTCTCCAGGCTGACCCTCAAAATATGGAGGACCTAGCCACCACAATGGAGAGATATAATGCGCTTGGGAAAATGGCTAAGCCCTCAATCCGAAAGACTCAACCAGTCTCAAGACGACGGACCCGTCAACCTCCGGAAATGGGGGCCCAGACCAATCCGGTCAAGTGCAGGGTCACATCTGAAAAGACTGTACCAAACAACCTGAGCCTATGGAGTGCGGAGCAGGGAAATCAGGGCAACCAGCCTATAGCTGTGTCGGAAGCAAGGGTTCGTCTGTGCCCTCCCAATTCCAGGTGACCCTCCAGATCACAGCACGGCCAATCCAGGTGCTTGTCGATACCGGGAGTGAATTGTCAATTATCTCCACGGGGTCGGTCCCTGAAGGCGCTGGCCAGTTCTTACCTGCAGTTGAGGTGCTCTGCATCCATGATGCTACTCGCAAGTACCCCAGAGTGCGGTTTCCAGTACAACATCAGGGGCAGACAATCCAGCTGGTGGCAGCCGTCGCACCACTCTCGCCCTATCCTTTGATCATGGGGTGAGATTTCCCTGGCCTATCGGAACTGTTGGCATTTCAACTCGAGGGGTGACCTTCCTCTCCCAGCTTTGTGGCTCGAAGGTTGAGTAAGTCCTCGGGAACCAAGTGTGTGTAGAGTTGGTACATCTATGCCAGAAGAGCTGACCGATCCGGAGGAGGCGAGTGACGAAAGGACATTAAAATCTATCATGTTGCTTCAGGATTTCGGACGAGACCAGCAGGAATACCCGAACCTCGCAAATGGTTTCCAGAACATTTGTGCTTATAATGGGAAAATGTACTCGCCCTTATCCGGGGGGGGGGGGGGCAGCCCTTATTTCATAGTAGAGAAGGATTTACTATATCGGGTTGTCAAGGAATGGGGCAAGAAAGTTGAGCAGCTTATAGTACAATGGGTCCATCAGCGACTTATATCGGCTGCTGGGGGTTAAGAAGATTCGCACCTCAGTGTATCATCCCCAGACTGATGGCTTGGTGGAGCATTTTAACCGCACACTCAAGCAGATGCTCAGGAGGGCAGATGCCCAGGACAAAAGCGATTGGTATCAGCTCCTACCTTTTCTGATGATCACCATCCAAGAGGTTCTCCAGTCCTCTACGGGCTTCAGCCCCTTTGAGCTGCTGTATGGCAGACAGCCCTGGAGAATCCTGGACCTCCTAAAGGAAGGATGGGAACAACAGATGCTCCCAGAACCAAATGTAGTACAGTTCGTTCACCAGCTCTATGGGCGGTTCCAGAAGATAGCTCCATTGGTCAGGGACCATGTGACTCAGGCCCAGTCTAGACTGAAACGTCATTATGATGTCCCAGCTGAGAAATAGAGTTTTAACCCTAGGAGATAAGGTCTTGTCCTGGTACCCACAGTGGAGGGCAAGCTTTATGTCCATTGGCAAGGGACATATACAGTGCTCGTGGCTGTGGGACCAGTGACTTGTCGTGTGAGCCAACTGGGAAAGCATAAGCTTACACAGATCTATCATATAAATCTGCTGATGCCTTGGAAGGAATGCTCAGATACAGCAACTGCATGAGTGGCCAATATCTAGGCATGCGCGGTCCCGATTGACAGATTTCTCGACGAGGTCAAGATGCGTCAAGCTCAAGACGTGGTCAGGAGAAATTTAGATGTCTTTTCGGCGATTCCAGGGAGGACTAAGATCATCGAGCACGATATTGTTACTCCTCCGGGGTTAGTGGTCAATCTGCGGTCGTACCGGATATCTGAGGCAAAAAGGGATGCAGTACGCAAAGAAGTGGAGGAAATGTTATGCCTGGGGGTTATTGAAGAGTCTGCCAGCGGTTGAAATAACCCCATAGTTCTGGTTCCTAAGCCGTTCCGGAGCACTGTGGGTCTGCAACGACTTCTGCAGGTTGAACCAAGTATCTAAATTTGATGCCTACCCCACGCCACATGTTGATGAGATGATTAAGCAACTGGCCCAAAGCCAATACTTGACCACTCTTGACATTACTAAAGGCTATTGGCAGATTCCCCTCACCGAGGCTGCCAGGGCAAAAACAGCTTTTTCCACCCCAGATGTCCTGTTTCAGTATCGAGTCTTGCCATTTTGTCTTCATGGGGCCCTAGCCACATTCCATCGGGCTATGATTAAGCTCCTCCAGCCCCACCAGAAGTACGCAGCCAGCGTACCTAGATGACATTGTTAGCTTCAGCGATGACTGGAAGTCTCATCTGGCCAAAGTGGAAGCCATATTATAGACTCTGCGCTTCCACGGCTTCTCGGCCAACCCAGAGAAGTGTCTTATAGGTATGTCGGAGGCCAAGTACTTGGGGTACATGGTGGGCCAGGGTCAAATCAAACCTCAGGTCAATAAGGTGGAGGCGGTTGCTGCCTGGCCAAGGCCTGAGAGGAAAACCTCAACTCAGGGACTTTTTAGGCCTTGTAGGATATTACCACAAGTTTTTCCCGAACTTTGCCACCAAAGCAGCCCTGCTCACTGATTGCTTGAAAAAGAAAAGTCCTGACAAGCTTGTGTGGACATTCCAGGTACATGAGGGCTGGAAGGATTTAAAAAGTGCCCCCGTGTAAAGCACCAGTGTTGATATCCCCGGACTTTGGTAAAAGGTTCATCCTGCAGATGGATGCCTTAGGAACAGGCCTCAGTGCAGTGTTGTCTCAGGAGGTAGGTGGGGATGAGAAACCAGTCCTCTACCTCAGTAAGAAACTACTGCCTAGGGAACAGCGATATGCCACAGGAATGCCTGGCTATCAAGTGGGCAGTAGAGACTTTGAGGTACTATCTCATGGGATGGGAGTTCACCTTAATCACCGATCACGCTCTGCTCCAATGGATGTGCCTGAATAGAGAGACCAAAGCCCGGGTAACACGGTGGTTCCTTGCCCTCCAGCCATACCGCTTCAAGGTCCGGCATAGAGCAGGAGGATTACAGGGCAATGCGAATGCCCTTTCAAAGAAGTTCCTCTCAAAAGATGCAGAGCTTTGTGGGGTGAAGCTAGAGGGGGGAGGAGGACTCGGACAGAGACCGACCCGAAAAGGGTACACCTGTTGAGATGGGTGAGCAGGTATGTGCGCCAAAGAAGGACTTGGCTTCACCCGTTGGCTCGAAGCTTAGGGGAAAGATATGTGGCAGTCCAGTCTGGATGCCACCCCAGGTGTTTGCAGGACAGGGTACAACAGTTCGGGTGCCCTGAGCTAAGGTGATCTGGTTTTAGGGCTGGACCAAGAGGAAGCCCAGGGAGGTGTTAGGATACAGCAGGTTGTCTCTTTAATTTTGTGTCAAAGATTATCTGGCAGTTGGATATTATGCTGCTGATACACAGAAATACCTGCCAATTTCATACATGAGATCTCATCCATGTAGGTCCAGTCCAGGTATTAGAGCAAGCGCTCCCAGCAATCAGGCACACCTGTACCACACTTTTATAAAGCTCATTAGGGCAAGGGCTCAGGGCTCCTGATGCCAACAAGTGGGCAGGCTATAGAGGGTGGACCAGTGGGTTAGAGACAGGGAGCCTGAGATTGTGTACATGCTGTTTGTGAACTAGTGCCTAATTAGGGTACCCATTGAAACTTGCTGTGAAGAGTCGGTTTGCTATGCTGTGGAAGTAAACTGTGTTAGCGTCTTGTCTGGTGGAAGGTCGCTTCTTACAATATTTTCAAAAAAGTCCTTGATTGGTTGCTGAATAGTGTAAAAAATGGGACTACTTGCTTGTCATGCATCTTTTTCTGCCTTATTTTTTCCTTTTATCATGGAGGGTCTATTTAATTTGTTCACTTCTTTGCAGTCTTTCTCCACTGATATTGCATTGTAATTCCAGTGGAGAAAACGTATCTTGAGATTCAAATCTTCCTCTCCCATAGCCGTCACGCTGCTGCTAGTGCTCTGAGCGCTGTCGACACAGTGCCAAAGTCAACAGGGCATGCGCAGGACTCTGAAAAATGGCCACCCCGCCATTTTTAGGAGTCCTGTGCATGCACTGTAGACTCTGGCACTGTGGCAGAGTATCTAGTGGTCAGTGCACTAGCAGCAGCATGATGGCTACGGGAGAGGAGGGGGCCAACACACGGTCAGCAATGGACTCCGGAAAGGTAAGCATAGGAGAAATGGGTGCGGTGTGTGGGCCTCTTCCGGGACTCAGGGGCTCGGTTGCACTGCACACACTGCACCCATTATAGAAACGCCAATGCTCCTTCGGTATCGTACACCAAATCAAAGAATTCCACTCTTTTCTTACTGATATTTGCTGTAAATTCAAGATTAAGCTTTATCATTAAATACTGAAATTAAGATTTGGTGCACAGTAGAATCAGCCCAAATACATATTTTTGCCAGTTAGATTCTTAATTTTTTTTAACTTCATCATTTTGACTTACTGAATGTATTTAAAATGCTTGTTGGTTTATATTTTATTTTTTACCATTTTTACTCACACTTTAAGCCCAGGACCTATTAAAAAATTGGAATATAATTGGCCGTAATTGGAACCGTGGGGCAGTATGGATGGCGTAATGGTTAGCATTACTGCCTCACAGCACTAAGGTCATAGGTTTGATTCCCACCATGGCCCAAACTGTGTGGAGTTTGTATATTCTCCCCGAACTTGTGTGGTTTCCACCAGGTAAACCGGTATCCTTCCACAATCC
This sequence comes from Pseudophryne corroboree, assembly GCF_028390025.1. Classification (NCBI taxonomy): domain Eukaryota; kingdom Metazoa; phylum Chordata; class Amphibia; order Anura; family Myobatrachidae; genus Pseudophryne; species Pseudophryne corroboree. Next base: position 641,371,374 of record NC_086446.1, read on the forward strand.
AAAAATATACTGGTAGGTTAACTGGCTCCCAAGAAAAATCAATTCTAGTGTAAGTGACCGCGTGTATATGAGATAGGGAATATAGATTGTAAGCTCCACTGGGGCAGGGACTGATGTGAATGGCTAAATATTCTCTGTAAAGTGCTGCGGAATATGTGTGCGCTATATAAATAACTGGTAATAAATAATATTGGAAAATTTCAGGTCCTAGCACATGACCTGGATGGCTTTGTTATGTCCAGGTACTGGTCAGGGTCAATAAATGAATGCTTTACTGGCTATATAACTTATCTTGGAGTCTATTCAATGTTGTCACAAATATACAGTATACTGGGCATTCTCAAAATAGATTAGGAAGCTAGAGTTCACTCGTATTTCAAGCAAAGGTGTCAAGAAGAAGGAGGTGCTAATTACTAAAGATGAATGGGCTCAGTTCTCTGACAACTGAATGCACCTGAATGTACACAATCCAGGGGAATCCGGAACCACCGCTCAGATCTCCCTGCCAATTCCGGACTTGAAAATGAGGCAAAACATCATCAGCTTTCATCAGATTCTAGCGAGTTTTGGAATTTCTATAAAGACCCAGCATTGCTGATTCTGGCACCAGATCAACTCATCCATGCCGCTGTGCTGTGTCATGTCCAGTGGCTGATCCTGGGACCGTCCACTCCAGTGGCTGCTCCTGTGCTGTGCTTCGGTGTCTATTCACTCCAGTGGCTGCTCATGTGCTGTGCTCCAGTGTCTATATACTTCAGGAGCTGCTGCTGTACTGTGCTCCAACCAGGGCTGGATTTACCACTAGTCAACCAAGGCATGTTCTTAGGGCCCCACGAGTCTCAAGGGGCACGGCCATGGCCACAGATGGTGATCAGGACTGTAGGAGTCAGGACAGAGCAGCGGTGTAGAGGAGTTTTATTCACAAAATACATTGGAACTGAGCCAGCCCAGCCACAGCAGGCTGTCAGCGGACCCTGATTGGACAACTGCTGCTGGGACCTGCAAAAGCTCATGCCTATGCTGTCAGTCACAGTGTAGCCTCCCCTCCTCCTGCATGGAACACGTGACTGACCAACATGGAGATGGGGTGGGAGAGATTAGAGGAGCCCATCCCATTGAGTCCCCGCGAAGAGCATTACAGTGTGTGCGCCATGCGGTGGAGGGGGGGGCGTTGGGGGCAGTGTGAAGTGGAGCGGGTGGCATTACAGTGTGTGCAGGGGTGGCGGGTGTGAAGGGCAGCGGCTGCCATTAGTACAGTGTGTAGGACGGGAGGGCTTGGAGTGCAGCAGCAGCCTTACAGTGTGTTGGGGGGGGGGGTCTGAAGTGCAGATGGGGCATTACAGTGGCTTCCATTACAGTGTGTGTGGGAGGTCTCATACGCGTATACACATGGGGTTTCTGAGTACCTCTCAGGCAGCTGCAGCTCCATATGGGGGAGACAAAGCTGCCCGGTTGAGGCGCAGACTTTGACAGCAGGTTGTGTGAGTCTTGCATGCCAAGGGAAGGGGGGGTGCCAGGGTGAAGGGTAGTGAGAGTCCTGATAGCTGCAGCTGTGTATCAGCATGTGGTGGAGGGCGGAGAGTTGAGAAAGAGGGTGTCTTTAACAAATTGACTTAAAATACACACAATCTTATTTGCGTTGGGGTAAGGGTATAAATAAGTGTAATACATACTGTACACACACAAATATATATATATATATATATATATATTCCATAGACAAAAAACCTTACGGTTTCACATGTCCCATTAAGGCTTCTTAGACATGATCGAAATTTCAGAAACCTGTTGTAACTCTTCCACTCAAACTCCAAAAAGCAATGAAATTCCGATCATTAAGGCTGACGCCTTAATGGACGTGTTCCTTGCGCAATACAGATATGGTATGCCATCACAGCCTGTGGGTAAGTGCAGATTCAGCACTCTCACAGAGTGAGATTGCTGTCACTCACACAATGGTGGAGCTGCTAATTCACAGATTTGTGTGCTCATTGGAATACACACATGCAGTCTATGCAACTGAAGGTCTGAGCAGTTTTGTGGTGCTCCCATCCCACACAGTGCCCACAACCATCCCATTCGGTCACCACAACCATCCCACCTTGTTACAACATCCTTCTGACTCCATACATCCATCTCACATAGTATAAACATTTAGCTCCCTCAAACATCTTGGTTAATTGCTAAAACTATAATACCCTATCTACGGTCTAAGCATCTACACTTACTTCCCCTATACACCCCCATGCTGCCCTGTCTTCCCCAATCCCTACTGCTGTGTTCTCCCATCTGTGCTAGTCTGTACTAACTTATCTGCACCATCTGTCTTTCCCCACCTGTGCCTTGTCTGTACCACCGTTTCCTTCTCTGTGCTGCTCAGTGTTTCCTTCTTCAACGTCACTCTGCCTCCTTCAGTACATGGCACACTATTTTCTCTCCCATCTGCACCAGTTTTCTACCCATCCATGCCAGTGTTTTCAACCCATCTGCACCGCTCTGTCTCCCTTCCCATACTTGCTGCTTAATCTACCCCCTATCCACACCACTCTTACCCCATTCATGTAGCTGACATCCTGAAGGTAAATTTCGTGGATCATGTGCTCTTGGCAGGGGGATAACCGCTACAGCCCACCCCCCAGTGGTCTGGAAACGCCTCCGTTGTGCAGACCATGCCCTGCCAATGGCATGCTAACGCTGTTTGCACGCCCCCCTCCTTCCCCGCAACCACCTCTGCCTATCAATCAGGCAGGGTGATCGCAGCCAGTGAGATGCTGATAGCATCTCACTGGGCTCCTGGGGTACGCACGCACAGTGCGGCCATTGCACGTGCGCACCTCACAAACTAATTCAGACTGCGATTGCTGCTGCTGCGGTCTGAATTACCCCCTGTGTTTCTTTGTCCCCCCCATCAGTGCTGCTTAGTGTTCAACTCTATCCACACACTTCTGTTCCCCCATCCACACCGCTCTCCTCCCTCCAATCAACAACACTCTTACCTCATCTGAGCAGCTTTGTCTTCCGCTCAGACCTTCAGTTGCATAGACTGCATGTGTGTATTCCAATGAGCACACAAATCTGTGAATTAGCAGCTCCACCATTGTGTGAGTGACAGCAATCTCACTCTGTGAGAGTGCTGAATCTGCACTTACCCACAGGCTGTGATGGCATACCATATCTGTATTGCGCAAGGAACACGTCCATTAAGGCGTCAGCCTTAATGATCGGAATTTCATTGCTTTTTGGAGTTTGAGTGGAAGAGTTACAACAGGTTTCTGAAATTTCGATCATGTCTAAGAAGCCTTAATGGGACATGTGAAACCGTAAGGTTTTTTGTCTATGGAATTTCATCGCTTTTTTTAAATTTATTCTTTTTATTCAGAAATGTAAAATTTCACTGTAAGAATAAACATTTGATTTTTTAAATGTTTAATGAAAATGTTCGTATAACATCACTGTTCTGTGCAAAATTATTTTATTAACCAAACCGAATTGTTTAAGGTCCATACACACTTAACGATTTAATGAGCAACGTCGCTCATTTTCCCCCTCTTTGAGCGATGTCGCTCGTTTTATCGTTAAGTGTGTATGCCGCCAGCGACGAACGATGCGCGGCCCCGCGGGTCGGCAACAATCGTCGCTGTCGGTAGGTCATGCATGAAGGATGTGGACTGTCGTCCACGACCTTCATGCAGGGCTGGCGGGGGCGTGACGTCACTGAGCGATATGAGCGGTCATATCGCTCAGCGTGTACAGTTGGCCGCCGGCCGGCCGGGGGAAACATTAGATGATGTCGCTCACAGAGCGACATCGTTTAATGTGTATGGGCCTTTAGACTTTGGTCAAAATATTTTGCTGCCTTTGCAGCTGATGCAGGGAGGGGGGTAGGCGGCAGCAGCCTGTGACTGAGGCTGGAGGTAGGCGTGAAAAGCATTGCTTGTACGTGTGAGTGCGTGGTGTCAGGTGCTGCGCGTGTATATGTGTGTGTGTGTCAGGTGCTGCCTGTGTATCAGCTCCTGTGTGTGTGTGTGTGTGTCAGGTGCTGCGTGTATATACGAGTGTGTCTGATGGTGCGTGTGTATGCGTCAGCTGCCGCACGTGTATGTGTGTCAGGTGTTGCGGGTGTATATGTGTGTGAGTATCAGGTGCTCCGCGTGTGTACAAGGGTAGGTCTGGTGCTGTGCATGAATACGTATGTCTGTGTCAGGTGCTGCGCGTGTACATGTGTGCATCAGGTGCTGCGCGTGTACATGAGTGTGCATTAGGTGCTGCGCGTGTACATGAGTGTGCGTCGGGTGCTGCGTGTGTACATGAGTGTGCATTAGGTGCTGCGCGTGTACATGAGTGTGCGTCAGGTGCTGCGTGTGTACATGAGTGTGCGTCAGGTGCTGCGCGTGTACATGTGTGTGCGTCAGGTACTACACGTGTCTATGTGTGTGTGAGTAAGGTGCTGCATGTGTATGTGTGTGTCTGATGGTGTGCGTGTATATGTATGTGTCAGGTGCTGCGTGTATATGCATGTGTCAGGTGCTGCATGTTTATTTAATTGTGTCTGATGCTACGTGTGTGTGTCAGGTGCCGCCTGTGTATATGTGTGTGTGTCAGGTGTTGCGCGTGTATGTGTGGGTCAGGTGCTGCATGTTTATTTTATTGTGTCTGATGCTACGTGTGTGTGTCAGGTGCCGCACGTGTATGTGTGTGTCAGGTTGCGCGTGTATGTGTATGTCAAGTGCCGTTCCCCTTCTTCCCATCCCAGCTCTCTCTGTAGAATACAGCTCTGCACCCAGAGAGAGGGAAAGACTAGGGGGCTGATCACTGCACTGCTCACTTTTTGGTCATGAGTTCGGCCTCCTGTTTCTTCCAGTGCTGTGTTCCTGCAGCCCAGCCCTCCCTGTTGTGCCAGAGAATCAGCCCTTCCTTCCCCTGCCAGAGAGAGAGAGCCAGAGGCAGAGACACTCTTCCCGTAGCTGGCTTACCCCCAGTACTTCAGCACTGGCCATGCGGCAGTCAACAAAGGAGACCAGCAGGGGGTTCTGGCAGCATCAGCTGTGGCCGCAGCTGGATCGGGGAGGCCTGTAGTGTCTGAGGTGGGCAGCACTTCCTCCGCCGCTGTCACCTTCCCCTGCCGGAGAGAAAGCCAGAGACATACCTTTCCCGCAGCTGGGCTACCCCTAGTACCTCAGCGCTGGCCAGGCGGAAGTCTATGGAGGGGACCGGCAGGGGTTTCAGGCCACAGCAGCAGCGGCCGCAGCCAGATCAGGGAGGCCTGCAGGGTCAGAGCTGGGCAGCACTTCTACCAACACTGTCACCTCTGTGCTGGGCATGTACACCAGTCCGTACGGACGGAGGTGTCCACAACAGGCAGCAGTATAATGAGTCAGACAAACTCATTACACGCCGCCCACTGCTGCGCCGCATGCACTCGATGGAGGAAGCCTAGATGCGGTCCCCAGCTGCAGCGAGGGAGAAGGGTGATCACATCACCCTTCAACCCGGCACCTCACAATCAGCTGGGGATCTGCAGTAGCTTCATCTCTCTCTTCCTCTCTGACAGCACAGCAGCCCCTCTGGGTCCCATGTAGCTCTGCCCCCCTGCTCAGAGTTCACTCGGCCTCTCCTGATTAAAAAGAAAATAAGAGACTGACCTGCTGCTCAGATGCGAGGAGGGGACGGGCGGTAGGTCCTCTGTGAGTACACTACACAGTCAAAATTAACTCTGACTCCTCACAACAGTGTGGACTGCGGGCGACGTCAGACGCCAATTTGGGTGTGCTTGCCGCACTACCTGCCCATCAAGCCCAACGTGGTGCCATGGTGCAGCCCCGCCCACTATACGGATTCCATTTTGTATTAGGAACCCTATAACAGCATTCTGACATCCCTCCCCATGATGCTGCCATCCATACACTGCCGCTCTCACACAACTGTACACTGCTGCTCTCATACATCCATACACTGCCGCTCTCATACATCCGTACAACCCCGCTCTCATACATCCGCACACTGCCGCACTCTTACAGCCGCACACTGCCGCACTCTTACAGCCGCACACCATTGCACTCTTACAGCCGCACACCATTGCACTCTTACAGCCGCACACCATCGCACTCTTACAGCCGCACACCATCGCACTCTTACAGCCGCACACCATCGCACTCATACAGCTGTACATTGCCGCTCTCATACATCCGCACACTGCCGCTCACATCTATACAAACATAGCCTTCATACATCTACACATCCAATCCCCGCGCAAGGGAACACTGAAATCACTATCACTTTTGCCCGGGGTGTGACCACAGCCAGCCACTACTCCGGCCACCTTCTTGTGACACCAAAATGCATCTTACCTATCATCAGGGTGGTGCTGCTGCTGGGGGTGGGTTGCTGCCTCAGTCTCCAGGTTGGTGCTGCGATTGGAGGGGGTACTGCTTCCCTGTGCTGCCACTGTCTCCCGGATCATCGTGCCGCTGGCTGAATTGCAGCTTGACGCTACTGCTGCCGGGAGTAACAGCTTCCTGGCTGTTGTTGCTGGTGGCTGCCTACTGCTCATTGCCACCGGAACACTGACCGGCTCGGCAGTGATGCTGGCGGAGGAGTAGTGGCGGTGGGGTGGGGGGGTGCCTGCTCCCTTCCCTCGAGCATGCTGCAGTGTACAAAAATAAATAATAAATAGAGAGCTTACCAGGGTGAGAGTCTGTATGGATCACAGTGATTACATGGGGCACAGCAAAAGGACACCTTGCTGTGAGGGGCTCTGCCCACACAGATTGCTGCACCCTCTCTGATGTCAGCCGCTGCCCTCTCGTTCTCTGGGCGGCTAGTTCCAGTGTGAAGTAGGAGAGGAAGAGAACACACAGGAGAGCAGCCCTGATATATAACAGAGGTGGAAGTTCTATAGGCAGCAGAGACGGAGACCAGCCAGCCAGTCTCCCAGTGCCCTGATCACTACACGCCTCCAGCACAGCATTACAGGAGGGTCCTATAGTGCTGCCCTGAGCTAACAGGTGTGTGTACCAAGTGTACCCCGTACAGTGTGCTGCGCCCTGGTGTCTCTGAGAGGGGTGAGGTCACCGTGCCGCTTTAGTATATGGCTTTTCCTTAGTACTGTACGTTACAGCCCTGCACTAGTGGTGGCAACTCTGCCCTATGTGAACCTGTGAGGTTATTTTCCTATTTACAGAATAACCGGGGAGAAGGCGGCCATATTGCGGCTCTCAAGTGAAGGCACTCTAATACACCCCCTGCTGGCGGCCACTGTGCAGGCGCAACAAATTGAAATGCCCGATCTCTAATGGGGCATATTTCTCTTAATTAAAAAAAACCTGTAACTTTCTGAAAAACCACAACCCCAAAAGGCACTTCACTGGGACATGCTCTATCTAATAAAACAAACCCCAAGTCATATATATATATATATATATATATATATACACACACACACACACACACACTCATGTATATACATGTATACACAAATACACGTATGTCCATGTTTATGTATGTATAATACATTGATAGAGTACATTATATTTATGAATTAATTGCTTCCCGATTCTGCAGCAGCATCATCAGCACCACCAGTGTTACTCACAGTCACTTCACACTGACTGCTGCACAACACATCACTTAATTTCCGGGCCGCCCGCCACCTGGTGAAGAGACATGGGAGATGAAGGACCAGCAGTGCCACGTTGAGCGGAAGTATTGTGAATTAGTTACCCACACACTCCTTGTGACACCTGCTCCCCGTCTGCCCTCCCACCCGCCGCCTGCCGTCCGGAACCCGCACTGACAAGTAAGTCTCAGCAGAATGTGTCTGCCGGCGGCTCCCAGTCCCCAGTGGTGTGGCGGCCGCGGCACACTAGGACTGAGAGACCGCAGCGGGAGGAAAGCACAGGTGGGCGGGAGGAGAGCATGGGCGGACATCACCAAGTCACATTGCAAGGTGACGCCAGTCCCCCCAGTGAGGCCGCCAACTAATGCACTCAGCATAGTATTAGCAGCAGGCAGAGGGGGGGCGGGCGCATCGGTGGTGGGAGGTACGGAAATGAGCTGCAGGCTAGGCTCCACCGATCACACACTCAGTGATCACTGTGCTACAGCAAGCGTGGCGTGCAGCGATGCTGGACATTAGGGAGTGCCTGTGCGCACCAGGCACCCCCTGTACGCACGCCTATGCGCTACCACCCCCCATATGCCACACTACATCACTATGCTATAGCCCTCCCATATGCTGCACTTCATAATTACACTATACCCCCCATACAACATACTACATCACCACACTACACTACTCACAATAAAATTAAAGCATCCCAGTTCCTCATTCTTAATGAGCTCACGTGAGTTCTCTTCCCAACGGAGCTCCAGACCAAGTAACAATGAAGACACCAGCAGCGTGTAGGGGCATGCCTGGTCCACTTGTCAGGAGAGAGCAGTCACTGGAGGGTAAGAAGGGGGCGGGGCCTAGTCCTACAGACGGGAGAGAGCACAGACAGGAGAGAGCAAGGTACAGGGGTACAAGGGGACGGCTGATGTGAAGAAGGGGGCGGGGCCTATTCTTACAGGCTTTCAAAATTCGATTTTTTTAAAAATTCGACATTTGACAAATTCGACTTTTCTGCAAAGGTACAAATGCGGCAATTCGACAAAAGTATATTCAATTGAAGTTTGTAAATTCGACAACAGTGCTTTTAAACAGTAAATTCGTCATTTTCAATCCGCCACACTTTGCTGGCGGAATCTAATAAAAAAATGTAAAAACATGTTTTTTTTGCAGTTTTCTTTTTTGGTAATATCATATCTATTTATATTAGAAGGGATTAGGTACTTAGTTTGTCTTTTTTGGAGGCACAAGTATTATTTATATATTTTTTAAAAGATTATTATTATTTTTTAAATGGAATGTGAAAAACCCGTAAAAAAAATTGCGTGGAGTCCCCCCTTAAAGCATAACCAGCCTCGGGCTCTTCGAGCCGGTCCTGGTTCTAAAAATCCGGGGGAAAAACGGACAGGGGATCCCACGTATTTTTAAAACCAGCACCAGGCTCTGCGCCTGGTGCAAAAAATACGGGGGACAAAAAGAGTAGGGGTCCTCCTTATTTTTTACACCAGCATCGGGCTCCACTAGCTGGACAGATAATGCCACAGCCGGGGGTCACTTTTATACAGTGCCCTGCGGCCGTGGCATTAAATATCCAACTAGTCACCCCTGGCCCGGGTACCCTGGGGGAGTGGGGACCCCTTCAATCAAGGGGTCCCCCCCCCAGCCACCCAAGGGCCAGGGGTGAAGCCCGAGGCTGTCCCCCCCATAAAAGGGCTGCGGATGGGAGGCTGATAGCCTTGAGAAAATTGAAAGAATATTGTTTTTTCCAGTAGTACTACAAGTCCCAGCAAGCCTCCCCCGCAAGCGGGTACTTTGAGAACCACAAGTACCAGCATGCTGGAGAAAAACGGGCCCGCTGGTACCTGTAGTTCTACTTGGAAAAAAATACCCAAATAAAAACAGGACACAGACACCGTGAAAATATAACTTTATTTCACACCTGCCGACACACACATACTTACCTATGTTGACACGAAGCAGTCGGTCCTCTTCTCCAAGTAGAATCCACGGGTAACTGTAAATAAAAGATAAATTATACTCACCTGATCCAGGTTCCAGATTAAATCCACGTACTTGGCAAAACAACAAACCGAACACACGGACCAGACGGACTGAAAGGGGTCCCATGTCCACGAATGCAGACATCCGAATCTCGCGAGAATCCGACAGCGGGATGACAACGTTCGGGCGCGCTCGGGTTAGCCGAGCGAGGCGGGAAGGTTCGAACCTGCCTCGGACCCGTGTAAAATGGGTGAAGTTCGGGGGGTTCGGATTCCGACGAACCGAACCCACTCATCACTAGTATGTACGTGTGCGTCAGGTGCCGTGCGTGCACGTACGTGTGTGTCAGGTGCCGCGCGTGTACGTACGTGTGTCAGGTGTCGTGCGTGTACGTGTGTGTGTGTCAGGTGGCGCGTACCTACATGTGTATGTCAGGTGCTGTGCATGTGTGTACGTACACGCGTGTATGTGTCAGGTGCCGCACGTGTACGTGTGTGTGTGCCAGGAGCCGCGCATGTCCATGTGTGTGGGTGTCAGGAACCGCGCGTGTACGTACATATATGTGTATGTGTGTGTGTCAGGAGCCGCGCGTGTACGTACATGTGTGTATGTGTGTCAGGAGCCACGCGTGTGCATACGTGTGTGTGTGTCAGGTGCCACACGTGTATGTACGTGTGTGTGTGTCAGGTGCCGCGTGTGTACGTACGTATGTGTGTGCCTGGAGCCGCGCGTGTACATACATGTGTGTGTGTGTGTCTCAGGTGCTGCACGTGTATATGTGTGTATCTCAGGGGCTTCATTTGTATGCGTCAGCTGCCACGTGGGTGTCAGGTGTTGAGAGTGTATGTGTTTGTGTCAGGTGTCGCATCTGCATGTGTGCGACTGTCAGGTGCTGCGCGTGTATGTGTGTGTCAGGTGCTGCATGTATATATGTGTGTGTTAGGTGCTGTTCATGTATGTGGGAGTGGCAGGTGCTGCATGTGTATATATGTGTGAGTAGCAGGTGCTGCGTGTGTATATGATTGTGTGTCAGGTGCTGTGCGTGCGTGCGTTAAATGCCACATGTATATATGTGTCAGGTGCTGCCTGTGTGTGTGTCAGGTGCTGCATGTCTGTATGTGTGTGGGTGTGTCAGGTGCTGCATGTCTGTGTGTGTGGGTGTGTCAGGTGCTGCATGTCTGTGTGTGTGTGTGTGTGTGTGTGTGTCTTTCAGGTGCTGCATGTGTGTGCCAGGTGCTGCATGTCTGCGTGTGTCAGGCGCTGCATGTCTGTGTGTCAGGTGCTGCGTGTCTGCGTGTGTGTGTCAAATGCTGCGTGTGTGTCAGGTGCTGCGTGTCTTTGTGTGTGCGTGTCTGTCAGGTGCTGCATGTGTGTGTCAGGCGCTGCATGTCTGCGTGCGTGTGTGTCAGGTGCTGCGTGTCTGTGTGTCAGGTGCTGCGTGTGTGTGTGTGTCAGGTGCTGCGTGTGTGTGTGTCAGGTGCTGTGTGTGTGTGTCAGGTGCTGCGTGTGTGTGTGTGTGTGTGTGTCAGGTGCTGCGTGTCTGCGTGTGTGTCAGGTGCTGCGTGTGTGCGTGTGTGTGTGTCAGGTGCTGCGTGTGTGCGTGTGTGTCAGGTGCACATCCCAGTTCCTCATTCTTAATGAGCTCACGTGAGTTCTCTCCCCAACGGAGCTCCAGACCAAGTAACAATGAAGACACCAGCAGCGTGTAGGGGGCAGGCCTGGTCCACTTGTCAGGAGAGAGCAGTCACTGGAGGGTAAGAAGGTGGCGGGGCCTAGTCCTACAGACGGGAGAGAACACAGACAGGAGAGAGCAAGGTACAGGGGTAGAAGGGGACGGCTGATGTGAAGAAGGGGGCGGGGCCTATTCTTACAGGCTTTCAAAATTCGACTTTTTAAAATTCGTCATTTGACAAATACGACTTTTCTGCAATGGTACAAATGCAGCAATTCGACAAAAGTATATTCAATTGAAGTTTGTAAATTCGACAACAGTGCTTTTAAACAGTAAATTCGTCATTTTCAATCCGTCACACTTTGCAGGCGGAATCTAATAAATAAAAGTTGTTGTTTTTTTGGTAATAGCATATCTATATTAGAAGGGATTAGGTACTTGGTTTGTCTTTTTTGGAGGCACAAGTATTATTTATATATTTTTTAAAAGATTATTATTTTTTTAAATGGAATGTAAAAAACCCGGAAAAAAAAATTGCGTGGGGTCCCCCCTCCAAAGCATAACCAGCCTCGGGCTCTTCGAGCCGGTCCTGGTTCTAAAAATCCGGGGGAAAAACGGACAGCGGATCCCCCGTATTTTTAAAACCAGCACCGGGCTCTGCGCCTGGTGCTGGTGCAAAAAATACGGGGGACAAAAAGAGTAGGGGACCCCCGTATTTTTTACACCAGCATCGGGCTCCACTAGCTGGACAGATAATGCCACAGCCGGGGGTCACTTTTATACAGTGCCCTGCGGCCGTGGCATTAAATATCCAACTAGTCACCCCTGGCCGGGGTACCCTGGGGGAGTGGGGACCCCTTCAATCAAGGGGTCCCCCCCCCCCAGCCACCCAAGGGCCAAGGGTGAAGCCCGAGGCTGTCCCCCCCATCCAAGGGCTGCGGATGGGAGGCTGATAGCCTTGAGAAAATTGAAAGAATATTGTTTTTTCCAGTAGTACTACAAGTCCCAGCAAGTCTCCCCCGCAAGCTGGTACTTTGAGAACCACAAGTACCAGCATGCGGGAGAAAAACGGGCCCGCTGGTACCTGTAGTTCTACTGGAAAAAAATACCCAAATAAAAACAGGACACAGACACCGTGAAAGTATAACTTTATTTCACACCTGCCGACACACACATACTTACCTATGTTGACACGAAGCAGTCGGTCCTCTTCTCCAAGTAGAATCCACGGGTACCTGAAAATAAAAGATAATTATACTCACCTGATCCAGGTTCCAGATTAAATCCACGTACTTGGCAAAACAACAAACCGAACACCCGGACCAGACGGACTGAAAGGGGTCCCATGTTTACACATGGGACCCCTTTCCACGAATGCAGACATCCGAATCTCGTGAGAATCCGACAGCGGGATGATGACGTTCGGGCGCGCTTGGGTTAGCCGAGCAAGGCGGGAAGGTTCGAACCTGCCTCGTGTAAAAGGGGTGAAGTTCGGGGGGTCCGGATTCCGACGAACCGAACCCACTCATCACTAGTATGTGCGTGTCAGGCGCTGCGTGTGAGTGTGTTAGGCGCTGCGTGTGAGTGTGTGTGCGTGTCAGGCGCTGCCTGTGAGTGCGCGTGTGTGTCAGGCGCTGCGTGTGAGTGCGCGTGTCTGTCAGGCGCTGCGTGTGAGTGCGTGTGCGCATGTCTGTCAGGTGCTGCGTGTGAGTGCGTGTGCGCGTGTCTGTCAGGTGCTGCGTGTGAGTGCGCGTGTCTGTCAGGCGCTGCGTGTGTCAGGCGCTGTGTGTCTGTGTCTGTCAGGCGCTGCGCGTCTGTGTGTGTCAGGCGCTGCGCGTCTGTGTGTGTGTGTCAGGCGCTGCGCGTCTGTGTGTGTGTGTCAGGCGCTGCGCGTCTGTGTCAGGTGCTGCGCGTCTGTGTGTGTGTGTGTGTGTCAGGTGCTGCGCGTCTGTGTGTGTGTGTCAGGTGCTGCGTGCCTGTGTGTGTCAAGCGCTGCGCGTCTGTGTGTCAGGCGCTGCACGTCTGTGTGTGTGTGTCAGGTGCTGCGTGTGAGTGTGTGCGTGTGTCAGGTCCGTGTGAGTGTCATGTGCTGCGTCTGTGTGTGTGTGTCAGGTGCTGCCTGTGTGTGTGTGTGTCAGGTGCTGCATGTCTGTATGTGTGTGGGTGTGTCAAGTGCTGCATATTTGTGTGTGTGTGTGTCAGGTGCTGCATGTCTGTGTGTGTGTCTGTCAGGTGCTGCATGTCAGGCGCTGCATGTCTGCGTGTGTGTATGTGTCAGGCGCTGCATGTCTGAATGTCAGGTGCTGTGTGTGTGTGTGTGTGTGTGTGTGTGTGTGTCAGGTGCTGCGTGTGTGTGTGTCAGGTGCTGCATGTCAAGTGCTGCGTGTCTGCGTGTGCCAGGTGCTGCATGTCTGCGTGTGTCAGGTGCTGCGTGTGTGTGTCAGGTGCTGCATGTGTGTGTGTGTGTGTAAGGTGCTGCGTGTGAGTATGTCAGGTGCTGTGTGTGAGTGCATGTGTCAGGTGCGTGAGCGTGTGTGTCAGGTGCTGCGTGTGTGTGTCAGGTGCTGCGTGTGTGTGTCAGGTGCTGCGTGTGTGTGTCAGGTGCTGCGTGTGTGTGTGTGTCAGGTGCTGCGTCTGTGTGTGTCAGGCGCTGCGCATCTGTGTGTGTCAGGCGCTGCGAGTCTGTGTGTGTCAGGCGCTGCGAGTCTGTGTGTGTCAGGCGCTGCGCGTCTGTGTGTGTCAGGCGCTGCGCGTCTGTGTGTGTCAGGCGCTGCGCGTCTGTGTGTGTCAGGCGCTGCGCGTCTGTGTGTGTCAGGCGCTGCGCGTCTGTGTGTGTCAGGCGCTGCGCGTCTGTGTGTGTCAGGCGCTGCGCGTCTGTGTGTGTCAAGCGCTGCGCGACTGTGTGTGTCAGGCGCTGCGTGTGAATGTGTGCGTGTGTGTCAGGTCCGTGTGAGTGTCAGGTGATGCGTCTGGGGACGGCGGGGAGGGATGGACGGACACAGCAGGGAGGGCGGGGGGGATGGACGGACACAGCAGGGAGGGCGGCGGGGGGGATGGACGGACACAGCAGGGAGGGCGGAGGGGGGGATGGACGGACACAGCAGGGAGGGCGGGGGGGGATGGACGGACACAGCAGGGAGGGCGGGGGGATGGGAGGGCAGGGGGGATGGACGGACACAGCAGGGAGGGCGGGGGGGATGGACGGACACAGCAGGGAGGGCAGGGGGGGATGGACGGACACAGCAGGGAGGGCGGGGGGGATGGACGGACACAGCAGGGAGGGCGGGGGGGATGGGCGGACACAGCAGGGAGGGCGGGGGGGATGGGCGGACACAGCAGGGAGGGCGGGGGGGATGGGCGGACACAGCAGGGAGGGCGGGGGGGGATGGACGGACACAGCAGGGAGGGCGGGGGGGATGGACGGACACAGCAGGGAGGGCGGGGGGGATGAACGGACACAGCAGGGAGGGCGGGGGGATGGACGGACACAGCAGGGAGGGCGGGGGGGATGGACGGACACAGCAGGGAGGGCGGGGGAGGATGGACGGACACAGCAGGGAGGGCGGGGGGGATGGACGGACACAGCAGGGAGAGCGGTGGGGGATGGACGGACACAGCAGGGAGGGCGGGGGGGATGGACGGACACAGCAGGGAGGGCGGGGGGGGGATGGACGGACACAGCAGGGAGGGCGGGGGGGATGGACGGACACAGCAGGGAGGGCGGGGGGGATGGACGGACACAGCAGGGAGGGCGGGGGGGATGGACGGACACAGCAGGGAGGGCGGGGGGGATGGACGGACACAGCAGGGAGGGCGGGGGGGGTGGACGGAAACAGCAGGGAGGGCGGGGGGGGGGATGGACGGACACAGCAGGGAGGGCGGGGGGGATGGATGGACACAGCAGGGAGGGCGGGGGGGATGGACGGACACAGCAGGGAGGGCGGGGGGGATGGACGGACACAGCAGGGAGGGCGGGGGGGATGGACGGACACAGCAGGGAGGGCGGGGGGGGGTGGACGGACACAGCAGGGAGGGCGGGGGAGGGTGGACGGAAACAGCAGGGAGGGCGGGGGGGATGGACGGACACAGCAGGGAGGGCGGGGGGGGATGGACGGACACAGCAGGGAGGGCGGGGGGGGGATGGACGGACACAGCAGGGAGGGCGGGGGGGATGGACGGACACAGCAGGGAAGGCGGGGGGGATGGACGGATACAGCAGGGAGGGCGGGGGGTGGACGGACACAGCAGGGAGGGCGGGGGGGGGGGTGGACGGACACAGCAGGGAGGGCGGGGATGGACGGACACAGCAGGGAGGGCGGGGGGGGGTGGACAGACACAGCAGGGATATGGACGGACACAGCAGGGAGGGCGGGGGGGATGGACGGACACAGCAGGGAGGGCGGGGGGGATGGACGGACACAGCAGGGAGGGCGGGGGGGGGGGGTGGACGGACACAGCAGGGAGGGCGGGGATGGACGGACACAGCAGGGAGGGCGGGGGGGATGGACGGACACAGCAGGGAGGGCGGGGGGGGACGGACGGACACAGCAGGGAGGGCGGGGGGGGGGGGTGGACGTACACAGCAGGGAGGGCAGGGGGGGGGGTGGACGTACACAGCAGGGAGGGCGGGGGGATGGGCGTACACAGCAGGGAGGGCGGGGGGATGGGCGTACACAGCAGGGAGGGCGGGGGGGGGGGGTGGACGTACACAGCAGGGAGGGCAGGGGGGGGGGTGGACGTACACAGCAGGGAGGGCGGGGGGATGGGCGTACACAGCAGGGAGGGCGGGGGGATGGGCGTACACAGCAGGGAGAGCGGGGGGGGGGCGGACACAGCAGGGAGGGCGGGGGGGTGGGCGTACACAGCAGGGAGGGCGGGGGGGATGGGCGGACACAGCAGGGAGGGCGGGGGGGATGGGCGGACACAGCAGGGTGGGCGGGGGGATGGGCGGACACAGCAGGGTGGGCGGGGGGGTGGGCGTACACAGCAGGGAGGGCGGGGGGGTGGGCGAACACAGCAGGGAGGGCGGGGGGATGGGCGTACACAGCAGGGAGGGCGGGGGGGATGGGCGGACACAGCAGGGAGGGCGGGGGGGGGTGGGCGTACACAGCAGGGAGGGCGGGGGGGGTGGGCGTACACAGCAGGGAGGGCGGGGGGGATGGGCGTAGACAGCAGGGAGGGCGGGGGGGATGGGCGTAGACAGCAGGGAGGGCGGGGGGGGGTGGGCGTAGACAGCAGGGAGGGCGGGGGGGATGGGCGTAGACAGCTGGGAGGGCGGGGGGGGGGGCGTAGACAGCTGGGAGGGCGGGGGGGGTGGGCGTAGACAGCAGGGAGGGCGTAGACAGCAGGGAGGGCGTAGACAGCTGGGAGGGTGGGGGGGTGGGCGTAGACAGCAGGGAGGGCGTAGACAGCA